>NC_089838.1:76962433-77583267 GCF_035609145.1 Eleutherodactylus coqui | reverse complement strand
TCCCTGACCTATAGAGCATGCTGTGGGCTTTGTTGTCTGCATCATCGCACATGTACAGTACTGTGCAAACATTTTAATGGAGGGATGGAAAAATGCTGCAGAGTACGAATGCTCTCAAAACTAGAAATGTCAATAGTTTATTTTTGTCAATTAACAAAATGCAATGTGAATGAACAAAAGAGAAATCTAAATCGAATCAATATTTGGTGTGACCGCCCTTTGTACCATGTTAGGGATTGTGTAGGATGATAGTCAAGTGTATGAATAACCATTTATACCAAACAGGTGGTATTGATCATCATTTTCATATGTAGGTTGAAACACAGTCATTGACTGAAACAGATGTGGAGGAGACTTAAAACTATGTGAGAAACAGCCAAACTCTGCTACAAAGGTGAGGTTGTGGAAGACAGTTTCATGTCACAGGTCATACAACATGACAAGACTGAGCATAGCAAGAAGACAAAGTAGTTATACTGTATCAGCAAGGTCTCTCCCAGGCAAAGATTGCAAAGCAGACTGGGGTTTCAAGATGTGCTGTTCAAGCTCTTTTGAAGAAGTATGAAGACAAGGACAATGTTGAGGACCACAGAAGCAGTGGTTGGCTAAGGAAACTTAGTGCAGCAGACAAAAGGCACATCACGCTTACTTCCCTTCAAAATCAGAAGATGTCCTGCAGTACCATCAGCTCAGAACTGGCAAAAACCAGTTGGACCCAGGTATACCCATCAACTGTAGGGAGATGTCTGGCTAAAAGTGGTCTTCATGCAAGAATTGTGGCCAAAAGACCATACCTTCGATGCAGAAACTGGGATAACCGACTCAACTATGCACAAAAACTTAGAGCCTGGGATGCAGAAAAGTGACAGCAGGTGCTCTGGGCTGATGAGTCAAAATGTGAAATATTTGGCTGTAACAGCAGGCAGTTTGTTCACCAAAGGACTGGAGAGCGGTACAATAATGAGTGTCTGCAGGCAGCAGTGAAGGATGCTGGAGGTTCCTTGCAAGTTTGGAGCATTAATGGTGTCCTCGATGCTGAAAAATACAGGCAGATACTTATCCAACATACAACACCATTGGGGAGGTGTCAGATTGGCCACAAAAAAATAATTCTGCAGCAGGACAACATCCAGCCAATGTCATTCACAACTATCTTCAGTGTAAAGAAGAACAAGGAGTCCTGGAAGTGATTACATGGCCACACAGAGCCCTGATCTCATCATCATCGTCTGGGATTACATGAAGAGACAGAAGGATTTGAGCAAGCCTATATCAAGAGCAGATCTGTGTTAGTTCTCCTGGATGTTTGGAACAACCTCCATGCTGAGTTCCTTTAAAAACTGTGTGCCAGTGCACCTAGAAGAATTATTGCTGCTGTGAAGGCAAAGGGCGGTCACAACAAATATACTGATTTGATTTAGATTTCTCTTTTGTTCATTCACTTTCTATCTTGCTAATTGACGAAAATAAATGAACACTTCTTTTTTGGAAAGCAGTTTTTCCACACCTGCCTAAAATTTTTGAACAGTACGGTAGATCTGCATATCTGTACTGATTTTATACAGTATAAGGCAAAATGCACACGGGCGGAAATTCCGCGGCGGGATTTCCTGCGAATTTCCGCCCGAGCCCAATGCCATAGGATTGCATTAGATAATGCAATCCTATGCAGACATCCGTGTGAAAACACGCGCGGAAAACAAATTGCGGCATGTCCTATTTCTGTGCGAGCCTTGCAGAGGCCGCCACAGAAAAGTCACTGGTGACGCGCCTATCTCTGGTCAGAGCATGCGCGGCTGTTTGACAGCCAGTGCAGAGCAGAGCGAAATGCCGGGAGGAGGTGAGCACCGGGTCAGTGCAGGGGCACGGCTTGCATTGCACTGCGGGAACTCTCGCAGGGGGTCCGGCCTGGCCGTCTGCAGGAGGCCTAAGTGCAGTTTTATGAAGCCTCATATAGTTTTATTGTATTTAATTAAATGCACGTAAAAATCTGCAACAAATCTGCGACATGTGAATTTGGCCACAACCAAGAAAGCATGCTGTATGAACCTGTCCTAATTAAATGTGTCTGAGCATATTGCTCGCTCTACCCATGGTGTACAAGCAAATAAATCAGAAGTTTAATATTTGAGTACAATGTGTTGAGGCGCTACTAATAGAGATGAGCGAACGTACTCGTTTAGGGCAATTTTGCAAGCGAGCATCGCTTTTTTCGAGTAACTGCCTACTCGGGCCAAAAGAGCCAGGGGGCGGCGTGGTGGAGCCGGGGGTAGCAGTGGGGAACAGGGGGGAACTCTCTCTCCTCCCCCCCCCCCCACTTCCCTCTGCAACCCCCCGCTCACCCCCGGCGCCCCCCGAATCTTTTTGCCCGAGTAGGCAGTTACTCGAAAAAAGCGATGCTCGATTGCAAAATTGCCCTAAACGAGTACGTTCGCTCATCTCTAGCTACTAACAAAAGCAATGCTTACCATGTAAATTATGTGTATGGACTGAAATATGTGCTTTATGACATCATCAATCTGTCTTTTGCAGCCGATATCTCAACAGTAATATGTGACAAGCCAGAAAAAGCCAAAATTCTTCTAGAAAACGTGGAAAAAGGGGAGACTCCTGGTCTTAAGTCTGTAGTTCTCATGGATGCAGTAGACCAGCAGCTGGTGGACAGAGCAAGGAATTGCTCAGTGCGCATTCAGACTATGCAAGAACTGGAGGTAAGAAGTTCTTAGAAACACACAGACTTCATCTCCTTGCAGTAAACATACAGCTTAGTAATATACTATGCAGAATAGGAAGATCACACTAACTTCCAGAATGACCTATACTATAGACATGTTGTGTCCTCACTTCATCCTATGCCCTCTGTCATATTCTACCATACATCAGCCGTATATTGCAGGTCAATTGTATCCCTGTCTATTCCCAAGATATGTCTTCTACAATCTGCATGCAGGCTGATGGCACCCATCAAATCCAGATGTCATTGCCAGCTGTGCCAGTCTGTAGTCTATACAACACTGAATCAATGGCATTGTGGAGTGTAAATAGCCCAAAGATGGTTGCAATATTCACAGCTGATATTAAAGCCCATGTCCACCTACACAACCACTTTTTTTTTTATTGTTCCAATACATCTAAGCTAAAATTTAAAGGGGTTTCCAGGATTAGAAAAAAGGGTCTGTTTTTCCTGAAACAATGCCACATCTGTCCAGAGAATGTCTCTGGTATTACAGTACAGCTCCAAGCACTTGAATGGGACGAGCTGCAATACCAGACACAGCCCTTGGACAGAAGTGGCACTGTTTCTGGAACAACAGACCAGCCTTTTTTTCAAGCAAACTCTTTAAGCAACTGTGCAATAGATATTAATTTAAAATGTCCTGTAATTTTGTTTATTGTGATCCTGAAGTCTTGTAGTCTTGTTCTTTCTTCCAATTGTACCCAACTTTATGCTAAAGTACATTTGTTAGGTTAGCTAGAAGTAGAGGGCAGATAGAAGGTCATATGACTGAAGGATCCTAGTTTGTTTTCTGTCTATTACCATGGAGGGACATCGTGTGCAGGGGAGCTGGAGAAACCAAATGGTAGGAGTTATTAACTCTTCACTGCATTTCGTATCATATATGATACAATACACATATTTCCATATATTTTTTAAGGGAATGGTTCGGACTCTGTACTGCATGGTGTAACAGATATGAGACACT
This sequence comes from Eleutherodactylus coqui, assembly GCF_035609145.1. Taxonomy (NCBI): domain Eukaryota; kingdom Metazoa; phylum Chordata; class Amphibia; order Anura; family Eleutherodactylidae; genus Eleutherodactylus; species Eleutherodactylus coqui. The sequence goes on along the minus strand of NC_089838.1, from coordinate 77,579,563 downwards.
CCATGGTATTACTATGTGGTTTTCATAGCAGCCACTAGATGGCATAGTTGGTCAGTTGCAGATAATACAGAATATAATTTTTGTCATGTTTTTAGAAGTTTATGCAATGAAGGGCTGAAGGGGTTATCCCACAGGAAAGGTGACAAGTGTCTGATTCCTGGGCAACCTAATTCTAGGGCCCACACCAAACATGAGAACTGGGCTTCTGAGACCCCAATGGAAGATGTATTCAAAAACCATACACAGTTTTAACTGCCAGTTGCAGCGGTTCCACAGCCAGCACAGAAACTGCAGCAATTCAGGTTAAAACTGCTTTCAGCTTTTGCTGTGCAGTACTCAGTTACTTGGCATATGGTCGCATTTTTAAAGGGTTTTCCAAATACCGGACAAAAAACCCTTCTATATAGCTGGCTGTGGTAAAATAAACTGAGCTCTACTTAGCCCACGAGGCGTTCCGAGGGAATGCCCAAAGACAGGACATGCTGCGATTTTTTTTTTCCGTCCCACGATGCGATGCAGGAAAAAAATTGCTCATGTGTATGACCCCATTCAGAAGAATGGGGTTCATATCTGTGCAAGATTTTTGCGTCTAACAACATAAATTTGGCATGTTTTTTTCTGGACCTGTGAAAGCAGCCTAAAGATGACTCTACCCACTACAGTTCTTTTTCACTGCAAAATTCACAGCGTTTTTTTTCTGCAGGGGTCTATGGGACTTGTTAATGTTAAAATCGCGATTTCGCGGTAAATTGCGATTTTACACAATCACGATTTTAACATTAACAAGTCCCATAGACCCCTGGAGAAAAAAAACGCTGCGAATTTCGCAGTGAAAAAGAACTGTAGTGGGTAGTCACCCTTAAGGCCAGTTTACATGCCGAGACAATCTTTCAAACGATTGAAAGATTGATAGTTTTAGGGATCATTTTTCATAAAGTGTTAATGGACACTAATGTGTCTATTAACACTTTATCATCTTCATTTGTATGTAAATGGCCCTTCAGGAGCTGTCTGCAGAGCCCAGCTTGTGGGCTGGACTCTGCTCACAGCTGCATTATTCTCGCCAGGGCTGTCGTCAGAATACAATGTAATCTCCAGACTCCCGTAAAGAACACAGCATGCGGTCTGTTGAGAGATACTTTGTCTCTCTGCGGCTGAACGATGGATTTTAAGCTCACCTTAAGACAAAAAGTGCACGATGTGTGCATTTACATGCAACAATTATCGCTCATCTGCGGTCGTTTGAACGAATTTTGAGCGATATTTGTTGCATGTAAATGGGCTTTTAGTCTACTAGGGACTTCCCTTCTACCCCCAGTATTTGTAGAAACCTCACATAAGAGTCTGACAATTATACAGAGATACCGAGAACAGCATGGTTTCATAGGCACTACTCATCTCTTCCAGCAGAAGAAGAGGTTCTGCAGCAGTTTCTGTGTGTCTATCCTACATACCAAATTTGTCCCTTAGCTACAAAACCTTACACACATGGTAGATCCACATGTCTTCTTTAAAAAAGATAACAGCAATATTTATCAATCAATCAACGGTGGACAGAACTCTTCAAAGTCTCTTCAGATCTCCAGAAATGCATTCAGCCAATAGCCTATTATTTACCGTAGTATAGTTTACAGTAGTGAGTATGTTATATTATATATATTATACCTATCTGAGCTGTCTTCTGGTCCAGAATTACAACAGTTATGTGTACACTAATACCAAGTTTGTATTGGCGATACCCGAATCATTAAACAGTACTATAAATGCTACATTGTCTTTTCCCTCTGTAGGAATGCGGGCGAAAAAACAGAAGATCACCAAATGTGAGTGCAGAAGAGAGCTCTACCTAAAACTAACACAGCTGGTAAAGTGCATGTTATTATCGCATGTGCTGACATCTGGGGCGTGTTAACTAATGATATTATATTGCAGACTTATTATCGTTAAAGGTAAAGTCTTACTTTATAACCTACATATACCTCTATACATAGTAAAGTGCAAATATAGGGTCATACTCTGCTTAGGCTACTCACATATTCATGTAATTTGGACCATGTGCTATCTATGCTAGTCCATGGACAGCACACAACCCCATTGTATGTATATGAAGCTATGCACATTGAGGTTTTGTACACAGACCAATGTTCCAGCGTGAAAACACACATAGCATGTCCTATTCCTGTCCTTTTCACTGACAAGAAATTGGACATGCCATTGGATGTCAATGGGATGCCTCTAAGTAAATTGGACATCGGCACAACTTGTATTTATGGCGAGTGTGCTTCGAGTCTTACACATATTTGTTCTTAGCTATGAACATTCTTAGCTCTTCTACTGGTCCATTTCTTCATCTGTAGTGGCTGTTCCCCAGTCAATCACAGCAAGTCAAATTATTATTTCATGAAGACAAGCCCTTCCAATATAGCTCATTAGTGCATATGGACGTCATAGAGGGCTGCACCCCACTGTGAGCCAGAGTGGTGAGCCACTAACATTTTAATAGTTGCCATGTACAATATTACCATTTATACCCTACAACAGCCATTTCAAAGGGAAACTTATGGCCAGATGCATCTCCTCTACCCAGCAATAGCAGCTGAGATGGGAAACTTCTGAAGAAGGTCTCACAGCAGTCAGCTGGTCATGGATCTGGCTTCAATCTGAAATGAAGTTATATTGACTTAGTTACAACCTTTTAACTATTGTCAAAATGAAAACTGTTGAGCTGGGGTTACAAGTCACTTATTTCTAATGGTAGAATAGTTCATTTCAGAACTTTTGTGATAGTTGTAAGATTGCTGGCTTCTTTGTTCACCATACTGGGGAGGATTTACTAATCCTGTTTAGAGATGAGCGAGTATACTCGCTAAGGCACATTACTCGAGCGAGTAGTGCCTTAGCTGAATATCTCCCCGCTCGTCTCTAAAGATTCAGGGGCCGGCGCCGGTGACAGGTGAGTTGCGGCGGGGAGCGGAGAGGGGAGAAAGGGAGAGAGAGATCTCCCTTCCGTTCCTCCCCGCTCTCCCCGCCGCTCCCCGCCCGCCGCCGGCCCCCGAATCTTTAGAGACAAGCGGGGAGATACTCGGCTAAGGCACTACTCACTCAAGTAATGTGCCTTAGCGAGTATACTCGCTTATCTCTAATCCTGTTTAATTTTTTTTTTTTATTAGACTCGACAGCCTGAAAATGCACCAAATTAGTCACAGCGGCTCATTTTGTATGATAAATCTGACATGACTTTAGACATTTTTGTCTGACTTTACACCACTTATTGGTTGGCTTAGTTTAGACCAAAGTTTGGAGCAAGTTGTCATATTTTAACACACACCCTCTTCCACTAAGCCATACCCCCTTGTCCACTAAGGTGCAAAGAGTATGTAAAACACACAATGCATGTGATGCAAGGCCTGTATGCAAGTTTATACAAGTTAAACTAGAATGCTTGGGCATTGAGCCGAGTACATTTCTCCCACTGTGTTTTATCTATGGACTATCTATTGATCTATCTACAACTCCATGAAAATGATATCTTGCTGCTCATCCAATATGACTTTTTTTTATCTCTTCTGCAGCCACCTACGCCTGAAGATCTTTCTATTGTGTGTTTTACCAGTGGTACAACAGGTGAGTCAACATGGGTTTGGTCCTATAACTACCGGTTAGTATAAGGAAAGGAAATTTATTAGCATCTATATACTGCTAATATATACACATACTGTATTTAATAAATTAATGGGAATATACGGGTAAATATTCCTATACTGGATATACTAGGGTCATTCAGAGCTCCCAATATAAGCAGTGATATGTACAGACTGCATGCAGGGGGCAGGCACAGAAGGAAGTCTGTGAGCTGCAGCTTCAACCAATGATTAAGGAGCTCTTGTGATGTCAGAGAAGGGGTGTTGCTTGGGAAACTTCTCCTGTACCTCCCAGCAACATGTAGCCATTTTTTGGGGATATAAAGTATATACTGTAAATTGCACCAAGAAACTTTTATTTGAGGAACCATGCAGAAAAGGTAATGGCCCTGGCATGTTAACCCTTTCCAATCCACTGTCTGACATCTGAAGACATTCTGATTGAAGGCTGTACAGCTCCGATGTCGAAAGACATCCGTCAGGGTGTTCTTACTGTATATTACTGGCCGCTCTGTTGTCGGGGGCCTCTCCAGCATGTCCCATACTGCAGTACTGGCTCTAGCCAGCAGATGGCGCCATTGTATAATGGCAGAAAGAGAAAACACCCTAGGAAACCCTGAATCCAAAATTGGATTGCAAAGGGTTAAATGACTTTAGTAGATCTATTGTATTCATTCTGGAGTTTTACCTTAAAGACTTTTCCCACCTCTGACTCGTTTTATACATGAGCTCCAATGATGTATGTGTCTGGGATGTTCTATGTCTACTTTACACATATAACTCAAGATGGCATTGTCACTTACATTATGTCTATTTTCTACTGCAGGCAATCCCAAAGGTGCCATGCTAACCCACGGCAACGTTGTAGCTGACTTTTCCGGCTTTTTGAAAGTGACAGAGGTGAATACTTTGGAAAGGGATGTTGGCCTATATAACAGCAGACATGAGCACACACTACTTGTTCATGCGTCATACATATTATACACTATTCTTAACCAGCGCTGTGTACACAGTTTATAACATTCCCTCATCTTACTGCCAATAATATCTTTATTGAAACCCTCCCTCAGTAACTACTCCTTTAACCCTTTCATATTACTGAGGTACATGTATCTTTGGACTTAAAATTTGTAATGGTAAAAGACTGCATACATCCCCATGTGCAAATAGCATTACACTGAGTACGTATAAATATGACTAGATGGTAAGTTCATCATAGTGTGATGCTTGAAGTATGTGCAGAACTGTAGTTTTATCGCAAACCTTAAACAGTAGCTGTACTTTTCACAAACTTTTGACATAGAAGCTTTCTATAGACCTCTATGTAGCCACCTTCCAGCAGCAAAGACAATCGAAGGTACACGGTGCTCTGGTGAGCCCTGCAGCCCCCTTGTTCTAGTGATCAGTTGGGGTCTCAGCAGCGGAATCCCCACTGATGTCTTTCTGACATGTCAAAAGTTTGTGAAAAGTGCATTTATTCTTTAACTTGAAAAGTGAGCAAGATATTAAGAGTAGGTTCACATTTCGCCTTTGCACAAACAGTGCTTCCAAAAAATGTTCCTTGCATGTCTTAATAAAGAAGGACGATTTGATGTTACAGCAGGGAGGCTGTAAAATTCCCATTTGGTATTAGCCTAACTGCTATTTTATTGCAGAATACAGGCTGCTTTAACAGATTTCCAAAGTGATTTTTATAATAATCAGTAATATGGACTAAAGTAGTCTAATACTGAAGGAGGCTTGTGAGAACGTTACTTACAGTACAGTGACTTGCCCTGCTACTTAAAGGGGAGCTGCATCTGCAGTATCAACCTGGGCTGCTACAATGTTGACAGCACTATCTGCTTCCAGCATTGACAGCAGCCTGGCAAGCAGCTGACCTACTGGAATCCCGAGCAGCGGACCCTCGTCAATCTACTGATAATCTATCCAGGAGATAGGTCATCAATAGTAAAAGTCCCGGACAACCCCTTTAACAGAATCCCTCTAGCTTGTAAAGGAAGCAACATTCAGTTGGGAGAAAGTTCTATTAGAAGAAGGTAAGGTCATCACAATGTGTCATACCCCTATCAGAGTCAATATTTCTGATGTATCAGTAATCAAGGCCAAGTCTTATGTAGCTGCCAGATGAATTAATGATGAATTAAAATCCATCTGTATTCAAAACATTAAGAACGCCAATGGTTTTCAGACCGAGGCATTCAGAAACCAAAAGCATAATGAGGCTATTAATGTTCTGAATAAAGACTATCTTCCTGGCATGCTGGTTTACAGATAATTTTGGATTCTTTATACTAAAGCAAGTATAGCCATTTGTTCTCCAGAGTCTTTCCATTTGAGCAATAGAACAGAACTTTGATACTTTTGATTCACTACTGTTATGCAAAACATTTTTGTACATTGTGAAAGTAGACCAAAATCCTACGTGTGAGAGGTCAATGTTTTTGTTTGTCGGACACCTATAGATTGGAAGACTACAGTATCTCTGGATCAGTTACCCATATCACGAGTTTATGGCCCTGCTTTATAGTAAAACTGTACTCCATTTAGAATAGCCCAATAAATAGACCAACAGCACCCCATGTTCTGACTTCCATGCTTGCATTATTGCAGGGCATAACTTGTACACTATAGGCTCTGCAATCACACTGTAAGAGTATTTACTGAACACTCAGTAACAGATTAAGATGAGGGTGTCCTCTTCACAGTGTACAGTAACAGAGAAGAGACGTAATAGCTGTCTACAAATATCCGAAGGGCTGTCACAGTGCAGAGGGATCAGCCCTATTCTCATTTGTACAAGGAAAGACTAGAAGCAATGGGATGAAACTGAAAGGGAGCAGACACAAATTAGATATTAGACAGTGAGGGGGATCAATGAGTGGAACAGATTGCCACATGAGGTGGTGAGTTCTCCTTCAATGGAAGTCTTCAAACAAAGGCTGGACAAATATCTGTCTGGGATGATTTAGTGAATCCTGCACTGAGCAGGGGGTTGGACCCGATGACCCTGGAGGTCCAACTCTACCATTCTATGATTCTAAGAAGGTCACACAGTGGTAATCTGTAGACCTGTTTTCTGCACCTCCTCATCAGATTATAGCTCTTTGTAGAAACATCATTGACACGAACAAGGTTGTTCAATTTGACAGGCAGCAGACTTCACCAATAAACTGCATACAAATGCATAATGATTAAATACTAGTAGAATAAAATAGGTTAGTGCTTTTAAACCAAAGTTGATTCCAAACCCCGGGGTTCCTTTGGCCATAGTCAGAGGGTACCCAGGCACATATGGCAAAGTCAGACTTCACATTCAGCCTGCTCATAGATTGATATCATGTTAGCCTGTAGTGTCAGAGACCTTTTTTGTCTGAATGGAAGGCACATTTCAGGTTTTATGTAATCGAGTATGCTTATTTAAAAAATCAAGACAAAAAATTCTCGGAAAACCGAAACACCTCCCTATTTACACTTGAAAAACCGAAAAATCATATTTGTATCAATAATTTTCAGATTTTATATATTTATTTATGTTGTTTATTTTTTAATGCCCAAAATAAAAGAAAACATATTTATTTGTTATTTATTATTAATTAAAACCAAAATACATGAAACATCATAACCATATTATGTTATTTATATTTCTGTACGTACAGTACAAAAAACATTACAATCTTTACAACAGTCATATACTCATTAGCCTATTCAATTTACTCGTATACTATTTAGGAGAAGGATAGTTAAAGTCTTTTTTTGTATCGAAACATGGCAGTGAATTTTTCTCTTTTCTCCGGTCATTTAGGGAGGTGTTCCGGTTTTCGGAGAATTTTTTCGTCTTGATTTTTGAAATCAGCATACTCGATTACATAAAACCTGAAATGTGCCTTCCATTTAGACAAAAAAGGTCCCCGACACTACAGGCTAGGCAAAGCAGTCAACAAATCTTTGCCAAAATATCTAAATAGGATGCTTTAGCTTCCTCTACTTCAAACTTCCTTTACAGTAACAGGTAGCAGCTGTTCCTGGAGGAGAAAACATTTACATTAAAATCCCACCAGAAGGTTGAGACATTTCAGACATTATTTCATTAGACATGGGCCAAGGAGACACGCTCACCCTAAGGGTCTGTGTTTTCATAGTTATGCGCCAAGCTTTAGGGTATCAAGAGAGTTGGACATTATCTTTCAATATTTTCTAGATAAGAGATGTAGGACCAGAGGTTTCCCAGCATATTTAAAGATTTTCAAGTATAGTACACCAGTACTAGCAATGCATGTGCTACTGCCCAGATCTACCCAACAGTGCTGACGGTGGTCCCCTGACTTTTAGTACAAGTAACTAATATGACCCCTCTTGTTGTCTACTATAAATGGAATTATAGTAAATTCTCTTTGTGATGACCACTCCAAACTCCTCCTGAGGATTTGATTTCTCAAAGAAGAAGCCAATATGCAGAGGATATAGCATAATTGAAAATCTTTCACAGAAAAACCTGGTCTAGATATGTGCTGGTCTTCTCAAAGAAGCAAAGAAGGTGGTGTTTTCCAGAGGGTGCTCCATTACAAATAGAAACAGACTCTTAAAGGGGTATTCCGGTTAATAGATGAAATTAAAAGTTATCGTGCATCCATTGGATGGGTGAAAACTGATAGATTGGTGGGGGTCCAACTAATAATAATAATAATCTTTATTTGTATAGCGCCAACTTATTCCCAACTACTGGGACCCCCAACAATTTAGAGAGCGGGGGATCTGTGTCCCCTTTATCTTGCAATGCAGGGTTGCATCTCCCTATTTCTCTAACATAGCAGCAAATGGCCGCTGGTCGCGTATGTGTGGCTCCATTCATTTCAATGAAACAGACAAAAGATAGCGGAGTACAAAGTGCTTGGCTGTTTCTATCAGTCCATTGAAAAGAATTGAGTAGCAGCTTGTTTGCATGTCATGTTGCTATTCCAATAATTTCAATGGGGCTGCCAAAACTTGCCTAGCATAGTGCTTGCCTATCTGTCTTCACCATGAATGGAGCCACGCATGCTTGACTAATGGTCTATTCGCTGCTATGTTACGGTAATAGTTTGAAGCAATCCTGCAATGTCAAACAGGAAAGGGAACACTAGCCTTTCTTTCTCGAGATCGTGGGGGTCCAAGCAGTCGGACTTCTAGGAATCTATTAGTTTTCACCCATCCAGTGAAAATGGAATACCCCTTTAAATGGAATACCCCTTTAAGTAAAGCCGTTAGTGCTGTGACTGCCACGGAGTCTTTCAATTCACATTGCTTACACTGATTTCTTTTTTTCATACATTAGTTACTTTCCAATATCTATGTGGCTTTTTCTCAGAAAGGGGACCAGTCACCACTCACTCCTGACATGTCTGTTTTACAAAATACCTTTATTCCACAATAAACTCTGAACCATCTTTACTCATAAGACTATGTTGAGCCGTTTCTTAGTTATTCTTCCTGAATATTCATGAAAAATTAGCAAACAGGTATTACCATTTTACTTGTCAAAGGGGTGTGTCCCTACACAGTCAGCACTGATTGGACAATGTAAGAATGTGCAGGGAAACACCCAGCTGTCAATGTATTCAGAAATTTCTATTTGGAATAACAGAGGAACAGCACAATACAGAGTTCTGGGAAAGGATGTTTAATACTAATGTCATGGAGAACGAAAATATTTTAGAAAACAGACAAGTCAAGAGAAATGACCAGTCTTCTATAAGTAGATCTAAATGGAATAATATCTTCTAATTTCCTTCAGTATTTAGCTCAGATACAAATATAATTTCAGAATTAACCCTTAAATGGGTATTCCCATCTCAGGGATACTATGTTAAAGCCGTCAAGATTGCAAAACAATGCATTCAACATAAAATGTTAATTTCCAAAATGCTCCGTTCTCCAGACATTGCAGGTATTGATTCCTCAGCCTTTTGGTTGTTTACTGCTCGTTGCCATGGAGACAGACTACCTGTTCTTATGGAAAGCAATAGGAGGGGAGGCCGGGACCTGTGCACTTTTTAATCTAAATCTGATTGCCGGGATCTCCGAAAAGGATGCGCACTAGCTTTCGGCCCGGCCACCAGCTACCGTTGTGCTCTGCTACTTCTTTCTTTAAAAGAGGCAGTCTGTTTCTCTGTAAACAACCAAAGAGCTGAGGAATCAAGAGCTGCAATATCTGGAGAACGGAGCACTTTGGAAATAAACATATTATGGGTGAATGCATTTTTTTTGTGATTTCGAACACTTTGAAATAGGATTCCCGTGATGGGAATACCCCTTTAAAGGAGAGTGCTAAAAATGTAAAGAAAAAAACTGAATCCAGACCCTGTTCTGCTGTGTAATGCACTGGGAGCGCCTTTGCATTGTGTGGTCTATATTGAATTCAGCTACATACTACATAATGGATAGTTGTAGTTTAGCACCTCGTCCACCAGAACTAACCTGTCCGTTGCTATCAGTGATATTCTATGACTATACCTATGAGTCATGCTAAGAGTTCTTTAGCACTATGAACACTACTTCGGCTGTATTCCTCCATCAAAGACATGTATATATACATTTTCAGATCGAGTTGCCTTACAATAGCAGGCTGTCATTATGACATTATGAGAAAGTAAAAAAAAAACAGCTATAGCATTTTTCAGCCGCAGAGAAGCGCAGCGGCAAAAGGGAAAGTTGGTTTGTGCTGTGGTGTTCTCTCTGTATGTTGCCCTAATATTCACTGTTCCTGCTAACACACTGTAGCCTCATTGACCTTGTGGCCTAACACTGTACTGTGTATGCTGCTCTCTTCTACCTGCCCTTTTTTTCTCTTAATAACCCCTCCCCTTTATTGCGCCATTTTCTTCTTTATTGTTTTATGACTTTCTCGTTGTCTTCCTGTCAGTGTTTCTCTCCTTTTCTGTCTCCCACGCCCTTCACCTGCAGAAAGTGATATTTCCGAAACAGGACGATGTGCTCATCTCCTTCTTGCCTCTGGCTCACATGTTTGAGAGAGTAATACAGGTAAGCCTCTTGCCTGATCTGACTTGGCCTTGTTGGGCTGCCTATGTTTTTTTTTCTTTCCAGAGTCAGTGGTCCCCCACATCTGAGGATGTACACATTTCCTATTTGCCCCTAGCACACATGTTTGAGAGAATGGTGCAGGTAAGGTCTTTGTGTTGGTGAAAGTAGTGATACTCTCACCGAGAACCCAATGAAATCATCTGAGATGATCAAAGTCATAACTAAAATGAAATTTGAGATCACTAATGAAACCAATCATTATATGGGAAACTAACTTTTTTGAATGTTTGTTACGCAAAATTCCTTTTATCCTGATTATCCTATGCCACAAGTGTACTTAGCCTAGATGAATATCTAGATTGGTTAGATACAATCTGCTGAAGAGTGTACCTACCACATCTTATGTTATGAAAGTGCTTATCTTCAATGGACCTGATTCTGTGCATGCGGTAAGCAAAATTATTTCAATGTCTATCAAGATATTGGGCATCACATAGGTTTCTGGGAACTGAAGACTAAGACATATTAATTCTCCTGAGCAATCTAGTCTAAGCTTGAAATGGAAAGCATCCTTTCCAACTTCATACAGTTGAGTTCTGAAGTATTTGGACAAGGACTACGCTATGTAAACCACCACAATAGATCTGACATAAAGCCATCAATTTGTGATTGAAGACTTGCAGCTTTAATTCAAGGGGTTTAATAAAAAAATATGTCTACATAGTTGTAAATATAAAGATTATTTTTAATACCTGGATGCAAATACCGAGTTTCCGTGCTGCTTGTTTGTAGTTCTATCTGCCTTGAGTTTTGGCTTTAGTAAGTGAAAAGCTCCATCATGTTTAGGTCAAATAACTGACCTGGCCATTGAAGAATATTCTTTATGCCTTGAAGGGGTTGTCTGCCTTCTTTTCCACTGTTGAAAAGAGTTCCAAGGAGCATCAGATGAGTTAAAAATCCTTTTATTCCTCCATACTAAAAAGATTGACTGGCAATGTTTCGACCTACATACCAAGGTCTTTGTCAAGCTTCTTTTCCACTGATGACCTATCCTCTAGGCATGTCATCAGTAGTTGATGGACAGGGGTCTGCTGATTGTCCAGCCTGCTTTACAGTGTAGTAGGTCGGATGTTGTCATCAGTGATTAGCACAGGAAGTATGGGTGCTGGCTTCCCTCCCATTGCTCCACCACTTCCTGTTTCTCTGCTGGTCAGGATGTCACATCCAGTCCTGACCAGGAGAGGAGCAGGATGTGGAGGAGCATAGCTCTCCCATTGATTGCAAGGTAATCAATGGAAAAGAGGGCAGACAACCCCATTAAGAAGTTCTTGCATTGCTTGTGTGGTATGTTTTAGGTCCTTATCCATTTATACTGTGAAGTGAGGTCCTATCAGTTCTGCAGCGTTTAACCGAATCTGAGCAGAACATCTAGCACTATGTTAGCTGTTTAATCGTTCACGACCCTCAGTGATCCTAAAGTCGAGCTCCCTCCATGTTTTTCGGTTTTGCAATGCTTCTTTCAGTAAAGTGATATCGATGCCAGTATCAGCTCTTACAGTATCAGCCATCGTGTCCTTTGGCGTCCGGGTTTTCTTTTGCCACTGAACTGTCAAAGCATTATAGATTTTTCTAGCACTATACCTTTCAGAATTCATCCTGCTACATCTATCCACAGTCACGTCGTCAATAAACATCAGTGAGCCAGTCCCATTACCACCATAGATACCAATACTATAACACTGCCTCCACCATGTGTGACAGATGAGGTAGTGTGCTTTGAATAATGATCCCTTCCTTTCCTTCTTCATGCTGTTCTCTTTCTATCATACTGGAGCAAGTTCGTCTTTGTTTCGTCAGTCAAAAGAATCTTGTTCCACAATTGGGCAGATTTTTAGATGGTTTCTAATAAAGTTTTATTTGGCCCTCCTGTAGTTGAGTGTTAGCAATGGTTTACATCTTGAGACAAACCCTCTGTATTTTCGATGGCGTCTCTTGATTGTAGATGTTGACAATGATACGTAACCTCCTGTAGAGTGTGCTTGACTGGACTAGATGTTGTGAAGGAACTTTTCTTTATCAGAAAGAATTGTGCAATAATCCACTGCAGGCGTCTTCCAGTGTTACTAAGTTTTCCTACTTTTTAAGAATATTTTTCTGCAGTTTTTCGGATAGATTAGTTTTGTTTCTCTTTCAGTCTAATGATAGTTTCCTTTACTTACATTAATAACTCTTTGGGCCACATATTGAAAGTTCCCATGAACAGCCACCAAATCCAAATCAAACACTTTGAATCAACTCTCATTTTTTTATCTCCTCAATCTGTCATAAAATAACAAGGTACCAGCCTGCAGCAGACCTGACAATGCTTATCAGACAATTGTCCAATTACTTTTGAGCCTGTGAAAATGGAGTGACAATGTAAAAAAAATAGCTGTAACTCCTAAAAAGTGAATGCCATATTCTTTCTAAACCTCGTGAATAAGAGTTGAAACCCCACACTTCAATCACATATTGATGGCTTTGTTCCAATCCATTGTGGTGGCTTACACAGGGTATGTTATGAGAATTGTGTCACTGTCTAAATACTTTTGATCCAAATGGTGGTCTTTCAATGGATCAATGATTCGATTTATATGTAATGTTCATAACTCTTAGAGAGATTTCCCTTTGCACATTCTCTTTCAGAGAGATTCTCCACATGACAGAATATTTTTTAGGATTCTTCTTAGCAATGAATTGTAAACTTTTGTTTTAGCAGTAAGAATCGTTACTAGCAATGTGGAAGTGTGCAATTATTGCTAAGGAGCATCTGACAGTATCTTCAGACGAGCCTTTTCACAGGTTTTATAGCTAGCTCTTAACAAACTGATCCATTAAATTTTTTTAGCAGACCTACTTGGGAGGTGCAATTACCAAGTAGCAAAGGCCATAGACTTCGAATGTCATATCTTCCATCATAGTCTATGTAGATTTTGACATATAACATTTGCTCTGAGTAAAGAAACAAATAGTGGAGGGCAGGGTCGACAGCGCCGGATTGTGGTGGAATAAGTATGTTACACTATAACACCTACAATCCATTCAGAACATTACAACAAATAACTAAGTAGAGGCACTTATCAAGCAGCTAACTTGTTGCATGTCCACATAGCATTAGCTAAAAAAAAAATATTTTACATATACTGAAAAATACAAAATTGTAATAAATCAATACATTGCAAATATGCAAAACAGTTCTTTCCATGCGCAGAATAGAGGACGGATCCTCTTTAATAAGTGTTATTTACTTTAACTGTTTTCAGATTTCTAGGATTTCTGTAAACCTCACTATGAGTACCCTTTGTAGTGCATTAGTCGTGAGCCTTCTCTAGAAGTATAGTCATGTGGACTTACGTAACACTACGTAGACTATTTACTAATAACTTGTGTGTGCAACACAATGCAAGATCTGGAATTCATTTACTCTTATCTCACATTAACAGTCAGTTGTATATTGCCACGGTGGACGCATTGGATTCTTCCAAGGTGACATTCGTCTTCTATCTGATGACATGAAGACTTTACGACCCACTATTTTCCCAGTTGTTCCAAGATTATTAAACAGAATGTATGACAAGGTGGGTATGTTCAGCACAAAATCCAATTTGCAACTGGATATATTGGTCATTATTAAAAAGAATAGGACCCAATCAAAGTAGGTACTAATTAGAGATGAGCGAGTCTACTCGCTAAGGCACATTACTCAAGCGAGTAGTGCCTTAGCCGAGTATCTTCCCGCTCGTCTCTAAAGATTCAAGGGCCGGCGGGGGGCGGGGGAGAGTGGGGAGGAACGGAGGGGAGATCTCTCTCCCCCCCCCCCTCCCCCCTGCTTCCCGCCGCAACTCACCTTTCACCCGCGCCGGCCCCCGAATCTTTAGAGACGAGCGGGGAGATACTCGGCTAAGGCACTACTCGCTCGAGTAATGTACCTTAGCGAGTATACTCGCTCATCTCTAGTACTAATTATAACCACCCTCTGCTTTTTGATCATTCATGCTATAATTGATTTGCTGCATGAGCCTTCCAATGCAGCAAGTTCAGAAAATATTGTTGACCAAAATATATCAGTATTTCTCCAACTAGCAATGAGCCATAGGCATTTTTTCTTCACTATGTTAAAGAGTATTTCTAGTGTGCCATGGCATATTACTAGACAAAAAGCAGAACCATGAATATGTCCATAATCAAATTAAGCCTCAAAGTTAGTGCGAGGTGATACCTTTTCCTCCATCATCTAGTGGCCGTAGACGTGGAGATCTCTAGCTGCTGCGAAACTACAACTTCCAGGATGGCATGACAGCAATGCCCAAAAGTGAAATGATTTTAGATCAGTTTGTAATTCCTTAATGGGATTAAGCTAAATAAATATATTTAGTCAGAGAACATTACATTCACAGTTTTGCACGCCATTGCCTACTGCCAGCTGCTCGATCCCTGTATCACTTCCTTTTGTCTGTTATTTTAGTGGTTCGTACATGGTGTTTCCTTCGAAGACTTTGTATAGTGGTTAAAAGGGTGTTCTGGGCTTTTACTATTGATAACCTGTCCTCAGGATAGGTCAGCAATAGTTGATCAGTGGGGGATGTCATCATTGGTGGTTAGCACCAGAAGTGTAATGGATGGCATCACTCATCACATTGGGGGTTAATAGGCTGAACTAGATGGATATATGTATAATTTTTTCAGCCTAACATACTATGTTACTCTCACTGATTTCAATGGCCTTTATTATACTGCCGACTCTGATGATTGATAACGACATCTGGGCTTGCTGCACTGACAATGGGTCGGAGGATCAGCTGAGCAGCAGGGATCCTGAGCGTCAGATTCCCACCAATCATCTATTGATGACCTATTCTGAGGCAAGGTCATCAATAGTAAAAGCCAAGAATACCCTTTTAACCACTATACAAAGTCTTCAAAAGAAACACCGTCTATGAACCATGAAAATAACAAAAGAGAAGGGAAGTAATACAGGGATTGGCAGCTGGCAGTAGACCATGGTATGCAAATCTATGAATGTCTGTAATGCTCTCTGACTAAATACATTTATCCGGCTTAATCTTGTTAAATTGCTGCTGGTGATGGATGATTTTTCATAGTTTATGACCTAGGTAGGATAAATAGTGACCAGATCCAAAATGATTGCTGTTTTATTTTTATCAACAGTAAAAGCCCAGAATACCCCTTAAATTGTCTAAGCTTTCTTTATGTCTAAACATGGGGCTTGGATCATTTTTACCAATGTACATGTTCTCGAGTGATGAAAGGCATGGTGTCCTCAATGCTTATAGGCAATTAAACTACATTATAGGGTTCAAAGAGGAGGGAACAGGGAGCTGTATTCATTACTCATTGGGCACCCCGTTCCCACGCCATGTCCCTGTTACGTTGCTCTTTTACCATAACTGCCCACTTCTTCTGACTCTGTGCAGTCATTATGGCTGCCACACTGGTAGATCCTTTTAATGATGTTTCCTTATATTTGCATTTTGTTTAAATAAATGAAAAATACAATTCATTATGAATTTGCTTATGGTTCCTCACATCATTGTCTTCTTCCTCGGTGTCAGATCTTTAGTCAAGCCGATACGCCAGTTAAGAGATGGATCCTTGAATTTGCATCTCGACGGAAGGAAGCCGAAGTCAGAAGAGGAGTCATTCGCAACAATAGTCTGTGGGACAAATTACTTTTTAATAAAGTTCAGGTAAATAAAATAAAAGCAAAATCAGACAATAAAAAAGTAAAGAGGCTTTTCACACGGGTCTGAAGTAATATGAGAAGA
The DNA here is from genome assembly GCF_035609145.1 of Eleutherodactylus coqui. NCBI lineage: Eukaryota > Metazoa > Chordata > Amphibia > Anura > Eleutherodactylidae > Eleutherodactylus > Eleutherodactylus coqui. Next base: position 77,563,077 of record NC_089838.1, on the reverse strand, counting down.
TCCACATCTAAAGGTACCCATTACAGATGAGCGAGCACCAAAATGCTCAGGTGCTCGTTTCGAGTAACGAACCCCATTGAGTCAATGGGAGCCTCGAGCATTTTTCAATGGAGCCGCGGCTGCTGCGGTAGAGGTCCTGCTGCGGCTCCCTGTCATTTGATTTCAGGGAAGGGCTTTAAATATGAGCCCTTCCCTGAAAAACCAGTAAAAGTAGTGTAAAAAGCAAATACATACTCACCTCCCTTCAGCTGCGGGGCTCAGCCGCGTCTTTTTTCTGCTGTCCCCGGCTCTGTAGATCAGCACTACAGAATCAGGGACAGTGGAGAGAAGACGCGGCTGAGCCCTGGCAGCTGAAGGGAGGTGAGTATGCAGTGTTTTTTATACTACATTTACTGTTTTTTCAGGCTTATATTTAAAGCCCTTCCCTGAAATCCAACGACAGGGAGTCGGCAGCAGGATCCTCTACCGCAGCTGTCATGTGTGACAGCTGCTGTAAGGAATTGAAGAATTCCTCTGCTGCATCTGTCACAGATGTGGCAGGTGCAGCAGCAGGGAATTCTTTTAACTAGCGAGGGTGAAGGAAACATCTGCCGCATGCAGCAGATGAGTTCTACATCCCTGCGGGGGACACAGTAGTAGCGGAGAGGTAAGGTTTTTTTAAAAAAATTTTTTTACTCTAAAATTATTGCTTTTTAGGAAAGGGCTTATATGTAAAGCCCTCCTATTAAATCCAATGACAGGGAGCTGGCAGCAGGATCTGTGTGTGACAGCTGCGGTAGGGAATTGAAGAATTCCTCTGCTGCATCTGTCACAGATGTGGCAGGTGCAGCAGCAGGCAATTCTTTTTACTAGTCGGGATGAAGTAAAGCCCTTCCATGAAAAACAATTCAGGGGTGCCGGCAGCAGCCACAGTTCCAGTGAAAACAATTTAGTGTGTGTCCAGTCCATCCGCACTATATAACAAGACTGTACTCATTTTACACTGTCTATTATTTGCTAAAGTGTATGCAAAATACTGTTTTGCATACACTTTAGCAAAAAATAAACATGTGGGGAGGAGAGTGTGAAATTTTCTCGAGCACCTGAGCACCGCGTGGTGCTCGCTCGAGTAACGAGTACTTTGGAGTATGCTTATGCTCAAACGAGCATGCGTGCTCATCTCTGGTACCCATACAAATAGGGCTCATTCATATGGACGTATTTACGCTGCTGGAACCCGAATGTTTTGGATTGTTGTACTCAAACCTACGCTTTTCATGTGTGTGGGAAAAAAAACAGAATGTCCCATTTTGGTCCGTATTAAAGTCAATGGGAGTGGGTAAATATGCGTCATACATGCGCATACACTGTGTATTTATGCATGAAATCAAGGCTTTCTTGCATTTTTTTGCACGATCTAAAAAACACAATATGCAGAGTTTTGGTCCCTGAAAACATTATATATTTCACTGACAATTTCAATATGACCATGTAGATGAGTCATTACAGTACAAGTACTACATATTTGCGCGTGCAGAATTGGAATGCGCAGTATGCAGAGAATAGAACTTATTAATGTGAATGATTTTGTTCTCATTAATGATTTTTTTTGCATGCCTTTTGGTCGGCCAAAAAAAAATAGTACTCACTTTATTATTCTGCATATTTGCGCACTAAAGGGACCCATAGAACATGTTCTAGTTTTTTTTTGAGCAATCGAAATGTGTGTGTAAACCGCGTTGAGGACATGCAGGAAGTCTGTGGCGAACGAGCTGCTTCGTGCGCTGCTAAAAAAGCTCTGTGTGAGCCCTTCCCCGTCTGAACGAGGTCCTACTAAGAATAGAAATTATACACATTTTAGCGCAAGTCAGTGCCCAAAACACCTGTCTGTAGATGGAATTTTTTGAAGGAGTCTCTGAATTGGCTGCTATGAGACAGTCTTCTTCTTCCTCTTTGAAGAGAGCTAATCTGCATAAATTGACAATAAAATATACTTTAGATATGTTGGAAACGATTTACCTATTCAGAGGATTCCGCATTCTGCAATAAGCATAGTTTTAAGGAAGCCACACACAGATTGTTATTGGACCAGCCAACCATCTAATGTGAATTTTTCCACGACAGCAAATATTGGTGGATAGAGGGATCGGGCTGTTGGATTTCAACATGTCTGATGCTTTTATTCTCAGGGGAGATAAGCTGCTGCCAAATGTTCCTGGCAGCTGCTTTTTCCCTTCTCCCTATTCAGAACACAAGTATTGGAGGAAATAGCTGTTGGCTGGCAGCCTTCTCAGGCCGTGTTCTCACCGGGAGAATTTGCACTGCAGTTTCAATATAGAATTTCTACATTGAAAATCAACAGCATTTGCAGTAGCGGCAAAGTGGATGAGATTTTCAAACTCTCATCCACATGCCAAGGAAAAAATGCACACTAGGGTTCCTTTACATGGATGTATGGGTCTCTGCATGCTCAACTTAGCGCAACGAATTCGTGCTATGAACGAGACTTTTTCGTGTGTGTATTGGTGTATTTTACTGCCCTTTTTGAGCTCGAAGGGCATGTGCATTTGAGCAGGGTAAACGAACACATCCCAATTCAAATGGCTGTTTAGCCTTAGGCCACTCTCACACACACCGCTTTTTTCTGCGATTAGTGAGGCTCCCATTGATTTTAATAGGGCTTCTCAGACCTGCGCTTGAAAATGCAGCAAATTTTGAGTGCTGCCTGTTCTATTTTTCAGCGTTTTTTAATGCACCCCAGTGCCCATCACAACGCTGTGACATGTTTTCAAAAATGCCGCACAAAATTGCGGTAAAATGCCGCAATTCCAAGCAGCATTTAACTGAACACGAGTGAGAGTGGCCTAATGAGTTCCAGATGTGTTCCTTTTCTAACTGAATTGTACAGCGTATTGCACCTCGCGTTGCGTGTTCTATGACTTTATAAAAATAAAAAGTACTTGTGGGAAATCTGCCACCACTTTTTAAATTAATTTCACAATAGTTTCACCAATACTCATGCATAAAAAAAAAACACTTTTTATTTTTCCAAAACATAAAAATGTATTATATTATTTAGGTTGTATAAACGCGGCAATAGCCTGCAAGATAGCGTTGAATGGTATATATTAAAAAAGGGGTGACAGATAACCCACAAGTACCAAGTCAAATGTATTTTTAAAAATATCCCTATATTTGCTGTCACTATCTTCTGTTCACCATAACGTTGTATTTTTTCCATCAATGTGATTGTGTGAAGGCTAGGTTTGTGCAGGATGACGCGAGGTTTCTCTGATGACGCAAGGTTGCTCTTGGTACCACTTTGGAGTACTGTGCATCGAGTTTTGACTAGAGATGAGCGAGCACCCAAACGCTCGGGTCCGCGTTATTCGAGTCAAGCTTTTCATAAAATTCGAGAGCTCTACTCGAGTAACGAACCCCATTGACTACAATGGGAGACTCGAGCATTTTTGTATGTGGGACACTGGGAGCCGAACTTTTTATTTATTTTTCTCTCTCTCCCTCTCCCTCCCCCCCCCTCTCTCTCTCCCCCAGCCTGCCAGACAAAAAATTTGCAAATGACGCACGCTGCGTCACGGCAGAGAGGGGCCAAAACAGGCACGTCACAGCAGGGAGGAGCCAAAAACTGGAGCGGGGTCGAACACGGCTTGATGCTCGTTCGAGTAACGAGCACCATCAAGTACGCTAATACTCGAACGAGCATCAACTCTAGTTTTGACCACTTCTAATTAACATTTTTTTCTTGGAGATGAGGTTATCAAAAAAGCGCAATTCTAATATTATGTATTTTTTTCCTGATAGCATTTTTACTGTGTGATATAAATTATGGGTTACTTTAATAGATCAGACTTTTACTCTTTTGCTGTTCTGATTTTTATTATAAATATGGGAAAAGTTTTTTTAAAACTTTTAATATGTATTTTATATTGTGACAATTACAAAAAAACTTAATGTTTTACTTTTAATGAAGTTCCCATGGGGCAATTTAATTTACACTCTTTTGATCACTTATATAATATTCTTCAATACTTCAGTATTGCAGTATATTCTATTTCTGCACAGTATATAGTATTTTTGCAGCCATTCTATTAAGACATACCACTGGCATGATTTAATAGGTGGAATTAAACAGCATCCCTAGGGCCCTTCACAAGGTCCAGGCTGCCATGACACTTGAACGTTAGTCTGCGATCTCTGACAAGCACAACATCCCCATGACGTTTGTATGTTCTGCCGGTTTTTACATGGGTACTCTGCTTTCCTTCCACAAACATGTATATAATTATGTGATATGTGTACATAGAACAATTTGTTTATATCTTTTCACATTGATCTTATGAATTTACTTGATGTTTTGGTTCTTGTGTCCAGGCGAGTCTTGGAGGACGTGTCAGAATGATTGTAACAGGAGCCGCACCTGCATCTCCCACAGTTTTGGGATTTTTACGGGCAGCCCTTGGTTGTCAGGTAACAAAAGACAGTTTACCCAATTTATATCTTGTAAAAGAAGCCTTGGAGTCAAAGTTAGTGCATATCAGAAAAGTGATACACATACAAGGAGTGGACAAAAATATGGAAACACCATACAAAATGCATGGGATTTTAACAATTAAGAGCCCTTTTTACCGCTGCTTGGCTGATAGCTTTCCCGCCAAATTTATGCTTACCTCTTGCCCTGCTCTGGGTGGTTTTGGGAGTTAGCTGGTAAGGGCAGCAGAGTGCCTCAAACCGCTGACCAGTGGAACCTTGTTACTTAGGCAGATGTTCACTTCCACCCGGCTGCATCTGTGTCATATTGTCTCCACTTAAAATCGGTCTCTACATGTCTTATTAAAATATGATTTATATTCCCTTGTAACTTAAGGTGTGCATTTCGTACAGTGTTTCCATATTTTTGTCCACCCCCTGTAGAATCTAATTAGATCTCATCTTAAGGCATGTTCACACAATATTGGGTGGATTTGCTGCAGATTTTCCACGTGGAACTTCTGCATAGAAAATCTGCCATTTTTACTGTCTCGGCAAAGTAGATGAGATTTTTAAAATTTCATCCACACACTGCAGAAAAAACCAAAGGAGGAGATGAAATCCGCACCAAAATCTATGTGTTTCATTTTGATTTTGATACAGATCCATACCAAAATTCGCTGTTTTCTATTTTCTGCTGCACAAAATATGTTATCTGGAAAGTGATGAAAGCCTCGTTCACATGGCTAAATAACGATTGGATCCTCATCGGAGTTGTGCTGCGGATTTTGAGACAGATTCACATGCAGCAGTCTGATGTGGATTTCGCGCAGAAACAGTACCAAGAACTGGCAAGGCATTTTTTATTTCTGCAACACGCATTTCTGTGTCCGACTGTGGAATAATCTGCGGTGTATGGACTACGGTGTGGATTTTCATAGCATTCATTACAATGCTACAATAATGCAGATTTGGAATCGGCACCCACATCTGCTGTGCGAGGCCTAAGGGCATGTTCACATATTTATTTAAGGCCTTGTTCATATGGGCATTTAAAAATTGTCAGATCCAACATGGCTCTGACATTTCAATCTGCAGTAGAACCTCAAGCCTTAGCCTTGGAGTTCTGCCACAAGTTTTCATGTTGATCACCATGCAAATTTACCCCCAGTCAATGGGGCCAATCTGTGTGTGGCTGCACTAGCATGGATTTCACGTGAAAACGGCACCAAGAATTGACCTATCAACCCTTTTTTTCTACAACATGTTGAGGAAAACCCTGTACTTTATGAGTCAAAAGAATGGTAGAATGGTTCGGACTTTGGCACGTTTTTGGGCTTGGAATTCACTCGCAAATTCATGTCAAAATTAGACCATGTGAAAAAGACCGTAGGTCATGCTTCCACAATGTGGCCAAACCCCTGCTTGGGCTTACTGATAATGCCACCATGACCGTGCAGTCATTGGATGCTGCAAGTAGGCAAGGTTTCAGCCACATGTGGTTACCACACGTGGGACTGTACCTTTAGACCGCCTTCACGTGGGCCATAAATGCTGCCTCATTTCCGCTGGTGGAATCACTACAGAAATTTCGCCCCATTTACAGTACATGCCATGGGAAGGGTATTTAAAAAATCTCCTTCCCAAGGTGTAGAAAGTTTTTTGAAAAGTTTTTCAAAAACACTGCAGTTTTCTTAGATCTACAGCATGTCTATTTATGCCGCAGCATTAAACTCTTGAAATACAAGGGTTAAATCCCACAGCAGATCCACAATTAAAAACACAGTAAAATCTGTCCCATCTAGGCACGGATTTGGTGCCGGTTTTCTTCTGCAGAAAGCCTTTGGTGAATACGCCCTGTATGAAGGTTGCTTTACTGTTACCACGTAATTAGTCTGTGCAGCTCATGGATCCATCTCCTCCCCTTTACTTCCTAATTTCCCCTGTTTCTCATTAGGCAACAAATATACAAATGTGATGAGAATTATATATTGTCAATAAAACAATACAACAAAAATAACAGCAGAACAATGTATTAAAGCAACAACTTTATATGTATCACCATTGTTACTATGTTGCAATAATTAATTCATTGGGTGGCACTGCTGTTGGAAGATGGAGGGCACTACACAGACATTTTTCTTATTCTTCAGTTTCTTAATTGCTACACTGCCAATTTATCACCGTTCTATATTATATATACAACAGGTATATGAAGGATATGGGCAGACGGAATGTACAGCTGGATGCACATTCACCACCCCTGGGGACTGGACCTCAGGTAGGACCTATTCATTTGATTTTTCTTTTCACAATGTTTAACCCCTTGAGTGGCGGGTTTCCTACAACCCTGTCGTGCCCACCAGGGCAGGTTTTTTAAATCATTGAATTTCAACTAAGTTTGCAGTTCCAAGAGCCATAACTTTTTCCTTTTTCCATTGACCAGGCCATATGAGGGCTTGTTTTTTGCGGGACAAGTTGTACTTTTTGATGGCATCATTTTTCGGTATATATAATGTATTACATAACTTTTGTAAAAACATTTGTAGGGAGATTGGGGGGAAAAAAAGAAATTCTGCCATTTGTTTTTTGGATTTCATTTTTACGGCGTTCAACATGCAGAATAAATAATGTGATAACATTATTCTCTGAGTCACACGATTCCGGCGATACCAAGTTTATACAGTTTTTATGTTTCGGGGAGGAAAAAAAGAAATGGGGAAGAAAGAAAAAAAGGGGCCATGTCATTAAGGGGTTGAATAATGTACCAACTTCCTTCTCTGGGTCATTAAGATGCAGGGATACCACATGTGTGATTTTATTTTAAATTTTTTACAAAGTAAAGGGAGACAAGTGTTTTTATTTTTATTTTTTTTACAATTTTTTTACTTTTTGTTTTTTTTTTTACTTTTTTTATTTTTGTCCCTTTAGGGGACTTCCACAGGGACCCATCAGGACCCCCTGATCACTTTCCGGGGTCCGATGGTGACAGCACTTTACATGCTGCAGTGACAGCCCTTTACATGCTGCAGTCATATAGACTGCAGCATGTAAAGGTTTAACACAGCAGAGATCAGAGGTTTTCTCTGATTTCTGCTGTAAGAGCTGGTGCCTGCTTGTCCTCTGACAGCCAAGCACCAGCTCTCCCTGCCACAGAGATCGTTGGCTTGCTTCTGACAAGCCGATGGTCTCTATGGCAACCTATAAACAAAGCAGGAGACTTAGAAGCAGGAGATTGCCGACAGATCGGCAATATCTTCTGCTTCAGTTGTTCAAAGCCCTTGCTTTGTTCTCTGTGGGTCTGTGCAGGCAGAGCACAATGTCACAGCTTGTGGCATTGTGCTCTGCAGCTCCCATAGTGATACATAGCCCGGAAATCTTCCGGGCTTTATCACTATCGGCAGTGGAGCTCGTCCTGGAAAATTTCCGGGCATGCCATTCAAGGGGTTAAATGGGTTGTACCAGGATCTAAAGTTATCCCTAATCCACAGAACAGAGAATAACTTTTGTTAACTGTGGGGGTCCAATCACTAGGTCCCCTACAGATTCCGAGAACAGGGGTCTCTAAAGTCCCCGCATGAATGGAGTGAAGGTTATGTCTGCATACAACATTCCAATTATTCCAAAGACAGTGGCAGAAATCGCTGAATGCTTGTACTTGGCAATTTTCTTTGCTGCCATTATAATGAATGGAGAATGCGGGGACCGATAGGACTGCTGTTCTCAAGTTCGGTCCCAGCGATTTGTACACCCACTGATCATAAAGTTATCCTCTAACTCCTGTAGATAGGGGATAACGTTACATCTTGGTACAACCCCTTTAAGGATGCGTTCACATATGGAGGATTGCTGTGAATTTTCCACAGTGGAAAAAATCCTCTGCAAATCCGCATCAAAATCCACAGCATTTGATTGATTCTAACCCTGTACATGAAAATGCAAGAAAATAAACAACAGGCAGGTATCACTTTGGTCCAATGTGACTTACATATCTTTTAAGACCTGAACTGACACTTTGACCTACAGTTTTTGTTGCATGTATCCACCTAAGGCAGAAGACGGATTGGTATTTCTCATTTCTAGGTGGTATCTTTTGAGTACCCTAATAGTACTGTATATTCCTGTATTCACAAAATATAGCCATTAAAAGTTCACTTTGTGTCATTTGCAGGACATGTAGGCGCTCCACTGCCGTGCAACTTCATCAAACTTGTCGATGTGGAGGACATGAATTATTTTGCTTCAAAAGGAGAAGGGGAGGTACGCACTATGTGATATACAGTACAGCTTAATTACCACTCGATTTCTTATTGCCTATGAAGCAAATTTCTAACATTTACTATTTTGGCTACTGAAAAATACTTAAAGACACTCTATCACCTACTTTTAGTTGGTATTAGTGTATCTTGACGCCACCAGGAAGTCCTGGTGGAGTCAAGATTGACAGTGTTGTTTTTTCATTTTTCTCAATTTTGCCTTTCAAGAACCATATACATATATTTTTTTGTATTAACATAGCGATATGAGGGTTTGTTTTTGTGGGACAAGTTGGAATTTTCAATGGTACCAAGTAATGTAGCATAAAATGTATTGGCTGATTGGCTGGAATCGGCACACGTGACGGGGCGGAGCTAAGCCATGACGCGTAGAAGGGGGCGGAGCCAGAACGCCGCTGCTGCCGAACCGAGCCGAAGGCAGAAGACCCTTCTGCGCAAGCGCGTCTAATCGGGCGATTAGACGCTGAAGTTAGACGGAGCCATGGAGACGGGGACGCCAGCGCAGGGAAGGTAAGTGAATAACTTCTGTATGGCTCATATTTAATGCATGATGTATATTACAAAGCGCATTAATATGGCCATACAGAAGTGTATAACCCCACTTGCTTTCGTGAGACAATCCCTTTAAAAGGGGGCATGGCCTGGAAGGAGACCTGGATGGACGCATCCTAACACAGCTCTCCCTCTAACCTACAAAGCGACTGCCAAGCGTCGTAGCCCGGGGGACCTCCCTGCAGCCAACACAACCAGCACCTTCGCTATCTCCCCTGCTGTATACCTAATACCAACAGAGCCCGGCCGGAACATAGCAGTAGAGCTTCCCCTGCTGCACACAGCTCTCCCATGAGCCTACCAGCGGGGACCCCCGCCGCAGCAGACGGCAATAGCTTAGCAGCGGCTCAGGAAGCCTCCCCTGCCCGCTCTGATAGCGATATGGAATCCCTGACCCTGTTACCTACCGGGACTGCTGCAACTCCACCAGATTGGGGACAGGCTATTCCAAATGACAAGGAAGTCCACCTGGAGGCTCCCTTGGGTCCTGGGTTCCAGAGCACAACATTAGACACAGACTCCCACAGGCACTCTAGCTCTGCCTTGAAGTCTACTATGGGTGCACTGATACCCCTTGAAGAATCTTCCTACAATAAGCCTCAATTTGCATACTCGGAGGAAATCACCAACAACTGCAATAAACAGTCAATTAAAACTTCTATTAACGCAGAACCTAATACATGCCCTATACCCTAAAAAATACGCATATTCCTGGATGACCAAAGTAACACAATACGAAGCGACTACACTCTCTCAGAGACATGAGATCTCACTAATGCAAAACAACTTGAGAGACTCTTGAACGAACCATCTATAACCAACAATTCTCCCTCAAGCTGGGCATGCATAAATTCCACCGATCTCTCACCCGCTACTCATACAGGGATAAACAGCAAGAGGGGATCACAACGTTCGCCGTCCAACACAGCAACAACAAAGAATAACAAATCGAACTCTTCCAGCCTGTTAAAACAGAGAGCCACCTATTCCTCTAATCCTGACCTCTCGCTAGAAATGACCCTACAAGATATTCCAGCTATCAATCAGGCAGCCTCTGAACTTTTCATGAAAGAAGCTATGCTGGCATTACAGACCTCAATACAAAAAGATATTGCCAAAAGCTTGGCAGGTATGAATGTGTCGGTGGAAGAGCTGGGAGGTCGAGTAGACCACACAGAGCGCAAAATGGGAGAATTCACATCAGCCCACAACTCATTAGTGGACTCACATAACAATTCAGAAGACAAAGTTGAAATCTTGCAAAATAAATTAGCAGATATCGAAGATAGAAATCGCCGAAATAACATCAAATTTAGAGGCATTTCAGAATCGATCCCACCTGCTGAGCTTGCTGAGTTTCTCCAGGGCTTGATACGAGTGGTTATTCCGCAATGTTCTCCTCTAGATCTCACCATTGACCAAGCTCATAGACTTCCAAGAGCCCAGAACATTCCGACCTCCTATCCACCAGACACAATTGCCCGAATCCACTTCTTCCACATCAAAGAACAACTGATGCGGGCCTCAAGACAACTACCGGCTTTACCAGCTCCTTTTCAAAATATCACAATCTTCGCCGACCTCTCTCAAGCCACAATAACAGCCAGGAAAAAGCTAGCCCCTGTAACATCTGCCTTACGAAACCACGATATAAGATATAAATGGGGCTTCCCAAAAAGAGCTTAAAAAATAGTTTGGACACAACAATACAAATTACGTTTAATTCTTATTTTGCTTTGAAATTTTTATACTGGGAAAAGGGTTTTGGGAATTTGGTTAACTCTCTTAGTAACACAATGCAAATTGCAAAAAAGTTGGGATGCTGTGTAAAAATGTAAATAAATGTAAAGAAAGAACAAAAATGCAATGATTTGGAAATCTTCTACAACCATATTTTATTCATAATAGAACACATCATTAATTCATTTAGAAATTGATGGCAGCAACACATCTCAAAAACTTGATATGGGGTGACAAACGACAGGAAAAGTAAATGCTATGAATTAAAAAGAGCTGGAGGGTTAATTTTTTTTAAGTCACATGACTGTGTATAAAAAGAGCATGTTAGAGAGGCAGAGTCTCTCAGAAGCAAAGATGGTCACAGGTTTACCAACCTGTGAAAAAACTGCATCTGAAATATTTCAGAAAAATGTTCCTCAATGTAAAATTACAAAACCTTTGAATATCCCACCATGTACAGTACATAATATCATCAAAAGATTCAGAAAATCTGTAGATTTTCATGTGCACAAGGGACAAGGTTGACGGATGCTTGAGATCTATGTTCGTGCATTAAAAACAGGTATGATTCTGTAATGAAGATCACTGCATGGGCTCAGAAATGCTTCCGGAAATCATTGGCTATGAACACAGTTTGCAATGCAATCCGTATATATAAGTTAAAGCTGTTCAATGCCAAGAAGAAGCCATATATCAACACAATCCATAAACACTGACGTTTTCTTGAGCCAGAGCCCAATTAAAATGGGCTTGAGGCAAAATGGAAAACCGCTCTCTGGTCAGATTAATCAAAATTTGAAATTCTTTTTGGAAACCATGGACGCCATGTCCTGTGGAATCAATCGAAGAGGGACCATCCAGCTTATCAGCGTAGCGTTCAAAATCTGCATCTCTCATGGTACAGAGATGCATTAGTGCCTATGGTATGGGCAGCCTACACATCTTGAAATGCGCTATCAGTGTTGAGCAGTATATAGAGGTTTTAAAACAACATAAGCTCCCATTCAGATAACGTCTTTTTCAGCCAAGACCTTGCATGTTTCAGGAAGACAATGCTAAACCACATACTACATCCATCACAACAGCGTGGCTTTGCAGGAGAAGAGTCTAGAAGCTGAACTAGCAGTCCAGACATTTCACCAATGGAAAGCATGAAACAAAAAATCTGGCAAAGCGACCCAAGACTGTTGAGCAGCTAGAATCCTACATCAGGCAAGAATAGGACAACATTCCTGTTCTAAAACTCAAGCACTTGGTTGTAAAAAGAAGAGGTGATGGTGCACAGTGGTAGACATGACTCTGTGCCAACTTTTTTGAGATGTGTTGCTGCCATCTATTTTCCAAATGAAATATTTTTTTTTAAATGAAACAGAAAAATGTCTCACTTTCAACTTCTAGTAAGTGTCTACATTCTATTGTGAATACAACACGGTTAGATGAGACTTCGAACACATTCCATTATTTTCTTCTTTACATTCATTTACATTTTACACAGCATCACAACTTTATAGGAATTAGGGTTGTACATGTATTGTGTCTTCAGTACTTCATAAAGTATGCCACTGTCTTTCTTTCAGATATGTGTAAAAGGACCCAATGTATTTAAAGGCTACCTTAAAGATAAAGAAAAGACTGCAGAAGCTTTAGATCAGGATGGCTGGCTTTACACTGGAGATATTGGAAGGTGGCTACCGGTAAGTCACTGTTCTTACATTATTTTTGGGACTTTTATATTGATGTCCTATCCTTTCCCAGTGAATGTAATGACAGCTGTGCCTGCAAATACAAGCGTCAGCCACTACATAGGGGTCAGAGCAACAGCTTCCACTCTGTACTCCTGTGTATTGCGCTGACAGCAGGTGCCTGATTTGCAGATCAGGCAGAGTCCTGAGTGGTAGACATCAACAGTATTTTCCTGGAAAACACCTTTAATCCCCTGTGAAGATTTTACCAGAATTTTTATTTTTCACATATTTCTCCATGAAAATATTGGTCGAGGGAAGTATTCCATACTGCAGAAAAAATAAATTTGACTAAGGAGCAACTCCTTATGTATACAATGCATTCAGAAAGTCTTCATACCCTTTCACTTCCACACTCAGTACCCCATAAGTAAAAACAATGTTACAAATCTTTGTAAATGTATTAAACATGAAAAACTAACTTTTTGCATTAACATAACTCTTCAGACTCTAGAAATTTAGCTTCAGGGGCCTCCCATTTCTCTTGATAATCTTTGAGATGTTTCTGCACCTTGATTGAAGTCCATCTGTGGTAAATTGAGTCCATCAGATGATTGGACATAATTTTAAAAGATACACCCCTGTTTATATAAGGTCTCACAGCTCCCAATGCATATCAGAGCCAAAACTAAGCCATAAGGAGGAAAGTACTGCCTGTAGAGCTCAGAGACAGGATTGTGTGGAGGCACAGATCTGGAGAATGCTACAAAAATTCCTGCTGTACTGAAAGATCAAAAGAGCACCGAGAAGAATGGAAGAACTTTGGAATAGCTGGGACTCTTCCTAGAGCTGGCGAACCGACCACATTAAGAAATCAGGGGAGAAGGGCCTTAGAAAGAGAGGTGACCAAGAACCCAATGGTCACTTAGGCTGAGCTCTGAAAATCCTGTGTGCAGATAGAAGAAACATCTAGTAGGTTAACCATCAATGCAGAACTCCAGCAAGCTGGGCTTTATGGCAGAGTGACGAGAAAGACTCTTCTCAGTAAAAGACACATGAAATTCTGCCTTGAGTTTGCTGAAAAGCCAAAATGTTTTGGTCTGACAATACTAAAACTGAACTTTTTGGCCAAAATTCTAAGTTTTATGTCTGGGGGAAACCAGGCACTGCTTATCATCTGCCCAGTACCATATATACAGCGAAGCATGGTGGCAGCAGCATCATGCTGTGGGGGTGTTTTTCAGTGACTGGGAGAGGGAGACTAATCAGGGTTGATGGAAAGCTGAATGGAACAAAGTACAGAGACATTCTTATTGAAAGCCTGGTCCAGAGTGTAAGGGGCTTCAGAGTGGGCTGTAGGTTCACCTTCCAACAAGACAATAGCCCTAAGCACACAGCCAAGACAACACAGGAATGGCTTAGGGACAATTCTGTGAATGTCCTTGAGTGGCCCAGCCAGAGCGCTGACTTGAACCCAATCAAACATCTCTGGAGAGACCTGAAAATGGCTGTCCACAAACATCCCCATCCAATCTGACAGAGCTTGAGAGGATCTGCAGAGAAGAGTGGCAGAAAATCCCAAATCCAGAAGTACAAACCTTGTGGCATCCTACCCAAGAAGACTGGATGCTGTTACCACTGCCAGTGGTGCTTCAACTAAGTACTGAGTACAGGGTGTGAATACTTATGTCAATGCAAAATGTTAGTTTTTCATTTTTAAAAAAATATATGAAGATTTCTAAAGTTCTTCTCTGACTATATCATTATGGGGTACTAAATGCAGAATGTGGGAAAAAACAGAATTTTTTTTAAATTTACCCAAGGTCACAACATAACAAAATGTAAAAGAAGTGAAAGGGTCTGAAGACTTTCTGAATGCACTGTAGCATTCTAAAACACAAGGCTGTAGAGGGAAAATCTGGATTTTTGTTTGATATCAGAAATACAGCATTCAGTAAGCCAACTAGCAAACAAGAAAAATGATGTTATATTTTTAAAGGTCTGTGAAAATGATAGTTTAGGGTCATATCATTGTCCTTCAGAGATGGAGGTTAACTTATAGCAAGGAGGTAAGTAGTCTTAGATTTCAGGTAGACACAATGTTAATTGCTTTAGTCATCAAAAGCCTGATATTATTTAAATCTCTTATATTTTTTTCTTGAATCTAGAATGGTACACTTAAGATTATAGACCGGAAGAAACATATCTTTAAACTTGCACAAGGAGAGTACATCGCACCAGAGAAAATTGAGAATATTTATATACGCAGTGAACCTGTGTCCCAAATATATGTCCATGGGGACAGTTTACAGGTAAGTGCAGTCTTCTGCATTATTGTTTACGGTTATCAGCATTTTTGGCTCAAGCCCTTTTCAGTTAAAAGAAGTCTGTCACTACTTTTTTGGCTATAAACTGGATATACTGACAGATGTCCACCAATAGGAAGTATATAGTGGTACCTTTACTCTGTGTTGTTGCCTCTCCACTGACGAGATATTGTTCCTGAATTGTGTATAAGCAAATTACTGGTGGACCGTCCGATGGGCAGCCCACCACTGTCTGTGGTCCAGCTCCTTCCCTGCCCAGTGAAGTGGAAGACACGCTCTGGCAAGAAAGGAGCCAGATAGTAGGCAGAAGTTGACTGCACATTGGACAGTCCACCGGTAATTTGCATATAGAGTGTGGTGCAATTTAGGAACAATATCTGGACAGTGGAGAAGCAGAGGCACAAAGTAAAGGTACCCCTCTGTCCTTGGTATAAGGTTCCATTTCGTGGGGTACATCTACATTTGAAAAGGCTACAGCTACTTTGCGCTGTGAGGCTACCCATGTAACATTGTACACAAGTGGAATGGAAGGAACGCTTTGACCATTCAGATCACTTTACTGAGAGATGCACCAATGCAACCACGGTAAGAAATGGCCATGAAACATCTATAGCTGTATTTTCCTACTCTGATGGGACTCTCAATACATTTTCTCACTCTGCCTCTGTGAATGCTATTATGCAAGCCATTTCAGCACAAGCTAGTGATGTGCAAAATGATGCATATAATTCTATGCAATGTTTTACTAGCTACAACTAAAAGCAACACTGTTTTGGCGTCCCTCGCTGCTCAGGTTGGTAGCCTAAAAGAGAATGTTGGATTTATAAGACACGATTGATGATACAATTAGTAAATGCGAGCAGTTTATCCGTACTTTGCAATATAAAGCAGATGAACTGGAAAATAGACTAAGAAGAAATAATGTGCGACTGGTGGGGGTTCCACAAAAGGTGGAAGGATTGGATCTGAGATAATTTTTTGAAAGATGGCTGAAATCAACTATTGTATTTTGTAAGCTTTCTTTGCTCAGGGTTCCGGCAAAACCACCTCCACCTGGAACTGTTTTGATAAAACTCCTCCACTACAAAGATTGGGACATTATTTTAAGGGAAGCAAGAGAAATTAAAGAGCTAACTGGACAGTCATCATATAGCTGTCTTTCCAGATTATTGAGTGGACATACAACAAAGACGGACGAAGTCTCACGATGCTAACAGAAGGTTACAGGATTAGGGCCCAATGTCCACGGGTGGATTTGATTTGCGGAACCACACGGGAGATTTGCAAATCAAGCCACCATAGGGATACATCAGCATCCACAAAACAACTAAAAGCATGCGGATGTCATTTTTTCCCAGCGTATGGACCTCATGTGCGGGAAAAAAAACGCTGCATGCTCTATTTTCTGCAGATTCCCGTACGGACGGCTTACATTGAAGTCAATGGAAGTCATCCATTCCACAGGCACCCCCACAGCTGACACTGTGGACATGCCGCAGATCCGCAGGAAAGCAGGAGATTTTGAAAAAAAATTGCACTGTACAAGTGTGGGGCGTGCCCGCACGAATCCGCCATCCAGAAAAAATAAGATCTGGCTGGGATTCAGGAGACATGCACCGCATCTGGACAGGTAAGAAAACTTGTCCGTGGCCGCTGGCATGGGCAGATTCTGTGTGGGATTCCACACTCAGAATCCGTGTGTGCTGTAGACCTTGGGCCTTATAGCTGCCTTATGCTATTTTGTATCTGGCATATCTGAGACTTGTAATGCAGGGGGGCACTTTTTTCTTTGCTGCCTCCTGTATTGATAAACATGAACAATATTTATAAAGCAATAAGTCGTCCTTTTTCTTAAAGGGGTTGTCCGGCCATAAACATTAGGTCTCATTACTTCTGTTTGCCAATTTCCATGCACTTTGTAATATACATTGTGCATGGAAAATGAAGCAAACAGAAGTTTTGGACTTACCTGAAGGGATGCCTCCCCCCTGTGTTGCTCCTCCGTCGTCCCTGGTTACCACAAGAATCTTCTCTTCTTGTCGGCCCAGCTCTTGTCGGCGCGGGAACGAGCCCCTTCTCATCCGCGCATGCGCAGTTCTTCTCTCTGCAGCCGGGACCGATATATGATCTTCTTGTGTGCAGGGGGGGGGGGGAGGATGGAAGAGCCTCAGAGCAGGAACTGAGCTCCCGCCCCCTCTCCGCCCCTCTGCACTATTTGCAATGGGGAGAGCCGAGACGGGGGCGGGGCTAATTCTCGGACCTTAGCCCCGCCCCCGTCCCGCCTCTCCTCATTGAAAATAGTGCAGAGGGGCGGAAAGGAGGCAGAGAGGGGGCGGGAGCTCAGTTCCTGCTCTGAGGCTCTTCCATCCTCCCCCCCCCTGCACACAAGAAGATTGTATATCGGTCCCGGCTGCAGAGAGAAGAACTGCGCATGCGCGGATGAGAAGGGGCTCATTCCCGCGCCGACAAGAGCTGCTGCGGCCCGACAAGAAGAGAAGATTCTTGTGGTAACCAGGGACGACGGAGGAGCAACACAGGGGGGGGCATCCCTTCAGGTAAGTCCAAAACTTCTGTTTGCTTCATTTTCCATGCACAATGTATATTACAAAGTGCATGGAAATTGGCAAACAGAAGTAATGAGACCTAATGTTTATGGCCGGACAACCCCTTTAATGGATTATTGGTACACTTTCTGAGCACCTGAAATGAGATTATCTGTTAGATAGGTGGGAGATTCCTGGGCACTGCTCCTTAGTATTAAAGGGGTTCTGACATGACAAAAAAAAAAATTTACGTACCTTGCCTGGCCAGGACCGATCATCAGGCATGGCCCTTCATCTGGCATCTTCCTCTGTAGCTTCTTGAAGCAGAGCTGGAGCCGTCAAAATGACGGCTTCCTGCTCTGCTCTGTAGCGTGAGCCATTTCCGAGGTCACTGGACGGGCGCCACGTTACAAGCAGTGCTTGCTGTGGGCGGCCTGTCCGTCCTGGATGAGCTGGAAGGTCTTCTGCGCGTGCGCAGTGGAGAGGCAGCTTGTCCTGCCTCCTATCAGAGGGCTCCAGTTTTCTGCACCTGCGCGCAATTCCTGAGGGGGGGTGGCGGCTCATCCTGGCTTGTCAAAGGGCTTGTGGACTGCGCTTCCCAGCATCACATGACTATCTGTGGGCAGGCAGGCTGGCTGTTCTCTCCACGGCAACCCTGGAAGGAGGAAACTGTGTTCAAGCTCAAAGCCTGCTGGGAGATGACCCCCAGCCGCACATGCTGATAACAAAGGTAAGCATTAGGTTTTTAAGCTAAAGCAAGCAAAAAAATCATGGGTTCCCTGTGTCCATTAGGCAGACCAATGGATGTTAAAACATAAAAACGTTATTCGTGTCAGAATCCCTTTAATGCTTAAAAAGTCACAGTAATATCACAGTAAGATCATTATCACTACACCTAGGTGATCATAGCCCTAGGGGATATGGGTATGTGTGTATGCGGTTGGGTGTGGTGGGGTGTTTTTTTTTCTCCACTCTCTCTCTTCCTCCTCCTCTACCATGCAACGCAGCCGGTGTTTTATATTATATGTATAAAACCTATATAATGCAGATCACTAGAGATAAGCGAGCACCCAAATGCTCGGGTCCGCGTTATTCGAGTCGAGCTTTTCGTAAAATTTGAGAGCCCTACTCGAGTAACGAACCCCATTGACTACAATGGGAGACTTCAGCATTTTTGTATGTGGGATGTGAGAAACCGAGTGCCGAGCTTTTTTTTTCTCTCTCTCTCTCCCCCCCCCCCCCCCCCGCCTGCCAGACAAAAAAATTTGCCAATGGCAGAGAGGGGCCACAACAGGCACGCGACAGCGGGGAGGAGCCAAAAACTGGGGCGGGGTCAAACATGATTTGATGATTTGATGCTTGTTCGAGTAACGAGCACCATCGAGTACGCTAATACTCTAACGAGCATCAAGCTGGGCAGAGTATGTTCGCTCAACTCTACAGATCACTTACCGTGGTTAATATCATTTTGTAGAATTACAAGACAAAAATGCTTTTTTTTTTTATCTATTCAACATTTTTAACCAGCTATTAGAAACACATTTAACAAGGGATACTGTGCACTTGCTTCACCATTCTGTACGGGCACATTCTGTTCATTCTTTGTGCTTGAGTTAGGCCTGATTAGCCTGATTGATTTAGGCTTGATTAGCCGACATAAGTCTAAATCTTGGCATTAGGGCCCTTCAGCGATGAGGTTTAGATGCAGAGCAAGCGTATTTATATTCTCCTACGTATGAGGCAGAAATTAATTATAAAGAGGCACAGTCTCAACTTGCAGACCATCTGAGGGATGTTGCAAAAATAAGCATCTTTTCATGAAGCAGAAGATCTTTGAGGAAGGGGAAGCAGGGGGTCGTTTCTTGGCTTTTATAATTAAGGCACAGGAATTATCATCTTGTGTGGCAGCATTGAGAAGGTCTGATAATTCTTTGGTTGTTAATGTGGATGGACTTTGGAGACATTTTTTCTCTATATTAAAAACCTATATGCTTCTAAGTTAAAGGGGTTGTCCCGCGCCGAAACAGGTTTTTTTTTTTTTTCAACCCCCCCCCCCGGTCGGCGCGAGACAACCCCGATGCAGGGACGTACAGAAAGCTTCCCGGAGCGCTTACCTTAATCCCCGCGCTCCGGTGACTTCAATACTTACCGCTGAAGATGGCCGCCGGGATCCTCTGTCTCCGTGGACCGCAGCTCTTCTGTGCGGTCCATTGCCGATTCCAGCCTCCTGATTGGCTGGAATCGGCACGTGACGGGGCGGAGCTACACGGAGCCTACATTCTGCACGAGCGGCTCCATTGAAGAGAGCAGAAGACCCGGACTGCGCAAGCGCGGCTAATTTGGCCATCGGAGGGCGAAAATTAGTCGGCAGCATGGAGACGAGGACGCCAGCAACGGAGCAGGTAAGTATAAAACTTTTTATAACTTCTGTATGGCTCATAATTAATGCACAATGTATATTACAAAGTGCATTAATATGGCCATACAGAAGTGTATAACCCCACTTGCTGCCGCGGGACAACCCCTTTAACTAAAGGAAATCTGTATTTCTTCCTTTACAACCCTTGTTGGTGGACTATTCATTGAAAGATACGCAAGTACAAATTGTAAAGGAATTCACATATTTGGGAGTTGTGGTATCTTCTAAGCCTCAATACTCTATTTCTGGCAATCTGTTTCCACTGGTCAGAAAGTTTGAGGATAAGGTCAAGGTCTGGCATCATCTCCCATTGTCAAGAATTCCCAGGGAAAATCTTATTAAAATGGCTTTGATACCACAACTCCTTTACATACTGCAAAATTCTGTGTTTTGGACTCCATAAGAGTTTTAGGAGTTTACTATGGACTAAGAAATCTGCTAGAATTAAATTGGAGACTCATCACAGAGATAAACAGTCTAGAAGGTTGGCAATTCCAAATGCTTTCTGATGTCTCAATTGCAATGGTTGAAGGGGTAGGGGGGAAAGAAATGGGGTGGGATTGAATGACAGATTGTTTTTTTAATAATGACAGGTTGTAGTCCACACCTGTAATGGTGAGATTTTGTAACTAGATTTAATATGTACACCCTCAACTTCAACAGCCTATGAGTTTTCACGTAGCCTCTAGAGGCTCAGTTACAGCAAAGGTGGACCGTTATGCCACAGAATACCATATGTAACTTGTATGCCTCCA
Source organism: Eleutherodactylus coqui (assembly GCF_035609145.1). Taxonomy (NCBI): domain Eukaryota; kingdom Metazoa; phylum Chordata; class Amphibia; order Anura; family Eleutherodactylidae; genus Eleutherodactylus; species Eleutherodactylus coqui. Next base: position 77,542,315 of record NC_089838.1, on the reverse strand, counting down.
TGCCTGCGCGTATCACATCTTGCATCCAAGCTAGAGGTGGCTCAATAGGGTTCTAGAGCCTCCATCCCCGCCCGTACCACATCTTGTATCTAAGCTAGAGGCAGTAGAACAGGGTATTGGAGACTCCATCCCCGCCTGTATCACATCTTGTATCTAAGTTAGAGGCGGTACAACAGGGTACCAGAGCCCCCATGCCCACACACTTCACATCTTACATCCAAGCTAGAGGCAGTACAACAGGGTAATAGAGCCTCCATGCCCGCCCGTATCACATCTTGTATCCAAGCTAGAGGCAGTACAACAGGGTACTAGAGCCTCCATCCCCGCCTGTATCACATCTTGTATCTAAGTTAGAGGCAGTACAACAGGGTACCAGAGCCCCCATGCCCACACACTTCACATCTTACATCCAAGCTAGAGGCAGTACAACAGGGTAATAGAGCCCCCATGCCCACACACTTCACATCTTACATCCAAGCTAGAGGCAGTACAACAGGGTAATAGAGCCTTCATGCCCGCCTGTATCACATCTTGTATCCAAGCTAGAGGCAGTACAACAGGGTACTAGAGCCTCCATCCCCGCCTGTATCACATCTTGTATCTAAGTTAGAGGCGGTACAACAGGGTACCAGAGCCCCCATGCCCACACACTTCACATCTTACATCCAAGCTAAAGGCAGTACAACAGGGTAAGAGCCTCCATGCCCGCCCGTATCACATTTTGTATCCAAGCTAGAGGTGGTACAACAGGGTACTGGAGCCTCCATGCCTGCCAGTATCACATCTTGTATCCAAGCTAGAGGCGGTACAACAGGGTACTAGAGCCTCCCTTCAAGTGTTCAGTTTTCCATAAATTATCCTTTTTCTTTGATATTGTAATCACTTACTTATATCAATGTTACAATCACACAGAGAAAGCTTCATTCCATTCCAACAATCTCTTCTATCGTCTTTTTTTACAATAAGCTGTGATTATGATTGATTGTATTGTTTGGGTGGGATAATGATATATTCTATGTATACTATACTTATGCTTGTTTAAATGTATTCAATTTAAGGGGTTATTGTATTGAAAAATATAATCTCAATTTTAAAAAAAGTACCACTATGTACCTCATATCTGTTGACATCTGCCAGTATATTCAGTTGATGGCCGAAAAACTAGTGACCTGCTTCCTTTAAGCACATATTATCTTAGCTATTATTTTATGAGAATGTTTGATTCTATAAGGGTTATTACAGGCAAAAAAATATATTTTCTCTGTTGCTTTTTTTCCTTATTAGGCCTTTTTAGTTGGCATTGTTGTTCCTGATGCCGAAGTGATGCCAGGATGGGCAAAGAAGAAGGGTTTTGAAGGAACATTTGCGGAACTATGCAACAATTTGGTATGACATGAGCGAGAAAAGAGCATGCTACCTGTACTAAAGAACACAGAGCAGAACAATGTATAGAACAGTTTAGGAAATCCTAAACTAGGAATATGTAAGGTGTTTTCCAGGTTATGGAAAGCTGATTTATGTTGGTTCTGAAACTGGGAACAAATGGAAGTTTCCAGTATTCTTGCTGTTCCGTTTTTTTAGTAGGTCTGGCGAAGCGGTCATCCTAGATTCTGTCTTGGCTGCTGCATTTCCAACCATTTTCTTTGAATACACACTTTCAGAAACTGGAGGAAAGCATAATGGGAATCGCCAGCATTCATCACACATCACTTTTCAGTACACAATCCTGTGTTGAATTATTTATATACTGTATGTTTGTAGCCATGGTAGACACAGATTTAAAGTCAGCTGTCATCTTGAACAGGCTGTACGAACTGCAGGCATGATGTTAAAGAGCAGGAGGAGCTGAGCAGACTGATATATGGTTTTATGGGGGAAGATTCAGTATAGTATAACTTGTATTTTATTCATTTACATCTCTGCTCATCCTGGTCTTAAAGGGTGTTCCGATTGGAATAAATTATCCCCTCTCCACCAGACAGGGAATAACTACTTGATCAGTGGGGGTCTGACCGCTGGCTGGGACCCTACCAATCCCGAGAATAGGGGTCCAGTCGGCGGCTAAATGAATGGAATGGAGGTTAATGAGAGTGTTGGAGATTGCTGAGTTCAAGCACTTGGCAATCTCCAGTGTGCTTATTGAAATGAATGGAATAGCGACATGCTTGCATGACCTCCACTTCATTCTTTTTGGGATAGGACTGGGCTCCCATTCTTGGGATCAGTAGGGTTTCAGAGGTTGGACCCCTACCAATCAGCTAGTTATCTGTAGATAGGGGATAACTTGTTCCAACTGGCATACCCCTTTAATGGTCCAGTGGGCGTCCTTTCAGTGAATGACAGCCTTCCCTGTATTAATGTTGGTGCAGAGATAGCTATCAATCATGAATAAGACTGCTCACTGGACTACTGAGACCAGGATGAGCAGAGATTTAAATAAATGAAAAAGTTAGGCCCCCAGTCCCCTAGTGTATTTTGGGACATGTGCTCCTTGTGTTAATCCACAGGCAACACACAGCCCCATTATAAGGCTATGAGGACATGCGCATTGACGTTTTCTCACAGATTTATGATCCACATGAAAAAACTCATGGCATGTCCTGCCTCCACATATATGGAACACTTCATATAAATCGTACAGCACATGTTCTATCTGACAGATTCCCTCTAAGTTATCATGCTGCTTGCTGGTAGCCATCACTAGAGGGATCACAGGAGCTGCCTAACTCCCTTTAGTGGTAGTCAGCATGTTAAAAATCTACAGTATAATTAGGTAGGGGATTTGTAGCTCCAAATCAAAAAATAAGGCAATGGCCCAAAATAAAGATATATTGAGAACTTAATTAGTGGAGAATTTTGAACCAATATAGATTAAAAAATAGAAAATCATATTGAAGGACTGAAATCCACTTTAACCTCTTCCTGCAAATCCAAACTGCGCAAAAACACCATACAACAAAGTTGGTAAAGTTTTTATTAAAAGGCTTAAAGAAAAACAAGTCTAATAAAATGTAAAGGGTTAATTTTTATATCCCAGTAATACACAATAATGACTGTTGTTTTCTCTAGGAACTTAAAAAAGCAATAATGGCTGATATGGTGAGACTTGGAAAAGAGAGTGGGCTCCACTCCTTCGAGCAGGTGAGAAAAGCTGTGAATCATTGGAGATATGAGCACCGCCCTGCTTACATGTTGGTGATATTAGGTGGACTGATGACAATGGAATATTAGCTATACTGGCATACCGATATAAAGTTTTTTCAGAGTGTTTAGTTTGTCGTGCTTTCTTGTGGTGCACTTTATATAGAAAGCCCCATGTAAGACTATGGGAGTTACTGTTGAACTAAGGTCCGAGAGTTAGGGCTCCCACCCACTAGCGTTTTTTTTCACTGCGAAATTCGCACGTTTTTTTTTTTTCTACAGGGGGTCTATGGGACTTGTAAAGCTAAAATCGCGATCGCACAAAATCGCGATTTACCGCGAAATCGCGATTTTGCGCAATCGCGATTTTAGCTTTACAACTCCCATAGCCCAAAGACCCCTGCAGAAAAAAAAAAACGCTGCGAATTTCGCAGTAAAAAAACGCTAGTGGGTGGGAGCCCTTATGGTGAAGCAGAAGAATTAGGAGCTAGAGAATAAAAGTCCACATTACTGCGACAGGCACCAGGGCCCCTTCATTTTAGAAATATGCATTTGAAGATGAACATGACAAAGAAAGGAAAGGAAGGAAAAATAAGAAGGGAAGAAAATGGAAAGTTGTGAGTGGAAGACATTGTTAAAAACCATAATGCAGACCCTCTATAACTGTGAACTAGCGCAGTCAGGCATGGTGTGCATACGAATCTGCTCCTCCAGCAAAGGACAATTAGGAAGAGCAACAACAGGTAATTAAAGGGGATTTCTAGGATTTAAAATAAGCTTTAAAAGGAGTATTTCTGCCTTCGACATTTTATGATATGCCCACAGGATATGGCATAAATGTCTGCTGGGGATCCTATCTCTAGTACCTGCACTTATGTGGAGAATTGGGGTCTCCTGACCTGTCTAGTGAGGTGGCTACTTGCAGTTTCTAGACAGAAAATGAATGAAGAGGTGACCACACAAAGGTGATCCTGTAACTTCCATAGAGGAGAATAGAGAGAGCTGCACACATTTGGCCTGCTTTGCATTTCTAAACAGCAGCAAATAAATAGGGCTGTAAAGTGTCAAGTAATTTGTCATAATTAGATAGGATCAGTAATGGATTTATGGTAACATCCCTGGGGTCTAGGGCAGAGAATGAATTCATTTCTGCTCCCTTGATGGTCTAGGGCAGTGAAAGGGGTTCATTTCAGTAATCCCTAGTGGCCTAAGATATAGAAGGGGTTAGTTTCTGTATTCCTGGTGATCTATAGCATAGAAGGGGTTAGTTTCTGTATTCCTGGTGATCTATGGCATAAAAGGGGTTAGTTTCTGTATTCCTGGTGGTCTGTCCAGTGGATTATTTCCTCTTCTGGGCTCGTTTGTTTCTGCAATAGGAAGGCTGTGAATAGAAAAGACAGACATTCCTCTTCTCATAGAGACATTTCCCCTTAGTACCTCCTCTTACACAGACTGTTATCCATGCCCCAATCTTTATCACAGATTGCTCCTCATGCCCCTCCTTTTTGCAGACTACTCCCCCTACCAAACAGACTGCTCCTCATGCCCTTTTTTCTCACACAGACAGCTCACTGTGTTTTTCCACCTTTCACACAGACTGCTCCCCATGGATCTTTCTCTCTGTCTGCTGTCTTTGGCTCCCCTTCTCACAGTGCTCCCATGGTCTCTCATCCCCCCTCCAGAGACAGCTCTCCCTGTTTCCCCTTTAACAGACTGCTCCACATGGATCCCCCCTCTCTGTTTGCCACCTATAGCTTCCCATCTCACAAACTGCTCTCTCACGCAGACTGCTCCCTCATGCCACCATCTGTCACACAGACTGTTGCCTATGCCCACTCATAGGCTGCTCCCCACTCCACACAGACATAGGGGCCTGGCCAGAACTGTGACTGCTGCGCCCCCTATAGCTACAGTATAGAAGTAAGATATTTAGAAACAGTTTTCACATTACTAATGTACGGATTTCTTCTAGTGGCTCTTCTTTTCGTATACACACAACTCATGCAAACTCTGACATAATTATATGTTTTCTCACAGGTTAAAGCGATCAATATCCATAAAGAAATGTTCACTGTACAAAACGGTTTATTGACACCAACACTCAAGGCAAAGAGGCGCGAACTCAGAGACTTCTTCAAACAAGAGATTGAGGAGCTTTATGCTAGCGTTACTGTGTGACAAACTGTGGATGACCAAACTTCCAGCAAAACTTGCAGAAGGCATACCAATATGTGGATACTTATTTTTTCTCCCTTCTTTTTGGATTTTATTTTCTTTAACCCAGTTATCGTCAAAGTGCTTGGAATGCAAAAAAAAGCAATGAAAGACAACAGAGGTTAAATTAACCAGTTCCTATTTTTCTGTTCCGTTACTAGCATGTACTGTATGGCAGCAGCAGACTGAAGGCTCATATGGATAGTCCAGTATGCCAGCACAGCTTCAATAAGGACACTTTGTTTTTAAGCACAGAAAATATTTTAGAATTAAACTACTGTTTAATAAGTGCACGAAACCTAAAAGAGACGAAACATTGACCTGTTTTCTGGATTGCAAGGACTGCCATGTCCTTTTTATATAGCGGTACATATTGCGCAAGCTGTGTAAAATGTTTAAAGATTTCAAGAGATTAATAATTTTCAATAAAATAACTATAATGATATCATTTAGACTTATTTACTGTGTTCATTTGAGCCAGTTGAATTGGCGATAGGCTGACATGGAAGGGCGATGAGATATAACTATGGTAATTACTATTCTACATTTCTATTGTACACTAATATACTTTTTGGTATTTTACAGAAAATTCAGTCCCTGTCTTAAGGTCGGTTGCACCAAAGTTTTGATCTGAGATCAACAAAAGTTGATCCAAGTTCAAATACAAAAACGTTGCACTAACACGGTTTAGCCTATGAGCTTGGTTCAGATCTAGGTTCAATTTGATTCTTTGATTTAGGTGAACGAAAGTACCATGTTTCCCCCAAAGTAAGACCTATCCCTAAAATAAACCCTACCCTGATTTTTAGTTGGGGGTTGAAATATAAGCCCTACCCCGAAAATAAGCCGTAGCTACACTACGTGAAAAAAACAGAACGCAATACTTACCTAGAATGCGCTGCCCGGTTCCCTTCTGCTGGTCTCCGCAGTTCTGGGGAAAGCTTGCTTCCAGATCTCAGCGCTGACAGAACATTGCTTGCTGGTAACAGTGTTTGAATGGCTGTGATTGGTTCTCGAGCACTCTAGATCAGCCAATCAGAGCCAGCACTCGATGAATCAATCGGAGCACTCACTTGCTGTTGGTGGGGTTATGGCAAGTATAGGACATCCCCCGAAAATAAGACCCTGTGCCCCTTTTGGGGCAAAAATTAATATAAGACAGGGTCTTATTTTCAGGGAAAAGGACACCCGCATTTGCTGCTGATAGTGGCCATGTGTTTACTATCGCTATGAATGCTGGGAAGTTCACCTGGCTACAGTCACCAATCACTGTGGCCAATACATGTCCTCTAGGTTCAACTGTTCTTCGCAGATCAAGTGAACTTGGCATTGCAAATCATAGATCAAAAAGTGTTGGGGCGATACTTTTTCCTTAAACCAAGTGTAACAGCCGATCACAGTTTATCACAGCATGGTTGATTCAACGCGCTCTTAGATATGCTTGCAGGTAAATTTGCCTCCCAGAATGGAGGGAGAAATTATTGCACCAGGAAAGTGAAGCAGATGCTTGTTATAACCAGATTTTGGCTCTTCTTTTTCTAAGGCCCTTTGTAAAAAGAAAAGGCCAAACTAATTGGTTGCTACGAGCAACTACTTCTCATTTCCTTTGCACTAGTTTTAGTAAATTTCTCCCAATGTGTTTCTGAATTGTTTTGAAACAAATGGAATGCCAAAAGAGTAACCATAAACATTGACAGAACATACTCCATTCTGATGGACCCATGTCTGGACTGTAGAAGGGTAGACTACCTTCTACTATGCGAAGATGAATGATACAGAGGACGTCTCAAACTCATCCGAATATCATTTCTTTTCTTCTACCTGTTCATGGTATGACTACAATATAGCAATATCCTCTCTCGATATCTCAAGGAGCACTCGTACCAGGCACACATGGAAGAAAGGAAATTATGTTCAGCCCATGGGGCATGAGTCTGACGCCCCTGGTATACAGAGAAGCTCTCAATGATGGGGTCCGGAGGCTGAGACAGTGACTCTGCATTCTGCAGAGGGGAAGACTGCCATACATTTGTATTACATATGGTCCATAGTTGCTTCCTTTACATCAAGTTAAAAAGTCACACCCCGGTGTGGAGTGCTGCAATCTGTCCATTCATTCATTGTGTTGATAAATGAAAGTCTTAGCACCTTGACCCCTCCACCGATGAGAACGGGTTACAATGTACTGTTTGTCTCTTTCACATGTCAAAGGTTTTCTATAAACTGTAGTTACACTTTGATGCAGCTACTTTATGTGGATGCAGGTCAACATTCTGTGTTGTAGTCAACTGCAATATCACTACTGTCTTTGTTGCTTATACCTGCCTTATTTTTTTGGTAACAATGCCATATTCTCTTCATTACTTATGGTAATGTCCTATCCTATAGAAGATATGTATGCTAATCTTACATATGCGTAATTACATACATGATATTCCCCATATTCATGTAAATCGTCCCCCATGAACTTCTTTAAATGTATCATAATCAAATTTCCCTAAAGCCCCATTTACACACAACAATTATAGCTCAAAATTCGTTCAAACAATGATTTTTGAGTGACGATCGTTGCGTCCATCTTTCACTCTTTGGCTGAACAATGACTTTCAGGTGAGCATAAAATCCATTTTTCAGCCGGAGAGAGATAGCAGAGACCGCACACTGTGTTCTCCACGGGAGCAGCTGATTACATTGCATTCAACTGACAGCCCAGGAAAAAGACAATGCAGCTGAGTGCAAAGTCCAGACCACATGCTGGGATTTGCAAACAGCTGCTGGAGGCTCATTTACATGCAAATAAAGCTGATAAAGTGCTAATGGACATTAGTACTTTATGCAAAACGATGGCTAGAACTGTCAATCGTTTGAAAGATTGTCTTTGCGTGTAAATGAGCCTTAAGAAAGAAAGCTAGACAGTGCACCTCATTGAGCATACCTTTTTTTAAGGGGTTTTCTGAAATGAGAGGATTATCCACTGGCTTATTAAAGGGGTCTCTCCTGATAAGAAAACAAAAGGTGCACAACTGGTCTTCACTACATATAAGTCACACTTCAATAATGTAGCTTGTGTGAAAATGGAATATTTTTTCAATGGGAAAATTTATGGGTGTTTTCTGCCAAATCGTAGAAAAGTAGAACCTGCTGCAACTTTTCTATCTCGCACTATCACACATATAAATAGACCCATTGAAAATAATAGGGTCTACTTCTGTGCAAGTTTTGTGTATCTTGCAATGCGGGAAACTGGCCTGTGTGAAACCTACCCTAAAAGTATCATGCACTATAATAAAGAACAGGAGACGTCATGCTTCTTGTTATCAGTATAGGTGAGAATTAGAGATGAGCGAGCATACTCGGTAAGGACAGATACTTGAGCGAGTATCGTCCTTTTCGAGTACCTGCCTGCTCGGCCGCAAAGATTCGGGTGCTGGCGGGGAAGGGGAGGAGATCTCTCTCTTCCCCCCCGCTCCCTCCTGCTCACTCCCGCAACACAGCGCTCACCCCCGCCGGCACCCGAATCTTTGCGGGCAAGAAGGCAGGTACTCGGTAAAGACGATACTCTTGTGAGAATCCATATGGTCAGAACCACACTGCTTAAAGGGGTTTTCCGGGGAAGATACTATTGATGATGTATCCTCAAAATAGGTCATCAATAGTTGGTTGGCTGGGGTCCACCGCTCGGAACCCTGACCGATCAGCTGATTGCGCACCCGCTGACAGACATGCAAATACACAGTGGTCAGAGGGGAAGCAGATGCTTCGACCGCTGTGTAGTGGCTGGCGCTCGTTACACAGGTCGATTATTGGGCCTGAACATTCCCACAAACAGTCGTTTGCCCGACAATGAGGTGTGAAAAAATCAATCAAACACTCGTTCATCAGCTGATAAAAATGCACGCTGGTCAGCGGCACATCTCCTGGTGTGAACATCCAATGCACATTTAGATGTGAAAATCATACTGAGCGACTTGAAACGAGGCCTGTCCTAGACCAGCCGGGGGACAGTATTTCAAGAACTGCCAACCTAGTGGAGTTTTTTCATGCAATAGTATCCAGAGTACACTGAGAATTATGTGATCGAGAAAAACATCTAGCGAAAGGGAAACCTGTGGATTTAAACATCTCACCGAAAAAAGGAGTCAGAGGAGGATGTCAAGAACCGTTCTGAGGAACATGCAGTGCACCATCAAGCAAATTCTGGCCAAACTCAACGCTGGTGCTCCAACTAATGTACTCGAATGCACAAGTCGTAGTTTCTTAGCACAGATGGGTTATAATAGTAGATGACCATTTCCAGCGCCATTGCTAAGAGAAACAGAAAGGTGAGACTCTGGTGAGCAAAAGAACGCAAAAATTGGATTACTGAACAGCAGAAAAACATCACCGGGTCATAAGAATCTATATTTTTGTTGCATGACACTGATGATGGCACAAGTAGCATGATTCCATGAAGGTGGACAGTAACAGCCCTTCTGCCGCCAGTCTCTGGATGGTACTGTGAATTGCTAACCCTGATGCTAGCTGTGGCCGGAATTGTGGAAACCGCCAAACTGGCTGTTCTCAGCGGTTTCCACAGCTCCCGCAGGCGTGGATGAGATCTATGGAAACGACAGAGGACAGCAATTTAAGCTGTTTCAATAATCCCGGCCTCTGGCGCCAGCAGGTGATCTTGGATAGGGGACCCTGTTCTAGAGATAGCTGCGGGTCCGAAAGGGAGGACCCGTATCGATCAGACATGTATAGCATAACCCGTGGATACACCATACATGTATGAGATGGGAATATCGCTTTAGAGGAGTATTCTGAATAAATACATTCATTGCAGTGGGACATCAGAATTGATCAGCAGGAAACGGGTCTTGTCACTCCAGACAACCTTCTGCTATGTGTCCAAGGATAAACTATGTCTTTCCGGGGCACATGACACGGAGTCATCCGGGGCACCCTTGTCGGTCTTTAGCTATTGAATCCCAGTTGACGCAAGGTATGCCATATAGTCATTGTGGAAATTTGTCTAAAGGTCTGACCACACCATCTTCTGCACCATCCGTTATACGTACGGACTGCAGAAGTGTGTCTCGGCCTGACCGTGGGTCTCCCAGACCCGAACTCAGAGTATCATACGCGGATATGGTGCTCTGATTTAGGGTCCGGAGACCCACGGTCAGGCCGGGACACACTTCTGTATTCCGCACGATTGGTGCAGAAAACAGTGCGGTCGGGCCTTTACTTCCCTGCTGTTGAACTGTTGGCTCAGTTGGTCCATTGCGGCTTGTGGTTGCTGAGATACCGGACGTCTGCCCGATGCTCTCCGCTAGGATGGACCACACATAGCCTGCTACTGTGTGATCTGTCGGATGTCTGTCTATGGTTCAACCAGTTTTCATACACTCTAGATACTGTGGTTTGGAAGCAGACGATAATTGTGACTGTGTCAGGAATACTAGCACCACACCTCCGGGCACTAACAATATGCCCACGGTCAGTCACTCAAGTCACCACGTTTACCCATGACTGCTGAATGTTGCCTTCTGCTGCACAGAGGAGGTCAGCACATTACCTGAGAACAAACCGTGCCGTGGCCATTACATGGTACTGATCACATATGCCAGCTGTGCCTAATGCGTGATCATTCAGAGTATAGTAGTCCTCTATATTCTCCCACATGCTGATCTCCACTGTAGCCTGGTATATAGTAATCCTATATATTTTCCCTCACATTGATAATCCACTATAGCCCAGTATATATCATTCTGTATACATACTCTCTAGAGATGAGCGAACCTACTCGGCCACGCCCCTTTTTCGCCCGAGCGCCGCGATTTTCGAGTACTTCCGTACTCGGGCGAAAAGATTTGGGGGGTGCCGTGGGTGAGTTGGGGGTAGCAGCGGGGAGTGCGGGGGAGAGGGAGAGAGAGAGGGCTCCCCCCTGTTCCCCGGTGCTACCCCCCGCTCCGCCACGTCTCCCCCCGCCCCCCGAATCTTTTCACCCGAGTACGGAAGTACTCGAAAATCGCGGTGCTCGATCGAGTAATTACTCGAAACGAGTAGGTTCGCTCATCTCTAATACTCTCCTATAAACGGAACATCCACTATAGCCCAGTATATATACTCCCCTACACATTGATCATCCACTATAGCCCAGTATATATCATTGTATAAACATACTCTCCTATAAACGGAACATCCACTATAGTCCAGTATATATACTCCCCTACACATTGATCATCCACTATAGCCCAGTATATATCATTGTATAAACATACTCTCCTATATACTAATCATCCACTATAGCCCAGTATATATACTCCCCTACACATTGATCATCCACTATAGCCCAGTATATATCATTGTATAAACATACTCTCCTATAAACGGAACATCCACTATAGTCCAGTATATATACTCCCCTACACATTGATCATCCACTATAGCCCAGTATATATCATTGTATAAACATACTCTCCTATATACTAATCATCCACTATAGCCCAGTATATATACTCCCCTACACATTGATCATCCACTATAGCCCAGTATATCTACTCTCCTATACACTAATCAATCACTATGACCCGGAATATATAATTCCATAAATACTCTCCTGTATACTGATCATCCACTATAGCCCTGTATACATAATTCCATATATATACTCAGCTATGCGGTGATCATCCACAGTCCTGTATATATATAATCCTGTATATATTGATCATCCATTACGGCCTGGTATGTATAATCTCTTATATATATAATCTCCTATGCAATGATCGTCCACGGCCCAGTATATATAATACTGTATATATATTCCCGTATGCGTTTCATCCACTATAGCTCTGTATATATACTGTCCTATACATTGATCATCTATTATAGCCTGGTATACATAATCCTGTGCAATTATATATATATATATATATATATATATATATATATATATATATATATATATATGTGTGTGTGTGTGTGTGTGTATGCATATACATATATATACACATACACACTTTCCTGTACACTGATCACCCACTATAGCCAGTACATACCGTAGCAGTATACGCTCTTGTTTGCCCCCGGTACAAACCTCTCTAGTCCCTCACTCTCGAGTATGGCCTCCACGTGATCGCCGCTCCTCTGATTGGTTGGTAACTGCCGCCCAGCACCGCGCAGTCCCTCCCCCGGGGAGGCCGAGCCTATATAAGAAGGGCGGGAAGGGCGCGGCGTTATATTCTGGCGGTTAGCAAAGGCAAACGGTGGGGGTATAGCGCTGGACGGCAGGATGAGGAGCCGCAGAGGGCGGTGGACAGGGTCATCGCCCGACCCCCGCTGCAGAGCCGTGAGACCCCGCCAGCTGCACAAGCTTCAGAAGAGAAGTACGGGTCCTCCGCACCGAGGCGGCCTGTAGTAGCGGGGGCACTGTGTGCTCAGCCCGCCGTTATACTGGGACGCCCCCTGCATTGTCCCCCAGGGCCTTAGTACACAGCGCCCCCATCCACAGCTCTAGCGCCCCCCATAAGGACAAGAAATCCAGAGCTGTAGCGCCCCCTAAGGGCAGGCAATCTGCAGCAGAGCTGTAGCGCCCCCCCCCTAAGGGCAGGCAATCTGCAGCAGAGCTGTAGCGCCCCCCCCTAAGGGCAGGCAATCTGCAGCAGAGCTGTAGCGCCCCCCCCCTAAGGGCAGGCAATCTGCAGCAGAGCTGTAGTGCCCCCCCCTAAGGGCAGGCAATCTGCAGCAGAGCTGTAGCGCCCCCCCTAAGGGCAGGCAATCTGCAGCAGGGCTGTAGCGCCCCCCCCTAAGGGCAGGCAATCTGCAGCAGGGCTGTAGCGCCCCCCCCTAAGGGCAGGCAATCTGCAGCAGGGCTGTAGCGCCCCCCCCTAAGGGCAGGCAATCTGCAGCAGAGCTGTAGCGCCCCCCCCCCTAAGGGCAGGCAATCTGCAGCAGAGCTGTAGCGCCCCCCCCCCTAAGGGCAGGCAATCTGCAGCAGAGCTGTAGCGCCCCCCCCCCCCTAAGGGCAGGCAATCTGCAGCAGAGCTGTAGCGCCCCCCCCCCCCCCTAAGGGCAGGCAATCTGCAGCAGAGCTGTAGCGCCCCCCCCTAAGGGCAGGCAATCTGCAGCAGAGCTGTAGCGCCCCCCCCCCCCTAAGGGCAGGCAATCTGCAGCAGAGCTGTAGCGCCCCCCCCCCCCCCTAAGGGCAGGCAATCTGCAGCAGAGCTGTAGCGCCCCCCCCCTAAGGGCAGGCAATCTGCAGCAGAGCTGTAGCGCCCCCCCCTAAGGCCTCCTTCCCACGAGCGTGACGGGCTCCGCAGCGTAATATTCCGCTGTGAAGCCCGTCACGGCGCCCCCCAGAGCCCCTATACTTACCTGCGGGAGATAGCGTGAAATCGCTTCCCCGCCCACCGCCGCGCGTCACCGCCCGTCACCGCCCACCGCCCTCGCGTCACCAGCCGTGTCACGTGCACGGCCGGCCGTGTCACGTGACGCGGCCGGACCGCGTCATTTGGCGTCATATGACGCTCGGCGGTGGGCGGGAAAGCGTTTTTTCACGCTATCTCCCGCTGGTTACAGCGGGAGATAGCGTGAATGGACGGCTTCCATTGACTGCAATGGAAGCCGTCAGTGCGTACAGCCCGTCCTCACCCGCAGAAAATAGAGCATGCTGCGGGTGAGGACGGGAGAAATCGCGGTGCGTAATTCCGCGGTGGAATTACGCATCGTGAGCATTGTGCTATAAGGTTCAATAGAACCTAATAGCTGCGGGCAACGCAGCGGATTTTCGCCGCGAATTACGCGGCGGAAATCCGTTCGTGGGAAGGAGGCCTAAGGGCAGGCAATCTGCAGCAGAGCTGTAGCGCCCCCCCCCCCCCCCCCCCCAGGGCAGGCAATCTGCAGCAGAGCTGTAGCGCCCCCCCCCCCCCCCCAAGGGCAGGCAATCTGCAGCAGAGCTGTAGCGCCCCCCCCCCCCCCCCCCCCAAGGGCAGGCAATCTGCAGCAGAGCTGTAGCGCCCCCCCCCCCTAAGGGCAGGCAATCTGCAGCAGAGCTGTAGCGCCCCCCCCCCCCCCCCTAAGGGCAGGCAATCTGCAGCAGAGCTGTAGCGCCCCCCCCCCCCCCTAAGGGCAGGCAATCTGCAGCAGAGCTGTAGCGCCCCCCCCCCCCCCCCTAAGGGCAGGCAATCTGCAGCACAGCTGTAGCGCCCCTTAAGGCCTCATGTCCACGGGCATAATTGAGTTGTGGAATATGCGTGGGTTAACTGCACAGATGACCCGCAGTTCAGTATGCCCATAGACTATCATTGGGCATCCGCAGGTATTTAAACACCTGCAGATGTCATCTTTTTCCCGGTGTGCGGACCGCACGCGGGCACAAAGGATCGCAGCGTGCTCCATTTGTCTGCAGACGTGCCACAGGAAAGCAGATTTAAAAAAAGGAAAAAAGGCACGGGGCATGGGCACGGCACGCCTACTGGTATGCCAAGTGCATCCGTCATGCAGAGGAAAGATCCGGCCGCGACGGAGGAAACCTGTGCCCGCAGACATGAGGCAAAAAATACATGTACTCACCTGCCCGGACGCGGCGCCGTCTCCTCCGTCGTGGCCCGATCTTTCCTCTGCATGGCGGATGCACTCGGCACACCAGTAGGCACATGCGCCGCATCTTTTTAAAATCTGCTTTCCTGCGGCATGTCCGCAGAAAAATGGAGCACGCCGCGATCTTTTTTCTCCACGTGCGATCCGCATGCCGGAAAAAGACATCTGCAGGTGTTTAAATAGCGCCCCATCTCCTATGGACGGGCAAACCGCAGCACAACTCTTAACGCCCCCCCCCCCCCGCCTAAGAATGGGCAATCCGCAGCACAGCTCTAGAACCCCCACCCAAAGAATGGGCAATCCGCAGCACAGCTCTAGAACCCCCACCCAAAGAATGGGCGATCCGCAGCACAGCTCTAGAACCCCCACCCAAAGAATGGGCGATCCGCAGCACAGCTCTAGACCCCCCACCCAAAGAATGGGCGATCCGCAGCACAGCTCTAGAACCCCCACCCAAAGAATGGGCGATCCGCAGCACAGCTCTAGAACCCCCGCCCAAAGAATGGGCGATCCGCAGCACAGCTCTTGAACCCCCGCCCAAAGAATGGGCGATCCGCAGCACAGCTCTAG
Source organism: Eleutherodactylus coqui (assembly GCF_035609145.1). NCBI lineage: Eukaryota > Metazoa > Chordata > Amphibia > Anura > Eleutherodactylidae > Eleutherodactylus > Eleutherodactylus coqui. Next base: position 77,526,808 of record NC_089838.1, on the reverse strand, counting down.
AACCCCCGCCCAAAGAATGGGCGATCCGCAGCACAGCTCGGGAACCCCCACCCAAAGAATAGGCGATCCGCAGCACAGCTCTAGAACCCCCACCCAAAGAATGGGCGATCCGCAGTACAGCTCTAGAACCCCCACCCAAAGAATGGGCGATCCGCAGCACAGCTCTAGCACCCCCGTAAGGACGGGCGATACACAGCACAACTCTAGCGCCCCTCCCTCCCCCATGGACAGGCAATCCGCAGCACAGCTCTAGCGCCTGCCCCAAGGACGGGCAATCCGCAGCAGAGCCGTAGCGCCCCCCCCCCCCCCCAATAACTGGCAATCCGCAGCAGAGCTATAGCCCCTCCCCCCCGCCCTAAGGACAGGCAATCCGCAGCACAGCCCTAGCGTGTCTCCCCCCTACACCACCCAAGGACGCCCAATCCGTAGCACAGGTATTGCGCCCTCCTCCTAAGGACGGGCGATCCACAACACAGCTTATCTCCCCTCCCACCTCCCAGGACAAGCAATTTGCAGCACAGCTCTTGCGCCCCCTTAAAGGACAGGCAGTGCACAGCTCTAGCACCCCCCCCTAGGGACAGGCAATCCACAGCACAGCTCTAGCGCCCCAATAAGGACAGGTTACCCACAACACATCTGCAGCGCCACCATATGGACAGCCACTGGTACACTGATGTGCCAGACATTTGTGTGACCCCTGCAGTCAGTCACGATCTTCGAGGTGATGGCGACCGGCTGCTCTGATGATCATGTGGATGTGTGGAGCATCATCGCTCCAAGAAAGTAAACCCCAGCAGGAAGCCGCAGCGATTCAGCAGTGCTTGCTGTCACTGAATGCAAACATTAAAAGGGTAGTCCATGTGTGACCTGTTGAGCCTTCTCAGGAAGAGCCTTCTGATGGAGGGGGGTGGGCTGCTGCTTAGGATCTTTGATAATTAGCAGTTTGCTCGGCGACTGAGTATTTATGGAGTGGAAGGTGCTGGTGACTGCAGGATCAGCCCTCATTGACTTAAAGGGGTTGTCTCGCGGCAGCAAGTGGGGTTATACACTTCTGTATGGCCATATTAATGCACTTTGTAATATACATCGTGCATTAAATGAGCCATACAGAAGTTATTCACTTACCTTCCCTGCGCTGGCGTCCCCATCTCCATGGCTCCGTCTAACTTCAGCGTCTAATCGCCCAATTAGACGCGCCTGCGCAGAAGGGTCTTCTGCCTTCGGGTCTGTCCGGCAGCAGCGGCGTTCTGGCTCACGCCTGATGTCTTCAGTTCCCTGGGAGCTAAACAGCGCAGCACAATTTCCCTCCTGGCATCTAGACTGCAAGCTCCAAAGGCGAGTCTACAAGTAGCGGCTACATTATGGCTGAACCTGCATCCAGCTCTGCCACATCTGTGCTGACCTGCAGATAAAACTGTCTGTTAACAGCTTGAGAACGGAGCTAAAGATTGTCCGTGTCTGCAGTCCCGCGGCGCCTCTACAGGAGCACGTAGGAGGCGGCCCACCAAGTGTTGTGTATAGATATAGGGCTTTGGCTATGAACGGTTGAACTCACAGGACGGGCCGTCAGTAGTTGATTGGGGGTCTGTGGCTCGGGACCCCTGGTGATCAGCCGTTATCCAGTCTGCTTTGTGTCTATAGCGCTGGTAGCAGACAGCTCTGTATGCACTGATGCCGCTACAGGTGTGCGGGTGTTCTACACAGGGTTTTCTAAAAAACTTCAGTTTTTAAGTGTTTTATCGCGCCAAAGGCAGAAGTGGGTTCAGAAGGAAACGATAAAGACTTCTCCCTGCTGGATCCACTTTTGGCTCAAGAACTGCAGGAAAGACTGCAATAGAAACCGGTGTGGGCAACCACTCCAAAGGAGATAAAAAAATCATGGCCGCTTTAATATCTACAGTGTATTATCCTACCTGCAGATACCTACCTATAGTATATACAGTCACTGTATTCATCCTAGCCATTGTAGATCTAGATTTCTGTATCCTGCATCATAGGCATAATGGGGGGGACACAGTACATACAGTACTAGAACCAAGCACAGCCAATAAAATGCCAGTAGTAGGCACAGTACATACAGTACCAGAACCAAGAACTGCAAATAAGATGGAACTAAGCACAGTGCATACAATACCAGAACCAAACACGGCCAATAAAATACCAATACTAAGCACGATATATTCAGTACCAGAATTAAGTATAGCAAATAAAATACCAATACTAGGCTCAGTGCGTACAGTACCAGAAATAAGCACAGCTTATAAAATACTAGAATGAGATACAGTATCAGAACCAAGCACAGCCAATAAAATATTACAACTAGGGACTGTACATATGGTACCTGGTTATCTCCTTCGTGGTGTTTATCCCAACCTGCTGGTAACATTGCTGGTAGGTGCTTGGAGAGCATCCTGTTGATTAGTGTAATCCCAATTCAGATGTCAGATTTTGTTGATAAAATATTTTTTTGTTTCCTAAAACTTATTTTAGAAGGAAAAAAGTCACAATTTGCCTCACTAGGAAAAATAATAGAAGAGAATGCTGATCCAAACCAGATGGGAAATACAGAAGCAGTCAGCGTAAGGTCAGTAGGCAGAGTCTTATCTTTGTTTGAAAGGACCATCCAGGATATATATGTAGAGGGTCCTTAAAATAGGTCATAAATATCAGATTGGTCATGGGGGGGTTCCAAATCCCAGCCCCTATGCTAATTAGCTTTTTGAAGGGTCTGCGGCACTCTGGTGTGGTTTCTTCAGCCTGTGATGTCACGTTCATCAAGCACATGGACTTGCAAATCAGGTCTATTCAAGTGAATGGAATTGAGCTGCAATACCAGGTACTACCTCTGCAATGTACGGTGCTGTTCCTAGTATTGAAAGCAGATTTCCATCAATCTGATATTAATGATGCTCCTCCTGTTTGTATGGGCAACTTTGGGATACATTACAGATGAGAGCTATAAGTGAGTGTGCATGCTGTATTCTAAAGTGTGCGGTCTCTTAAGTGTGTGACCTGAAAATAGTAACTTTGGGTTCAGGGACTTTGGAAGTATCACTTATATTTATTTACTGCTTATCTATTTTTGCATAGATTGTATCCAACCTATCTGTACGATCCCCATTTAGAATGTGCTTCATGATTGACAATGCCGTGACAACGTGTACTGCCGGCATTAATAAACAGAATCGTTATTACCCATCTGTGTGCGCCGGGGTCAGTGCTACAGCTCGATGCGCTCGTGGGGATTGTTGTGGCATATGATGTCACAGGAAATCAGGTGACCACTGCAGCTTCTCATTGGCATAATCCTAAACTGACAATGCCAGAGCTGTTAACCCTTTAAATGCTGCTGTCAATTCTGGCAGCGGCATTTAAATCCATACAGCATTCCCCGCAATAAGATCGCAGGGAGCTTGTGCGGGTGTCATGGCAGCAGGGGGTATCATGGCAGAATGCCTATCAAGCCATTCCAGTGGGGAGTAATGCTGTAGGAGCGATCAATGCATCGCTAGTTGTTGTGCCCAGTCGGGACTAAAAAAAGAAGTAAAAACAAGATCAATAAAGTTTTATTAATTATAAAAAAAAAAAACTAAAACAAAAATACATATATGGTATCGCCTTGTTCGTAAAAGTCCGATCTATCAAAGCAACGCATTATTTACCCTGCATGATGAACCGTTTTAGAAAAAAATGAACTCTAGCAATCCATTTTTTTCTTTTTTGCTCACCCTATCTGCTAGAAAAAATGCAATGAAAAGCGATTAAAAAGTATTCCAAAATGGTACCAACGTAAACTACAGGATGTAACCTCACAAAATGAGCTCACAACTGTCAATGGAAAAAAGTTATTGCGCGCAGAAAATAATTAGAAAAATTAAAATAAAAGTAGCATCGGATGACAAGACGCACACCTGCTTTAGAGGGGGGGGGAAGTATTTTTTAACTCACCCAGGGACCGTGCAGGGCATAGTGCCGGGCGTCAGAGCAGAAGGAGCAGTAGAGTCTGAAATACCAGAGCTCTGTGTTCTGCAGGAGGAAGAGAAGAAGCCGATTGATGGAGGCGGGGAAGCAGCAGCAGTTCCCGTCGGCACTCCCCACCAATTAGCGGCATTTATGGACGGCAGTGGGAAGGATAAAGAACTGGTAACTGATCGCACATTTCTTCGCGTGATCGCGAGTTAGTTAGGTTCCTCCTTTGGGAATAAGTGTCTTATAAAGCAACAAATACGGTATGTACATTTAGTATCAGTCGTTGTACTGACCCATAGAATAAAGTTATGTCATTTTTTTTTGTAGTGTGCGCCATAGAAACAAGACGCACCAAAAGATGGCGGAATGTCTTTTTTTTTTTCTTCCTCATTTTACTCCACTTAAAATTTTTTAACGTTTTTCAGTACATTATATGGTACAACTCGTCCCGCCAAAAACAAGCCCTCATATACCTGCGGCGAAGGATAAACAAAGGAGTTATGATTTTTTTAAAAGGGGGGAGGAGAAACAAATATGGAAACTAAATTAAAAAGCCGCGTCAGTAAGGAGTTGTCCGGTTACTGGACAGCCACGCTACAATAGTACTGCCGGCATTAAACTAATAAATGGAAGCATTATTGCTGCTCTGTGTGCGCCTGGATAAGTGCTACAGCTCGCTGCAGTCCTGGTGATTGTTGTGGCATATGATGTCACAGGAAATCAGGTGACCACTGCAGCTTCTCATTGGCACAATCCTGAATTCAGGATGTGACTGCCGATGCCAGGAGAACAAGTGGTGATTCTGCAGCTTCTCATTGGCTGCAGTGGTCACCTGATTTTCTGTGACGTACAACAATCACTGGGACCGCAGCCCACAACCTGGACAACCCCCTATGCAGCTAATCTATTTCTCATATGTGCCCTATGTAGGGACAATAAGATCTGCTATGAATTTACGGATTATGCAGAATTATACAGTGGTTCATTTAACCCCTTACTGTCGGCTAGTTTGGGCCTTTATGATGCTGCTAATTCTTCAGTTCTTTCATCCATGACTTCCTAGAACCAGAACTTTACTTTATAAGGCCTTGTTTATTGTGGGATGACTTATATCGCAGTAGTTCTGTTTTTTTTATACACCATGTAGTGTAATAAGTAAACTTTATTCTGCAGGTCGATATGATTATGGGGATAACAAATGTATATGGTTTTTTATTAAAATGGTTTCACGGTGTTCACTGAGCAGTAGAAATGACACATTAAGGCCTAAATCCGCAGCGTCTCACTGCAGCTGTTAGGTTCTATTGAACCTAATAGCTCAATGTACACGCTGCGGAATTCAACCACGTGAAATTACCCACAGCATGTCCTATTTGCCACGGGGGTACACGCGGACAGCTTCCATTGCAGTCAATGGAAGCCGCCCAACACGCTATACTTCCACTGTAGCACAGCAGAAGTATAGCGTGAATACGCGCCCCGCCCACCACCGGCCACGTCATGTGACTCCCCCGGTGCGTCATGCGTTGTACTGCGCATGTGCGCCGGAGCGTCATACGCAGAGGTAAGTATGGGGACTTTGGGGGGGCACAGTGATAGACTCCACTGCGGTATTCCACTTGTGTGTGTGCATAAGGCTTAAAGGGCTTTATCAGCCCTCCAGCTCCCTTGGCAATCATGAACATGCAATTGCCTCTTATGAACATTTGCTAAAGGAGTTGTCCAAGAATTTTAAGCAATTTGAACAAAGTGCGGGAAATGTCGTAAAAAAACAAGCCAAGCATTACTCACCCGTTAATCCCTCTTCACTGCAGCTCTGATGCTTGGTAGCAGCCGAGCATTGAAATGCCGCTCATCCATGTCCCCACACTGCAGCTGGTCTCAGTAGTCACGTAACATATACTAGCTGAGGCCAGTGATTGGCTGCAGTTGCCATGTGATGCTGCAGTATTGGCGGGAGGGGCATTTAATAGGTGAGTAATGTTTAGTGTATTCTATGACCCCCTGCAGCTTGTCTAGTAGGCCTTGTTAGTCTTGGAGCAATGTTTCCCTCCCCCATTATTTTGTAGCATTTATATACATTTATCGTGTTTCCATGACTGACATATATTTTTTACATTTTTTAGTGAGCGTGAGTCATTACGTAATGTGAACGAGGAGCCACTTGACTCGCACCTTTCCCCCAAAGTAAGTGGAGGTGGTCTTTCTGACAAATGGTTGGACGCATCATGCTGCAAGGTTTTGTGTGGGATTTTGTGCTGAATCTGCTTCTGAGGCTTCAAATAGGCCATTAATGCAGATGTTAATAGTCCAATGTGGCTTCTGTTCCTGTTGGCAGTTAAAAAAAAGAAAAAGAATTCCAATATCTAAATACATAAACCCACTTACCAGCTTTGACTATTTTTCTAATCTGATGTCATTGGGGAACACGTGTCAGACTGTGGGTATAGCTACTGCCACAAGGTGGGCACTAAGCAAACAGATGTTGGCACCTCCTACCAGCTATACCCTTTTTACATGCATCAAGTTAATCATTTGCTGATTAGTGTTCATAGGAGGTAGATTCTCAGTTACTAGTCTTGGTCCTTTTTCTGCGACTACACTCGGATATACAGGACAGGCACTAGACTCTCCCTGTTACTCCACCAAGGAGGATCAACAGTGTGGGGCCAATTAACCTGTTTTATGCGTGGCCCTCAGAAGAAAAGAAGGAACACTCAAACACCAGTGTGACCCGCTAGCCATAGCAGGTCCCCTCCCCAACGAGGGCTATCCCTCAATCCACAAAGTGTAGGTGAATACTGGGGCACACTCTTCTGGAGTACAGTATTTTCTGTGGATGGGTATGTATACTTTACCCACTCCCTCACTTCTACCTCTCTCTTCACCTCCCCTTTTAGCCTACTACAACCCCCACTATGTCCTTTCTTTGGGTGGTCTTTCCTCCCTCCCTTTTCCCAAGGCCCCTTTCCTGGCTCACCTGGGTCTTGGACACTCTGTGCACTTCCTTTTGCATTGGTTGGACAGTTCCTCCACTGTTGCTCTTCTCCAGCTCTTTTTTTTGGCGGGGCTCTTTTTTTGACCAGTATTTAAAAAAAAAAGTTTAGCAAAGTAAGTTTTCTTGTGCTCAGCCAGATGCTGTCATGGCAGCCCGTGAGACACATCGCAACTGCATTGAATGCAATTAGATTGCGAGGTCACCGTATAACCCTATCCTAATGGGCAAGGCTAAATGGGAAGGGGAGTTAAATTTGCACTCGGAGCTCACTGTTTGCTAGATACAGATATTGGTTTGCCAGTGCTTGACAAAGACTACGGAATAGTCAAAACGTCGTTGTTTTTACGAATGTGAGGAAATAGACACATCCTTGGGATGTTTTGACCTGTTGGCAGTAGCAGCGTGGCTCTCCCATTGACATTGCCTGCACTTCCTCCTCGTCACTGATGACAATGTCACTTGTTGACATGCACCCTGACTAGCAAAGTTCAAATATATGGTGTTTTATGCAGCTAGTTTTAATGTCTTGTCCCATATATTCAGTGTATTGTTTTTTACAAAACTACAGTTTTATTTGAGGCCCATTTACACAGACAATGATCGCTCAAACGATCCCTTTTTTTTTTTTTTTGAGCGCTCATCGCTCTGTGTAAATGGGCCTTTACCCTTCCTTTACTTCCCTGTCATGGGGATATGAATTAACATTCTACTCGCATTGTCTGCAGAAACAGGACATGACTGAAGATGCTGTTACTTCAAGTAGTGAGGTTTTAAGAGGTGTGTATTAACTCTTCTGCAAAGTGTAATTAAACGGAGTGGTAATAGTTTTGTCTGACGCAGTCTTCAGATCCAGCAAAGAATATTTTCACATCATGTATACAAATGTTGGCACCATTGCAAAGTTGCCAGCTTTCATCTTTTGTCACTGTTTATGTATTGTGTACATAAATGTGAAGACAAAATGGACACCTTTGGAATGGGAAGGGAAGTGTTCACCTTGAAGCACATTGTAATATGTTAACAATGAAACCAGTTAAGAGATGTAAGAGTGGCTTCACATCTGCGTTCACTTGGGGTTCAGCTTTCCTGATCCGTTCGGGGAGCCGGGAAGAGGAATCCCCGCGGCTGGAAGGAACCAAACGGCACCGGATAGACCACATTGACTAGAACTAGGTCCAGCTGCCACGGCTGTAGGACGGAAGAAAAAGCGCTGCATATAGCTCTTTATTTTCCGGTATTTTGAGCTGGATCTGTTGCGGAACCTGCGGACGGATGTTCCGACGTGTGAAACCTGCCTAAATGTTTGAGATCTGTGCCCTTTGATCTCTCCTTGCACTGCAGATGAAGTGGCTGTGGTGCCCCTCCAAACGCTGTGTCCTTTTGTTTTCAGACTTAACAAACTTTGGTTGTCAGGCTTTAGTTGGATCTCTCACTACTACTTTCCTGTCAAACACCTTGACCTAACCTGACAAGTCATTGGGAGCGGTACGACGCTGGTGGTATCCATTGCGCAACTGATCAAGTTGTGCTTCATGGTTTCTGTTATCCACAGAAACCCTGATGCAAGTTTGATCAGAGTTTTAATATTTTTTTATCACCAGGAGAAAGAACTAAGCGCAAAAGCCTTAAGAAAAAAACTAAGATGAGTAAGAAGAGTAGTGTGGATACAAGGTCAGTGGCAGATTTTCTTATACTTGTATTTGTACTGTAATCGTGCAAATCTTCAATGTGCTAATGACCGATTGTCCACGAGTGAGTTCTTCACATGTTCCGCCCCTGATCACATGACTGTGATGTCATCATGAATCATGCAGGCTGACAGAAGAACACAGGGCTCTTGGAAGGGAAGGACAAAAATAACAAAATGAGAATACAACTAAGCTGTTATTATTTCTGACACAACTCGGCGGTCCTGACAAGAGACACCGATCTACTGCCCCCACAGAGATGAAAGACCTGCAGTGAACTCACTCCCACGTTACCAGCGCTGCTTTGGGAGGAGCCATTCTGGAGTTTGATAAAGTGCTGTATACTGGATAAGGACCAACCCAACGAGTCACCTACAGAGCCGGACAGCATCTACCAGGACCTATGATGTCAGTCATGTGATCAGTCCCCTGTGGGTGGATTCAGGGATCACATGACCAGGGTCTGATCAGTGTATGCAGGAGTCTGCTTTGCTGGTTGTGATCCCTGCTGTATAAGCTGAAGGAATCAGGATGTAGCAGAGCTGTATGTGTGATGTGTTGAGGATAAGGATGGATGTAGCAGAGCTGTGTGCGCGATGTCTGGATCAGAATGGATGTAGCAGAGCTTTGTGTGCGATGTATGGGGATCAGGATGGATGTAGCAGGGCTGTGTAATGTGTGGGTATCATGATGGATGTAGCCGAGCTGTGTGGGCGATGTCTGGATCAGGATGGATGTAGTCGAGCTGTGTGTGCGTTGTCCGGGATCAGGATGGATATAGCTTTGTGGTGCCTTGTGCCAGCAGAGACACTGGTACTATAATTTCCTAGTAATTACTAGCAAACAATATTGAGGAGTTTCTGACAAGTGCAGAGTTGCTGATGAAATTAAAATATTAATGCAGCTAGCCACATGAATTTACACAGCAGATCTGGAAATACGAAGGTGAAAAATGGCGAGATACGCAGGACGGTTTTAACTTTTATGTTTTGACCAAAGTAGAAAGTGGATTTTAGGAGGATGAAAAGTATAAGGGAAAGACTGGAATTACAGTAGGTTGGAAAATTCACTTCGAAAATTTGCAATTATAACTCATTTCTGCCACAGATCGGCATGTAGTTCCAGTCAAAGGAAATGGATAGTCAGACAGCATTAATAGATCATAAGCAAGTACAGAAATGGAAGAGCAGAGACAAAATGAGACAGTAGGGGGACTGGAAGTTTGTAGAAAGTCAGCTCGCAGTGCAAAGAGCATCTAACGATCTGCAAGTATGGCCCCCAGTTTTTCATTGACCATTATGCAAGACAACTTATTCTTCATTAAGTCAATTCTGAACAATGCTTTCCTCCAGGAGCGTACAGTTGCTATTCTAGCTGCCAGGAAGCATAAGGATATACATCTATAAGTATATTGGGTGTCTGCTACACCAGGAGAGGCTCTCAGGGCGATTTATGTAAGCTGATGTTTGCGGTAAGTTTTTTTGTTAATATTTACTGTGTCCACAAGTGGCAGAGTTTGGGACAATTCCACCACACATAAAGGAATGAACCCTCACCTCTGCAACCCTGAAAATAAGCACCTGGTGTATCTGGGAACATTTGCAGCAATCGCAGTGTCAAGTACAAATGTACGAGGGTTTCATAGCTGCGTCAACCTCCTCCAATGTAATTTCCTTATCCAAAAAGTCTCGGTATTCAGACTTCAATCGCGGATATATGTCGCTACCGATCAGCATATTACAGCTTGTTGGGAGAAGGGCTCCTTACGGTACAAATCTGATGGAAACCTTAATCAAGAGTTTGGACGCACTCAACACCATATTCTGTCACTCTAAAATGGGAAGCAACTCGCCCAATTCTTTTTCCAAAGAAATCATCATATATGGAAATGTACCAGTGAGAAACAAAGTTTGCATAGAGGTTTGATATTGACCTGGGACCACTCGGAGTAGAGTAACAGACTGTTTTGAATATGGACATTTTGGCCACGTGAGGTTTCGTTTGTTGGAGTTGGAATGTTTCAGAAGCCAGAATTGAGTGAACAAAACAAGTGTTCAAACTGCCTTAAACCCAGACTATCAATCCTGTCAGTGACACTTTTAAGACCCTTTAGCGATTCACCAACCAAATGCATTAGTGTCAAGGCCCATGGAAATTCCTTATTTTCAAATAAACTAGAAATTGGACAGTGTCTCGGGACCAAGGCATACCTTTTTGCCAATCTATCCCATGATACCAGAGAGAGAGACCTGGGGAGACTGGACGCCTTTTATGAGTCCCCCACAGAGTAGACCTCTGCTCTGCTATCAGGAATTCCGTTCCAACCTGAGTGCACAGCTAAAATTATATTTATAACCCTCGTGATCGGATCTGGGCCTCATGACCTGGGGTAAAGCAAACTTGATCAGTTTGGACGTACTGACTAATAAACGTATTAAGTCTGGTAGCGAGTATTTTAGTTAAGTTTTAGGTTATTGATTAAAGAAATTGGGCAATAATTCTTGCAAGTAGTGTCATCCTAGCCAGGTTTGCGTATAATTTGAATATAGGCCTGGTTGGCTGAGGGAGGAAGACACAAACCCTGACAGAAGGAGTTAAACACAACTAATTTTTTTTTTCTATAATAGTGGAAAAAAACGTCAGGGCCAGGAGCTCTAGAAGACTTTAATGCTTTAATAGCTTCCTTAACGTCATCCAATGTAATTTCCTTATCCAAAAAGTCTCGGTATTCAGGCTCCAATCGTGGCAATATGTCGCTACTGATCAGCATATTACACAATTTGTTGGGAAAGGGCTCCTTAGTACAAAAATCTTTATAAAATTGCTCGAACATGCTGATGATCCTAACTGGATTCTGACTTGGTTCCCCACTTGATAAGCATAATTTAGGTACAGCAGTAATAAATGGCCAAAGGCATTAAGCACCTAGCCGGAAGAGTGCCCTGTCTGTCTTCCTGTAAAAAGAAACGAAAACTTGAAAATCTCAATTGCTTTTCAGCTTGAGTTGCTACACGTTCAAATCCGTGTGGGCTTTCGTGAGATCAGACAGGAGTTTTGGAGTGGTCAGCTTTGTGACGTTTCAAAGGGAATAGGAACTAGATTCTTTGGCCTTCATATTGGCTCTACTTTTCATTTTCACTTGCAAGACGAATTGGATGAGCTTTCCTCTTACAACCGCCTTATGTGCCTCCTAATAAAAAAGGTATACATTTCTTGACTATCATTGAGGCACACAGCTTGAAGACCATGGATATAGTTATTGCCACTAGGAGGCAGATACTTAAAGAAAAGTGTTCTTCTCCCGCTTCGCTATACTCTACCTGCAGGCATCAAGCTAGTCAGTTTTAGCTTGGTGTTCATTGGAGACAGGCCTGTTTTTTTCGTGGTATTCAAGCACTATCTGGACTTGAGGAATAACAGGGAGGCAGGACTCTCCCTGTTCGCCCAGGCACATTCAAACCTTAACTTGATTATAGCCCGCCAGCTATAGGGTCCCCCTTCCTTTCACCGGAATGCTCCCTTTCTTGCTAAAGACAGGCAAACGCCAGTAGGACTCTGCTGGAGTAGTGGAGCACCTTGTCTGGCCAAAGGGGTTTTGGTCACTTATCCGCTGTCCTCTGCTTGTAGCGGAATGAAGGCATTCCCATTTCCCCATTAGACATGTATGGGGATGGTATCCTCTTGCCTGGCTTTCCTCCCTCTTCCTCCATGTTGCTCCCAATTTCTTGTAGGTACTGAGTCGCTGCTCGCCCGGGGCTCAGCTGGGCCTTCTCGGGGCGTAAGAGCTGGCATCGAGAGACTGGGGCTGCTGGATCGTTCAGTATTAGCCAATGCGGGCACACGTTTGTTGCTTTCCTGCTGCATGTAGCAGGTGGTGGAGAGCTTCTTTGCCGCTAATCCAGGCCCCAGCCCCCCTGTTGGTGTTGTGCCGTACCACAACCTGTGCTGCAGGCACACATGTTGCGCTCATTTGCTGCAGGTGAGATGGGGCTTCGGGTGCTGCCAGGTCGCTGCTAATTCAGGCCTACTAGGCCACGCCACTGGGCAGAGCTTGTCAGCTTGCTGGGGAGAGGGCCTTTGCTCTCCTCCTATCACAGCTCAATGTGCGCTGCCTTAAACAGTGCTCTTTTGTCCACAGCTTCTGTAGAGGCCCACCCCTTTACTTTGTGATCTACAGCATGGTTGCGAGGATGGCACAGCATGCTGGGACTTGTAGTTCCACGCCACAAAAACACTGGGATCAACTTATTCTTCAGCATCAGACCTGCAGTTTCCTCTGTTCCACTGAACAGCTCAGGTTCGAGTAAACTCTTCCAGGCCACTAACTCCTTCACCCCCTCCTGCAGTACCAGCTTGCAGTTGTAGTGCACCTCGGTGATTGGTTAAAATGTGAATCTGGAGTTTCCCTAAAATGATCAAGGATTACCACCCTGTATCCAGGCATACATGGCCTGGGAAGATTGAGATGTCCCAGTGATATCGCCTGGTAATAGAAGGATCATAGCAATCTTTAAAGCTGTTCCTTTATACACATGATGCGATTGAGACATTATCTCTTCTAGATCGTCTAGATTTGTACAGAGCTGGACTTCCAGTATCTATGGATCAACATTCTAGAAGCTCTCCTAAAATGTGGCGCTTTTTCCACTTTTAGAAATGGGATCAGGTTATAGAGGCAGTAGCGCCATGTCCAGTGTTGGGAGTGAATAAGCTGCCATTAACTCTATTATATAGTTGAAAGACTGCTTTCCGTGGAGGTGCATGCTGGGAAACTGGACACTTACTGCAAGGTTTCCCTTAGTGGGGATGGGGAGGGCGTATTATCTGATCATTTTATTGTGGAGGGACTCTTCTAAGAAGTAGATTGTCCAAGGCGGAGAACCTTTTAATCCCTTAAGGACCAGGCTGTTTTGTACCTTAAGGGCCAGACACTTTTTAGGGATTTTACCCATGTGCTTTTACGGCCCCGTTTTTTCCTTTAGCTATCAATTATTTTTGCTGCGTTTTTTTTCCCCGTGACATATAGGGCGTTTTTTTAATTTATTTTCTTTTTCACTGACTTTTTTTTTAGTTTTATTTGGGGGTAAAAAGCAAAAAATGTGTTGTGTTTTTTTTAATATTTCTAGTTATTTGTAGTATATTTACGCTAAAATAAAGTATGGGAACAGGTTTCTCATTTTTTTCCAGACGTTTCGATATATAATATGTATGGTTTTGGATTACAGGGCGCATATAGCAACGGTTTCGGTTGGCGTCGGCTTTGGGTTATTTTCTTATGTATATATTTTATTTTGTAACTTTGTTTTATTTATGTAACTACTCTTTTTACTATCTATGTCCCCCATGACGTCATGTAAGACCTCTGGGGGACATTCATATGTTGTTTTTTTTCTCTGACATTTTACCACTGTAGCTGGGGCATCCATAGGAGCCACAGTTACAGGAGAAAACATCCCCTGTAGTGACATTAGTCACTGACAGAGCTGCTCAGGGTCTAGAATGACTTTGCAGCTCTGCTATAGCAGGGAATCACTGCAGTCACCCCCCCCCCCCCCCCCCCCCCGACTCCCGTAGTGGAAATTACACTTTCACTTTTTAGTACACAGTGCTCATTGAGTGCTGTGTACTTGGGGAAGGAGAAGGCAGAAAGGGTTAAAAATCCCTCCTGCCTTCTCCTTCGGGGTAATTAGCTGTTACTAACAGCTGACAACCCGTCCTGCCTCTGATTGATTATGGAGGCAGGAGGCTTTAATCCCTGCCGTAATTTTACATACGGCTGGGCTTAAAGCTTGGGACCAGGCGCCGTATTTTTACTGTGCCTAGTCCTAAATGGGTTAATAAAAAGAATTGGGCCTAACACAGAATCTTGTGGTACTTCACTGCTGACTTAAGCGCGTGTACGATTTTAAAACTACATTTTGTTTCTGTCCTATTACCAGTTCTTTACCCATTCGCTATCCATACATTGTGCCCTAATGTCAATTTGTTTCTATCCCCTAGTGAAAAACAAATTGAGAACAATTCTAATTTTGAGGAATGTGATGAAGTAAGTCTCTTGCTCTTCTGACACCCTATCATTTGATGTGAGACTAGTATAGTAGCACTGTCTCAGACCACCTAATCTTAAAAGGCTATTCTGGTGATTCAAAGTCCTATTTTGCTGAAATGTAATGTTAAATTCTATCTTTTCTCCTTAGGGAGAGCACCTGGACAGTGAGTGAGGAGACTCAGAAGGCCATTCATGCGCCTCTGGGTAATATGCAAACAAGGGAGATGGAATAATACCTCCACAATGACACCTATTTGAAGGCAGCATTCCTTCAAGCCAAAGTCAGACTCTTTATACAAGCCTTGTAACAATGACTGGGAATTAAAAGCAAAGCCAGACTCCATGCACAGACAGCTGTTTCAGGGTATTTGCCCTTCATCAGTGGTTGGAGGTCGGATAAGCTATCTTTTTTCCTTAGGGAGAGCACCTAAAAAGATAGTGTTTCTGACCCCCATCCCAGGCCTCTCACTAGCAAAGCCAGACTCCTACTGTACACTGATGAAGGGCACATACCCTGAAACAGCTGTCTGTACATGGAGTCTGGCTTTGCTTTTAAATCCCAGTCATTGTTACAAGGCTTGTGTAAAGAGTCTAGCTTTGGCTTGAAGGAATGCTGCCTTCCAATAGGTGGCGCTGTGGAGGTAGTATTCCATCTCCCTTTTTGTATATTAAATCCTGTTTTACAAAGCTGCAGAGATATTGCTGTACCTGTGGTCTCCCCCTCGCTTAGTTTTCCATTGGTATCAATGATTTTAACTTGTCTCTCCTGTTTTACTGGTCAAGCATGCTCATTGTCTTCAGTTTCTGTAATGACAACACATTTTTGTATAGTTGTGAATTATCAGTAATTGTCAATAGGACATTGTGGGATATGTAGTTTCTGCACTCTATGGTGCCCATTTTAATACAGTCGGAATCTGATTTTGTGTGGCGTTTTCAAACACATTGTATAGCATTTGACAGCGTTTAACGCACCTCATCATTGTGATGGGCAATGGTGCGTTAAAAAGCGCTAAAACATACTTAAAATAAAGCAAACAGTGCTCGAAAATCGTGGCGTTAGAAACTCCTGGTTCAAACACTAGTCTGTGAGGCCGCAATGAAATCAATGAGAGCGTTTTACAGCGCTTAGCGTGGTGTTTGAACGCTGCGCTAAATGCTGTAAAAAGGGGGCTGTATGAGAGCAGCCTTATACTGTGTTCCCCTAAAGATGAAACTCTTCTTTTGATAGATTGTTTCGCTGTGTGATCCAATGACAGCTCCTAGTTGTGTTTTTGTAGCTCCATTTTATATACAACACTTCGGTGGCAATATAAAATCTCTTCGATAAAAGATGCAGAATTCCATTTAAGGAATTTTCCAACTTGGTGAAAGGGTTAAAAACCTGAAATTGTTATACATAGCTGTAGGCAGTAATGGGTCCATGTGCTGTCCTTGAAATACACAGAGGGGAACCACACCACTGTGAATGGGCCCTTAAATGTTCAGTAATGGGTGCCATGTATTTATTACAGGGGGAGTCGGAGCACATCTCGCATCTAAAGACCACATCAGGTTTGTATAGACAGAATTGTATAGCTAATAAGAAAAAAATGAACTAGATATATAAATATATATTATGCATGTTTGTCCTTTATGCATTACTACACCATTCATCCAATCGCCATGATACTTTGGGAAGTTGTTGAGTACACTCCTGGGAAGGTTACTGGCATAGTACATCTATCCTACGATAGGTGGGGCGTGTGTACCACCAAAAATTCCAGAATAGGCAAAGTTCTCCAAACGTGAGCTTATCATATGGGATGAATGCACATTGACTCTCACATGGACCAACTGAATGTGGCCAGCTCACGCCTCGGAAAAGCTTCTGATTTTGTTCGCGTACGCACCAGACGGAAAAAACAAAAAATATTGTGGATCCACAAGCACTCGAATAAATGAATAGAATTAAAACGACACTTTGAAATGTTTTCCAGATGAAAATGAATAAGTTTTTTTTAATAAAAATGACACAATGTAAATTCACTGTTATTAGAATGAGTTTCCTTGAATTTCTTTCTTCAGATATCGCAGCAACGCGCGACGGGTATACTATATATTATAAAGCTAAGGTAACATGAAAGCTGCGCTGCCATTGGTGGTTATATATTATACTGCTGAGGTAACATGAAAGCTGCGCTACCATTGGTTGTTATATATTATACTGCTAAGGTAACATGAAAGCTGTGCTGTGATTGGTTGCTATATATTATACCGCTGAGGTAACATGAAAGCTGTGCTGTGATTGGTTGTTATATTTTATACTGCTGAGGTAGCATGAAAGCTGCTCTGTGATTTATGTATTCTACTGCTGAGGTAACATGAAAGCTGTGATGTGATTGGTTGCTATTTCTTATACTGCTGAGGTAACATGAAAGCTGTGATGTGATTGGTTGCTATTTCTTATACTGCTGAGGTAACATGAAAGCTTTGCTGTGATTGGTTGTTATATTTTATACTGCTGAGGTAACATGAAAGCTGCGCTGGGATTGGTTGTTATATATTATACTGCTGACGTAACATAAAAGCTGCGCTGTGATTGGTTGTTATTCCTTATACTGTTGAGGTAACATGAAAGCTGCGCTGTAATTGGTTATTTCTTATACGGCTTGGGTATAATGAAAGCTGAGCTGTGATTGGTTGCTAATTCTTATACTAATGAGGTTACATGAAAGCTGCGCTGTGATTGGTTGCTAATTCTTATACTAATGAGGTTACATGAAAGCTGTGCTTTGATTGGTTTCTATTCCTTATACTGCTAAGTTAACATTAAAGCTGTGCTGTGATTGGTTACTTTCTAAACTGCTGTGATTGGTTGTTATATCTTATACTACTGAGGTTACATGAAAGCTGCTCTGTGATTGGTTGTTATATATTATACTGTATACTCAGTGAGTACATTAAGATGTATATTTGTTTCAAATGGGGTCATTTGTGTGGATATCTATCATTCTGACACCTATGAGCTTTTGCTATCTTGGCGTGGTGCAGGAAAACAACGTTTTTCTAATGTGCTTCCAAAATAAACAGATGGAAATATATATCTTATCAAAAATTTGTACAGTATGTTTGCACATATTTGAGATATTGCAGTTGAAAATGTGAAAAAATGCCAATGCGTTCGCCACGTCGCCAATGCATTCGCTTTTAATAAATATACACATTTTATTTTTTGTCCTCTAAATTGCACTCTGAAAAAAAAGTTTGGGGTCAAAATACTCATTTGCTTTTAACATACACAAATTCTATCAGTCTATTTTTACACCTAAATGAAGTACAATATGTGGCGAAAAACCAATGTCAATCACTTGGATATGCAGAGTTATTCTATGTTAAAGTGACATGTCAGATTTCCAAAATTTGGCTCCATCACTAAAGGTTAAAGATACCTTTTGTCAATGCTTTTATTACTAGCAGCAGTATGAAAAAACTTTATCTGGCATGTGGAGTTCCTACAAGGGCCCAGATTGTGTTGTCACTTGTACCTACACTTGGCTCTCTGCAATAGATGATAGCTGTAGTGTCCAACAAGAACGCTGCAGCAATCACAGAATGGAGGGCTTGTGGGGAGCAACTTACTTTTTATTTGATGTGTATGGCCATCTTTAGTGTCTTGGCTAAATCCTTTCTAGGTATCTGTAGATATTAACTTATAGATCAGTGTAAGAGTAATGGTGTTGGAATATACTGTATATACTCGAGTATTAGCCGACCCGAGTATAAGCCGAGTCAATAAGTTTTACCACAAAAAAATGGTAAAACTTATTGACTCGAGTATAAGCCGAGCTATACTAGAGTATATACTAGGTAAAGAAAAAATGCAATACTCACCTCCCAGCCGGCGTCTATGTCCCCGGCGCGATGTCTCCCCGGCGATGCGACAAGCTGCTTGAAACTTCTCCCCGCTGTCATCTCTCTGCTCGGCTTTAAATTCCCCCGCCATCAGCGCTGTGTAAGTAAGTGCTGTGATTGGATCGAGCGCCAGCCAATCACAGCCGCTGCTCAATAAACCAATCAGAGCCATTCAGTGATGTCATCCACTGAATGGCTCTGAATGATCGAGCACCGGCTGTGATTGGCTGGTGCTCGATCCAATCACAGCGCTTACCTACATAGTGCTGATGGCAGGGGAATTCAAAGCTGAGCAAGGAGATGACAGCGGGGAGAATTCTCAAGCAGCTTACCGCAGCGCCGGGGACACAGACGCAGGATGGGAGGTAAGTTTTGCGTGTTTTTTTTTTTTTTTTACCTCACTCGAGTATAAGCCGAGGGGGGGCTTTTTCAGCATAAAAAAAGTGCTGAAAAACTAGGCTTATACTTGAGTATATACAGTACTTTACCTGTGGCCGCTATCGCATTCCAGAGACGAGGAAATATCTTCAGGTTTCCAATATCACTGTTTCTTGGTGTAGTCAGAACCCCCCCTTGTTAAAGGGGCTGTTTAATTTCTTTTTTTTTTTTTCCCTCTGGTGCTCAGCTGATTCTCAGCGCTGCTGTCAGCACTGCAATCAGATAGCGCTGCCAACATTGCAGTGGTCCAGTGTGGTACTGCCGGCACAGCTCCCATTGAATTCAATGGTAACTGTCGGCAATACCAATCTGCTATGTGCGCTGCCATACCGAGAGCTGTGCTGGGAAAACAGCGGATCAATATGACCTGTCCTAAGGATAGCTCGTCAATAGAAACGGTCCTGGGCAGTCCCTTTAACTCTGTTCTCAATACTGTCACTTCAGTACTGTGAATATGCTATAAATGTCTCAGATGGGAACATCTGAAGGAAATCCTTATTCTTACAGATCACAGTGCATCAAGCAGTTCTTTTTTTAGTGAATCAAACGACTTTGAGAGAGAAAGCAGCTCGTTATCCCCTGAACAATCCTGTGACGGTGAGTCTGGGTAATAAAGATGTATCAGCAAGACTGCGAACTAGATCTACATCTTACAGGGAGTCTGTCGGCTATAATATGCTGTCCAAACTTCTGGGTACGTTCCAGAATTACACCCCGGCACTAAGGCTGCTGCGGAGACATAGTAGTCAGTAGAAGAAGAGAAATATGTATGTCTATTTTGCCCAAATGTGCACATATGTATATCAGAACCGCCACTGCAAGCAATCCATAGTTCACTAAGGGGAAATGGAATACCCATTTAGCGAAACACTAAATGATACACTACAAATTTTTGGCAACTTTGTAAGGAAGATGGTTTTGGATTATAGTTATTAGGTAAAGAACACCCCTGTTGTAGTCAGAATCCCCCCCCCCCCCCCCCATTGTCTATGAGGAACATTGGGGGTATCCTGGGAATATGCTATCAGTGTCTGATAGGATGTCCTCTAGATGTGTTCCTTATTTCTACAGATCACAGTGCTTCAAGTCATCTTTCCGACTATGAATCATATGAGGACTTTGACTTCAGTGAAGTTGACAAAGAAAAGAATTGCAGCTTGTCATCCCCTGAACAAGTCCGTGAAGGTAAGCGTTTGTTTAAAACGCCTCCTCGGTAAAGACCCATTAACACGTAACGATAGTTGCTCAAATTTCGCTCACACAAACAAGTGTGCGATGCTCACCTGAACATGAGCCATCACGCGCTTCGTTCATTTTTCATTTGTCGCTCATTTTCAGTTTGCATAAAAATCGCTGGTTCGCTCACTTCTCGTTACGTCTAAACGCTCTCGGTGTTTTACATAGGAGTGTGAAGAGCTCAGAGAGAAGTGAACAATTCTCAGCGATCTTCCTGTGTAAATATTCTGCACGAGCACGACAACTAGCAGTGGCATCACTCGCTTGTGCGCTCATGTGAGAACCGTCCCATGTAAAAGGGGCATAAGACTATGGACTATTTTCGTCTATTTATATTTAAGCCTTCTGTAGAGGTTTTGAAAGGCTTGTCAAGATGAGCCGTGTCCATAATAGGGGGAGCCAGAGTGCACGATTTACCAGCTGCCCTTTGGCAGATCTGGACTATGTATTGTATTATAGTTAGTCATTCACTCATGATTTGAGGAAATGTATGTTCATTCAAAATTTAAGGTGGCGGTTTTACTGTCCTATTTTTTTTTTTTCCTTCAGCTAACAAAATTATTTTTGCTGTTTTTCTTTTCCGTGACACGTAGGGCTATTTTTTTATATCTATTTTCACTGATATTTTCTTTTTCCCTCTTTTCTTAGTTAAAGGTAAAAAGTAAAAAAAAATTATTTTATAGTTTTCAAACCAGTATTGTTACGCTAGAATGCGTTCCTCATTTTGTTTTGGACGTTTTGATATATAATTTGTATTGTATTCGATTACAGGATGCATACGGCGATGGTTTTAGTTGGTGTCGACTTTGGGCCTCTTTTTTTAATGTATATATTTTTATTTTATTTTATTTGCTTATTTTTGTAACTATTCTTTTTAACATCTATGATCCCCATGACGTCATATAAGACGTCTGGGGGACATTCACATTGTCTTTTTTTTTTCTACTGTAGCTGGGGCAGCCATAGGAGCCCCAGTTACAGGGGAAACCTCTACCTGTAGTTAAAATAGTCACTGATAAGGTTGATCAGGGTCTGCCAGGGCCCCGCAGCTCTGCTGTAACAGGGGGACCCAGCGGTAACGTGATGGCGTGGTCACGTAGTGGAACAAACACTCACTACTTAGTACATAGCACTCATTGAGCACTATGTACCTAGGAAAGGAGAAGGCAGAAGTGGGTAATAACCATTTCTCCCTTCTCCACGTTCTCAGTTGTGACTAACAGCCGAGGACCCAACCTGCTTGATTGCAGGAGCAGAGGCTTTAACCCTGCACCGTATTTTGTTATTGGCGGGGATTCAAGATCAAGACCAAGCGCCGTATATTTACTGCGCTTGGTCCTTAAGAGTTTTTTTTTTAAAATTCAAAAATCCCCTTTTAAGGGTGTGCTCACGCATTGCAGAACGGTGTGGATTTTCCCCAGCTTAAAATCTGCACCTAAATCTGTTCAAAAACTGCATCAAAAACAGTTCTGCAGCAGATTTCACCCCTTTAATAGTAACGGTGAAATCCGCTGCAGATCAGCTTCAAAAACGGTCTCAAAATTGTCACCAAACGCTGCATATTTCACCGACTATGGTGTGAACGTATCCTAAAGGGATAGAACTTTGTGGGATCTTCTAGGCTCCTGTACAACAGACCTGCCTGGTTACAGGGAGATATATTTAGTTACTAGGCAGATAGGTCATGGAGTTCTTTATGGGGGTACTGAATGAATTTCTTGACTCATGTTCCACATGTAGCAGTATTTTAGCTGCTTCTATGATCACATAATTTGCTGGTTTTGTGTATTTTATGGTGCTAGATGCCGATTTCCTTTTTTCATTCAGTTCGTTGGGTTTTATATTTTTAGATAATTCACAGAATGAATCTGAAGAGCGTGCGTTCAGTCAGAGACCACGTGGCAATAAGAACTCTACTCTTATGGAGATCAGCAAAGCGCAGGCAATTAATGACATGTCTAGGACTTTCAATATTAGTAAGTAATGTCTCACTGCTGTCAGGTAACACTCTGTTTAGATCAGCAAAGTAACATTTAAATTAACGCAGCCAGTTTGGCTGGGTACTTACATTTTTACAATCTTCTTTTTATTAGGTTTTAGTATAAAACAATCTAATGTCTCCGGTTGGCATATTGGCTACATATACCTTCTGCTACAGATAGATGCAGTTGTGGGTCTTTTTGCTCAGTCCCCATTAACCAGTAGATATGCAATGGTTTTGTGTGAACCTCTTTATTAAATAGACAAGGTTTGTAAAAACATCAGTGTCATAAACGGGAGAACATTATTACCTGACTTGACTCCCATCAACACTCAGTTTTGGTGCCAGCTGTGATTTTTTTTTTTCAATGGCAGCCAGGCTTGCGTGGCTTGCAGTAATTCTATCCAGCTCATGCTTAGTTCAGTTCTCATGTTTATATTGTATATGGTTTTCAAAGAAGTTCACCTGAAAAAAATGAATAATTTTTTTTATATATATATATATATATATATATATATATATTTACCCATACGTAACACATACTCTATAACTTTGCTTTTCGTGCAGGTCCTATTAAAGGTTGTTTCAGTGAATCCAAAAGAAGGTATTCTTCACTTCTATTGTAATGCTGTTAGATTTTGTTATAGTAGTAGATTTGCTCTGTGATTTTCTTTTTTAAAGCTGCTGAAAAAGTAAGATTAAGGGTTTATTTACACAAGCGTATATTGGCTGGAGTTTTTACGCCTGGCCGATATACGCTTCCATCTGAGCAGTCCCCCCTTTCCCTCGCCCTCAGCGGCTCTTTTCCCCCACTACGAGTGGGCGGGGTGGGGGTGGAGTTAAGCTCCCGTCCCCTCCCTGCCCCTGGTCCACAGCCAGCAAGGGGAGTGGGTGGTGCAGAGCTTAACTCCACCCCACCCCCTTCCATTGCAAACGCCAGAATGGAAGAGAGGCAGAGAGCCGGTGAGGGGAAGGGAAAGAGGCGACTGCTCAGATGGCAGCGTATATCGGCCAGCCAATAAACGCTCGTGTAAATAAGCAGGGTACCTTAGGGTGCCTGCCCAAGGAGCTTTATACAATATATGCTTGTATTTTTCAGAGTAGTTTTTTGGAAATTTTTTGTTAAGAAGGCGGTCCAGGATAAGAGAAAAGATCTGCTTTTTTTCCCCTATAAACATTGCCATGTCTGTCCATGGTTTGCATTTAGCATTAAATGGTTTGTACCAGGATCACAAGTTATCCTCTACCCACAGGATAGTGAATAACTCGTTTGGTGGGGAGTCACCTTACTGTGCCCCCTCTGCATGTCACAATGAAGTGCTGTCTGAGCATGTGCTGCCGACACTATATTCATCTTGGTTAGCAATCTCAAGCAGTCCCATTGAAAGTGAATGGAGCAGCAGCGTGCTTGTGTGACCGTTGCTCCGTTCAGTCTTCCCACTGTAGGGGGTACAGTAAGCCTGCAGTGTGCACCCCCTGCAGTGAGAGGACTGAACAGAGCGATGGTCACACAAGCGCACTGCTGTGGCCCTGTAATATCCAGGCCATGGTCTGGGGCCTAGCATCGCCACTCCCCAAGGGGAGGGTGAGCAAACACCATGTGGCTAATCACAGGGCTTCCTTGCAGGTGGTGAATCTAGACGCATTTTTCAGACATCCCATCCTCCCCTCCAATCAGGGGTGCCATCAGGGCTTCGGGCACCATTCTTCTGCATTCTTATTCATTCCCGCGCTCCCTGTTCGATGTTCGCCTTCAGGTGTAATGCGTGGCAAATTAAAAAAATATAAGACATCCAAGAGAAGACAGAAGGTGGGCTCCATTTTGGATCCTGCTGTGTACAGGAACCAGTATCCAGCATACTTGCAGTACTGTTTACCATGAGTATTGGACATACCCGAAACCGGCTGTTACCTCTGGCCTTGTAAGTAGCCCGTTGGGTTAAAAAGTCTCCAAAAAAACTTTTTTTTAATGTATATTTGTAAAAACCTATGCATTTATATTAGGGTGACAAAGTACAAGTGTCAGCAAAGACCAAAGTAAAAAAATGTGCAGCATTCAGGAAAAAGCTGCCGCCCAGCGTAGACTAGATCACTATGTAAATTTATGTATTGCCAAAGTGATAAGTCGTCAGAGATTTATGGACTAGATCAAAACATGAATTAAGGAGGAAGTCCGCTCAGCTGTGACATACAGCCAGCTGCGGCCTCCTCTTCAAGACAACAGAAGAGACCAAGCAGCTCATGCTATTATTCTGACTGTAAAAAGCTCACCAATCTCACATATAGAAGAGCAGCAGAGACTGGTGGGTCCTCCGATGAGGATGATTACGAAAAATTCCTCTTCAATGCTGAATATATTTCAGAACTGATTAAGGCGGTTAGAGCCACCCTAAATATAGAAGAGCCCAAGAAAATATGCACAATACAAGATGAGGTCTTGTGAGTCTAGGGGAAAGATGTAAACATACCTTCCAGGTACATGATAGCATGCAAAATATGATAAAAAGGGAATGGAGCAAACCAGACTGGCTCATTTTCGTTTAAAGGTATCAAGACTGGATACTTAGAGTGGACGTCCAGTTGGCCAAGGTAGCTAAACACGCGACCTTGCCTTTTGAAGCTACGCAAATAAAGAGGACCAGAAGGCCTTATAAAAAAGACCTGTGAGGCAGCCTGTAATATATTCAGACCGGGCGTTGCAGCCACATGTGTCGTTAGTACACTTAATGTCTAGCTTAATCAGTTGGAGATGCATATATCCAACAAAACAAGAGCTCAGATTCTAGAATCTTACCAGTTTTAAAGATGGCAACCAGCTTCTTAGCAGATGCATCAGCCGAAACCATCAGACTATCGGCATGAACGGGCAGCACTGTTTAATGCCACAAGAATGGTGCTGTGGCTTAAGTCCTGGTCGGAGGACTTGGCCTCTAAAAGCAAATTATGCTTTCTGCCATTCCATTGCCAGGTTTTATTTTGGCCTGATTTGGACAAAATACTGGAAAAAGCAGCCGAAAAAGGTTTCCCGAGGAAAGACAAAGAATGAGACCCTTTTTTCGGGCCCCAGCACAACAGCTGGAACGTTACAGAGGCAAGGAAAAGACAGGCCGCTGGAGCTACCCTGAGGGGGGCGGGGGGACTTCCTTTTTAACTCATCAGGGTTAAAGAATGTTTCTAAACCCAAGCCCTGAAGCCATTCCTATAGAGGCGAGACTGGGGGCCTTCTGGAGCTGGTGGGCCCAGAGGTGCCAAAGTACTTGGCTCCCCAAAATCCTAGAACAGGGATACCAAATAGAACTATATCGCCCAAGGCAAAATCCAATAATAGGTTAGGCTCAGCCAACCAAATGAGACATCTCCAGCAAGGGGTGTGGGAACTACTATTGTTACGGTCCCCCCAGAGCAAAGACCCAGGGGCCACTATTCCAGATAAAGGAACCCTGCGGGAGAGCCCGTGTGATGAGTCTAAAACCGCTAAACGCAAGGTACAGAAAGTTCAAAATAGTCAATAAATTCAGCAGTAAAATTGATAAAGGGGATGTTCATGGCATCGATTAGATCTGAATGATCCCTATTTTCACATCTTGATCCATGTTGATTCCCAGAAATATTTGAGGTTTGTGCTATGCATGGAAGGGAAGATAAGCCATTTTCAATTCACCTGCCTTCCGTTTGGAATATCCTCTGCCCCTTGTATTTTCACCAAAATAATGGGAGAACTGGCAGCCAATTTAAGGCAGGTTCTTTCTGATCCTACCATATTTAGATGACATACTAGTAGTGGCCGAATCCAGGGAACATCTAATAAACCACCTGCCGGTAGTGATTCAATTCCTCCAATACCTAGCGTGGGTCATCAATTGGAAGAAATCAGACACAACCACCAGCCAAAAGAAAACCTCTCAAGGGGTCCTACTCAATTCAGAGAACCAATGTTCTTTCCTTCCCTCGACAAAGATTTAGAAATTATAACTCCTAGTCAAAAGGTTTGTAGGACCCAAAACCTGTGCTATCAGGACAGCTATGTCACTATTAGGGAAATGCACAAAAAGCTATCAGCAAACAAAATATTTTCTGCGCTCACAAAATAGTGTGCATCCACAAATAGTAATCTGTCAAGAAAAAATTCTTGAGAAAGGTGCCTGTGTGCACTGAAACGCGTTGCCCAGTGTTTTAAGTGAAGTTTGAGAATAAAAGTTGTTACTATTACGTGTGGAAACATCTACTTGGAGACAGAGGGAGATATCACTTCAAGGAGGGGGCTCATGGTCATCATACCCCCCTCCTCCCCAGTAAGTGTAACTCCTATGCATTTTTTCTTGACAGATTACTATTTGTGGATGCACACTATTTTGTGAGCGCAGAAAATATATTCTGTTTGCTGATAGCTTTTTGTGCATTTTATTCCTTTGGGATCACTCTTATGAGAGACCCCAATTATTTCTGCAGCTCTCCCCCTTGCTTTGGAGGATTTGAATAGTGTCGTTTTCCACTGAATGACAACCTGAGGCGCTATCTGGTGACATCTTCTTCTATTAGGGAAAGTCACATCTTGTATCCTGATGGTAGCATGGCCTCAGGCTCACACAAGAACTTTACAGGGAGCAATCCCAGCCGATTGGGACAGAAAACGGTCATCCCTGAACAAAAAAATGTACATAGGGAATGCAGTGAAGGCATCTAATTTGGTGGCTTCCAACCCGGAACCTCTTAAGCGGCATTCACTGATTCGGAGATCCAGTGGTGTGCATCACAACAGATGCCAGCGAAAGGGGCTAGGGGGCACACATAGGGGACTTTTACCTCCAATGAGTCTGGCCTCGGAGGATCGGCCTCCACTCTTCAAACTTCGGGAACTTCTGGCAGTCTGGAAATCCCTGAAAAGACTAAAAGGTGCTATCTAGGACAGGCACCTAAAGATCTTATCAGACAACGTCACGCCAATAGCCTACATTCAACATCGGGGGGACAAGATGCCAGACCTTACAAAACAGCGCAGAAAATATTTCTGTGGGCAAAGCAACATGTCTTATCGATTTCAGCAACCCATCCATATAATCCTACAGTTCCTTCAGGAGGGCCTGGATAAAGCGCCTTCCCACGAGCACATTGAAAATTCACGTAGTGTTGCTTGGTGCCTTTTACGAGACCAAATTTTCTGAAATTACTTAGCCTATTGGCTGCCTTGAGGATCCCAGATACCTAAGACTCAGAATCTGTAACCTAGCACCTCAAAGGAATTGGGTTCTTAGGGCCTTATCTGGGGCTTTGTTCAAGCCCATAGATTCAATCCCTATTAGGGCTCTAAAAGAAAGTATTCATAGTGGCTATCACCTCAGCAAGAAGGATAAGCCAGTTTCAAGCCCTATCTATCCGCCACCTAGTTTTCAGAGTAACAGATAGCAAGATAATACTTAAATCTTTGCTACCAGAAGTAGCATTCTCTTTTCACAGGTCACAGGACATTATGATCCTGTCATTTCGCAACAATCCCAAAAGTGAGCAGGAATTAAATTTTCACTGCCTAGATGTTGGGAAGGCAGTACTTCAATACGTCAATGCCATGAGCCAGTGGAGGCAGGACAATCTGTTCAATTCTCTGGTCCCAATAAAGAGAAAAAAAGCAGCAAAGAACTCCATAACCAGATGGATCCAATTGGCTTTCACAGAGGCCTACGCAACGATGGACAAAACCGCTTCAAAAAGCCTTAGGATCCAATCTTAGAGCGCAGTGTCCATCTTTGGCAGAACGAGCCTCTGCATCAGTGGAGCAGATATGTAAGGCTGCTGTCTGGAAGAAGATACACACTTTTACCAAACACTAGAGACTAGACATCCAGGCAAATAAGGATCTGACCTTTGGTCGTAAGGTCCTTTCGGCCGTAGCCCCACGTTTTAGACACCTGGATGCGGGAGGTCATTTCCGTAGGCTATGCTGTAGAATTTGGACTGTTTCTACAGGTCCAGACTTTTGCTGTCTTTTTCACGGGTCAACACTTATGCTCGGCAATATGCCATCTCTCTGTCCAGGTTGTCATCTTTCTGGTTCCCCCCTATGGAGTGTTTCATGGTGTTTTATTCCAATGCCCAGGAAGGATTGAGCAGTCTGCCCCACTCTTGATTTGAAGAACCTGAGTCATTGTCAAAATCAAACATTTCCACATGGAATTGCTTAAAGTCTGTCATTGTGTCCATGGAACAAGGGAAATTCCTGTTTTCCATCAATATCAATGACTCCATGTGCTCATCTGCAAGGCACATCCGTTTTCTCCGCTTGGCAGTTCGATCATGAGTCTGGAGTGTGCCCACATCATGGACACTGTCTAGGTTTAGTTTGATTATTAACCACCCAAAGTCCTTTTTCCCATCTCTGTGATTACAAAATATAGATCCGCGCCACCACACAGGAATCCGAAATAAGGGGGATTTTTACTCACCTGGTGCAAAGCGGGATCCCTCGTATGTGTAAAGAACCCGCTTGGACCGATGATCCCCGTTAGCCTGTAGGACTAAAGATGTTTCTTCATGCAAGGTCCCCAATAATCCTTGAGCCAAGGAGATGCAGCAGTAGGAAAAGCCCCAGTAGGTAGTGTACCATACAATGGGGAAAATGCAGTATGTAGAAAACAAGAAAAATCCTTCTGCGCTCTTTTTTTGGGTTTGTTTGCAATCCAAATCGGGGACTCCCAGGTCACCGCAATGTACAGCAAAATATATTTTTAATTGTACAGCATATATATAAAATTATATCAATCTTGCAACGCGTTTCGGCGCTATTATAGGCGCCTTTTTCAAGCATAACCTAACACAATACTAATCGCTTTATAGAGAGTCACTTACATTTACTCCATGAGAGCGGAGTCCGGGGCTTGCTGCATGGGACGCTGGTCTCGCCTCTGCTGACGTCTCCATCACGCGACGGCGGTTTTAGTATGACGGCTCTAAGAAAATGAAGTTGCGCCATTAACGTAGCTACGTTAGAAGCTTACGTAGTTTGCGTAACTCCGTCCTTATGCGTTGAGCTCCGGCTGGAGAATGTACATTGTTGTAATTATATTTACATTGTATTGAAGGTAAAACCGCGGATAGCGGAGTTTTAAATGTACATTCTCCAGCCGGAGTCCGGAGCTCAACGCATAAGGACGGAGTTACGCAAACTACGTAAGCTTCTAACGTAGCTACGTTAATGGCGTAACTTCATTTTCTTAGAGCCGTATTACTAAAACCGCCGTCGCGTGATGGAGACGTCAGCAGAGGCGAGACCGGCGTCCCATGCCGCAAGCCCCGGACTCCGCTCTCATGGAGTAAATGTAAGTGACTCTATATAAAGCGATTTTAGTATTGTGTTAGGTTATGCTTGGAAAAAAACGCCTATAATGGCGCCGAAACGCGTTGCAAGATTGATATAATTTTATATATATGCTGTACAATTAAAAATATACTTTGCTGTACATTGCGGTGACCTGGGAGTCCCTGATTTGGATTGCAAACAAACCCAAAAAAAGAGCGCAGAAGGATTTTTTTCTTTTCTACATTCTCCATCTCTGTGATTGGAATTTCTGGGCCTTGCCTTCTACATGTTTCTCTTCTACTACAGAAACGTCATCTCCAGGTGCAGGTTCGTTTCTTGCAAACACAAAATCTGATCCCCATTCGACACGAGGCCTTGGGTTGATGGTTTTTAAGGCGATTCGCTTCAACCAATTTCATGTCCGACCTCTCTAGTGGACAATCCTCTCGGTGGGAAAAATCTGCATGCTCGCACGATCAAAATGTTTGTCTACCTCTTACACTTCACTCCCTGTAATGGTGGCTGGACTCCCCTTGGGTTTACCTGGAAGCATCTTTTCTGACACTTTAATGGCTAGTGCTCGCTACGGACACCATTGTCCTTGGATTGGGGGTATTCTACACAACTTCACAGCGCAAGGAATTTGGTCATTATCGGAATCGTCCCTTACTATATAAATGTGTTCAGGCCACCCTACTGTTGCTTTGTCATGTTGCACTGCAGCTCACTGGTTTCCCAGTCTGTGTTAAGACAGAACACAGTGGCAGTCACGTACATAAATCGGAGCCGAACGTGCAATACAGCAGTCATAAGGAAGCAGCAGAGATACTGACACAGGTGGAAGCTCCCCTTTCAGCGATCTCAGTGGTCCATTTACCAGGCGTAGACAACTGAATAGTCAATTTCCTGAGCGCAGAGGAAGCTGACCCAGAAGAATGGGAACTACTTCCCAACATGTTTTAAGAACTTAACCTCAGATGCAGTCATCCAGACGTCTACATGATGGCATCCAGAATTAGTTGCAAGCTTTAGATCTTTGTATCCTGGTCGCAAGGCCACATGGGCCTCTCTACACACTTCTGCAAAGTTTACACATTTGCATCTGCTGACGCCCATCGGTCGGGCCATTTTGCAGACCGCAACGTACGTTACCACATGATTCCCTCTGATACATTAGCCAAGTTTAACTTGAGTGAACGCTTCACAATAACTTTCTGTACTAGTTTATTTGTCCTTTCAGTTGCTTAACAAAGGGCTTTGTTGTGATAAGATAACAATAGTTTTTTAATATCTTGAAAAGGTTGTCCATGTTAAGGAACACCCCTGTCAATGGGTTCTTGCATTAACATAACAAATCTTCGGTTACTCTCCTCTCCGCACTTCCCCGTTCTTGGGCCGCCGCCAGCTTCGGTCTCCCTATTATGCTACTTTACAGGCTGAACTCGTCCACAAACAAGTTGCGATCATGGCTTAGCGCTGTCATTGACCGCTACAGCAGGTTTACGGGATGCCATAGCTGCCTGTAAACAGACCATGGAGAGCCGAGTCAGCGGCAGTGGATAATTGGAAGCTGGGGAGAGGTGAGTAACTGACCTTTTATTTTAATACATAGGGTGCTCATTGACAGGGTTTCCCTTAGCTCAGACAACCACTTTAAGATAACTTGCCAATGAAGGTGATCACCGCCATGTTAAATTTGGCTGCATCGGTGCTTCTAGTGTAATGAGTAGACTGGTAGACTGGATCTTCAAGACATTTGGCACAAGCTGTTGGTTGGTAATGGTTTTCCAAGTTATGATAGTGCAGGAAAAGCTATTGTGTATGTCAGTGTATTAACTAAAATATGTATGATGTCAAATATCTATTAGTAAGGATGTATTACGTAATTGTTACATCAATCATTTATTTTCTTTTTAGCCATTTGGATTCGCACCAACATTTTGACCCAACTTCTATTTTAGTGCCAGGTAAAAAACATAAGAGGGGTTTCTAGTGAACATGGAAAACAAAGTGTTGCTAAAAGCCACAATGCCTGTCTGTTAACCCCTCAGTGACAGAGCTCTCCCCCCCCCCTTTCGTTTTTTCCTCCCTTTATTTATCCATTGACGTAGCTGTATGAGGGCTTGTATCTTTCAATGATATTTAATCTACCTTATAATGTACTGAAAAACTTTTAAAAAATTCTAAGTGAAGAGAAATAGAAGAAAATGAAATTCCACCATCTTTTAGTGCGTCTTGTTTCTATGGCGCACAAACTGCAAAAACAACACAATAACCTTATTCTATGGGTCAGTACGATTACTATAATACCCAAACTTATATAGTTTTGTTTTTTTTTTTTGCTTTACTACTTGTATTTTTTTCAAAGATATTTAATTTTTTAAAATTATTTCCTGCCACCACCTTCTGCACACAATAGCTTATTTTTCTGCCGACGTAGTTGTACAAGGGCTCATTTTTTGAAGGACGTCATTTAGTTTGCGTTTGTACCATTTTAGAATACATATGACTTTTTGATAGCTTTTTATTTAATTTTTTCTTGGAAACAGGGTTACCAAAAAAGCGCATTTCTGCAGTTATTTATTTTTTCTTTCTGATGACATTCATTGTGTGGGGTAAATAATGTGTTACTCTGATCGGACTTTTACAGATGCAGCGATACCAAATATGTATTTTTGATTTATTTACAGTATATTATAAAAATGCAAAGGTTTTTTAACATATTACACTTTTTAATTAGCAAAACTTTAATATTCTTATTTTTACTTTTTCTTAGTCCCCACAGGGGACAACAACTTGCGATGCTTTGGTCGCTCCTGCAGTTCGATATAATGCCATAGCGTTACATCATACTGCGATCAGGCAGGCAGTCTATCAAGCCACCCCTCTCTGCAGTTTTCAAATATGTATGCTACCCCTTAGGCAGAAGTGAATATTTTGGGGCTTTTTATATCTGAATGGATAGCGATAAGTAAATGGCACATGGCAAGGGCGATTGTTTACAAGCCTGTAACTAAAATGTTCTTCTTCAAGAATAAGAGCTAAATAAAAAAATATGTAATTTTAGATCTTCAAGCTTCAGTTGCTCATTTACTGTTTAATCTTGTATTTTAAAATGCAGGTCTGATTAGAGAAGTGCTGTGCCCAGAAGAAATAAACAGGTATTTGTTGTCCTAATTAGGGATGAGCATATGTTTTGCTTGAGCTTTACCAGTTGGCAAATCATCCTCATTTGCAAGCCATGCATTAGGTTACTCAACTGGCTAGTTTTGGGATACCCTTCTAATGTATGTTGTAACCATGTTTTGCCCTCCTCAGTAGTACATGCTCTTCAGAGGTTTCAGCTATTCCTGCCAATGAATGATACAGGGCTGCTGCACTTGTATAGGCCTGCACAACTTGAAATCGGCATCCCCTTTTGGTCGCAGATACTTTTTTAGCGGCTCAATTTGCAAGTGAGCCACTAAAAACCTATTCTATAGTTTAATGATAGGAGCATGGACCTCGGTTAGTTTATGCTGCTAAATGGGGGTCTTACACTAGCAAATTTGGTCCGTGTGTTACTCAGGCAGTATTTGAGCATGTAATACATAGAGAATAGAACCCATTGATTTCAGTTGAGTTTGTTCACATGAGCGTATTTCACGTGATGTGCAATCCCATGAAAAAATATGCGGCATGTCCTATCTTGGTGTGTGTTGTGTACCACTGAAGCCCGTTAAAATCAGTGGGCATGCATAAATATGTGCAAAATTCAAAAATCCTGCATATTTATGCACAAAATCAAAGCAATTTCATGTGTGGCTTTTGGGGGCACAAATATGCAATGTATTAAGACACACAAATGCCAGAATGGGCAAAATATCTAGACAGAAGTCATTTTTTGGTTGTGTCAATATGTAGTTTTGCATGGCTGAAATGCGCTAGCGCACTTGGACAAGAATGTGTGTATGCTAGTGTTTTAGAAAAACTATTGTGCACACTCTGCACTGTACATACCAGGGAGCCTAAGAAAAAGCCCAAGTAGAATACATATAGCTTTTTATCCTACAATGCACTTACTGCAGCATATACACACGGCTCCAAATACTCTATCACACCTTGCATCTAAGCTGGAAGTAGCCCAACATGGTACTAAAGCTTCCATGCCCGCCCATATCACATCTTACATCCAAGTTAGAGGCAGTACAACAGGGTATTAGAACCTCCATGACTGCCTGTATCACACCTTGCATCCAAGCTAGATGCACCCCAACATGGTACTAGAGCCTCCATGCCTGCCCGTATCACATCTTGTATCCAAGCTAGAGACAGTACAATAGGGCACTAGAGACTCTATGCCCACCAGTCTCACATCTTAAATCCAAGCTAGAGGCAATACAACAAAATACTAGAGCCTCCATGCCCACCTATATCACAGCTTACATCCAAGCTAGAGGTGGTCCAACAAGGTACGAGAGCCTCCATGCCCACCCGTATCACATCTTGTATCCAAGCTAGAGGTGGTACAACAGGGTACTAGAGCCTCCATGCCTGCCCGTATCACATCTTACATCCAAGCTAGAGGTGGTACAACAGGGTACTAGAGCCTCCATGCCTGCCCGTATCACATCTTACATCCAAGCTGGAGGCAGTACAACAGGGTACAAGAGCCTCCATGCCCACCCATATCATATCTTGTATCCAAGCTAGAGGCAATACAACAGGGTAGTAGAACCTCCATGCCTGCCTGTATCACATCTTGTATCCAAGCTAGAGGCAATACAACAGGGTACTAGAGCCTCCATGCCTGCCTGTATCAAATCTTGCATCAGAGCTAGAGGCGGTAGAGCAGGGTGTTAGAGCCTTCATGCCCTCCTGTATCACATCTTGTATCCAAGCTAGAGGCAGTACAACAGGGTACTAGAGCCTCCATGCCTGCCCGAATCACATCATGCATCCAAGCTAGAATCCGCCGAACAGGGTACTAGAGCCTCCATGCCCGCCTGTATCACATCTTACATCCAAGCTAGAGGCGGTACAGCAGGGTACTAGAGCCTCCATGCCCGCCTGTATCACATCTTACATCCAAGCTAGAGGCGGTACAGCAGGGTACTAGAGCCTTCATGCCCGCCTGTATCATCTTGTATCCAAGCTAGAGATGATACAACAGAGTACTAGAAACTCCCTCCAAGTGTTTTACACAGTAAATTATCCTTTTAATCTCATGTAATCACTTATGTCAGCATTACAATCAAACATGTCACGTTTCATTGGATTCTGACAACTACCCTGTTTCTCCGAAAATAAGACGCGTCTTATATTAATTTTTGCTCCCAAATATGCGCTATGTCTTATTTTCAGGGGGTGTCTTATTTTGCCACGGCAAATCCGTCTGTGGCCGCTAATCCCTCAATTGGCCAGCTTTGTGGACGAAATTTCTCAGAAATCTCGTCCACATAGGACAGCAAATCTGTCACGGCAAAGCTGGGAGAAGCCGGTGTTGTGGCGCGGATTCACCGGCCACAGAAACGGAAAAGCGTGCAGCCAGGTCGCTTCAAAACAAGCGGCTAAGTGCCGTGGGTTTTGAAGCAGCGCTTTCCCGGCGGAAATCTCGCTGTTTATCGCTGTGGCCAAACTGCGAGATTTCCGCTGGAAATACGCTCTGAGAACCCAGCCTTAAGAATCACACACAGGTTGCCTGACTCACAGAGCCATAAAAAAAGGGCTGTAAAGTAACGTACCTGTCTGCAGACAGAAGTTCATGTACCACTTGTAAGCAGGGATGGTATTGCAGCTTCCGGCCACCAGGGGGAGCTCTGCAGATCTACCTATACATCTGGAGGTAGGAGACAACTGGGATGGCAGCAGGGGACAGGCCTCTTCACTTGCCTGCACACTTTACTATGCCTTACTATCGGGGAGGTGCCTTATATTTGGGACTTCTGCAAATTTTCGGGGGGTGTCTTATTTTCGGGGAAACACGGTAGGTGCTTGATTTTTTTTTATAAAGAGTGTATTTGTTATACACATGTATCGCACATTGGTCAGATTTACTTATCCCATAGACTATAAATGTATTACAGTGCTTCAAGCTGGCTGATCATTTGGTACATTAGACACTTGTCTATTTACATCATCTGCTGGTTGCCTTAGTATGTGCCAAATTGCACGGTGTTTGCCCTAGACATCCCTTTCCCAATAAATCATGCCTACTAGTCAAGCGAAAGTGTCTCATGTATAATGTGCCAATTGTGGCAGGACTGGTGCATGTAGCTTAATCTCCCCATCGCTGCCCGCTACACAGAGCATTCAGGTTTTTAAAACCATTTTTTCTCCTTTATCAGATCTGCAGGACAGGGGGAACATTCTAGAAAGGCCTCTGCTCCAGTTTCTACTCTAATATCAGGTACCTAACCGATAAATCAGTGAGGTGTTGAGAACAGTCTTGTACTTATATTAGGCCACACTTCATACTTATCCGAGTAACTGATACAAAAGCACCTGTATATAGTCAGTATAGTAGCTGTACTGAGTATATCTAGTGCTTCATGGTACTTTTAAAGCTGGCTGTATACTTACTATAGCGGCCAGCAATTCCCGCCTTCCTCATACGCATACCCCTCGGCTTACCTGAGCATGTGTATTCTGAATGGGGTAAGCCACTGCTAGGCACACCTGGAGACAGCTTACCTCCCCTGGTTGGGCGACAGCAGTGGGTTCTGCTGACAATTTTATTGTATATAGTAAATTTAAGGCTCATTTAACACACTAACATAAAGGCTTTTGTTTATAATGGAAGCTATGACTCTGATGTATCATTTTTTTTGGGTGAACTATCAGTGACTGGTGCTATTGACGTTTAGCAGGCTTCTTATGGGTTCACTTTATTATTTTTTTTTCAGTAAGACTAGTGCTGTAGCCTGCTCTATTTCTGCTGTCAAAATAGTGAAATGGCCAATACAACTCAAATGGAGGCGCCAAGCGGAGACCTCAACAGCTTAACATATGTTCTTTATGCAACAAGTAATACAAATGTTACATCATGGCTGCTTCCACACCTACACCAATGCTTCAGTGCAGGGGCCAAACAATGCTGAATTTGGTACATGACCAGCGGGATCAGTTGAACCTACGGGTTTCCACCATGCCTCCTGGTAAATTACTGCACAAAGTAGTGCAGCATTTCGCGCTGTTTTGTTCAAGACTATGTGCTGGATTGCACTGAAGACTTTAAAAAGAGCCTATGGTGCAGATGTGAACAAAGCCTATAAAGTATCATAAAAATACGATTATATTAGTTACCCCTCCCTTTCCAAACCCTTTCCCTTGCTCTGTCCACGTTTTAATACAGGAATGGAAGAGTCTCATTTGACGACTTACATAAAATGTCGAGCAGGGTAATTTTACTGAGCTAGTGCCTATTCTAAATGCTTATATGGGTGATGCAGGTAAACGGGGGTCATCCCCATGCTCCCATACAAACCAGTTCTGGCTGTTAAACCCTGGGGTAGTTCTGCTGTGTGAAGGGTTTCCATGTTGTCCTGCTCATATCCAGTTCCGCGCATGGGACGGGCTACTTAGCAGAAATGTACTGTTTTTTGTTTTTTTTTCCTTCCTGTTTTAGTTCTTTTTGTATCATGTAGAGCTGCTATTTTTTCTTTCTTGAACATCACCTTTTGCAGTTACTATCTATTTTTTTTTTTTAAATATGTATTTTGGCTCACATTTTTCCCGAAAAATTTATTTAGGAAAACCATTATGTAAATTGAGGAAGATTAATCATAATGGCAGAAACAGTCCAAGACCAGGTGACGGCACAATATCAGAAGCTAAGGTATTGTTGTAGTCTAATATGTGTATCCATAGATGGTGATAAATGTAGTTCTGTGACTATAGTCGGGATGTAAATTAAAGCTACATACATAATATTGTCGGTACCTCCCGGCCCACCAAAACATCTGACGTGTAGAGGTGTGAACACAAGACCACTGAAAGTCTATTTCTGGTAGTCATGTTGAAACTGAGTGGTGGTGTCCCAGCGGTCAGACCCACCGATCAGTTAGTTGTCCCTTGCATAAGGGTAACTTTTCATGAGTCAAACCTTTTAGCCCCCCCCCCCCTCCCTACAGTTTAGGATCACCCTCATCAATTACAGAGGATATTGCTCTGTCACATATTGGGGTCTTTTTTTAAGAAAAGAGTGGGAATGAAAAGATGAAAAATTGCACATCTAATCATGCCTGTACACTGCTGAGTGCGGTATCTAAACGTTTATACAGAAAATCTTAATTTCCCCCCTCTTTTGATATTGGAAAAATAAAACAAGCAAAGACTATTTTGGTATTGTCTCAGCCATAACCTCCCGTAGTATAAAATACATTTTCATCCAGCACAGTAAATGTTCTAAAAAAACAAAAAAAAAACCTAAAGAAAATTACAAAATGAGTGCTTTCTGTTCATCTTGCTTTCGCCAAAGCAGAGATAAAACTAAACAAAAAGTTGTTTATACCTCAAAAGTAAAAATAAAAACTACGAGTTATCCTACAAAAAAATAGCCCTTCTACAGTTATCAGAAAATTGAAAATCTTCTGAACAGGGTGTCATACAGCTGCATTGACGGAAATTGTTGGGTTTTTTTTCCGCGGCAATAGCCATCCCTCTACTGGCTTACACAGACCGATATAAAACGCCTGACCCACGCAGTATTTGATGCATACAGTCGTGTGAATGAGTCCTTAGGAATGGGTGATAAACCTATGATTAAACCAATGTATAATAAAAGACTCTACCTTATAAATATCAGTTATGCAAGGGAAGTAAATGTCACCGAGGAACCTGATGATGATCAACAGTACAGTAATAAAGGCAGTGCTAGGGGTATTAGACTGACCCTTTAAACACCCTAGCTACTGTTACCCTCTATGACACTGTAAAGGCACCCTATTACAAGGAACCCTGATAATGTGTGTGTCCCCCCCGGAGAACAGACACATTGCTGTGGTGATGGAGCATAGCCTCACGTGAGTGGTCGTGTGACTGGTGCCAGTATTTCTCACTGGTTCCATCCGCAGGGAATACAAATCAAAGTGCATTTAACAGCACAATACCAAAACTTTAAAGCAATAAGAACCGAAAAAAGTGCATACAAAACCAATTCACCAAAAACTAAAATTCAATTGATTGATTCTCCTGGGGATGCGTCATTTGCAAGGTGTAGATCTAAAAGGTTTTCCTCTGAAGAATATGCCTGTCAAAATCACCTCTACGGTTCAACAGTTTCATCAATTCAGTGCCCATAAATGACACCCCACCATGTGCCTCATGTACATGACATGCCACAGTGGTGTCCCTTCAATGTCTGGCATGTAAATGTTGATGCACCCTGCGTCGAAATTCCCTAATCGGTTTTCTGATACCATACCACACACGTGATTTTGTAAATGACCCCTTTTGAACGTCGATTGATAAATTGTTGGATACTGTACCACTGCTTCGTTACCAAAAAATTCATGAGCTCTACTAGGGTATCCAAAGGCCACACTACAGCGGAAGCATCCACTATTCCACGATCCAGCCAAATGGCTATATACTGGTCTATCCTTCAATGAATGCCCCTTTCTAAAGGGGATCCTGCAACTACTTCACAAAGGTCTGGATATCCAAATGGCGACCTACTATTTCCCTGAATTGGTACCTATTGTATTGGTAATCAGTCTAATTTTCTCCTCCTACCCAAGAGCCAAGATCACAGGACTGAAGATTCACATGTTCCCTTTGCAAAGCCCACTGATACACCTGGTCAGTGTTAAAAAAAGCAAAACGCAGCATATCAGCACAAACGCCTCATGCTAACTGCCAAACACGGTGGTGGAGGGATGATTTGTGCTTGACAGGCCCTGGACACCTTGCAATCATTGTAGGACCGTAAGAGCTCTGCATAAATGAATTCCCACAAAACTCAAGGAGCCAAAGTAATGTAAAGAATAGTGGGCCAAATTTCCTCCAGAATGGGAGCAAGTGATGACCATAGTAACATATTATGCTAGACTGAAAGAAGACAAATTTTTATCCAGTTCAGCCTTTTTCCAAACCCACCACCTACCCTCCAATGTTGATCCAGAGCAAGAAAAAAAAAAACTAATGAGGTAGAAGCCAATCTACTCTATTTTGGGGGAAAAATTCCTCCCTGACTCCATAATGGCAGTCAGGAAAAAGAACGTTTCTCTGAAGAGCGTTGATCCAGGGAGCTTTCTAACTCTGACAGCCAGAAGATCCCTGGATCAACAACCCTTCTGTCCAGTTAATGTCTATATCCTGTAATATCATAGCGCCTTAAAGAGACGTCTAATTCCCTTTTAAACTCCCCTATGGATTTCGCCACCACCATGTCCTCAGGCAGAGTTCCACAGTCTCACTGCTCTTACAGTAAAGAACCCTTCTGTGTTGGTGCCCCCTTGTTACTGACGCAGTCCTGGGTATAAACAGATCATGGGAGAGATCCTTGTATTGTCCCCTAATGTATTTATGCATAGTTATTTTATGGCCCTTAGCTGTTTTTTTTTAATCGGGTGAATAATCTCAATTTTGTTAGCCTCTCTGGATATTCCAGTCCTCTCATTCCATTTATTAATTTAGTCGCCATCTTTGAACCCCCTCAAGCACTGCAACATCCTTCTGAGCACCGGTGTCAAGAACTGTACGCAGTATTCCATGTGGGGCCTGACAAGTGCCTTATATAATGGGAGATTAATGTTCTCGTCCAACGCCCCTATACCTCTTTAATGCACCCCAAGACTTGATTAGCTTTTCCAGCAGCTGACTGGCATTGATTGCTCCAGTTAAGTCTACAGTCCACTAGTATCCCCAGGTCTTTTTCCATCTCACTTTTCCCTAGCAGTTCCCCATTTATTGTATATTGGTGACATCCGTTTCTCCTGCCCATGTGCATAACCTTACATTTATCAACATTGAACTTCATTTACCATTTTTCTACCCAAGCCCCCAGCTTATCCATTAGCAGCCCTACATTGTCCTCCGTTGTATTAATTAATTGTATCAAATATCTTGTATTTCGTATCGCCTGGAAATATTGATATTTTGCTGTGCAGTCCATCTATCAGGTCATTAATAAATATATTGAACAGAATGGGGCCTAATACTGAACCCTGTGGCACCCCACTAGCGACGGTGGCCCAATCAGAGTACGAACCATTTATTACCACTCTCTGCTTTCTATTTCCGAGCTATAGAGAATACAGTTACTGCAAGTCATTACTGCTAAAGGTGGTTCTGCAAGCTATTGACTCATCGGTTTACTTAATTTTTTCACACACTGCTTCTGCATTTTGGCCTAATTCTTGTTAGATGACAATTTGTCATCTGAGTTTGTATTTACCTAATTTTAAGACCACCTATGCACCAGATGTTTGTATTGTTATTTCGTAAAACCATAGTCCAAACAGGATGTACTTCTTTTTTTATTTTTTTCCCCCATGAATGCATGTAAATGTTTCTTTGACGAGCTTCATTTGTTTTTAATTGCAGTCCTTTTTCAAATAAGGTAAACAAACTGACTTAACTGAAATTTAGAGGATAGCCACACTATAATGAAATGGGGTATTAGTTTCAGTAATGCAGGGAGGAACAGGAGAAAAAAAATTAGGTTTGTCCTACCATGAGACTAACTGCAGTGTCCTGGAAACTGCTTCAGATGAGGCCCCCCCCCCGGACTGCACTAGTGTGCACAGCCGTACATGGGTGACGTGGATTTAATGTGGATAGTTTGCCAAATCTGTGGGAAAAAATGTGCTGTGAGAACATGTCCTAGGAAACCTAAAGGTCTCACACAGTCCTTGTTGGCCCACTGTAACCAATCAGAGCTCAGCTTTTGTGTCTAAACCTGCTGTAGTAAAATGAAAGCCGCTCTGTGATTGGCTGCTGTGGGCAACGGACAGTCTTACTGTGTTAGGCAGTTTGGATAAATGAGGGCTTGGCTCTTAAACTTGCTCTGTAACAATTGACGTTAAATTCATCTGCTGTTGGCCACACGGATACCTTTCCTGCACTCCTTTTTATGCATGGGGCCTATTGTGTATATTTTGTTTTGATCCACATCTGTGGGAAGTTCTTAAATATCTTACAATAACAAAAATGTTTGTCTTCAGTTTACTTTGTCCCTTCTCTTACCAGATTTTTCATTTTGCTGTGACCTTGTATTTCAGTTCCAGGTTTCTAATGCACACCGAGAGAATGCAGAGAGTGTGAATCGCAGTTTAGGGTTCGTGAGCATACCTTTATCAACCTCCACAGTAAGTGATCGGTGGGAGCGGCATTCATTTACTATATAATCTTACATGTCTAATTCTACTAACTGTGTGAGCACACATCACTGTAGACACAATGTGTGGGGTACCATTATTCTCTTTTCTTGTGTGTCTAAGCACTGCCTTGGTTTGGTCATCTGCAGTGTGACATCCCTACTACCAGCTATGCCTCTCCTGCCGCCATTGAG
The DNA here is from genome assembly GCF_035609145.1 of Eleutherodactylus coqui. Lineage (NCBI taxonomy): Eukaryota > Metazoa > Chordata > Amphibia > Anura > Eleutherodactylidae > Eleutherodactylus > Eleutherodactylus coqui. The sequence goes on along the minus strand of NC_089838.1, from coordinate 77,484,771 downwards.
CTAAACCAGCTAGGGCGCTGATTGTAGGTTTAGACCACAGCGTCGTAGAGTTGGAAGGGGCCACCAGGGTCATGGCTTCCAACCCCCTGCTTAATGCAGGATCACTAAATCATCCCAGACCGTTGTCTGTCCAGCCTCTAAAGACTTCCATTGAAGGAGAACTCACCACTTCCTGTGTCAACCTATTCCACTCATTGTGCAAATCAGAAAAAATGTGTATACTGCGCTCATAGGAACCAATTCAGTGTGCATAATCTAAGTAAAGACTTCAGTCTTTACATTATGCATTATGAGCACAGTGTATATACATATTTTCTCTGATCTGCACTGTTTCTTCCCTGGATTCCTTTTGTGATCTGGAGTTGTTTCCTGGTGGCTCTCCACCCTCCGTGGATGCACTTGGTTCATAGAATTCCAAGACATTAATTGGGCCTTTGGGGACACTTCTTTGACTTGCGGTTCGCTTTCTTCCTTAGGCGAAACCACAAGCCCTTGGTGAGTTCCTTTCTTTTCCTACTCATATTTTTAGTCTTTCCACTTAATATTTAGGAGCAGCGCTCAGATTATTTCACTCATTGATCACCCTCACTGTCAGAAAATTGCTTCTAGTCTTTCCTTGTGCAAGTGAGAATAGGGCTGATCCTTCTGCAGAACAGTCCAAGGTCTTGCTGTGCTCCCAGTGACCTGGATGAGAAAACGGGAGTTTTGTTACTGTAAAATCCATTTTTTCACGTTGGAAACAAAGTATACCTGTAAGAGTGATATTCCATAACGGCAGATAATGCACCCTTTCACACATAAAAAATTCAAGGGTCAAAGTGTTGGCCCCTAAATTCCCCAAATTTCAATCAAATCGTGCATGTGTGAGATGTGCTAGCAAAATAAATCTACCCCATGGAGGCGGCACCTCCAAAAATAGTACATGTTAAGTTTTCCAGAACTGTATAGAAGAAAAAAAGTATCCAGACCCAAACCTGCTAAATGTATATGTAAAGCACACACTTTACCGTACGTCTGCATAGATATATACAGCCAACTGCATGACCAGACAGGGTGTGTACTAGAGGCTAAATCCTTTCAACACACTTGTAAAACGTAGGACTTTAGTTTTTTTGTTTAAGTGCTACCTTGTTAAAGAGAAAGGAGGACTTTTAAGGGGGCTGCAGTGACACATTTGGGCGTTACCGCAGAGTGCTGAGCCCATGACAAACTTTTGAATGTATCAGAAAAACAGACATGACCATACCTGTTGTCTTTAGGGCCTGTCACAGCTCCTATCCTCTACGGAGACTGAACTGGGGAGTCTGCGACTCGTCCTTGTGACAAGATATTACGTCATTTTGGGTGTTAGTAAAGTGTGTAAGGTTGCTGATTGTGAGGAAAAGTTTGTGCGCTCACTATGCGCCGTGTGCAACTATGGGGCTCAGGCGTAACAGCAACTCCTACAGTAATGTGACGGCGTACATGTTACCTTCAGGAAATTGGTTGCAACATTTAAAAAAAAACAAAACCCTGCAATTTCTGTACTGTTTGGCACACGCAGATAGGATAGTACCACAAAAGTTTTTTATAAAACTAAATCTCTCTAAACCTCCATCCGGGAAAAGGCCAAAGCAAAAGTCCAAGAACCAGCTTTTACGGATACCTTCAACTAAGACAAGCCCTCACTGCTCAGTTCCCAAAGTCATGAGTCCTTTCCTACTTACCCCTTGATAGGAGTTTTAGCACGCAGGGATCTAGGTGGTTAATTTCAGATATATACACACCTTATTCAAGCTAAAATTTCACACCTAGGTGTCTTCGACAAATGGCAAGAAATAATCCCCCCTCTCTTGAGGCCAAATGCACACTGGCACGCACGGATTCCGCATGGGGAATCTGTTCGGTATCCGCGCGTACCTGGCTTTCTTGGTCTAAATCTGTACTGCGGATGGTCCGCATGGCTTGCCGTCGGACATGCCCAGTACAGATTTTTTATTTTTTTTACTCCTGCCTTTCCTGCAGAATCTATAGCTCATCCGCAGTGTCAATCACGGATGGGGCCGCAGATCGGACAGCTACCATTGACTTCAATGGAAGCCATCTGTGCGGGAAGCACAGGAAAATGGAGCATGCTGTGATTTTTCATCTGCAAGCGGAAACCGCAGTTGGTTTCCGCTCGTCTGCATGAATAATCATTTTTTCAAAACATGCTATGGAAGGATTTTTGCTGTGGAACCCGGAGGTGGCCGTCGCGCTCCAGATGCCACAGCAAAAATCCACCCATGTGCATTAGGCCTGGAGAGGAGTGGAGGACCTCAACCATAACCCAGACGCAAAACACATTTCAGCAATGGGTCGACGTACTGAAGTCCTTGACCCTTCTAGGTGCCATTGAATCTTTCACAGGTATGCGGATGATATCCTGAATTCTACGTTACAGTGTATATTGCTTAATGTAATTGTAATCTACTCTTATACGTGACGCATGTTACAGGCAGCTTTGTCATGGAGTAATATGAGATGTGCTCTGTTCATTAATAAAACAAGTTGAAAAAAACCCTACTGTTTCAACTGGGCTGTGTAGTGTTGGTGAACTTGTGTAAAACTCTGAGGCACACAATTGATGAAGTCTAAGGCCATGTAAGAGCATCTGAGTAGTTAGAACATTTGAGTGTTTTATATTAACGTGCGGTTTGTCTTATAGATGCTTCACATTCTTAAATGTTCATCCATGGAGTCTGAATCCATTGTGTGTCCAACAAAGGTAAGGGATTTCTAGGTTTGCCATTTCAGTAATGTTCAATTCTAAATAAAACCATTGGTTCATTTCAAGGACTGCTTCCGGCCTCACCGTAAGTATCTGAACCCGTGGTGTTTGTGGGGCATATCAGCTCTTCCACTGGCTTCAGAAGAGAGCTGGCAGACGGGCGCTGGTGAGTGACAGTATCTCCAGTTAGAGTCCCTCATACTGCTGCTGCAATCCCAAACCCTATTAAAGACTAATGACATATATGTCCGTCATAAGTCGGGGGGGGGGGGGGGGGGGCAGGTTTCAGAACAGAGTTGGCTCCATACCAAGCAAATGCCAGCTGAGTTAAACAGCTGACACCGACAATTTGAGAACACTGATGCCAGCTGTCTAACCTCTGTCCCCAGTTTGGGCCCCTGTGATGTGGTGTACCATTTTATTTGTCACAGCTGCTAGAATCCTAGTGCACCCTGTCATTCTGTGGCAGGTTGCAATAGAATTGAGAGCAAGGCACAACACAATGCAATATAGAAGTATTGCAGTATATTGTAAGAACAGTCAAAAGCTTGCATGCGCCAGTCCTATTAGGGAGCTGGCTCAAAGGAGCGTGAGAAGTTAATAGGTGAGGTTTAGGATGAACAAGTGAAGAGAGCCTGGACCAGTCCAAGCTAGCAGTTTGCCCATCAAACCGCTTGCTGACTTGCATGTAGCTTACAGTGAAAAAACAGACTTCTGGGGCATGGCATCACTTTGAATTGAAACAGAGAAATGAATGTGCTGCGCCACACACTTACCATTTACTATTGGGATTGATTTATAGGCTAAAATCGAGGTGAGACTTGTTTTAAAAGTTTTGAACCCTCCCCTCTCCCATTTTTTACACAAACTGGACTGCTACAGAGTGCAGCCAGTTGTCGGCAGCAACAAATCCAGGATTCGTTTTTGTGTCTGGAGATCAAGGCAATGGCGCCTCAATCCTGCCTTTGCTGTGGAGAGGCACACTGCCCCCCACTGCTGGTGTTGAGGTCTAATGTCCACAGGTGGGTTGGACTCCGCATACGGGAGCCCGCAGCGGAATCCGTCCGAGGACTTCTATTTTCTGTACTGCTGGTGTGTGCGGAAGCGCCAGTCGGCGCACATGCGCAGTACAGGTTTTTTGTTTTCAACTCCTGCCTTCCCGTGTAATCCGCGGCCCGTACGCAATTTCAATTGTGGATGAGCCACTTGTCGGACGGCTTCCATTGGCTTCAATGGAAGCTGTGTGTGTGGGAACCGCACTAAAATAAAGCATCCTTGTTTTCTGTATGCAGAACCTGGAAAACAAATCCGCATGTGTAAATTGAAGTGCGGATGCCCATGCTTCCCTATTGGGGGCTTGAACTGCGGATCTTCCACAAATCAAATCTGCCCGTGGACATCACATATAACAGTCAGTCAGCCCTAGTAGTGGTACGAGGGACAAAATAGGCTGGCCACTAAGGGATTAATCATCAGCAAGTGTCAAGCACATCTATACAAGCAGACGTTTTGGTAGTTTGCTGGTGTGGAGCATTTAGGAGTGTTAACGCAAAGCCAAGGAGAAAAGACATCAGCAATGATCTTGGAGAAGTACTTGTTGCTACCCACCAATCTGGGGATCTTTACAAGGCCATTTCACAGTATTCTACAATGAGAGATTTCAAGTTAACATTCAAAACAGTTAGCAATCTTCCCAGGAATGGATGATCCCAGCAAATTCACCCCAAGGGCAGACCATGCAATGCTCAGAGAAGCTGCAAAAACTTCTAGGGCTACATCTCAGACGCTTTAGGCCTCATGTCCACGGGCCTGCAGGGTTTCCCTGTGCAGAATCCCACAGCGGTTTCCACCCGACTCGCAGACATGAGGCCAAAAAATACATTATACTCACCTGTGAGGATGCTGCAGGGCTCTCCTCCGTCACGGCCGGATCTTCTTCTGCTCGGCGGATGCGCTCGGGCCGCCGGCGGTGTGGCTGGCTGTCTTTTTCTTTTCTTTTAAACTCGTGCTTTCCCGCGGCACGAACGCAGTGTCAGCTGCATCTGTGTCGCAGGGAGGATGGCTTCCATTGACTTCAATAGAAGCTGTGGAAGCCATCTGTGCTGGAAAACTACATAAAATGGAGCATGCAGCGGGTGTTTTCCTGCGCATTCAATCTGCGCGCCAGCGAAAAATGACATCCGCAGGTATTTAATTACCTGCGGGTGCCCAATGTTTCCCTATGGACGCGGATCACGCATGCTTGAGACCTGCACGGATTTATTAGAACTATTTTCCCTGTGGACATTGGGCCTAAAGGCCTCAGCATGTTAAAGGGGTTGTCCCGCGCCGAAACGGGTTTTTTTTTTTTTCAACCCCCCCCCCCCCCCCCCCCGTTCGGCGCGAGACAACCCCGATGCAGGGACGTACAGAAAGCTTACCGGAGCGCTTACCTTAATCCCCGCGCTCCGGTGACTTCTCTACTTACCTGTGAAGATGGCCGCCGGAATCCTCTTCCTCCGTGGACCGCAGCTCTTCTGTGCGGTCCATTGCCGATTCCAGCCTCCTGATTGGCTGGAATCGGCACGCGACGGGGCGGAGCTACACGGAGCCTGCATTCTGCACGAGCGGCTCCATTGAAGAGAGCAGAAGACCCGGACTGCGCAAGCGCGGCTAATTTGGCCATCGGAGGGCGAAAATTAGTCGGCACCATGGAGACGAGGACGCCAGCAACGGAGCAGGTAAGTAAAAAACTTTTTATAACTTCTGTATGGCTCATAATTAATGCACAATGTATATTACAAAGTGCATTAATATGGCCATACAGAAGTGTATAGACCCACTTGCTGCCGCGGGACAACCCCTTTAAATATTCACGTTCATGACTGTATGATTAGAAAAAGACTGAACAAGTATGACTGAAATTTTGAAAGTTGCATCTGAACAAGCCACAAGACTTCTGGAACAATGCGTATTTGACTAATGAGGCCAAAGGGGAGATGTTTGGCAATATTTCCAAGTGTCACAATTGGCCATCACCAAACATGGCATATCGGCACAAACGCCTCATACCAACTTTGTAAATGAATGCACACAAACCTCAATGAACTGAAGCAACGTCATAAAGAATCGTGGGCCAAAATTCCTCCAGAATGATTTGAGTAAGTGATGATCATAGAGAAAACTATTACTTAGTTATTACTGTTAAGGGTGGTTCTACAAGGTATCGATTTCATGGGTGTACTTAATTTTTCATGCACTGCTTCTGCATTTGGTGATGCTTATGAGTTTGTATTTACCTAATTTTAAGACCTACGCACCATATGTTTGCTTTGAGTTATTACATAAAACCATAGTCCAAAGTGTTTTTCTTTCTTGAATGTAGGTAAATGGTTCTTTGACCAGCTTCATTTGTTTTTAATTGTATTTTTCAAATAAGGTAACTAAACAAGTTTACCGGAATTTATAGGGTAGCCACACTATTAAGAAAAGGGGTCGTTTCAGTACTACTGGAAGGAACAGGAGAAACAAAGCACATTAGGCTTGTCCTACCGTGAGACTAACTGCAGTGTCCTGAAAACTGCTTCAGACGAGGCCCCCCCGGACTGCACTAATTGTGTGCACAGCCGTACATGGGTGACGTGGATTTGATGTGGATACTTTGCCAAATCTGTGGGAAAAAATGTGCCGTGAGAACATGTCCTAAGAGTCAGTGTTGTCCTAGGAAACAAAGTTCTCACTTATCGAACCTGTCTGATAGTAAAACTGTCCTTGTTGGCCCACAGTAACCAATCAGAGCTCAGCTTTTGTTTCTGAACCTGCCTTGGTAAAATGAAAGCTTAGCTATGATTGGCTGCTGTGCGCAACGGACAGTCTTACTGTGTTAGGCAGTTTGGATAAATGAGGGCTTGGCTCTTAAACTTGCTCTGTAACAAAAGTTAAATTCATCTGCTGTTGGCAACACATACTTTTTCTGCACTCCTATTTATGCATGGGGCCTATTGTGTATATTTTGTTTTGATCCACATCTGTGGAAGTTCTGAAATATCTTACAAGAACAAAAATGTTTGTCTTCAGTTTACTTTATGTCCCTTCTCTTACCAGATTTTATTTTGCTGTGACCTTGTATTTCAGTTCCCGGTTTCTGCTCAGAGAATGAATCACAGTTTAGGGTTCGTTGGACAACCTTTATCAGCCTCCACACAAGTGTCCTTGCCACCAAATACAGTAAGTGATCGGTGGGAGCGGCTTTCATTTACAATATACTCTTACATGTCTAATTCTACTAACTACGTGTGAGCACACATCACTGTAGGCGGAGAATGTGTGGGGAACCATTCTTCTCTTCTTGTGTGTCTAAGCACTGCCTTAGTTTGGTCATCTGCAGTGTAACATGCCGTTTAATTTATTTAGCGTCCGCATTGCCTTTGTCGACCTAAAGCTGTAAAAAGAACCATGAAAAGGGTGCATTTTTGTGATCCACTGACTACAGAAATTTCAGGCACTGATGTAAGTGATCAGTCATCTTCTATTTAAATTCTAAGGTTTCTCACGTTTGGTTTATTTGCCTCAGTTACTTTGTTTGGCGTAAATTAGAACGCAAACTTTCACAAGCATAGCCCCTTGTACTGTAGATTAGTGTATTTTTTATGTACTGGGTCACGAAATGCCATCTTTCAACCCATGTGCCGCCCGAGGTTGAAATCATACACTGCAAACACCGATAAGCCATAATATTACCTCATGACAACTGTAGTAACATGGGTTTGGGTATTATAGTATATGCTCACACAGCGGAATTTTGACATAGAATCTGTGCCGGTTCCATGTCAAATCCACATCCCATTACTTTCAGTGGAAATCACCACTGTAATGTATATGGCACAGATTTTTACCTACATGCAGATTTGAAATCCATGTACTGAAAAATGTTGTGACTTTTTGACGTGGAAATGCAATCTCTTATCCGTGTCATTGGGGGGTCAAAGCAAGACCTTTGGTATACCTCTTGCTACTACGGTAGGAGGTGGACACGAAGCAAGTTAATTCTTCCTACTGGCTATACCCCTCCTGCAGCCACTGAGCTATATCAGTTTTAATTTAGTGTCTGTAGGAGGCAGACCTCCTGCTCTGTACGTCTTCAGTACTTTTATTTTATTTTCTTCTTTACCCTCTAGTTTGGGAATCGGGGATGAGCTAACTTACCTGATTGTCCCCAAATGGGGAGCGTGAACCTTTTTACACAAGACACGCTGTTAACCCCTCCTCCAAGAAATGAAATAGAACAGCACTAACTGCTCTGTATCCCACCAGCCTTGGGATCATCTAGGATTCCTGTCTGCTACCCCATATTTAGTGATCTCTCACCAATAAGTGATAGTTGCTGAAGCGGATAAAGGGGTGGATGCTCTCTACTAGAAGAGTAATGATAATACTGGGAGTCTGCAAACCAGAACTGCCTATATGGTTATGGCAGCTCTGTCAATTTGCATTACCTCCTTAGGGAGAGTAATTGCAGCAAAGTGATTGTCTGGATTGGACATGATTACACTATTATGGTGGTTACTCTCTCCCAGTAAGTGTCGTACTCGGTGTCTGTCTCAGACATGACTGCTCAGTCATGGCAATTAATTACCGTTCTTAGGAAAACTCTTGTAAAACGTGTGACTTTAGTTTTCTTAGTGCTGCCTTATGAAAGGGAAAAGTGCTTTTTAGGGGGCTGTATTGTGGATCTTGACGTGACGCATTTGGGCATAACCACAAAGTCCTGCGCCCATGATAAACTTTTAAATGTGCCACCCCATATTGGATAGACTGCAACCTGCGAGCGTGCACAAAGCACCTACTGGAACCCACTGACTTCTTTGAGGTTACGTTGTGCTATTGCTAGTTTGTCACGTTGTGTTTTTTCTAACCTTTCTAATCAAGCGCTTCTTTTTTTATACATTTATTTTATGTGCGCAAATGTGATATTTTGGAAGCAGAGAGGAAAAACAAAAATGATAAAAGACAGCTTCATTACAGGGTTAAATTGTGGCACCGCATCTCTTAAATACTGTTTCAACCGCCCGTGTGGTTTTGGTGAACTTGTGTAAAATTCTAAGGCACACTCAATTTTTGAAGTCATCTTGGAGCTCTTGAGTAGTTCATATTATAACATTTGAGTGTTTTATATTAAAGTGCGGTTTGTCTTATAGATGCTTTACATTCCTGAATGTTCATCCGCGGAATCTGAATCTATTGTGCCTCCAACAATGGTAAGGGATTTCTAGCTTTCATATTACAGTAATGTTCAATTATAATTAAAGCCATAGATTCATTTCAAGCACTTCTTCCGGCACCAGGGTTAGTATCTGGGTCATTCCGTGTCAGTTCAACCAACGCTCCCAGTCAACCATCTCAGATTTCAATGAAACTTTGCACAAAGATAGACCCTGACCCTAAACTAAGATAGCCAGAATATTAGGCTTCAAAGTGCTTTGGTTCACGAGCTACAGGTCTTAATCTAGGGGGTTGTCTTGTGATTACAGCGTGCAACCTGAAAAAAGTGGCGATTTCAATCCATTGCCAAGCCAGTTCCAATGACTCTAGAGCAATGAAACTTCACACACTAGGAGAACTTTTGGTGCTGAATCCAGCTAAGCTACTCAGACTGCCACTCTTATCATCATTCTGCCACCATTGTACGTCAAAGTAGCTGAAAAATTCTATCGCACAAAATAAAACTCATATTTTAAGCAGTAATAACTCGTAATCAATGCAATCCAACTCAGCTCTGAATTTATCAATGTGTACTCCATAGAAATGTTTCTCATTATTCACATTATGGACCCAAAAGGATAAATAGCTCTTAAGATACAATGAGTCAAAAATGGCAAAAAACACTTTTTTGCTAATTTTTCCCTTTTTCAAAGGCGAAAATCGGAATGTACTCCATTTTTTTTTCTTTTCATTTTTGTTCTATTTGGAAGAGAATTTTTTGCTCTACAAGATTCAATGTTTTTCATTTTGTTCCCAGACCTTCTAGATGGGAAAATATCAATGCCTGTGAAGGTCCTATGCACTCGTGGAGGTCAAATAATAAAATAAGTGTAAGTTTTGCATGGATGTATAATTAGTTTAGAAATCATGAGAAGGTAAATTATTTTTGGAATGAGACAACTTTTTGTGCTCAAGAAACTTATGTGATCAAAAATTGCATGGCGAGTTCAGGTGAGCCACAAGCTTTGGCCTTAGATGGTCAGAATATCATTGAGTGTTGCATAATGATTGTGGTATATTACAGTGATCACTGGGCTTATTTAGCACTCTATCCATATTGGAGACTAAGATTATCTAAGGCTAGCATTTGTGTAATAAATAACTAGTTATGTGATCAAAAATTGCATGGCGAGTTCAGAACTAGTTATTTATTACACAAATGCTAGCCTTAGATAATCTTAGTATCCAATATGGATAGAGTGCTAAATAAGCCCAGTGATCACTGTAATATACCACAATCATTATGCAACACTCAATGATATTCTGACCATCTTAGGCCAAAGCTTGTGGCTCAGCTGAACTCGCCATGCAATTTTTGATCACATAAGTTTCTTGAGCACAAAAAGTTGTCTCATTCCAAAAATAATTTACCTTCTCATGATTTCTAAACTAATTATACATTCATGCAAAACTTACACTTATTTTATTATTTGACCTCCGCGAGTGCATAGGACCTTCACAGGCATTGATATTTTCCCATCTAGAAGGTCTGGGAACAAAATGAAAAACATCGAATCTTGTAGAGCAAAAAATTCTCTTCCAAATAGAACAAAAATGAAAAGAAAAAAAAATGGAGTACATTCCGATTTTCGCCTTTGAAAAAGGGAAAAATTAGCAAAAAAGTGTTTTTTGCCATTTTTGACTCATTGTATCTTAAGAGCCATTCATCCTTTTGGGTCCATAATGTGAATAATGAGCAACATTTCTATGGAGTACACATTGATAAATTCATAGCTGAGTTGGATTGCATTGATTATGAGTTATTACTGCTTAAATTAAGAGTTTTATTTTGTGCGATAGAATTTTCCAGCTACTTTGACATGCAATGGTGGCAGAATGATGATAAGAGTGGCAGTCTGAGTAGCTTAGCTGGATTCAGCACCAAAAGTTCTCCTAGTGTGTGAAGTTTCATTGCTCTAGAGTCATTGGAACTGGCTTGGCAATGGATTGAATTGGCCACTTTTATCAGGTTGCGCGCTGTAATCACAAGACAACCCCCTAGATTAAGACCTGTAGCTCGTGAACCAAAGCACTTTGAAGCCTAATATTCTGGCTATCTTAGTTTAGGGTCAGGGTCTATCTTTGTGCAAAGTTTCATTGAAATCTGAGATGGTCGACCGGGAGCGTTGGTTGAACTGACACGGAATGACCCATCTGAAGCAGCAGTTTGGGGTGGGTGGGTGGAAAACTCGCAATTGCCTTTTTCCCTCCGGCATCATGACAGCATACACCTGGAGGTTGCTCACCTGCTGACCTGAAGGGACAGGAAAAGGCAGAGCATAAAAGGAACCTCCCCTCCACCAAACGGTGTTTTTCCTGTCCCTCCAGGACAGCAGCGGCAGAGCTCCAGCGATGCTGTCCCATGCCGGAGGTTCCAGGACTTACCGGTGGCAGCATCTCTTCTGGCAGCCCCAGTTACCCCAGTGGGAAGTACCTCATCTGGGTGCTAACTGGGGACTGCGTGGGCCTGGGTCCAAGGACGGACTTTCCGGTACCACCACGGCCGCTGTCTCTGGCTCCCCGCTGAGCAGTAGCAACGCTCCACAAGGGGGCGTGGCCTCCGTAGAGCGCATGGAGAGTGACGGCACACTCCGCAAGGGGGCGTGGCCTCAACAGTGCGCATGAAGGGGGCGTGGCCTGGCGCAGCTTGGTGCAAGATTCAAAATTTAAAGCTCCCTGCACCAGGAGAAGACGGCTGGTGCTTTCTACATGCTGGGAATCGATTCTAAGTACAGGAGTTGATCCCACAAGCGCAGGATGTCGGCCAGATAGGACCCAGAGAATCTCCAAACTGTAAGTGGTGCAGTGGGCCAACCTACAGACACCTGAACTACACTTCCTCACTAACAGAGTTCTCCCTTGTCATTTCAGGACAGGGATACTCAAAAACCTAGGGAGGCTAGGAGGAGAAGTAAAGTGTCCAGTATGCTTAGCAAAACTTGACTACTCCTACGCTAAAACATTATGCGCTTCCTGTTTAGCAAAAGTTCTGCAGGAAGAAAAATCTTTCCTCATGTCTAAAATTCGGTCAGTCGTCCGGGAAGAAGTACAGTCCTCCCTCTCGGATCTCCAATCAGGGCCCTCAGAGTCCGACTCTGACATGGCGGAAGATTTTGAGTTTGAAGATTTTGGGCAAGTGTCGCAGGGGGAGAAAAAATACCTTTTTTCCGCCAGTAACATGGATCAACTACTAAAAGCAGTACGCAGAACCATTCAAGTGGAGTAAGAAGTGCCAGGAATCTCTACTGCAGCAGCTGGTGGGAAGGATCCTTCAGTGGGCGGAACTCACAACCAAGTCACTGTTGGCCTTCCATATAAAAGGAGCCGAGAATTCAGCCGCGGACTTTCTAAGCAGGAAAAAAGTGAGTGGGAACTCCATCCCGAGGTGTTCAGCCTACTTGTGACAAAATGGGGGGTGTGGGGTACCCGAAATAGACCTATTAGCGTCAAGTACAAATACCAAGTGCCAGCTTTTCTTTTCCAGAGGCTCGGAGAAACAAGCCCTAGACACGGACGCCCTCACCTTTGGGGTTGGGACTTAGCTTACACTTTTCCCCCTTTACCATTGATTCTGCTCCTCCTAAGGAAATTACTGCAGTCAGTAATTCTGGTAGCGTCTTATTGGCCCAAAAAACCTTGGTTTCCTCTCCTGAGATCTCTATCAGTGGGAGAGCCTTTCCACCTTCCGCCAAGACCGGAACTGTTGCTGCAGAGCCCTCTTTACCCAGAGGTTCACAAGTTCAGGTTTACAGCCTAGATCTTGAACGGGTAAAATTCTTAGGTAAGGGTCTTTCTCCTATTGTAATTTCCAATATTAGCGAGAGCCTTAAGCCCTCGACGAAAAAGATTTATTCCAAAGTCTGAAAAAAATTGTCAGAGTGGATTGGCCAGGACATCCAACAGTTAGATCAGCCAGACATCTGTAAAGTTCTAGATTTTCTCCAGGCGGGCCTGGATAAAGGGTTCAGTCCGAATACCCTCAAAGTCCAAGTGGCGGCTTTGGGGGCATTCTTTTGATCTCATGCTTGCTGAGCACAGGTGGATCAGGAAACTTCTTAGAGGGGCGAGTAGATTACATCCATTTACAAGGCTTACGGCACCCCCCTGGGATCTGACCATAGTCCTTCAGGCCTTCTGCGATCCTCCATTCGAACCTATTAGAGATCTATCCATCACCTTGCTGATGTATAAGGTAGCCCTCCTTGTGGCAGTCACGTCAGCTAGACACGTGGGTGAAATCCAGGCCCTTTCACAGAGACCCCCAAAAATGAGTATTCACCCCAACAAGATTGTATTCTCTTTAAACCCTTCCAGCCTAAAGTCTTGTCAGATTTCCACAGAGGCCAACCAATAGTCATTCCAGCCTTTTGTCAAAATTTCAAAAACGAAAAAAAGCAGAGGCTCCATAATCTTGACGTCAAAAGAGCAGTACTAGCGTACCTTGAGGCAACGGAAAGTTTCAGAAAGACTGATAAACTTTACGTTCAATTTCAGGGGCAGGCCAAAGGAAGGGCCGCTTCTAAAGATGCGATCGCCCGGTGGCTCAGGAGAGCCGTCCAGGAGGCTTACAAGGCCAAGGGCATCCCTCCTCCAGAAGGATTGAAGGCCCACTCTATGCGAGCAGTGGCATCTTCTGGGCAGAAAGAGCGCACGCCTCAATCGAGCAGATTTGTAACACGGCCACGTGGACTTCTAGTCATTCGTTTATTAAACACTACAGGCTGGACATTAAATCTAGTCAGGATGCAACCTTCGGGAGAAAGGCGCTTCAAGCCCATGCCAGTTATTTGGTATTCCTCCAGATGTATGCTGTCATGATGTCGGAGGGAAAACGAGAATTTTTCTTACTGATAATTCCCTTTCTTGAAGGCATCATGACAGCATACGGGCTCCCCCCCCCCCCCCCCCCCCTCCCACACCGACATGGTTACCTTTGTTTTGTCTAACACATGAGGTAATGTGTATGCTTATGTTTCTGTCGGAGGTGTGTGATGCCAATAAAATCACATCTTCTGGTTAGGTATACTGTCACTGTGGTTATTTGGAACGCACTGGTGTTTGGTGGAGGGGAGGTTCCTTTTATGCTCTGCCTTTTCCTGTCCCATCAGTTCAGCAGGTGAGCAACCTCCAGATGTATGCTGTCATGATGCCTTCAAGAAAGGGAATTATCGGTAAGAAAAATTCCCGTTCTTTCCAGTTTTTCAACTGGGCCAGTTCACTGTCAACTAATTACTAACAGTGTAGGCAGTATCTCCAGTTACAGCTTCCATCATATTGCCACTGCAAGGAAACCAAACCAATCCCAAATCCATTAAAGACAAATGATACACATGTACTTCATAAGATCAGGACACTACCCGCTCCCATTTATTTACACAAAGCTATAAACAAAATCTAACTGGTATTGCTGCATCCTAAATAGTCTGATATAATAAAATATAACATTGTTTTTCTCACATGTATGCCTTAAAAAAAATTGCTCTTTTTTGTGGTCACACATGTCTAAAAACTATGGAATCAAAGTCATATGTACCCCAAAATGATACCAATGAAAAATTATAGCGCACAATGTAAAAAAATCAAGTCCTCGCACCACTCCATCAGCTGTGGGTGCCAGAATGCAACAATTATCACTTTAAAAAAATATATATATATATTTTCAAAAGTAGTTAAAACTACAATATATTTGGTAGTGGGGAGCGTTTACACGCTACAGGAACTGAGCGAACCAGCCCTTTATTTTTATGTTGGTTGAAAGTTAGCGGCAAACAAAAAGTAAACAAATAGTAAATGATGGCTTTGCATTTAGAAATAACAATTATCGCGCATTTTCATTCATTTGAACAAATTTTGTGATAATCGTCCCGTGTAAATGGTCCTTTAGTGTCGGCGCATCGGGTAGAGGTAGGAAGGACTGAAGTATGAAGACTGCAGGAGGTAGCATTTTTCTGTAATCAGATATATTACATATGTGATATTACATGTTAACGTCATCTTTGCTTCTACTTATATATTGATTTATGGAAACAAAATTGAAATTTAAAAATATATAACTTATTTTTTTCTTTCTGTTGTATAAACCTCATGAGAGACTGGACAATCTTACAAAGTGCTGTACCGTTATGGGCAGTTTAGAATAATGTATGCATTTTAAATGGATGTGTTGGTTACAGATGTGAGGGGTATAACTAGATTTGTTTTCCATTCTTTATAGGCTGAGGTAGCTTTTATATTAAAAGACTTGAGCAGTAAGACAGATGGGATGTTCCTGCACCATCCTATGCTGCGGCTGTTAGAGAAGTCTGGTAGAAGTTATTTCTAAGGTGAGTCGTCCTACCTGTCCTGGTACAGCCAATGTCTACAGATACAATGTACAGACAGTCTTATGAAAGCAAAACTGGTCACTCATTACTTGAAAAAACAAATTTAAAAGCATTGTCCAATGGAATTGTTAAGCCTATTCACAGGATAGGAGATAAGCAGATGGTGGTTGGGGGGGTCCAATTGCTCCAGAGTGTCCCTGATTGAAGACCACCAGCTCTGCCTTCATTTCCGTGGGATCACCAGAGATAGCTGAGCACTTGAATGCACCCAGTACAGATAAATTCCCTATGTATTTTTGCAGCCTCGTTTTATGTAAGTTACTTATTATGTTTTCTGTTCTTTGCTCTTCATATTGTACCACAGTTTAGAGTACCTACACTTTTTTTTTTACTTATAGAATAAGGGATTCTAAGCATTGTTGCAATAGTTTTTATTTGCCTATTCTGTACATTTTTCTTAAAAACACCTCTGCTGCTATGCAGCTAGTTGAAGACAACTGAGAAATCTGTCTAGCTATATAACAGTAGAGTGGTCCATCGAGCTGTGTCTGTATTAGTTCTCTACAGAACAGCTGCTGTTCGCATTCACCAGTTTATTAACAAGTGTTTCTGTTGTATAGAATTTATTTTCAAGAGCCCTGTGCCACCCAATCTGTGCCACTGCCCCTGTGTGTTTTACTGCTCTCCCTTCCTGCCCATGCAGTGCATCCGTTCCGGCAGGGAGCAAGTGCTGTAAAGGGAGAAGCTGTCCGCAGCATAGAACTGCTTCCCTTTACAGCACCTGGGGACGCAGTGTATTAGCAGAGAGGGAGAGGAGGTAAACAGGGGGGAGGTGGGACACGGGGAAACGGGGCTCTCAAAAATAAATTGTATATAGAGACACTTGTTATAAACTTGTTTATGCGAACAGTTATTTCTGCAGCTGTTCTATTAAGAACTGGTGCAGACACAGCTGGATGGAGCGCCCTCTACTGTTAAAGAGCTAAGTGAAGACTGATTACTCAGCTCCATCTTCACCTAGCTGCATAACAGAAGAGGGGGCTTGTGATAAAAAATATATACAGTAGACTAATAAAACCTAGTGAAAAATGCCTAGAATTTCATGCTCTGTACATTTAAAAAAGTAAGCTTAGGTACTCTAAAGAATCTGCAAGAAAATTAAAGTACATAATGTCAGGAAGAGATTAGATGAAGCAGTTTTTGATGTGCTTGTTAATTTAACTGATCATTGCATTTTGAGTCAACTTGGGTTAATATGATGGCTAACGGAATAAATAGCAAAAGTGCAAATTACTTCACCTTTTCTCTTTACTGCCACAGCACGTAAGGTTACATCATGGCAGCGTGGTAATTAACACAACAGGACGTAACTTTACGTCAAGTGGATGGCATGGGATCAGCTGCTGAGCCCACGTCATCCCACAGCGGGAGGCGGCCTCCCGCTGCAACACCCAAGATCAATGAGAACCTTGATATCCGCTTTTAATACCCTGCATGCCGCAATCTATGTAGATCGTGGCATGTAAAGGGATTACAGATGGAGTGCGCTCCCTCTGTGAGGTCATTGGACCTCCACGATGCAATTGCAGAGGGCTGATGGGTTAACATGGTAACAGAACACCAGATACAGGCTTGCCATTGCCTATTATCACTATTACAAGTGTTAAAGGGGTGGTCTCGCGAAACCAAGTGGGGGTATACACTTCCGTATGGCCATATTAATGCACTTTGTAATATACATCGTGCATTAAATATGAGCCATACAGAAGTTATTCCACTTACCTGCTCCGTTGCTAGCGTCCTCGTCTCCATGGTTCCGTCTAAATTCGCTGGCAGCTTGCTTTTTTAGACACGCATGCGCAGTCCGGTCTTCTCCTTTCAGCACGAGCCGCTTCAGTGTGCTCCCCGCTACAGCTCTTCTGCGCATGCGCAGATGAGCTGTCACTGCTCGGGAGCGCGCTGAAGCGGCCATTCTGTACCTTCCTCTGTTAGAGGAAGGTGCAGAAACTGGAGCTGCCGTCCGGAGAAGCCGCCCAGCTGTCCTGCCGTCCAGCTGTCCTGCCGTCCAGGTAAGTGATGGGCCGGGGGGGGCTGTCGCTGTGATGCGCCGGGGGGGGGCTGCCGCTGCGATGGGGGGTCTGTCGCTAGGCCGGGGGGGGGCTGCCGCTGCGATGGGGGGGTCTGTCGCTAGGCCGGGGGGGGCTGCCGCTGCGATGGGGGGTCTGTCGCTAGGCCGGGGGGAACTAGCGCTGGGCCAGGGGGGTAAGTGATGGGTCGGGGGTGATGTTCACTGACAGGTGAAGGCCCCGGAGCCCAGCGCTGGGCTCCGGGGCCTTCACCTGGGCTGAGGGTCTAGCGCTGGGGAGCCGGGGGCTAGCGCCGGTTACCTGCTGCCTGGCGGTGGGTGACTGGTCGGCGGCTGCGGGGCGTCTGGTCGGCGGCGGCTGCGGGGCGTCCGGTTGCCATGGAGACACAGCTGGTAGCGTCTCGGGAGCGCGCACGTCGGGCTGCAGCGAGCGACGGGGAAAGAGCCGGCGGCCATCTTGGGGAAACTTTTATAAGTTGCTGAAACGCTGGAACGGTAAGTACAAACCAGCTAGAAATGTCATTTACAGGGGGGCTTAGTAATGTATGTTTAATTAGGGGGATTGGGCAAAAAAAAAAAATCACTGCTTCCTCAAGACATCTCCTTTAAGGCATTGCAGTACAGAAGTCCTGCAATACTTTATCCTAGTGATCATTGCTGCTATGGTACATGTCCCTTACAGGGATATAAAAAGTGTAAAAATTAATTCCCACATATTTGGTATCATCGTATTCATAACGACTCATACAATTAAACACACTGTTTATCCTGCACCGCAAAAAGCGTAAAGAAAACCCCTAAAAAATGGAGACAAAATGCTTATTTTTTTTTTATTTTGCCTCCCAAAAGATGCAATAAAAGTATTCATAAAAGCTGTATGTACCCCAAAATAGTACCAATTATAACTACTTTGAATGCAGCAATGTAGGAAAAAATAATTTCCAGTCTTGTTTGTCAATCATTCTTGTCTAATCCTACCATTATTCTTTATCACTACTCTGCAATGATTAGATAAGAGGTCCATCTACATATGTAGTTCCTCTAACCTAGTCTACCTTCGGTGTGTTTTGGTGTCTTTCTGATTCCCAGAGTGCAGGAGGTTTTTTTTCTTCCTTTTTTGTGTCTGGACCCTACTGCTCTGGGGGGTCTCAGACTCCCCAGATCCTCTCCTTACATGCTGTCCTTGAATGTCCTTTTGAGACAAGGTTTCTTCACCGATGACGCTCTCCACTTACACCTCTCGGTTTTTGTGTAAAATCTGCAAGATTCACTCCATCAAATATCTGGCTGCAATCCACAGCGGTGCTGTCCCAACCACCTATTGGTTATTTTCCAAAAAAAGGGTTTTTAATGTAGAAAAACCTAAAAAAGTGTGTGAATTATGCTGCATGATTACCGCTGTAAAAAAAATGGCACAATTGAGATGTTTTCCCTGCCGCTCCGAACACACCCATAGAAAACAATAGGTAACATAGACTGTTCTTTTTTTATGCACAGAGTATATGCAATAAATATACACAAGTGTGACTGGAATAATAAAACATCAATGCACCTTCTGTGAAGCCATCACCGTGTATTGTGCTCACATAAATGTAATTCAAATAAGTGTGCGTGACCCCGGCCTTATATACCAATGGATTAAATAAGGAAAATTACATTGATTTCTTTTGATTTTAGGTGCATTGTGTGCAGCTTCCAGGACTAAGATATGCCAGTCTACAAGATCATGCTGACCTGCCAAGAATGATACACAATATGTTAGTTTCCTAAATGGCGTTAGTTTAGTGTTTTGTATTTTTTGTATTGCCTTGTTTTACCTTTCTAAGAAAACACAGTATCAGTGCCTCCTATTTCACGATGGTTTGCATAATGGTGAATATGAGGTTAACTCACCTGGTGCTCGGTGAAACTCTGGCCTGAGAGTCCACCGACACCTACTAGCTACGTTAGCCTGCTCAACCACCTTGGGTCCTTGATCCGGATCTCCGAAGAGTCGTCCATGGGTTACAGCCTTCACCTCGGCTGTGGTATAGAATCACACGTCGAAAAAAAAAAAAAGAACCCCGTGCTCGTAGAATCCAGGGATTTACAATAGGACACAGCGGTCCATGTAATATATATTTATTGATATGCAACGCGTTTCGGTGATATACAACAATCACCCTTTTCAAGCATGAAATTAACAATACAATCTAATAATTATATAAGGTGCTCACTCACGCTTTCATTGTAGACGCCACTGTCGGGGGCCATCTTGATGTCACGTGTGCAGTGCATCATCACTGCATAGCACGTCATTTTTAAAAATCCCACGACTCTTCCCGTCACTACTCTCCGCTTTTCATTCCTAAAAACTTCAATCTACTACTCTGACAGACTTCCCTGCATGTCTGTTTTCATTACTCTTCTGCTACTTTAAAACCATAGCCATTATCTTGAGTGGCTATGTCCGATATACGGACTATAGTTTTAGCTTTGTTACATCTAGATAAGGGACAAAGATTATGTCCACCTTTTAGTGGTCTTTGCCATATCAAAGGGGCTGTCCAAGTTGTATATATTTAAACCCTGTTCCCCATGCAGTAATATAACTAACCGGCATATACTCCCCTCTGCCGCTCCCTGCTCAGTTCTCCATTCCTGTTTGCTTACAGTCTGCTGTCCCGCATGTTCACGCGACTGACCAGCCTGTGATGTCATGTAAGCCGGCTTGTTAGCCTGTAAACGTGACATCAGAGAAGTCCTGTAGTGGGAGACAGTGGGGAGAGGCGAGTATATGCTGGTTAGTTATATTATTGCATGGGGAACGGGGTTTAAATATATACAACTTGGACAGACCCTTTAAGAGATTTCAAAAAATGCAATATGTTGGTTCTTGAGCACTTATTTGTACGAATAAAATAGCTGTGGCATTCTACATGGCCTTTATGGCTCAGATTTCACTTCTGTTAAGGGGGTTCTTTCAGCAAAATAAACAAAAATTACTCTCCTGCTTGGCATCCCTTAACAGTCAAACCTGTGCAAACAAAAGTTTAAAAAAACAAAGCATACTCCCCTAATCCCGTTGTTCTTGGTCCCTCCATTGTTTAGGTGCCGCGTTTGGGGTCATCTTCAGCGGCTGGTGCGCGCGCATGCGCCCTCCTGGCCGCGTCTGACCTCTGCCGTCTACGGAGAGTTGACGGCGAGTACAGCAGTACTTGCCTCGGAGCCGGGGCGGAAGCTGGCACTTTGCGAGAAAGAGAGAAGCTCTCGAATTTTACGAAAAGCTCGACTCTAATAACGCGGACTCGAGCATTTGGGTACTCGCTCATCTGATATTCACCTATAGATAAGATGTTAGAGCAGTATACTTCAGTGTGTAATTACTGTTACTAAAAGTTATAGCTTTGTCTGTTTTGACAGTTGAAATGTTTTTTGTACATGTTTTATAATGTTAAACTAAAGTGTTGTACTAAAATATAGTTAAATATTTGCAATTTTTCTGCATTCTTCATGTTTGGTACATGTGCATTGTATGATGGAAATTCATTGTTGGTTTTTGGGGTGCTTTAGTGTAAGACTTTGGCTTGATCTTATATAGCTGAGTACATACAGTACATTTAGAATGAGGAACTGCAGAAAACCATAAGCACACGGCAGTTGCTGCAACATTGCAGACTAATAGCCCTTTCATTAAAAGGAATTGGCTCCCGTGAGCCCATAAGCTAGACCTATGGGCACATAGGAGCTGACACCACTGAATCTAGCAATGTGAGTCTTGTACTCCCCTTCCCCACCTTTCCTTCTGTGCGGTGTCATAGTTCACAGGTGCATTCAGTGGAGACTTTCACAGCGCACAGTGTGGGAATGACAGGGAAGGGAACTATAAGATGAACCTGTCAGCTCTTATGAGCCCATAAGTCTAGCTTATGGAGCTGGCAGACTCCATTTTAAAGAGTGTTTCTCTGTTATGCCATTGGGGGACACAGCTAAGACCTTGGGTATTGCTCCTGCCAATAGGAAGCTGACACTAAGCAAAGGATGAGTTGACTCCTATCATATATACCGTTCCTGTAGCAACTCTGCTAAATCAGCTTTGTTTGGTGTGCATAGGAGGCTGACCTTTCTGCTGCAGGTCTTCAAAATCCTGGAGTTCTTTGAACTTTGTGGGTTCATAGGGTGACAATCTCCCCACTATCCTACTTAGGGTGGATACCAGGGTTGCCACTAACTTACCTATCTCCTGAAGACAAAGTAGCACAGAAAAGCACTAACTCTTCTCTATCCTGCCTGCTTGGATCCTTGGGCTCCCCTTCCCCAACAAAAGGCAAGATGTAGCGGAGGATCAGGTTAGAGTTGATAACGACACGTGGCCTTTCCCCTCCAGGGAAAGTAATAATGGGAGTGTATTTATTCTCATCCCTATTTATGGGCTCCCTCTCTGTGGCCAGGTCCCGCATTTACCAATGGGCGTGGCGGGCGGGTGGAGAAGCCATTTTCCTTGACTTGCTTTCTTGGACTGCGTTGCGTTATGTGGATTTCCAATCTTTATTTTTAAGACCAGATGTTAGGTTCCAGCACAGCCCACCACAGGTGGGGGTTGATTGAGTTGGCTGGGTGTGGATTTAGCCAGCCAGTTCCCCAGGTCTCAGACCCCTGTATGTTGGGTGCATGTGTCTTCGGAGGCTCCTCTTTAAGGGGGAGGTACTGTTAGGGTGTGCTGCTGGGATCTGTTCTATATGGGTTTCCAGCAGCGCAGCCCCACAGGTGGGGGTTGATTAAGATTGCTGGGTGTGGATTTTTCCAGCCAGCCAATAACCACCTTTCTTCTGCTCATATATACCAGCTCCTCTGCTAGAGGCTGCTGGGCTTTCCTCTGTTGGTTCAGTGGAACAGTGTCATGTTCCTGCGTGTCTGTGCAGGGTGCCGGATGTGTGGTGTGAACAGTCCTGTTCAGGGTGCATGGTGTTCTGTGTTATATGCAAATCCCTGGCGTGATGGTGTGAGCTGTGTTCAGTCCTGTTATGTTTCGTTTTTGTTGTCTAGGTATGTCCCTAGATTCTAGTGTGGGGTCCTCCTTGCCAGGATGATCGCCCCCGCATGTGGGCGGGTTTAATATGGAAGTTGTCTTGTTAGAGTAGGGACCCACAAGACAACGAGGACCCTTGAAGTGGGCTCCCAGGATTAAGTATCTTGGCCAAAATACAAATCAATACCTCATATCGCATCTACATCTGTTTATGCGTGCGGGTATGATTGGTCATGTTTTGGGCGTTTGTCAGTCAGTGTGTTATGTCGGTATGTGAGTTATGCCCGCTGTTTCCGACTTTCGCCAGTTCGTGAGTGTAAATGACGCAATACCAGTGATCATTCGGATCACTTTTTGTGACTGTGACCACACGTTAGATTTTGGTGTCCTTTTCCACTTTCGGTGTTTGCGCTACTCTGATCGCCTACCCTTATGGCCTGCCCACACCCTTTTGGTCGCCTCCTCTTATGGGTTAAGCTTTCTTTTTCGGTTGCCTGCCCATGCCTCTTTGGTCGTGTGCTCTTTCGGCCTCCTCGCAACTTCCAATGCCTCCACTTTTGGCCTGTCCTTGTTCATGAGGAAGAGCTATTCTTTTCGCTTTTAAGCGGGGAATACACTCGCTGCTGATGGGCGCTTGTATTCCACCTGCGTACGACTTTGGTTGTGACGCACTGCTGGGGGTGGGATTTCTGCTAGTGGCGCTTGAGATCCCACCTCCAGTTTCCCGTGACTCTCATCCTGGGTGCTATTTTCTGTGGCTCCTCTACTCCACAGGTTGGGGAGAACAATCTGGACCCCGGTAAGAATTGGTCTAGCCAGCTCCTTGCTACCCTAGTGCGCTGTAGCTTTCAGACATTACATTGTACACAAGTGCAAATTTACCCCTCTATGTACAGCTACAAATTTGGATTGTAGGAGAAACCAGTCATCTGAGCATGAACATTGCAAGATACTTTGCATGCTCCTGCTGTTGTACTAGATTTTCATGTGAGAAACAGGAGCCCCTTTGCATAGCCTGCCTGCCTCCCAGGCCAGCTAGTGAACCCATCCCAGGGACATCCACAACCATGACCCCTCACTGTCCTGAACCAGAATGGGTGCATTTATTGTCAGTGACAAGCCTCACAAATGTCTCCAGATCATTGTAGAGATGCTGGGCAGGACATCCAGCCAGAATCCGACCAAAGGATCTGATTCTGAGGAATCGTTCCTCCAGGAACGACATCCAAATGGCATCAGTCCTCAAACTCTATTTCCTGGACCATTGCCTCCTTTCTCCGCCTCGCCTCCACCTGCAGCATCCCACTCAATCCTATTTTTGGATAGCCCCTGCTCCAAGGGCAAAATATCTGATTCTGACTCTTCAGATGAGAAACAGTTATCCAAAGTCTCCACTGTGGTAGACACTCATACAGGTGGTAAAAGATGCTCCATGTGCAAGACCACGATTCCTCTATTTCGACTCCTTTCGACGTCCTAGACTTTCGCATAAGACATACCCCACTCATGCGGAATTTGAGCAGATCATGACCAAAGAATGGTCTACCTCGGATACATTTCCTCAAGCCTAACTGCTTGGGCATTATGCATATATTCCCTGAGGAATTGGTTAAAAAATGGTGCTCTTCACCATTAGTGGATGCTCCAGTGTCTCGTCTGTCCAAACTCCCACCCCTGCTCCGGGCAGATGTGCCAACCTTTGCCAAGTTTTGTTTTGAGGCGATTGCGTCGGTCCTTCATCCACTCTTGGAGCGGGAGGAAGATAGAGCGAGATCTTTCTTTTCCCCCCTGCTCCGCTCACCCCCAGGCTTCACAGTACATAATTTCACAAAATACAGGCAGATTAACTAGGATATTTTGAATCATTAATGCAGTTGACTAGTACAAAAGAATGTACACATTGTCATCTTGTAAAACTCTGCAAGCAGATATGCAAATAATTAGAAGCTGGACGGTTGTATAGACAAATCACTGGGCCATTCTGACGAGACTGTTAAAATCAGTGGATGTGTGAGGGCACGCACACAAGGCATCCAGGCTCAGGACCCCCTCGACAGACCACCAGTTAAGAGGATCGTCCGATGGTCCAACAAGCACGAGTCGCTCCAACTTTTTTTGTTGTCCACCATCATCGCTGGTCCCTGCGTCTGTTGGAATCATTTCCAAGCACTTTTCTGAAGAAAATTTGGTCATACGGTGCCCATTACGTGTACTGGCTTTGACACCACCCATCGCCTCAGTTTACGGTAATGTTGGCAACAAAACTGAACTGCTCTGAAGTAGAACCGAGTTGTGTTCAGAGACGAATCAAGCTTTAGTTTGGGCACTGATGATGGCTGTGTTTGTGTCTGGAGACCTAGGGGTGAGCGCCTCAATCCTGCCTTTACTGTAGAGCGGCACACTGCCTCCTGCTGGTGTGATGGTCTTGGGGTAGGCAACGCATATGACAGTTGGTCACCCCTATTAGTGGTACGAGGGACAATGACAGCTCAGCGATATATTCAGGACATCCTGCAGCCACATGTGTTCCTCTCATGGCAGGGCTTCCAAGAGGCATTTTTCACCAGGATAATGCTTAACCGCGCACAGAGGGGGATCACAGGAATGTCTCCACAACATTGTCACACTTCCATAGCTGCCCGGTCCACAGATTTATCGCCAATAGAACATGTATGGGGCCATCTGGGATGCCAACTTCTACAGTCTACAAGTTTGCATGATCTATAGGTTGTTACAACAAATGTAGACAGATATGCTGCATGATACCATACAGAACCTATATGCATCCATGTCCGCCCGTATCACATCTTGCATCCAAGCTAGAGGCGGTACAACAGGGTACCAGAGCCTCTATGCCCTCCTGTATCACATCTTGTATCCAAGCAAGAGGCGCTACAACAGGATACTAGAGCCTCCATGCCCCCAAATCACATCATGCATCCAAGCTACAGGTGGTACAACAGGGTACTAGAACCTCCATGCCTGCCCGTACCACATCTTGTATCCAAGCTTAAGGCGGTACAACAGGCTACTAGAGCCTCCATGCCCACCCGTATCACATCTTACCTCCAAGCTACAGGCAGTACAACGGGGTACCAGAGCCTCCATGCTGCCTGTATCACATCTTGTATCCAAGCTACAGGCAGTGCAACAGGGTAGTAGAGCCTCCATGTCCACCCATATCACATCTTACATCCAAGCTACAGGCAGTACAACAGGGTACTAGAGCCTCCATGCCCACCAGTATCACATCTTGAATGCAAGCTAGAGGCGGTACAAAAGGGTACTAGAGCCTCCATGCCCACCTGTATCACATCTTACATTCAAGCTACAGGCAATACAACAGGATACTAGAGCCTCCATGTCCACCTGTATCACATCTTGCATCCAAGCTAGAGGTGGTACAACAGGGTACTAGAGCCTCCATGCCCACCAGTATTACATCTTATATCCAAGCTAGAGGCAGTATAACAGGGTACTAGAGCCTCCATTCCCACTCATATCACATCTTACATCCAAGCTACAGGCAGTACAACAGGGTACTAGAGCCTCCATGCCTGTCTGTATCACATCTTGTATCCAAGATAGAGGTGGTACAACAGGGTACTAGAGGCTCCATGCCTGCCCATATCACATCTTACATCCAAGCTACAGGCAGTACAACAAAGTACTAGAGCCTCCATGCCCGCCGGTATCAAATCTTACATCCAAGCTACAGGCAGTACAAGGAAGTACTAGAGCCTCCATGCCTGCCTCTATCACATCTTACACCCAAGCTACAGGCAGTACAAGAAAGTACTAGAGCCTCCATGCCCCCCAGTATCACATCTTACATGCAAGCTAGAGGCAGTACAACAAGGTACTAGAGTGTCTATTATCCCCCCTTATCACATCTTACATCCAAGCTACAGGCAGTACAACAGGGTACTAGAGCCTCCATGCCTGCCCATATCACATCTTACATCCAAGCTAGAGGCGGTACAACAGGGTACTAGAGCCTCCATGCCTGTCTGTATCACATCTTGTATCCAAGCTAGAGGTGGTACAACAGGGTACTAGAGCCTCCATCCCCACCAGTATCACATATTACATCCAAGCTAGAGGTGGTACAACAGGGTACTAGAGCCTCCATGCCCGCCCGTATCACATCTTACATCCAAGCTAGAGGCAGTACAACAGGGTACCAGAGCCTCCATGCCCGCCCGTATCACATCTTACATCCAAGCTAGAGGCAGTACAACAGGGTACTAGAGCCTCCATGCCTGCCCATATCACATCTTACATCCAAGCTAGAGGCGGTACAACAGGGTACTAGAGCCTCCGTGCCCGCCTGTATCATATCTTACATCCAAGCTACAGGCAGTATAACAAAGTACTAGAACCTCCATGCCCCCCGTATCACATCTTACATCCAAGCTACAGGCAGTACAGCAGGGTACTAGAGCCTTCCTTCAAGTGTTCCGTTGTCCACAAATGATCCTTTTGCTCTGATATTGTAACCACTTACTTATATGAACATTACAATCACACATAGAAAGCTTCATTTGATTCTGACAACTGCAAGGGGAGGGATTTTTTTTGTATTTTTAGAGTATAGTTAGTGCAGTGTGCCCTGTCTTCCACAAGATGGCGAACATCTATTGGGGAATATGGTGCTGCTACTAGATGCTTGAAGGATCACTCCCAATTTGTCTGGCATGTCCAAAAATATGAGTACAGAAAGAGGGGATACTGAATCTTCAGCATCTCTACCACTTTCTCTCACACTTACATTTTTATACTTGTCAGTATTTATGCTGAACACCATTCCATTCAAAGCAATTACACCAAACAACCAGGGAGGTGTCCTCTACCGGTAACCGCCGTCTTCACCTGACGCCACATTCACATCTGTGTCACACAGGTTCAGCGTGAACCATTTTATCTGGGCAAATGCTGGAGGGTATAGTGAAAGTCAGACTAAACTTCTGTGCCCATATACAGTATTTTCTGAAATAGGCACACTGTGAAAGTGCCACTCAGAGCTTTGTACACAGGCACCTTCATGCAGTTTTGTGCCAGTGTAATGAAAAAAGTGATTACATTTGTATTGGTGGCTAAAAGTGCGAGCCAAGCAGAAAATGAGATGCACAATACCGCCTTAAAAGAAAAGATGAATGTGTGAAAAATTCATAAAAAACCATTAGCCCTGTGTCTACATGCACCTCTCTTCATAAAATCACCAGAACTGGAAAGGCCAAGAAAATACTGAAGATGGCCTAGATTTGTCTCTACGACTAAGGGTGCCTAGCCACTACTGTTTTTTTTTCTCGCTGCGAATTCGCTGCGGTTTTTTCCAAATGTCAGTGGGACTTTCTAATGTTAAAATCGCAACGCTCAAAAATCGCAATTTAGCAGCGAAAAAAACCCCATAGTGGGTAGTCACCCTAAGGGTGTTGGATGGCATTGGAGACGCGTCAGTGTGATTAACGCCACCATGGCGTGCTGTGGTCTCATATCAAAATAGTTTTAATCTTGAAGTAAAGGTTTTTGATTTTATACTGTTTCTGCAAGCATTGGAGGATCTGTTTTTTTCTGTATGTATCTACACTGCTTTTGGCCAAGTGCATCCATGTAGCTTGGAGGATGTGGGGAGTTGTTTTCTTTCTTTTTTTTTTTCCTCTTAGGGCTCACACTCATTGGCGATCCGACTTCCCTGCGATGCGAGAGTGAGTGAAAATGCATGATAATGAAAACAATGATTTTCAATGGTTTCATTCTCATTTGCGATGTCTTCAATGTAATCTCACATCGCAAAGAAGAATCTGCGATATCGCCAATTGTTCTCAATGGGGTCAGCAGCAGCAGCGCTAGCCCCATTAAACACTATAGGGAGAACATCACGCTCCCCTGACACAGCTGTGGCAGGGGATTTCTTTCTGTGGCAGGAATGAAGGAATCCTCTGCCACAGCTGTGACAGAAGTCTGTGATGCTTTCCCATTTCTTTAACCCCTTAGTGACCACGCAATAGTCTTTTTACGTCCAGCCGTTGCAGGACGTGTATGGAGGGAGATAGCGCTGCTATCTCCTTCCATATATCGCAGGTGTCAGCTGTTTATTACAGCTGACACCTGCGGGCAACAGCGTTGTTCGGCCGATCAGGACTGTTAACCCTTTAACCCCTTCCCGCTCCTGGACGTACCTGGTACGTCATGGTAGCGGGATACTTCCCGCAACATGATGTACCTGGTACGTCATGCCATTAAAGTGTCGCCGCGGTGACAATCGCGGCGACACAGCAGCGATCCTGGCTGATATCGTCGGCAGACAAGTGAGGCATCCGGGCTGGGGACCAATCAGAGCGGTCCCTCCCCCACGATCGCTGTGATTGGTCAGGGAAAAACTCCCTGACCAATCACAGCGCAGCAGCGGACTTCGCGCTGTTTACAGTAGGGGCTCCATGTGCAAGCACCGCAGTGTGTTTCCGGTGCTTGTACAGAGAGCACCTACTGTGTTTTTTTCTGAATATAAGTGCGATTAGAGTGTAGATTAGGCAGGGAGTGAGTGTAGTGGAGTGGAGTGGAGTGTAGTGTAGTGTAGCAGAGTGGAGTTAGTGATCAGTGTAGTGGAGAGGAGTTAGTCATCAGTGTGGTGTAGTAGAGTGAGTGTTAGTGATCAGTGTGGTGTAGTGTAGTGAGTGATTGATCAGGCAGTGTAGTGTAGTGAGTGTAGTGAGTGATTGATCAGGCAGTGTAGTGTAGCAGAGTGGAGTGAGTGATCAGAAGTGCAGTGTAGTGAGTGAGGGATCTGTAGTGTGTGATCAGAAGTGTAGTGAGTGAGCTGTAGCGTGCGATCAGCAGTGTAGTGTAGCGCAGCGTGTAGTCAGTGTATCCCTTGGTGTAAAAAAAAAAAAAGTTCCTGTTGTTCCCATTTCGTTACCTGTCCCGTCACCCGTTATTAGTTAGTGTAGCGTTTAGTTAGTCCGTCTAGTGTGTAGTGTGTCGTTAGTCCGTGTACTGTCAGTGTATTCGTCTGTGTAAAAAAAAACAAAAAAAACAAAAAAAGTTCCTGTTGTTCCCATTTTGTTACCTGTCCCGTCACCCGTTATTAGTTAGTGTAGCGTTTAGTTAGTCCGTCTAGTGTGTAGTGTGTCGTTAGTCCGTGTTGTGTCAGTGTATTCGTCTGTGTAAAAAAAAAAAAAAAAGAAAAAAAAAAAACACTTACGTGAATACACCACATAAGTTTCCGCGTTCTTTCCGACCCCCGTCCCGTGGTCACCCCATCCCGCAGTGTCCCATCTAATAAAACTTTTTCCCCGTGTGCCCCATTTTATATAAATATGGCCCGCAGGAGGTACACTTCAGAGGAACTGTATGCAATCATTGCATCAGACTCGGACTCAGGTAGTGGTGATGACGACCCCACTTTTTTGGCATTCTCCGACTCCTCATCCTCATCCTCATCCAGCGAGTCTGAGCTCCCTGCACCCCCGAGAAGGCGTCCAAGGACCGCCACTGACCCCAATGCATCAGATGCTCACTGGAGTACCCCGGAAGATTACAGACCCCAGATCCCTGATTTTATTGGGAACCCAGGGATTCAATTTGATCCGGAAGGGCTCAGAGGGAAGGACTTCTTCAAGTTTTTTTTTTCAGAAGAGTTCATTGCCCACATTGTTACCCAGACTAATTTGTACGCCCAGAATTTTATTCAACAAAATCCCACCTCCAGCTATGCCAGACCCGATAAGTGGACCCCTGTGGATGCACCAGAGATACAAAAATTTTGGGGGCTTATACTAACCATGGGGCTAATAAAGAAGCCAACAATCAGGGCGTACTGGTCTACCGATATTTTGTACCACACCCCAATGTTCCGCATGGCGATGTCGAGGACGCGCTTTGAGTGTATTTTAAAATTTCTGCACTACAATGACAACCAGCTGTGCCCCCCCAGCGATCATCCCAATTACGATCGGTTGTATAAGATCAGGCCCGTAATAGACCATTTTAACGCCAAGTTTGCCCAGGCGTATGCCCCACAGATAAACATTGCCGTAGACGAGTCCCTGGTACACTTCAAGGGGAGGCTAAAATTCCGCCAGTACCTGCCCAGTAAGCGGGCACGGTATGGTGTGAAGTTGTACAAGCTGTGCGAAAGTACATCAGGGTACACCCACAAGTTCCGTATTTACGAGGGGAAGGACACTAAAATTGAGCCCCCAGAATGCCCCCCCGTGCTGGGAGTAACAGGGAAAATAGTGTGGGAACTGGTGCACCCACTATTAGACCAGGGTTACCATCTGTACCTGGATAACTTTTATACCAGTGTCCCCCTGTTTCAGTGCCTCGCTTCCAGAGGAACAGTGGCATGTGGCACTGTTCGGAAAAATCAAAAAAGCCTCCCTAAGACGCTGCTTGGGCAACTGCTCAGAAGGGGTGAGAGCCGGGCCCAATGCAGCGACAATGTATTGTGCGTTAAATATAAGGACAAGAGGGATGTCCTTATGTTGACGACAATACACGGTCACAGCAGTACCCCCTGCCCAGTACGAGGTACCAGTGCAGAGACCCCCAAACCAGACTGCGTCCTCGACTATAATAAGTACATGGGAGGGGTCGATCTATCAGACCAGGTACTGGAGCCCTATAGAGCCATGCGGAAAACACGGGTGTGGTACAAAAAACTGGCCGTGCACCTCGTACAGATGGCACTGTATAATGCCTACGTGCTGTTCCGAGGTGCAGGCCACAGGGGGACATTCCTTGAATTTCAAGAGGAAGTTATCAAGGACCTAATATTTGGGGACCAGGAGGTGGGGGAGAGGCCCAGTACTTCTGGAAGCGAGGCCACAAGAATTGTACCAGGGCAGCATTTTCTCAGTGAAATTCCCTCCACTGCGACGAAGGGAAGGCCCCAAAAGAGGTGCAGAGTGTGCTACAAACAGGGGATAAGAAAAGACACCAGATACCAGTGTGAAACGTGCCCCACACAACCCGGCCTCTGTATAAATGAGTGTTTTAAGATCTACCACACGTCCCTGAAATTTTAATTTTTTTATTGCCCTGACGTTTTACCCTGATGTACTTCGCACAGCTTGTACATAAAGCCACATGCTAAGTCCTTCCCTTCTGAGCCCTGCGCCCTAAAAACAGTTTAGATTCACATATGGGGCATTTCCCTGTTGGGTAACATCATGGATTACGTTTTCTCCTTCTGCCCCTGGTAAAAAATAAAAATCTGGGCCTAAACTGAGCATTATTGGAAAAATGTGAATTTTTCGTTCTCAACTCAAATTGTTAAAAAAAATTCCTCAAATACCTGTGGGTTCAAACCGCTCACTACACCCCTTAAAAAATTCCCTGAGGGGTGTAGTTTCCAAAATGGGGTCAGTTGTTGGGGGTCTCAAATGCACTGGTACCTCAGGGGCACTGCAAACACTACATGGGGTCTGAAAATTATTCCAGCAAAATCTGCATTCAAAAAAAGCGCTCCTTTCTTTCTGAGCCCTGCCATGTGCCCAAATAACAGTTTACATCCACATATGGGGCATTTCCGTGCTCGAGAGTAATTGGGTAATGCATTATGGACTATGTTTTCTCCTTCTGCCCCTGGTGAAAAATGAAAATCTGGGCCTAAAGCTGAACATTATGTGAAAAATCTGAATTTTTCGTTCTCAACTCAAATTGTTAAAAAAAATTCCTCAAATACCTGTGGGTTCAAACCGCTCACTACACCCCTTAAAAAATTCCCTGAGGGGTGTAGTTTCCAAAATGGGGTCGGTTGTTGGGGGTTTCAAATGCACTGGTACCTCAGGGGCACTGTAAACACTACATGGGGTCTAAAAATTATTCCAGCAAAATCTGCATTCAAAAAGCCAAGAAGCGCTCCTATCCTTCTGAGTCCTGCCATGTGCCCATACAACAGGCTACGTCCACATATGGGGCATTTCCGTGTTCGAGAGCAACTGGGTAACGCATCATGGGGTACGTTTTTTCCTTCTGCCACTGGTAAAAAATATAAATCTGGGCCTAAAGCTGAACATTATGTGAAAAATGTGATTTTTTTTGTATTGAACTCAAACTGTTAAAAAAATCCCTCAAATACCTGTGGGTTCAAACCGCTCACTACACCCCTTAAAAAATTCCCTGAGGGGTGTAGTTTCCAAAATGGGGTCAGTTGTTGGGGGTTTCAAATGCACTGGTACCTCAGGGGCACTGCAAACACTACATGGGCTCTGAAAATTATTCCAGCAAAATCTGCATTCAAAAAGCCAAGAAGCGCTCCTATCCTTCTGAGTCCTGCCATGTGCCCATACAACAGGCTACGTCCACATATGGGGCATTTCCGTGTTCGAGAGCAACTGGGTAACGCATCATGGGGTACGTTTTTTCCTTCTGCCACTGGTAAAAAATATAAATCTGGGCCTAAAGCTGAACATTATGTGAAAAATGTGATTTTTTTGTATTGAACTCAAACTGTTAAAAAAATTCCTCAAATACCTGTGGGTTCAAACCGCTCACTACACCCCTTAAAAAATTCCCTGAGGGGTGTAGTTTCCAAAATGGGGTCAGTTGTTGGGGGTTTCAAATGCACTGGTACCTCAGGGGCACTGCAAACACTACATGGGCTCTGAAAATTATTCCAGCAAAATCTGCATTCAAAAAGCCAAGAAGCGCTCCTATCCTTCTGAGTCCTGCCATGTGCCCATACAACAGGCTACGTCCACATATGGGGCATTTCCGTGTTCGAGAGCAACTGGGTAACGCATCATGGGGTACGTTTTTTCCTTCTGCCACTGGTAAAAAATATAAATCTGGGCCTAAAGCTGAACATTATGTGAAAAATGTGATTTTTTTGTATTGAACTCAAACTGTTAAAAAAATTCCTCAAATACCTGTGGGTTCAAACCGCTCACTACACCCCTTAAAAAATTCCCTGAGGGGTGTAGTTTCCAAAATGGGGTCAGTTGTAGGGGGTTTCAAATGCACTGGTACCTCAGGGGCACTGTAAACACTACATGGGGTCTGAAAATTATTCTAGCAAAACCTGCATTCAAAAAGCCAAGAAGCGCTCCTATCCTTCTGAGTCCTGCCATGTGCCCATACAACAGGCTACGTCCACATATGGGGCATTTCCGTGTTCGAGAGCAACTGGGTAACGCATCATGGGGTACGTTTTTCCTTCTGCCACTGGTGAAAAATGAAAATCTGGGCCTAAAGCTAAACATTATGTGAAAAATTGGATTTTTTCGTATTGAACTCAAACTGTTAAAAAAAATTCCTCAAACATCTGTGGGTTCAAACCGCTCACTACACCCCTTAATAAATTCCCTGAGGGGTGTAGTTTCCAAAATGGGGTCAGTTATTGGGGGTTTCAAATGTACTGCTACCTCAGGGGCACTGCAAACACTACATGGGGTCTGAAAATTATTCCTGCCAAATCTGCATTCAAAAAGACAAGAAGCGCTCCTTTCCTTCTGAGACCTACCATGTGCCCATACAACAGGCTACGTCCACATATGGGGCATTTCTAAAAACTGCGGAATCTGGGTCATACATTCCAAGTTTTGTTTCTTTGCTAACTCCTACTGTTTTATATTAAAAAAAAGGTTTTATATTGAAAATCAGTAGAAAAAAGGAACTGTTCTAATTTTTGATGCACTTTCCTTTAATTCCTGTAAAACATCTAAAGGGTTAATAAACTTTCTAAATGCCATTTTGAATACTTTGAAGGGTGCTGATTTTAAAATGGGGCAATTCATGGGGGATTCTGATATACAGGCTCGGCAAAACTATGTCTGAACTGCATTGGTCCTTAAAAAATTTAGATTTTGAAATTTGCTAGTAAATGTGAAAAATTACTGCTAAATTTATATACTTTGTGGAGTCTGCAAAAAGTAAAATAACACTTAAAAAATGATTGCTGTGTAAAGTAGGCCTATGGGAAATGTTAATTAATAACTATGTTGTGGTGTTTGACTTTCTATCTTACAAAGAAAACAATTCAAAGTTTGAAAATTGTGAATTTTTCCAAATTTTCAGTAAATTTGGATTTTTTTTCCAAATAAGGACAAAATTTATTGATGAAATTTTTACACTAACATAAAGTACAATATGTCACGAAAAAACAATCTCAGAATCACCTTGATAAGTAAAAGCATTCAAAAGTTATTAGCACAGAAAGTGACAGATGTCAGATTTGAAAAATAAGGCTTGGTCCTTAAAGGAGATGTCCCGCGCCGAAACGGGTTTTTTTTTTTTTAAACCCCCCCCCCGTTCGGCGCGAGACAACCCCGATGCAGGGGTTAAAAAAACCACCCGCACAGCGCTTACCTGAATCCCGGCGGTCCGGTGACTTCAATACTTACCGCTGAAGATGGCCGCCGGGATCCTCCGTCTTCGTGGACCGCAGCTCTTCTGTGCGGTCCACTGCCGATTCCAGCCTCCTGATTGGCTGGAATCGGCACGTGACGGGGCGGAGCTACACGGAGCCGCTCTCTGGCACGAGCGGCTCCATAGAAGACTGCTGAAGACCCGGACTGCGCAAGCGCGGCTAATTTGGCCATCGGAGGCCAAAAATTAGTCGGCTCCATGGGAACGAGGACGCTAGCAACGGAGCAGGTAAGTAAAAAACTTTTTATAACTTCTGTATGGCTCATAATTAATGCACAATGTACATTACAAAGTGCATTATTATGGCCATACAGAAGTGTATAGACCCACTTGCTGCCTCGGGACAACCCCTTTAAGCTCAAAATAGGCCATGTCATTAAGGGGTTAAATGCCGGTGTCAAATCTGACAGCGGCATTTAAACCCCCGATGTTCGGGGGTCCCGTACGCCCCCACCCACCCCCCCACGGTGAGATCGGGGGAGCCGTGCAGGTGTCATGGCAGCGGGAGGCATTCTGAAAGATCCCAGGGCTGTCATGGCAGAATGCCTATCAAAATGCAGTATGATGTAATGCTACAGCATTACATCCTACTGCATAAGCGATCTAAGCATCGCTAGTTGTGGTCCCCCAGGAGGACTGAAAGAAAAAGTAAAAATAACAACAATAAAGTTTTATTGATTTAAAAAACAAAAAAAAGTAATAAAAGTCCAAAAAAAAACCCTTTTGCCATATTTACAATACAAAATCTAAATAATAAAACAAAAATACATATTTGGTATCGCAGTGTCCGTAAAAGTCCATTCTATCAAAGAAATGCATTAGTTACTGCGTACAGTGAACGTCGTCCAAATAAACCCGCCAGAAATGCACTTTTTTGGTCACACTTTTGCCAAGAAAAAAATCTAATAAAAAGCGATCAAAAAGTCTTGTGCTCTAAAATGGTACCAACGGAAACTGCAGGATGTAACGCACAAAATGAGCCCGCACACAACTATATTGACGGAAAAATAAAAAAGTTATTGTGCGCAGAAAATGGAGACAGAAAATAATAAAATTAAATATCTTTAAAAAAATATATATAAGTAGTACAGCAAAAGAAAAAAAACTATACAAGTTTGGTATCGTAGCAACCATACTGACCCACAGAATAAACTTATGTCATTTTTGTTGCCGTTTGTGGGCCGTAAAAATAAAAGGCACTGAAAGATGGCGCAATGTTGTTTTTTTCCATTTCTCTCCACTTAGAATTTTTTTAAAATTTTTCAGTACATTATATGGTACATTAAATAGCACCATTGAAAAATACAACTCGTCCCGCAAAAAACAAGCCCTCATACAGCGAAAATAGAAAAAAGCAAAAAAGTGTGGTCACTGAAGGGTTAAATGGGGCTGGCCCTGCTGCGGCCTCATTGACAGTAGTTGGTTTGCAGCAATGATTTTCAGGGAAGGGCTTGAAATATAAGCTCTACCCATAAATTTATAACAAGCTGTAAAAAAAAAAAAAAAAAATTCTAGAAGAGCCAGCCAACTCTTCTCTTTGGCCCCGGAAGTCGTCTTCTCTGTTCTGGAGGCTATGGATTGAAAAATCCCCGCCTCCAGAAAGCTCTGCCTCTGATTGGCTGAGCGCTCAGCCAATCAGAGCCAGTACTCAGCTGTCATTCAAGGACGGCTGCACACTGCCTCTGATTGGCCACAGCGGTAAGGCAATCAGAGGCAGAGCTTTCTGGAGGTGTTTTTTTTTTAAATCCCCGGCCTCCAGAACAGAGAAGACGACTGCCAGGGCTGGGGAGAAGAGCCGGACGGCTTTTCTAGGTGAGTTAAATCTTTTTTTTTTTTTTTACAGCTTGCTATGAATTTCAGGAAAGGGGTTATATTTCAAGCCCTTCCCCGAAAATCATTGCTGCAACCCCACTGCTTTCAATGGGGCCGCAGCAGTTGCGGTTGGTGTGAGCCCTTACATAGATGCATGCCGTTTTCTAGTCATACATGTAATTTTTAATTTTTTTTTCTTCCCTGTATAAAGACAGACCTCACAGCCAGAGTATGCTGTGATTTTTACAGAATGCCGAAGATTCCCCCCCACCTCGTAAAAAAGAAGCCAGAAGTGAAAACACGTTTTTTAGGAAGTTTCATGTTTAAAATTAATTTACAGCAATCATCTGGGTGCAGTGGTTTAATTAAAAAAAAAACAACAAAAAACAGCAACACTGTCAAAATATCAAAATGCAGTGTTTTTGTAAAAATTAATTGTAAAATCAGCCCTCATTCCATTGCCACTACTTTGCCCTCCTTTTTGCGTCCGTGAATACTGAAGTGTTTCCTTGCCTTCACTGTTGGTTTCCGGACCCTAAGGCCTCCTTCCCACGAGCGTGACGGGCTCCGCCGCGTAATATTACGCAGTGAAGCCCGTCACGGCGCCCCCCAGAGCCCCTATACTTACCTGCGGGAGA
This sequence comes from Eleutherodactylus coqui, assembly GCF_035609145.1. Classification (NCBI taxonomy): domain Eukaryota; kingdom Metazoa; phylum Chordata; class Amphibia; order Anura; family Eleutherodactylidae; genus Eleutherodactylus; species Eleutherodactylus coqui. Next base: position 77,447,540 of record NC_089838.1, on the reverse strand, counting down.
TAGCGTGAAAACGCTTCCCCGCCCACCGCCCAAATGACGCTGCGGCGGTAGGCGGGGAAGCGTTTTTTCACGCTATCTCCCGCTGGTTACAGCGGGAGATAGCGTGAACGGACGGCTTCCATTGACTGCAATGGAAGCCGTCAGCGCGTACAGCCCGTCCTCACCCGCAGCAAATAGAGCATGCTGCGGGTGAGGACGGGAGAAATCGCGGTGCGTATTTCCGCGGTGGAATTACGCATCGTGAGCATTGTGCTATTAGGTTCAATAGAACCTAATAGCAGGGGGCCACGCAGCGGATTTTTGCCGCGAATTTACGCGGCGTAAATCCGTTCGTGGGAAGGAGGCCTTACTCCCAAGCATCGTGCATTCTATAATGTGCAGAATTTAGGTCAGGAGACCAACAGTCAGGCTGGGACACAGAGTGGCCCGGAGTGCGGCATAAAATCAGATCAGCAAGTTTTCTGAGCGCTGTTGCAGCGCACTCCTCCGGATGTCTCTCAGATGCTCATCTTGATCATTGAAAGCAATCTTGGACACTAGTTGTGGTGTGTTCTGTCTCAACATCCCTGTCCCACCTGTCTTAGATTTTTGGTCTTAGCTGAAGTGCCCTTTTTTTCTTGCAATTAGAAACATAAAATAAAAGGTCCAAGAAAGTACCTAAAAGAAACAGGAATCCCCTTTTAGTGGGTGGGATGTTACTAGTAAGGACTTCTGTTAGTTGATTGTCTACAGAACCCTTCTGAGGTTATTTGCCAGCTGATGATGGTCCGTTTGGCTTCAGTGACTTTTTTTCTCTTGATCACTTCAGTCTGTCACCTGTTTTGTGATGGCTGATTCATATGAACTAAGTACATTTGTGAAATGTTAATGCAGCTTACATGACACAGCAGCAAGCCACGATTTCACTTCAGCCACCAGCTGAGGTTCTTAAAACACATGCAGCTCATATGCGAAAGCTATGTAGCATTGCTGTGTGTGTGATGTGCATGTAGCAGAGCTCTGTGGCACAACCAGAAACACCAGTGCTATAATTTCCTAATAATTACTAGTCCTAATATATAGTGCACTCAGACATGACTACACAGTAGACCCTTAGTACTTCTCCTAATTTCTAGTGGACACAAAACACTACTACACATTGCACTCTTAGTACTTGTCCTAATATATAGGGCACTCAGACATAGCCACACAGTGCACCCTTAGTACTTAATATATAGGGTACCCAGACATGGCTACACAGTGCATACTTAGTACTTTCCCTAATACCGTATATAGGGGACCCAGACATGACTATACAGTGCATCCTTGTACTTGTCCTAATATATAGCTGGGCCAGACATGACTACATAGGGCACCCTTAGTACTTATCCTAATATATAGTTGAGCCAGACATGACTACGCAGTGCACCCTTAGTACTTGTTCTAATACATAGGAGACCCAGACATAGCCACACAGTGCACCCTTACTAATTGTCCTCTTATATAGGGTACCCAGATATGACTACACGGTGCATCCTTAGTAATTGTCCTCTTATATAGGGTACCCAGACATGGCTACACAGTGCATACTTAGTACTTTCCCTAATACCGTATATAGGGGACCCAGACATGACTATACAGTGCACCCTTGTACTTGTCCTAATATAAAGCTGGGCCAGACATGACTACATAGGGCACCTTTAGTACTTGTCCTACTATATAGTTGACCCAGACATGCCTACAAAGTGCACGCTTAGTACTTATTGTAATATAGAGGGGACCCAGACATAGCCGCACAGTGCAGCCTTAGTACTTGTCCTAATATATAATTGAGCCAGACATGGCTACATAGTGCAGCCATAGTACTTGTCCTAATATTTAGGGGACCCAGACAGGACTACACAGGGCACCCTTAGTACTTCCACTAATTTCTAGTGGACCCAGACATAGCTATGCAGTGCATCCTTAGTACCTGATCTGAAATATAGGGTACCCAGACATGACTACAAAGTGCACTCTTAGTACTTATCCAAATATATAGGGGACCAGACATAGCCGCACAGTACATACTTAGTACTTGTCCTACTATATAGGAGACCCAGACATGACTACACAGTGCATCATTAGTATTTGTCCGGAGGGGTAAATAACTTCAAAAGGGATTTATGAAACACCCTATGCACCCTCCAAGAACTCGGTAAATCCAACTCATAAGCTAGAGGATTAATGACTCATGTTATGGCAAAGGGACCAATAAAACACGGCGCAAGCTTTACCGAGGGGAGCTTCAATTTTAAATTCTTTGTGGACAGATAGACCTTTTGACCAACCTCAAATGGCTCCGACACAGTGGACCTTTTTTCAACTACGTAGTTGCATACGACCACTTGCCTCCTCCAGATTCTTGTGCACACCATTCCAGACATCCCGCACCTTACTAGCAACAACATCAACAGCGGGATAAGCTGTACTAGAATGGAAGTCAGGAAACAAGGATGCCGACCGAACACACAGAAGAAAGGTGACACCCCCGTCGCAGAACTGATACAATTATTTATGGCAAATTCGTCCAAAGGTAAAAACTCTACCCACCCACTGACCCTCTCGCCCACAAAAAAAACGCAAATATTGTACTAGGTCTTGATTTTTACGTTCTGTTTGCCCATTTGTCTGCAGATGAAACTCTGATGAGAAAGACAGAGATGTTTCCAAGTTTTTACAAGGGCCCTCCAAAATTGGGCCACGAATTGCACCCCTGGATCCGAAACTATATTGACTGGTATTCTGTGCAATCTTATAATCTCTCTAATGAAAATCTTTGCTAATTTAGCGGCATTCAGCAACAAAATGGGCCATTTTCGAGAACCTGTCAACAACTACCAAAATGGTGGAACAACTTTGTGACAGAGGCACGTCATTGACAAAATCCATGGACACGTGCGACCATGGACTACCAGGTACTGACATTGGCGTTAACGGTCCCCCAGTACTCTTACGGCAACTCTTAGCACGTGCACATGCTAAACACCGATTTATGAACTCCCAGACCTCCCGTGCCAGGCCGGGCCACCAGTAGAATCGGGAACATAGTTCAAGAATCTCCTGGACCTTCGGATGCCCTGAAAAAACGGAGAATTGGGACTCTTCCAGAACCAACAACCGCAGAGACATTGGTACAAATAACTTTCCTGCCAGAACCCCCTCCAGGGCTTCTTGTTGGTATTCCTGAAGCTGAGCCAGAAGGCTCCGTGTCAAGGCTGCCACCACGACACCGGGCGGAAGGATGCCTTCCGGAGAAGAGTCTTTAACCTATGGAGTCCCGAAACTGCGGAAGAGGGCGTCAGCATTAACATTTTTATCTCCCGGCAGGTACGTGACTGTAAAATTGAATCTCGAGAAGAAAAGCGCCCACCTAGCTTGCCGCGCATTAAAACGCTTAGCATTCTCAAGATACACTACGTTCTTGTGATCAGTGAAGACTGTCACCTGGTGTCAAGCCCCCTCCAGAAGATGACGCCATTCCTCAAATGCCCATTTTATTGCCAACAGTTTCCTGTTCCCAACATCGTAGTTGCACTCGGCACTACTGAATTTAAGGGAAAAGAAGGCACATTGACTATACCCTGAACAGCCCCCCAATTCCTGGGAGAGGACTGCCCCCACCCCAACCTCCGAAGCGTCTACCTCCATGAAAAAGGGCTTTTGAGGGTCTGGCTGAGCAAGCACCGTCGTGGTGGAAAAAGCACTCTTAAGTTGCTCAAACACCTCTGAAGCTTCCGGAAACCACGACATCATGTCCGATCCTTTCTTCGTGAGATCAGTCAGCGGTTGTGCAATCACGGAAAAATTTCTGATAAATTTTCTGTAAAAGTTGGCAAACCCAAGAAAGCGCTAAAGAGCTTTCAAATGATCTGGTTTAGCCCATTGTGCGTTTGCCGCAACCTTGTCTGACTTCATACACACATCAGTTAGAGTAACGATATATCCAAGGAATGACAAGCGTTTGACCCAAAATGAGCACTTATCCAATTTGACATACAATTGGTACTCCCGTAGCTGCTCTAACACTAAATGGAGATGTCTGACATGCGTGTCCCAATCCAACGAGTACACCAAAATGTTGTCTAAATAGACAACCATAAAAACCCCTAGATAATCGTGGAAGACCGCGTTCATAAACCTCTGAAAAAACGCAGGGGCGTTGCATAACCTGAAGGGCATAACCAGACACTCAAAGTGCTCCACCGAGGTGTTGAACGCGGTCTTCCACTCGTCACCAGACTTAATACGTATAAGATTATAAGCCCCCCGAAGGTCAAGCTTAGAGAACCAGCGTGCTCCCACCACCTAATTCAACAGATCAGGGAACAGAGGGAGTGAGTACTGATTTTTTAAGGTGATCTTGTTTAAAGCCTGATAGTCGACACAAGGCAGCGAAGACCCATTTTTCTTTTCAACAAAAAATAGGCCTGCTCCAACTGGTGACATTGATGGTCTGATATGTACTTTGGCTAAAGCCTCTGAAATATAGGATTTAAGAGCCTCATGCTCCCGACCCCACAGATTAAATATGGCCCCCTTAGGGATGGGACTAACCGGGACCAGATCAATCCTACAATTCCATTCGCGGTGTGGGGGTAATACCTCAGAAAGCTTCTTAGAGAACACATCTTGAAAATCCCGTAAATAGTCCGGAATACTAATAGTATCGGTGGAGCACAATATAACAGGCACTAGATAATCCTGACAGGACCCTCCCCATCGAACTAGCTCCAGAGTAGTCCAATCGAACTGAGGATTGTGATTTCTTAGCCATGGCAATCCCAGAACGATATCCATGGACATCTTCTCCATGACCAGAAATGAAATAACCTTCGAATGTAATGTGCCCACCATGAACAAAGTTCTGGTGTTCTCCAACACACTACCCCTGAGGACAGAGGGGTTGCATCAATACTGGTAAAGTGGATCGGCAAACCAAACGCGGTAAAACTTGATAACAGTGGTCTTACGAACTGCAAATGGATAAGGTTCGCGACCGACCCAGAATCAATAAAAGCCTATCCCACCCTGTGAAACGCCTTATAAAACACACTGCAAGGCACCAGTAATTTAGGGAGTAACTGACCTCCTAGATGACCCTGCTGACAGTCACCTAGGAGCTGAAGTTTTCCTGCTCCTTCCGTATCCGCCTTTCCTGGCAGGATGCGATGCGATGACCAGCCTTGCCGCAGTAGAAACAGAGTTGGTTTGAAACCCGGAACCGCCTCCGTTCTTCAGGACTCAACCGGTCCACTTACATACCATCAGCTCCGGAGGTTGACAATGGGGTACAGGCTGTAGAAGTCGCCAGAGACTTAGCACCACGTTCTTGACGGTACTCTAGCTTAGCTTCCCTTCTAGACCTGAGTCTACGATCAGCTCTGACTGCCAATTCCATATCCTGATTCAAAGTAGAGGGTGACAGATAGGACAGCAATAGATCTTTTACTGCGTCAGACAGGCCTACCAAAAACAAATCTTTGAGCGCACAGTCGTTCCATGCAGATTCACCTGAATACTGCCTGAAACTAGAACAATATTCTTCTGCCGTCTGGCACCCCTGGCGTAGGGCCAACAACTTATAAATAAAAACAGAGTCTACCGACTGCAGACAAGCGGAATCAGGCGGTAAAGAATAGGCCCATGACTGAGGCCCTTCTCTGAGCAGAGACATAACAATCTCCACCCATTGGGGCTCGGACCCAGAGGAACAAGGCCGCCAGCGAAAAAACAACTTACAAGCCTCCCGGAAGACAAATAATTTTTTCTGGTCCCCCAAGAACACCTTGGGTAATGGGCATTTAAGTTCAAGTACTGGATCAGCGGGCACAACCAACCGCTGCTCATTATGGCTGAGACGCCCCGACAGGTCCTGAACCATCCCGGGCAGGTCACAAATCTGATGGGTTATCGTATTGTAGGGCTCCATTCACATCATGAATCCTACCTAAAAAAAACACAGGAAAATATTTTCTGGACAGTTATTATGTTACAGTACTAGTAGGGTGCACAGGTACGCACGGCGCGGGACTCCCTGACCCTCACCCACACCAATGTCCCTTCCTGGAGGTAGCCCCAAAGTTGGACATGTCCAGGCCACCAACCCTGACTCTATGCTGCCTAGTGGCAGGACAGGAAGGAACCACCGTACCTATGCAGATGACAACTTACTAATACCAACAGGCTAGGCCGATGGAATAAACCAATACGACAGGAAAACCACAGAACACAGGCAGAGCTGGATCGAGACAAGGTAACTTTCACTGGAGCAGGACCGAAGTCAGACACACAAGGAACGGAACCAATAGCTGGCCACTGCTATCAGCAACTGCCAGACAATATTCAGGAGTCGCCGCCCCTTGGGCGGAGACCAATAAAGCCAGCTGACTGGAGTTCCCAGCCAGCCACTATAACTCACAGAGGTAGAGCGCGTGTGCCACACACTGCGCCCGCACACCAGAGTACGGCGCCGCCGCTCGCCGACCCGAACGTGGGCGTAACACCATCCCAGAACGCCACGGCGAACCGCGCAACTGCCACCCATGGTCCCTGACCGGCCTCATGGTAACAGAACTCAATTTAAACTTACCCCCCTCATCCACAAACCTCTTCACATTGCTGCCCTCATCTCAATCCACTACCCAGCCCGCGCCCTCTGCTCAGCTAACAAATTGGATTAAGCGCCACTTTAACCCGAACCTCTCATTCTCGCCTCCAAGACTTCTCCAGAGCAGCACCAGTCCTTTGGAACGCACTACCCCAAACTATCCGGGCAATCCCCAACACACAAAACTTCAGGCGTGCTCTAAAAACGCACCTCTTTAGGGAGGCATACCACATCTCCTAAATCAAACCCCTCTGTACTCTGCCTGATATTACGCTCCCTGTCCTAGTGACTGCAATCCCTGCCAGCCGCAATCAACCGCCCCCTGCAGTCATATTAATTCAGCCACTATAGGGCTAATGTCTGACCACTGGCTATGTGTATAGCATCCCTCACTCTCCATCTCGCCATACCGCGCACATCTCCAGCCCTTTACCTTCTGTATCACCCCATTACTTGTAGTATGTAAGCTCCTTGGAGCAGGACCCTCACCCCTACTGTTGCCATCAATTAATTGCTACATGTAACTGTGGTTTTGTTTCTGTTCCCCATCTTGTAAGCGCTCCGGAATATGTTGGCGCTATATGAATAAATATCATTTTACCAACGTAGTTATAAAAAGTACAGGGCCTTTTCAAGAAAGACAGCAAATTCTGCAGCATTTCCGCATCCAAAAACAGTCAAAATCCATACCATTGCTACGGGTTTTGATTGGAATTAGCTGATTTTATACTATGTGGCGCTCCCCCTCACCTCCTCCGTAGGCTTTCTGCTGTCAGCGCTCCCCAACGTCCGGTTCCCAGCGGCCTGCAGCGGTATCACCTGACAAGGGGTGCAGCACCTGACCAGGCCCCTGGGGACAGTGGCCTCAGTAGGAATAGTGCAAGAGAATAGGACGCAACACTCCAGGTTAAAGCAAGTAGGAAGTGACCAAAGGTGTGGAAAACTTCTCCTTTTATTTAATAAAGAACGTGATCAGCTTATGAAAACGCGTTTCGGGCTTAACCCCTTCATCAGTTCAGCTGGTGTTTAAAATATACAAGCAATTGGTGGGTCCCAAAAGGGTTAATAATGGGATCCTGTTTGCCTGTGTAATGAGGTCAGCCAGGGCAGGATACCATTCTACTCTCTTCACCACGTATGTAGTTTCATCCTTCACAATAAACATGACCGTACGGGTTTACCTTCACTGCTCTCTCTTCTTTCTTCCTCGTACACATTAGTAGTAAGTGACCCCTACACTAGCCCCAGTAATAAGTGACCCCTACAGTAGCCCCAGTAGTAATAGAGACCCCCTAAAACTGATATACGGATCTCCTCCTGGTCTTCAAAGCGCCGCTGCTTGGTGCTGCTACAGGAAGACGTGTGCGCCTGGACGCCTCCTCCCTTCTCCCCTCATCCTGCAGAACCAAGGAGCAGAGGTCAGGGGAGGAGAAACCTGACTGCACACACTGCTGTCAGTGTGTGCATCCCGCATCATCGCCACTAAGTGATTACCAGCTGGAGAGCCGCGGCACCCACCCCAGCTGCTAATCACCTTCATGGTGACCCCAAAAGTGGAACAGACATCCTGAAAGTGGGACAAAAAGCTGTCCTGCTTAGGGACCCTGGGGATTGCAGGACTATCCCACCTAAATAGGGACGTCTGGTCACCTTAATATGGGACCTAGACGTGGCTGCACAGGGCACCCTGAGCACTTGCCTGTTGCCCTGCTACGTGCCGCTCCTCTCCTCCTTGACATGGGAACTACATGTGAGTGCCACGTATGGATACCCCTGAGTCCAGGTCATTGGGGCCACACAGAATGGCATTGCGGGCCGCATGTCCTGCTATACACTTCTACTTCTGGCTGACTTTCCTTATTAATAGACAATTAACAGTGGAGGAAATATTGATTTCCCCTCTACGCCTCGTCGCACATAAGCCTGCAGTGCAGCATTCTCCAGCCTGCCCGGGATACCCCTCACTTCCCTGGTGAGCCCCGCCTGCTGGGCTAGCCCCTGCTCTCCGCCTCACTAGCGCCACTGTCTGGCTGTACGCTGGGAGGGCGCACGTGGTTACCCGCACACGAGGAGTATCCTCAGAAACCCTGCAGTCATCTGACTGCATCACGTGACGCGCTCGCCGTGCTCTCCCTCACACAACAGCAACAAGCAGCTCTCGTCCAATCAGGCGCGTCTGGCGAGCTGACCAATCACAGCGGCTCGTACGCTTTGCGGTCCAGGAAGTGGCTGGCAGACCTGGGAGTGGTGTATAGTTGTAGTGGCCGCCGTCCCCGCCCCGCGCGCCCCTCCCATGTGACAGCAGCCAGTGTCAGGGCAGTCATATGACTAGTGCACTGATGGAGCGCTGGGGCTAGGAGCGCTCTGCCGGGCTGTCCATGCCTCGCACCGGGGGCTTCCTGCAAGATGCCACCGACTCTCTTCCAGAAACTGTTTAATAAGAGGAGCGGGCAGCTGTCCCCTAGCAGAGACCCGCGGGAGGACTATGGCTTCAGGTAGGGGCAGCTGTATGGTACTCCTCTGCTTACTAGTCAGCTGCTGCTCTGCGGAGGGCTACAAGTGCCACCGTGCCAGCTAGTGGAGCCCGCTGCCCTCCTCCAGATGGCACGGCACTTGTCTTCCTCCAGGGCTGCAGTATATATAATGATACAGGAGGTTACAGATGGCATGGCTGCTTTCACCAGTCTGTGCCAGGGGGCAGGCGATGGATTGATCAAAACAGGGCATTGGGGAAATCTGCCAACCGTCCTGATAATGTGAGAGTTGTTGGTTGTTAAGTGATGATGGCCGGCTGGTCACATATGGGGATGATTGTCCCATATGGATGTTGTGCTGGGCACAGGGTGATGCCAATGTGTATAATAAGGGTATATGGGAGATGTACGAGGGAGCCGGGCAGAAGTTTGTAGGACTTGGAAACAATTTTGTGCAGAGATTCCCATCAGGTGCCAATGCTGCTTCTTGTAGCTGCCAGGGCATGTGCCAAGGAGACCCCCCCCACCTGTAGAGAGGGTGCTGCCTACTGACAGGAGGGGAAGGCACCCAGGTGTATATGAGGAGGGGGCATTGCGAGACACGCAAAAACTACAAGCGGTTATTTGTAATGGTGGACTTACAGGGCGATGCTTCTGTAGATGGGAAAATCGTAGCGTTTTCTGTTTTTGCGCACGGGAATAGAACATGCGGATGTGTGGTCTCCTGCGCGGCACATGGGTGAAGCGCCTGTCTGCAGTGCGGTGTCAGGCGCGTCCTAGAATGTGGAGTTACACGCTCACCCGTGTGGCTGCAGCCTCAGTAGTTCTATCCTGACCGCTGAACAAGGTCTTCACGGTTGGCGGAAAAGCTGCCCGAGTCAAGACGAAAAAATCAAAGTGACCCTCTGGTTTTAGAATAACGTTGTCCTGGGTCAGGAGAGGCGGAGGTGTAATACCTGCGTCTGCCCGCGCCGCCCCTCCGGTCTGCTGGCTTCTGGCCCTGTTTTTGCTCGTCAGCGTGGCTGTATCGATATTCTAACTACCCAATGTGCACTGTTATCTGATTGGCTAGTGCTGATCATATGAGCCACTCTGGCCAATCAGAGAGCAGGTATAGTGTATTAGTAGTCCAACGCTACCAATACACTGGGGGATTAGTTAGTCTGAAGATGGTGTTGGCCATCTTGGACCCCTAAATTGAGACCATCAGCGGCAGGTACTATGTGTCCCCAACTCTCTGGTCCCGAAACTGGAGGCTCCCTTTAATTGTTGGCATCCAGGACCATCATGGAACGTTCTTTGCCCAGTGATGTTGCATAGGACATTCCAGCTTGGTCTATTATCAAGAAACATAATTATATCCAGAGTATAAAAGAAACTATATACGTTAATTTAGTGCCAAGATCGTGAGATGGGGATGCCATCACAAATATCTGGGCCCCTGACCTTCCATTTATGTCCGTCGCCCCCCCCTACTATGTGCCATTGGTGGCATCGGATGCAGGCTGTGCTTCTAAACACCTCTTAAAGGAGAGGCTCTTTCTACCCCACACACTTGGTCTATGAGGGAGGAGGAGCTGAAATCCTAAAGGACCCTTACATCCCTTATATCAAAGCGCACCATGGTGACAACTAAGTCTGCCCATTGTTACCTATAAAAAGGAACTTCTTGTTTTAGTGAAATCTCATAGCCCTTATATAGTGACAGGTGGGTGGCAGCCCACGGGGAAGTTTGGACTCCTTATTTTTGGGCCCCTGGCAGGGCATATCCTGTGCCTCAGTGTTTGTAGCTTGCTTGTTATTAGCTGTGATGACCTCAGCATCACATGAGGGCTTGCTCCTCCGGTGTGTCATGTACATAGGTGTCTGCGGTGAGTCACACGTGGTGACAGATGCCTCCCGTTCTGCTCATTACAGGTTCCCCATGGTGGAATGTCGTCTTATTTCACCTCTCATGCTGAATATTCTTGTCCCTCTGCATTGACCCCTGACACTGAGGTTTATAGTAACTCTTCTGGTGACCTAAGCGTCCCATGAGCGCCATATTCTACCGCCGAGGGTTAACGGCTGACGACAAGTATGACCGGCACTGAGCAGTGGCGACTGCTGACTTTATGGAGCCAGACACCCGCCTGTAATTTAGGGAAGAAGGGGGCTTAAAAGGAAGAGCACTGCGGTTGAGTCAGGGGTGGACGTGACCGTAAAGGTATGCAGTGCATCCTGCTTGTCAAAAACTTATTTAACCCCTTTAATGATGGCCAATACACAATTTTACTGTCCTCACAAATGGGCTTTTTTACCTGCACATACGTCTTTTTAAGGCGGTGGCTTAGCTGACTGACAGCCAGGTTCCTGCTCTAACCACCAGATGCAGAGAAACCTCAGATCCGGCCAGTTTAACACTTTACATGCCACAATCACTAGCAACTGCAGCATGTAAGCAGATGATAGGGGAAAGCGACACGTAAGGTGGTCTCTCTCCGTTCAGAGAGCTGGAGAAGGGGGATCTCTGTGGATGAAGGATCTGTCCAGAGACGGAGCCCTAACTGACCCCACTGACTATAATGGGGTCCATTTGCTTTCTACTCCTCTGCCTGCTTTTGGTCCTTAAAGCTTTGTCCTTGAGGCTGATTTCACACCGGCGAGGGCGATATAGGGCCGTGAAACTTTGGATGTGTTTTTGTGTCCCTTCAGGGAAATGGCAATCCTCCGCTGTGGCTAAAAGCATCGCGGAGCTTTTTCTCATGTGAAACTTTGCACGCGGTGTGATGCTTTGCTGACCTAATTGAAACCAATGAGCGATGCGAGGGAACATCCAAAGATAGGACAGGATGTGATGTGGGAAAAAAATTGCTGATGTGCATGACCTCATTCAAATCTCGAGCGAGCCCCCCCCCCCCCCCCTCCCCATGTGAAAGTGGCCTAAAGCAAAAAAAACAAAGTTTGGTGACTAGGGGGGTTAGGGTCCTCAAAGTCATGTAATATGTATGCCTGCAATCCGTTGGGTTTGGGTGACTCAGCGGTAGACTGATGGTGGTACGATGATATTGGGGCACTACATGTTGTGATGGGGGGGGAGGCTTCGAGTTGAGTTTTGGCTGTAAGTTGCTTAGTACTGCCAGCTTGTCCTCGTGCGGGATACTTGTGAGCTCCTACGGTAACGGGATCCCGTTACATACTGTTCCCACTGCGGGGGGATCAGGTTCCCAGTTATGGGCACAGTAGTGTGTAATTAGTCTAATTGTTTAGTGCTAGAAAGCCGGTCATACACTTATATTAGCGCTGCCAATGTTCCTAGTGTTACTCAGAATTAAACACCTACAATTAATAATCCTATCTCAGGGCTCATTCATATCGGCAATCTGCTTTTCATTATTCATTGATTTGTTTTATTTCTGTAAACCAATCTGAAACTGCTTTTGGTTTTTTTTTAACAGATCTAGCAGATAGATTTGTCAAGAAAGCCTTTTTTATCAGTGTGTTTCCATGTTGTCCTCTTTACATAATTTTTTTAAGGGATCTGTTTTTTATCCTTCTGCGCACACTCATTAACCCATTAAGGACCGGGCGCGGTAAATATACGGCGCCTGGTCCTGGGCTTAAAGCACCACCGATAGTAAAATTACAGCTCTGCAATTAATCAGAGACAGGAAAAGGTTATCAGCTGTTAGTGACAGCTAATAACCCGGTGGAGAAGGCAGGAGGTGGTTTTAACCCTTCCTGCTTTTCCTTCCCCGAGTACACAGTGCTCAATGAGCACTGTGTACTAGAAAGTGAAAGCAGAACTGTAGCTTTCAGTACAGGAGCCAGGGGGTCATCTGACCTCCGAGGTTCCCTGCTACAGCAGTGCTGGAGGGTCAAACTAGACCCTGGTCAGCTCTGCCAGTGACTAATGTCACTACAGAGGTTGTTTCCCCCTGTAACTAGGGCTCCTATGGACGCCCCAGCTACAGTGGGAAAGTGTCAGGAAAAAAATGTTCCCCCAGAAGTCTTGTATGACATCATGGGGGACATAGATAGTAAAAAAAAAAACATAATTACATACACAAAGAAAACAAAATTACAGAATAAAACAACAATATATACATAAGAAAGAAAACACTAAGCAGACGCCAACCAAAACTGTCACCGTATGCGCCCTGTAAACCAAAACCATACATACTATATATCAAAACGTCTGAAACGGAGGAACCCGTTCCCATCTATTTTAGCATGAATATACTAGATTAAAAAAAAACTATAAAAAGAAATCTTTTTTCAGCATTTTATCCCCAATATAACTAAAAACGGGGGGAAAAAAGTCAGTGAAAAAGATATTTTAAAAATTGCCCTATATGTCACTGAAAAAACACAGTAAAAATAATTTTGGTAGCGAAAGGAAACAAAATAGGGCAGATAAACCGCCACATGGGTAAAATCCCTAAAAAGTGTCTGGTCCTTAAGGTACAAAACAGCCCGGTCCTTAAGGGGTTAAAAAACAGATCAGTTAAATGGATTTCAAAAACAGAACCAAATGGAAACCTTGCTATTTCGTTCCATCACCCATTGACCATAAAGTAAAAAAAAAAAAAAAAAGTTGGTCTCCCTTCCATTTGACTTCAGTCTTCTTTTTATGAAATCAAATGGAACGGAGGCCAACTGAAGCCCTTAGTTCCCATTTAAATCAATGCAAGCTAAATCAGAAGCGGTGTTTATTCCGTTTGTTTGCTCCTCAGATGGAAAACACAAGTACTAATGTCAGCGAGCCCTAAACTAGTTACATCTGAATAACAAGGGGTTAGGGAGGGGAAAAGAGAAATGAAGGGGTCCTGCATGTCAAGGGGGAATCTCAGGTTTGGGTGATGTGGTGCATAATTAAAGGGAAACTGCAGGCATGATATAGAGCCGGAGGAGCTGAGCAGACTGATATATGGTTTTATAGGGAAAGATTCAGTGTAACTTGTATTATATTCATTAATATCTCTGCCCATTCTGAGCTGAAGAGTCCAGTGGGCGGGGCTATCAGTGATTGACAGCTACCCCTGCATCTACAGTCATATATAGGTAGCTGTCAATCACTGATAGCTCCGCCCACTGGACTCTTCAGCTCAGAATGAATGGAGCATGGGTGACCTGATTAGAGTGTGTAAAGAATTGGAAAGTGTGTGTTTTTTGTTTATTTTTTCTAATTCACTCATAGAACCATTAAATGACTTGATTTGCATTGATTTTACCAAAACACTGTAGTATGACCGGCATTTGGAAACCCTTTGGTTGTCGCCTGTCTGTAATGGGTTTCCTTCTCTGTCGTGTTATTGAGCATAGACCTTGCGTTGTGTACGTGGTTCCTCCATATTCGCACTACGTCGCCTTTAGGTTTCTGCAGGGGAATTTACTGTTACTCAGAATAACCTGTTTGACGTCTTGACACCAAATAATTGTGATAGCTGAGTGATTTATGTAAGCTCTGCAGATAAAACGGTCCCATCTCCCACCTCTTGTTCTTCGCTGCTGCCCACATCTTACTTGATGCGTGCGACTCAAGTTTTAGAACTGGCGGGGAATCTCGCACCACATCAGTAGTTTACAAACATTGACAAGTTTCTGCCGCCCTTGGTTTCAGAAAGACTAAACCAAGTGATGTCCTGTTTCTTGCATTCTTGGCTGCTGAACAGAACGCAGAAACATTAGCAAAAGGCTTATAGAACGTCTCATCTTGTATGCCAGAATTACAGAGAGCGCAACAAACATCCTGATGGTCCTGAACTGTTGAATTCAAACATCTACTAGCAGAGGTGGATCTCCCAGAATCCCTTAGGTAACCACAGATTTTCTTCCCAAAACTTTTTTTTGGCTTTATGTGAGTTTTTTTCAGCAAAACGAAGCCATAAGAATGGGAAGATGGAACAATGCCTCCACAGCGCCACCTATTAGAAGGCGGCATTGCTGCAAGTCAATGTCTGACCTTTTAACAAGCCTTGTAACATGACTGGGAACGTGAGCCAAAGCCGTCTACAGAAGGAAAAGATGAAGTATATCCAGACAGACTGTTTCGGGGTTTTGCTCCTCATCCGTTTGCAGTAGGTTGCTGGGTGAGAGGCCTATGATGTGGGTCAGGAAGGGTATGGTTTCTTCTGAGGGAGAGCACTTAGTGAGGAGATTTTTGAGGCCACCCATACTGCCCTGGGAAATATATGCAAATGGAAAGATGGCACAATGTCTCTACAGCGCCACCTATTGGAAAGCAGAATTCCTGTTTTCTATCTATCCATTTGCAGAGGAGCATGGATGGTCTAAATCAGCTCACTAGGTGCCCAAAGGAGAAACCATTCCTTTCCTGACCCTCAATATGAATTTCACTACAGAAAATACATTTCTTTTTACACTTTTCTTACTTTTGCTGTCTTGGTGCTCTTTTTTTTTTTCCCCCAAAATCGCAGCATGCTCTGGATCTGGTGTCTTTTTTTTCTTGCATTTTCCAATAAGCTTCTCAGTAAGAAAGAAAACTCCAAAAAGCCTGATTTAAAATCCTATCAAAAATGACAGCTGTAACCACTGCAGGCATCATTAAAACCATCAAGGATGATAATGCCAGTTGATCAATTACGGAGAAGATTGCCCGGTGCGCAGACCACGCCTGCACCTGGCGTCTAATAGCAGTTGCCGAAAAGGAAATGTCCAGTGCGCCAAATATTCCCTAAAATCTCGCAGCATTATTTCCACCGTAAAAACCCGACTTTGCACAATTCAAGCTGCTTCAGACACAGATAACCCCCTTACCCGCAGCATGCTTTGTGTAAGCACGTAATCTGAAACGCGTAAGGGCTCTTTCTGGTGGGGTTATGTGAAGCTGCAACATTTGGGGGAATATTTTGTGTGTTGGACTTCTTTTCCGCGACCATAAAAAAAAAAAAAAAGCCAGTGAATTTTCTGACACTTTTTTTTGTCTTCCGGCATGTGACGGAACCTCCGAGCTGAAGTTACAACCCAGATGTGAAACCATCCTTAAATCACCAGTTTGGTTAGATACAGTTCTTGCCCTGCACGTCTGGGAGTGGTGAACTTCCTACGGCGTTATCACACATTGTCTCCTCTTTCACACTTTGTGCCGGTTCCTAGACATAAATAAGCCGCCCTTATCTAGTGAAGGGGATCCTGTTATTTTGGGGTGTAATATCTCAACGGTTTTCCTACATGTGTCGGGTGAACAGCTGTCCTTTAACATTAGCTGTTTTTCCATTATTCTACGTTTGTTACATAATTACATAATATTAGATGTAACTGTTTATAAATATGCGGTGAACTCTTTAGCAATAGTGTAATTTCCTAAAGTTGTGGCTACCCTCGCTGGTTTATTTTCCTCTTTCGTTACACCTATAGCGATGGATCAGAAAGTGCTACAAGGTTATTAGAAGGCAAGTTTAGGTAAACATGAGATGCTGGCATCTGCTCAGGTTGGTGCAACTTCCTTACTTCTGGAGTAACAATGGAGCTTTCTTCAGCGTAACAAAACATAAATTGTGTAACCTGAAGAACATCTTAACCAGCCAGGAGTGGATTTTCTGAGACATGTGCTATGCCAGCGGCGCCAGGTAAAAGCGGAGTTGTGGGCTCTGAACCTGTGCTGGAGAACAACTCCTGTTCTTCCATATGCAAGGTAGGGGAAATCAGAGAACTTAGTTTTGTGCAACAGTACTTTCATACGCTCCAATTTTTGCAGAATTGTTTCTTCTGACCCGTTTGGTCATATTTACAGGAAAGTATTTCCTAGATTATGACAGTTGCCTTAGTTCCAGGGAGCAAAGGCTCCACATTTGGTCTCCCATGGGTCATGTTAAAATTGCTGGCTTTAAAGGCTTACTGGATCGGAGGAATTCTGGACATGGCAGAAGTTTTCACTTGTTGTCAAACTTTTTCCATGTGATCTGGAGACTATGCCCAAATGTTGGTGACGGCACAACGTGTGAACCAACAAATGTCACTGTGGAGACTTAACTGTACAGCTCCTCTCTTATAGATTAGTCTTACACGTACGGCTGTGTACACATTGCCACGTGATGGAATTTCCTGCTTTACTCATTTCAGAACTAGGAACTCCAGTGGTTTGAAGTGAAGCAGTTTACTGAAGTTCACACTAGAACTACTATCCATAAGGTGATTTACCCTTCTCATTAGTATCCGTTAAGAATTGGTAAGCTCAGATGTGTGAGAGCCGAGGCATTTGTTGCATTAGGCAAATCTGCTGTGGGTTTTCAAGATAATCCATGACAGAAATCCACGGCCTAAACTCAGATTTCTGCCACTGATTGGCATACGGATCTGTATGTGGCTTAGCCCCATTGTAATTGAGAGAAGCTCAGCTAAAGGCACTATTGCTCGAGCTGCTGCAGCATTACCTATTCCATTCCTATGACTTGCTGGCTGAGTGTCAGTGGATTTTGACAGGATTTAGGAACAGAATGCATAGCTAAATCTACAATATGTAAACATGGCCTTAAATGGGTTCACCCATATATAGTTGTTTTGCTGCAGGAAGCAGACAGCTCTGTACATTGGGCAGTGGCTTGGGTTGGTACTGCAGGATAAGTCCTTTTTTGAAGTCTTTTTGGTACTCGGCCTGTAGTACCAATCTGAGCCACTGCCAATGTACGGTGCTGTCTGCTTCGTGCACCAAAATGGCTGGGAGTTGGACAGACCCCTCTTACACAGCCAGTAATTGGGCAACAAAGTTTGCCTGAGTGTTATGCCCAATCATCAGGCTTTATACAGGTACAAACGATCTGCTGAAGAAAAAGCAGTGGTGTAAATGCTCAATGATCAGCCGTATGTTTTCTAATGTGAATAAGGGGATATGCAGCTGACCAATGACACGTTTGAGGATGAACAATTGTTTGTTCCCTAGTTGCGTCCGAATTGGTCTGTGTAAAAGTCCAGTAGACGAGCGTCTGCTCCAGTAGGTGAACACTAATCAACGAGGCAAATTGTAACAGGACTCTTAAGGCCCATTTAGACCAAACGATTCTCGCTCAAAATTCGTCCAAAGCCGTTGGGTCTAAATGCACGGACATCATGCAGTTGTCATGCATGAGTCGTTCCTCCCTCAATTCTAGTCGTCTTGAATTGAGCGATGAACTCTTATCTGCGGTGCAGGCTGTTATCAGGTCCTCTTCGGTCCATTGCGCGATAGATAGATTTTAATCTCTTGCTGCATATAGTTAGTGACATTGTTGGACATATGTATTCATTGACCTATTCCTGTGATGACTGTGTGCACTCGTCTCTGAACATAAATGTCTTTTTGATCCTTTTTCTCCATTTCAGTGTTTATTTTTCAGTATTGCGTTATAGACGCCCATTTAGTGAATAAAAAGAAACCTCCTTGTGCCAAAACATATTTTTAGCCAAGGTATCTTATTTGTAGCCACCATTTCTTTGGTGTTCCGCAGCCCAACCGTGATTCTTTTTAAGCAGCTGAAGAGAACTTGTCATTTGTGGTCCTATCTGAATAATGGTTAGATAGGCCTGTACTGTTTCTGGTAGCTGATATTGTGATAGTGTTTTTTTTTTAAAATAACTTTTGGCTTTTATTGTGTTTTTACATTATCCATTAAAGAAAACTAAAAAATACACACAAAATGGTCATAATCTTTTTTTTTTTTTTTTGTTCTCCGATGACTCCCTCCCTTCCCATAGTCTGCTCAAACTGCTGGGAGGGTGGCAACACATGACATACGAACAGTGGCAGTTGGGTGTGTGGCCATTGTGTGCATGAACTCAATATGGAAGTGCAAGGATGTCTCAGTCACCATCAAATGAAGGTTAATCATAGCTGTGGTCTTCCTGATTGCAACATATGGCTGTGAGAGGTGGACATTGAGGATGGCAGACAGAAGAAACATTGACACTTTCGAGCTGTGGTGTTGGAGAAAACGTCTAAGAATCCCCTGAACAGCTGGGGCCACCAACAAAGGTGTCCTGGACCATATCAACCAAGAGATATCCCGGTAAGGCAAGAGCACGAGACAGACTGACTTATTTTAGACATGAGATGAGGGAGAATTCACTGGAAAGAGAGATGTCACTTGGAATGGTCACCTGTAAAATGAAACGCAGAAGACCAAACAAACAATTGGTGGACACCTTCAAGAAAGACACTGGGATGAGCATGGGGCAACTGAAAGCAGCCGTAGAGAATAGAGAAGCATGGAGAGGACTGGCCTACAGAGTATCCAAGAGTCAGACATGAATGAATGGATAGAATTGGAATACATTGACTTTGAGGTCCTGTTCTAAACCGTGTGTCATTAGCTGATATTTTCTATACACTGTATAACAGACTGACATTCCGGAATTCCTTTGGTCGTCAAACGAAAGCCTATCTTGTACTTAATTCTATTCCTTTGTGTCAGTCCCTGCGGGCCTAGTTGTCCCTTCCGGCATCTAAGCTCCTATAATGACTGATGAAGATGGAACAGCACATTATGTACCTTATGCCACTGACAAATAAACACTCGGCATTTCACACAGTCTCTACAAATGTGGCCAAGATCATGTGTCTGTACTTAACTCGAAATACTATTACTTGCATCGTATGTACTGTTCTGAATGAGTAGTCTCTATTATTGTGCCTTACATAGCAAACTATGTCGATTTTTCTATGGAGAATAACAACTGATCTCTTCATCAGCCACCAGGAATTCCAGAATTTATTATTTTCAATGTTGAACTTTTTGTTTAGTCTTGATATTAGCACTTTTCAGAGGAATAATAACTAACTGTATCATAAAAATAATTACAAGAACACAATGGGAGCAAATATTTAATTATGGAGCAAGCAGATTTTTGATAGCCAATCGATTGGATTACACCTTTCGAAAGGAGTTTTCCCACCTAAAACACTTATAACCTATTCACAGTATAGACAATAAATCCGTAATTGCTGGGACCCCCAGAAATCAGGAGAATGATTTCCTCTTCATTCACTTCTATGGGACTGAGGTTGATAGCCAAGCACTGTGCTTGGCCATCTCCACAGATGATGAATGGAGCAGTAGTCACCCATGCACATTGCTGCCCCATTCGAATATGTAATGTTTTTTGGTGGGAGCACACCTTTCATTTTAAGAGGCCTTTAAGATTATGAAAAGCAACTCAACTGCTTGTCATGGGCATTTGTCCCACTTTTCCCTTGCTGCGGGTTTTGTAGCTCTTGCCCAGTGTAGTTTAGGAAACAAGCATCTTGAACTATAGGTAATCAAACACCACTTTCTTGGGATACGCTTCATAAGAAAAACCTTCTATTAAATTGTAACTAAAGTTGTAGTTGGATACTTGGCTGGTGGAAAACATTTGGTAATGACCGGAGGACGGGATGGGCAGGCAATGCACCCGGCGGTTAACTTAAATCGGGTTTCCCGGTTTTGTTATTGAATATGCAGATAGATGGGCAGCAGCAGCTGGTACGCTGGTGTGACCGCGGCCTAGGGATGAGTTGGCGTCTGGACATCATCATGTTGTAAATTGCTAGTTTCAAGACCTAATCCGATGACCTGGAGCATTCACCGATTGCAGACTATTTTATCACTTCGGCATATTAATAAAAGGGCAGGTGACTTCACTAATTCAGTCCGGTATTAAAGATCTACAAATGTTCTTTTCTCCGTGTGAATACTCCTTTCTCTCTGAAATGCAGTTTCCACGACTGGAATGTGGCGCGGTTTGTCTGCTCGGGACCACCTGCTCACATACTAACGAAAGCGAAACCCTTCAGAATTACTCAGAGCAGTGGAGATGATGCCACTAGTACTGAGAAGTGTGAACGTGTGCTGTAACCTATACATTGACATTCAGCCCCTGCTTAGATGACCCAAGAATGGTAATTTACTGTATACTACCACGGAAAGCACTTATTTCAGCTAGCCAAGTGTTGTATCTTGAAGTACAATCCACTCCCTACTCTTGTTATACACGACAAAAAGTTATACATGTATGACAGGTTGATTTTTAACTTCTACCAATGCCTGTAAGTGTAGAATCCAAAAACATTGCATATACTGTGATCTAAAATAAGATGACGGTCACATGTGGCGGCTGTACATTTTTGCTTTAACCCTGATTTGTTCTCCCTAAGAGAAACCAAGTAATCTTGTAGATATCTTTTAATGGCTAACAAAAATACATGATGTTATTGCGAGGTTTCGAACCTCTCGGGATTCTTCCTCAGGCATAACGAACCAGATCTGTCCAAATGTACACATATGAAGAAAAGGCACAGGGACTAATTTGCACTTAAAACAATACCAGACAAGATGAGCAGAGAAGTACATACTTAATTAGTCCACTGGTAAGGAATGTGGCAGTTTTATGATCTTTAAATTGGTGTTAGGGGGTTGCAGGCCTGTCACATTCCTTACCAGTGGACTAATTAAGTATTTACTTCTCTGCTCATCTTGTCTGGTATTGTTTTAAGTGCAAATTAGTCTCTGTGCCTTTTCTTCATATGTGTACATTTGGACAGATCTGTTTTCGTTATGCCTGAGGAAGAATCCTCAGAGGTTCGAAAGCTCGCAATAACATCATGTATTTTTGTTAGCCATTGAAAGGTATCATATCTACAAGGTTACTTGGTTTCTCTTGCTGGGAACAATCACATTTTGCTCTACTGGCTAACATGGTGTCAACCTTTTTTTTTTTTTTTTGCTTTAACCCTGGAACTCCTAGGACTTTTGACTCGCATGGATCCCAAAGTTAGTTCGTTAGACTGTTAGCTATGAGCAGTGTATGGCACGCTTCGCAGGAAATGTGGTTTCAAAGGAAGCCTTTAACTATTTTTTACTTTAGTTCCCCATTAAATGGTTGAGAATATCACTTAACACACATAAGTTATCCTTGAAACACTTTATTAATCACTTTTCTTTCAGAAGATATTGAAGCTAGTGTTACTAAATAATACTAGACTTGTTAATTTAATTTCCACACTTGTGGCATTTCCTGAGGAACGTTCCTGCACACATTATTCTTACAATTATCACTGTTTTTTACTAACTGCCTTTCTTGGGATCACATTAGTGGCGCCTTCTTCTCTTTGGTGTATCTGATGTTAAAGCGGGTGAGCTTTCACTGGCACAAGGAAAACTAGCGTTTGCTATAGACTGATGTTTTCCTGCAGCCCCTGATTTGATCGCCTTCTAACATGTTGCTGAACCAAATCTTCAGCTAGACCAATAAGGAAGATTTTAATCTTCTGGTTTTCTTCGTATTCACATTCCAATCTGGATTCTTCGCCTAAAAGAAAACGTACAATGCAACTCCAGCTACATCAATGCAGTTCATGACTACTATGAGCGGCCGTTTCCTTGTTGTTTTCCAAGTGTAGGTGTGTTCCATCTGATCAAGATTATCAACACCTCCTCTTGTGTTGTTGTAATGAAGAATGATTTCTCCTTTGCAAGAGTCTTCCGCAGTAACCTCAAGAGGTGCGGTGCATTGTGGAGGAAGCACAACACTCTTTCCTGCTCTGCACACATACGACACTTAAGGAGTGCTCTCTCGCAAAACCGAAACTAGATGTTTATTGCCCTGCGATTGCTGGGAAGAAATTCTTTTGGTATGAAAGTCTTGTTTTGATGCACTATGCCAACCAGTGCTAGCCCGTACTTCAGCAAGTTCCATTGATGTAAAGAAATTTTCCAATATTTCGATGTGTGATAACTTGTTGACCCCTTTAAATGCCCTATTTGTTCCCCCTACGTTGCTTTCTTTACCCAAGTAGGACAAGCCTTGCAGTAGGTAAAAGGAGCTGGAGTCACGTATCCAGAAGATAGTTATTCCATCTTTTGCTGGCTTTGAAGTCATCTACTGGTGAAAGCAACAGCGACCTCTGAATGGGAGTAATTGCTCATCGGTAGTCGGATTTACAACTGGAAGCTAGAAGATTGTGATTCATCTGGTATTTCATGAAAACGTGTAAATTTGTTTGTAGCCCTTCGAACATTATTTGCCGACTTGTCATCAGATCTCAAAAAGTTCATTAGGTTTTCAAATCTTCGCTCCCTCATCGGGGCACAGAAAATTGGTGGAACGTATTTCTTGCTCCCTAGAATACGGATGTTTGAGAGATTGCTTGTCAAGTGATCTGCAGTTACTTGTGAACATGGCCTTAAGGGCTTATTCACATGCGTGTATATCGGCCGCCGTTTTCATGGCTGACCGATACACGCTACCATCTGATGCATTGGATTCCAATGCATCTGATCACAGACGTATTTCCACGGCGTAAAAGCGCCCGACTGGCCAGTATAGCGCCGCATCAAAGATAGTCCTGGAACTATCTTTCTGCTTGAAATACGTCAGCCGCTGCTCCTATTAAAGCCAATGACAACGGCTGGAGAAGGGAGGTGGGAAGTAGTCTAGCAGCGTGGCTTCTAAGCTTCCTCCCCCTTCCCTTCTCCCCTCCGGCTGTTTGCACTGTGAGGGAGCGGGGCAGGGGTGGAGCTAAGCTCAGCCCCCTTCCATTGCTGGCTGCAGACAAGGGGTGGGGAGGGGATGAGAGCTTAGCTCCGCCCCATCCTCCCCGCTCCAATTGCAAACAGCTAGATGGGAGGAGAGAGAAAGTGGGGAGGGAAAGGGGAGACAGCTTAGCAGAGCTAAGCTGTCTCCCCCCTGCCCAATGGCATTGCGGCCTCTGTGTATATGCGCCATGCCTGGGCCATCTGAACGGGCGCACAAACATTAGATTTGTCTGCCTGTTCACATGTTTTTACAGCCCTGGCGGGCGCACGTAAGCGTGCCTACGGCCGTGTGAGTAAGCCCTAAAGGAGTATTTCTGGACTTAACTACCTATCCTCAGGACAGGTCATCTGTAATTGAGCGACAGGGGCCTGCCACTCAGGATCCCTGCTGATCGTTTGGCCCACTGTCAGTGCAGTGGGCTTGATGTCGTCATCATTAGTCAGGGAAGGAAGTGTAACAGCTGTATTCGCTGCCATTGAAAACAATGGGAATGCTGCCTCCTATTACACTTTTGGCTCCTCGTTGCAGTCAGCGTTGGATATCCGGTGCTGACCACAATGAGGAGGAATCAGAAGTGTAATAGAAGGCAATGCTGCCATTGATTTAAATGGGCGTGAAGTAGACTTACACTTCTGGTGCTGACCAGTAATGACAAGGCAATCAGCTGATCGTTAGGGATCCTGACCAATGGGCTCCCATCAATCAGCTATTGATGACCTATACTGAGGATAGGTATTCAGTAGTTAAAGCCCCGGAATACCTCATTAAAGGGATATTCCCATCTTGCCCATCATCCTAGCCACTTGAAATGTCTGATAGATGCAGACCCCACCTCTAGATTCCACAAAGTTCCTGACCCAGTCCCAGTTCACAACTGAAGTCAATGGTGGCTGGGATAACGGAAGTGTCTGTACTGGCTGTGCTTTGGTGGGTTCAGTTGGGAGCTATGAATTTCTTTCAATGGTAAATAAGTGAAATATTAGGAAAAGCTGTTCTTTCTATTCAGTTTAATTCCTAGACTTGTAGATCTGCCAGGGTGGCTCGGAGTGAACATGATGTACCGCTGCCTCTGGATCTTATTTCTGTCTGTTAAACCAAAAGGGTTGGCGAGTTCACAGCTTAGACCTTCTAAAGAGCCCGACTGGGAACATCTAGCTCTGTAGATTGAGCAGGACTGAGCAATGTACGGTAGAACTTGGGAATGTTTTTGTAAGGTGAGACTCAGTCAGTGTATTTGTTTTTCATCACTGGAGAAAAGTCAAGGTTGTCCTGTTCATGTGTGCCAATACTCCTTGTGGTCAGGTATAGAGATGCCAATGCAGGGCAGGGGTGAGCCTGAGTCACAGATTTGTTCTTCGCTTTAGATCTACTGATAAGAGTTCCTGGGATGGTTGTGTCTCGGAATCTGCAGGATGTGTACACACCTATTCTGTTTGCGTTTGTGGATTACCAGCTCATTTCTTGTAGATGCTGAAGCATTCTGGGCATCTCCGAGTGCTCTTAAAGGCATCAGTGAGCTGCATAAAATGGAACCCAAAATGTCAGAATTTCAGGGACTTTTTTTCTTTTCTATTCCACCCCATAAAAATCTTTTAGAACATTTCTCAATATGTTTTATCTAATGTTTTTAAGTGGTAACAGTAAAAAAACAAACTCCCACAATAAACAAGCCTTGTGTTGACAGTAAAGTAAACGTTATGGCTTTTGGAAGGTGAGCGCTTCAGCCCCGTTGAAGTGAATCAAGTCTATGATGGTTCATCCCCTTGATGGGTTTTTCACATGCAGCAGTTTTGCCGCTGCTGTAGATTGGCCTTAATGCATTTGTAGCTGGCCCATGTTTTCCTATGGGCGGCTTGATTTGCAGATCTTCCGCGCGGGTCACCCACAAATCGGACCCTCCGTGGACATGAGGCCTTACTGTAAGTCACTGATAGATTTCTTGGACAATATTTGTTCTGTATTTAGCAGATCCAAAAATAAAATCCCTGTTGCTCAGTGCAGCAATTTTTCTGTGTCAGTGTATCAGTTGCACAGCATGTTCTGTTTCATCCTGATGTGCTGGCGCTTGATCCATATTGGCACTTGGACATGAATTTGCATCTTAGTATTACTGAGGTTTCGGACCTCTCCTATGTGTCCATGCAGACTGGAGAGAAGTAAGCTGATGGTTCAGCAATCATGGAACAAATGATTGGCTGGAAATGATTGTTGCGTCCGTCAACACAGACCTATAGGGTGTTAGTCGTTCAAACCGGCCGTTGATATTTGACAGCAACAATTTTAGTTTTCTTTTTTTTCCTGTCAACCTTTATTTTCATGGAAAAGTCATTTGAGCAATCTCGGGTTGCATCACATACTCAGGTACTAGCAATGGCCAAAAATGTTTGTTTCCAGACAATGACTATTTGTCATTGGCTAAAACCATTATCTGTTTCTGTATTTCACCTAATGGATGATCATTTTGATAGAATAACTTGTTTTGATCAACATTTGACTGTATTTGATCACCTTTTCCACCATGACGGACAATTACTGGAAAGATGCATTATTTAGTAGTCCCATGGGTGAATAGCAGGTGGGCCCTCCCCTTTGCGTCATGGCCATTATACGTGCCGAAATCCCTGTCGTGTGAACGAGCCCTTAGATGCAGATTTGGCCAAATTTTCCAATGTTGAAGTCAGCAGCAAATACGTCCCGTGTCAAGGCACACGGCGGCCACGCTCACACATGCATTCAGATAAACGACACTGAAAACTGGATTTTCCGCCAATTTAAGCAGCGGTTTTGAATGCATGGTACAGCATTTGATAGCACTTTTTATGGGTGATGAGGTGCGTTAAAATGTGTGAAAATAGGACTGGTAGCCGCGAAAATCGCATGTCTGTGGGGCCCCATTGAAATCCATGGTGGCATTGCACTGCGGTGCTCGGAATATTGAGGTAAAAAGCGGTGAGTGTGAGCGGCCTAAAAGTGGTCTTAAAGGTTTAGTCCACCCCTCCGAAATAGTTTAATCTGCTCAGCGTAGTGGCAAAAGATATAAATATATGCTCCTCATCTGATCCCTCACCACTCCTGTGCTGCCAATGCCTGGTCCCCACTTATTGTTGCAGTGATGATGTCAGGGATATGTGACCGCTGCAGCCAACTGCTGACTCGTTTTGGCCAATGATTAGCTTTTATTTCCTCATGCCTGTGTCCGCATGTCACACTTTTGACATGCACTTTTTTTTCCTATAGAGCAGTCTATGAAAAAATGTCATACCGAAAGTGTTCTGCATTTTGGAAAGAAAAGCTGTTGACCCCCCCCCCCCCCCTCTTCCCCATCAAAAATGCACCAAAGGTCGGAGGAAAAGACCACCCAGAACTCCCTAATCACCTACTGTCTGCAGTGTTTTTGCAGAAAGAAAGCTGCAAAAAAGTTAAAGGTAAAGTTCCCTGGTGCAAGCAGAGTTGTGACGTCACCCTAGGAGTCGGTCGCATTGTAACATTTTCTTGGCTGACTGTTTTTGCGGGGTGGTTTGCCATTGCCTTCCCCAGTCATCTTTGTACCCCCCAGCAAGCTGGGTACTCATTTTACCGACCTCAGAAGGATGGACGGCTGAGTCAACCTTGAACCGTCTACCTGACCTAAGCGGAAATTAAACCAACAACCTTCAGGTCATGAGTGAGAGCTTAGGACTGCATTTCTGCTGCCCTAACACTCTGCGCCACACAGGGTAAAAAAGTTAGCTTTTCCTAAAAACTCTGTGTGCCAAATACAGATTAAAAAGGGTTATGTAATGAGGGAAACTGGTACGGTTTGTCCTGAAAAGTCACCAATGTGAACAGAGCCTTAGGGAAGGGACAGTGGTTTATAATTACTTGTCCTTAAGATGTGAGACCTTGAGAAAGGGACACTAAATACATAATGGAAAGATTGTTCGCACTGTCAGTCATATTTTCCACTGACCATCAAGGATGACGCTGGTGTTAATCATCTGGCAGTGCGACTCCCCAGCCTCGGTTACTTTTTAGTAGTTTTACTCAGTGAAACTTGTGAAAGAGAAGTGTACTTTCCTGCTGCCTACTGACTCTGATAAGACACCAGCGCACGTCTAATATAGCTGCATATAGTGTGGTATGTCCTGCCTGTTCTGAATGTGCGGAGAGGAAGTAATGTTTCTGGAAATCACCCCTACTTCTTACTCCACCGGAAAGTTCTGCTTTTGGAGACACTCAGAGTGTAAATAAAGAGCGCTGAGCTGTTCTGCTGCCGCCGAGCTCGCGGGCTCCAACATGGGCAACGTGTTACTTTTTACCATCAGTATCAGTGCGTTTAGTGCTTGTGTACGATGGCTCTCCCACTAATCTGATGCCAAGTCAACTGTACGGTTTTCAATTATTTGAATGTATAAGGAAATTGGTTTTATCAGACGTTCCTGAATCGGAGAATTCTTTTGGTGTGGTACAAGGCTAGAAGATAGCCGATGAGGAGCAGAAGACTAATTCGACACATGCCCCACCAGTTTGGGCACCAGAACGTGAAATCTACACCAGCTATGAACTGGCGTAGATTTCTGCCATAATTTATACCAGTTTTTGGCATAAAATTATAGTGTCTCAGGCCATGGGAAGCCATGCCCCATTTTTCTAAACTCCCACCTACTTTTAGAAAATAGATAAGTGAGGCACAGGGCAAAATTTGGAAATTTTGGTGCAACTGTTCCTTTTTTACACCAGTGCAAGTAGTTGAATAAATTCTCCCCAAAGACTATACTACTCTGATAAATTTATTTCCTGGCAGCGGGGACACCGTTGTGATCAACAAGCCATGGCCTCTACTTTTTTTTTATTTTTTTTTTTTAGCACTTCCCCTGAGGAGGACAACCTTTTAATTTTCTAGAGTGTACAATGCCATAACATTCCTTTTAAAGGTTTGTTCAGTTAGTACATTTTAATAATTAGTGCATGTGTGTTAAAATAACAAATTCAGTGTAACCTAACAGTCATCAGTCCCTCGGTCCATTCCACAACAACCACTGGGAGGACCACGGAGCTGCAGCAGTGGATCTCCAGGGATTCCATCTTCCTGCTCCTTTTAGGGTGCAGACGAACCAAACACGTACCTGAATTGATACGTCTTATGACTAAATTGAATGGACCTCATAAGTGGGTCAATCTGGTGTTCATTATGCCCTCTGAAATTTTCAGTTGATAGAATCATAGACTAGTAGAGTTGGAAGGGACCTCCAGGTTCATCAGGTCCAACCCCCTGCTCAGTGCAGGATTCACTAAATCATCCCAGACAGATATTTGTCCAGCCTTCCTTTGAACACTTACATTGAAGGAGAACTCACCACTTCCCGTGGTAACCTGTTCCACTCATTGATCACCCTCATGGTGAGAAAGTTTCTTCTAATATCTAATCTGTGTCTCCTCCCTTTCAGTTTCATACCATTGCTTCTAGTCTTTCCTTGTACAAATGAGAATAGGGATAATCCCTCTGTAGAGCTTCCCAAGGTCTTGCTGTGCTCCCAGTTTTTTTCTAATGTAGCCTCCAGTGCAGATGTGAATGTGGCCTTATATAGAGTAAACCGGATGTATGGCGTGATGTTTTTTAATAGAACATAGCAGGCTGCACTTGTTTTGTGTGTTTTTAAAACGAAGACGAAAAAAAGACCAGCACCCAGAAATAGATTTTCTTTTTCCAATGGAAATCAATGTTAACATGATCCAACTATATAGATGATCCGTCTGACTCTTTGCTGCAGTATGTGTGATGGGTTTGTAGTAGTCTGCAGCTGGATGATGTTCATTTCATCCCTTTGGCTGTTGGTATTGATGAGTTGTTGAGCAGTGGACATTGGCACTAATGACACGTGACGGCATCTTGCTGTGACCGGCACCATCTAATGTAACTCCCGTATTAAGGAGAGCTGAATGATTAGTAATTATCTAGTGGTACATTCTAGACTCCTGTGATCCCGTTCACCTCGCCGTCTCCTCTCTCTCACCCAGAGATACAACTGTCTCTTCCTGTTGCTTTGATGCATAGTTCTTCGTGGCCTAATTTCCTCAATAACACTTGTCTCGTGACGAATGAATCACCTTCCAACTTTGCAGGTCACATGTCAGACAGAATAGGAAGTTCTTAATGGCAGGTTCCTGAGATAATACTCATCGGCCGGCAGCGGCATGCTGCGCGACCTATTGTGTGCGGATGTGTCTGTAGATGTAATTCGATATATGATGCACTGTATGGTATATTTTATAGAACTCTCTTAAAGGATACATTTAGAGGTTCGTCCATTTTCAGAATTTATTTTTTCTCTGAAACACCAAATGAGCCCCTTTAAGAACACGGCCATTTTTTATTTTTTTTAATTTTTGTTTTCTTCTCGCTACTTTCAAAAAACTCATAACTTATTTTTCTGTAAGCATAGTCATCTGAGGGTTTGCTTTTCTTCCGCACAGGTCGTATTTTTCAATAGTAGTATTTAATGTACCATATAATGTACTGAAAATCTTTTTAAAATTTCCTAGTGATATGAAGTAGAAAAAAGCTCAATTTCTTTACACTGGTCAATCAGTAGGGTTGTGTGAAGGCTTGTCTTTTTGCAGGATGACCTGTAGTTTTCTCTTGGTACCATTTTGAGGTACCTATGACTATTCCATCAATTTTATTGAATTTTTATCTAGCAGTTAGGGTGACTAAGTTTTTAAGTGTGTTTTTTTTTTTTTTTTGCACTCGTGTCATTTTTTTCTTTTTCTAAACCGCTGCATAGGTGTAACGTTTTTCAGGTACTTTTACTAAAGGCCTCTCTTAGTTTTTATTAGATATTTATTTTCCTACGTGTGACCAAAATGCTTCACAAAAAAATTGGACAGCATTTTCCATAACTTAAAAATTTTTTTTTTTGCCAGACTCCTAATAACCACGCAATCACTAATGTATAACACGAACCTTCCACTCCAGTGAATCCCCATAATTCTCTTAGTTCAAGCCTCTTATAGGTCCTTTCCATCCAGGTATTCCAAAACTAAGCCAATATCCTTTTCCCCCCCATATACGATATAGGATTGTCTGTGGTTGATAAAGGTGACC
Organism: Eleutherodactylus coqui; assembly: GCF_035609145.1. Lineage (NCBI taxonomy): Eukaryota > Metazoa > Chordata > Amphibia > Anura > Eleutherodactylidae > Eleutherodactylus > Eleutherodactylus coqui. Next base: position 77,416,864 of record NC_089838.1, on the reverse strand, counting down.
CTGCTAGGCTCACATAGCCCTCTGGGCATTTGGGATGCATAACAGTTAAGTATTCAGTGTAACCCCTGAAGCGCTGGAACAATACCCTCCTTTCTAGAACAATTACTGCAGCTGTCATAACTGTGAATTAGTGGAGAACACTTCCAGGGGACGGCTGGGCCAGATCTCTGTAAGGTCCATCATAGCCCTCCTCATCTGCACGTAAGGTCTTCCTGTTTCCCAAGGCCATGGCATTTGAGGACAGCGGCAAACATTTATTTGGCATGGGCTCTTATTGTTAAATCTGATCTGGTCACAAGTGAGTGTTCTACATGGAACAAGCCAAAACAACTATTTTGCCAACATTAACAGTTGACATTTCATGCCCTAAACCCCAACCAAACAGGAGAACAGTAATAACATTAGGATACCGAGCACCAGACTACAGCGACAAGGGGTGTGTTTTTTTTCTTCTGTTCCTCATGGACTCCGCAGAATCTCTGAGCCGTAATAACAATGGGTAGACCTGTTATAATTATACTCCAACCATCCATCACCAGACATAGCAAGGAAAGACTTATGTTTTACTGATGTTGGAAAAAACAAAACTACGATAACCTGATATAAAAACAACTTCACCATTAACCCCTTAGTTACAGCCTATTTTGGGCCCTAAAGACTAAACTTTTTTTTTTTTTCATGGTGAATTGCAAGAGCTGTAACTTTTTGGATTTTCATAGTTGTTAGAATGTTTGTTTTATGCCAGAAGAGTTATATATATTAATGTCACCACTTCATATCTTGTTTTCGTAATAAGCTTCTATGTGTACATGAGGAATTACACTATTTCAAATCATTATATGACTTGAATCCTGTATCGATCACCATTTTCCCATCTGAAGGCTGTGTTGCTGGCTTTCACTAGTCTCTGAACCAGGAGTATTCTGCTGCTGTTCTGTCCTCTGTACACTGCACATGAAATAAACAGCAGATTCTGCTCCCGAACTGTCTGTAACACACACACCAGAGAAGTACTGAGCAGTGGAGATGTGATTCCAGTATACCAAATATAATAACTCTGACATGTTTTTTTTTTTTTTACCAATATTTACCAAATATTTCAAGCCATAACATTTTTATTTTTCTTCAGTAGGAGCTGTATGGGAACTTGCATTGCATGACAAGTTGTAGTTTTTATCGGTACAATTTTGGGATGCATGCGACTTTTTTGATCACTTGTGGGATAAAGAACATCATGATTTTTTATTTTTTTTATAGGGGGAAAAAAAAAGGGTTTTAGCCCCACATGGGCACATGCAATCATTTGATACCACGCTCTGATTAAACTCTGTCTATGCCATGAACTGAAGTGTGCCTGGCCTGGTCAGACACGGAGGTCTACACACGTCTGCCATAAAAGCCTGCAGCAGAAAACCCGCAGCAAATCCGCGCCCGACTGGTTGCATTTTTAATTGCTAATCAGCTTGGGGATTTAAGGTTTTTGTAATTTTAAGAGTTGAATTCCACAGTATAAATAGATATACTGCAGATTAAGAATGCACTACACCATCTCTACTGACAGTTAAAGGGGTTTTCCAGGGTTTGAAAAACCTTGAACGTTAGTTGTGTCTGGTATTAACTTCAGTAGAGCTGTGTTGCAATACAACACACAAACCTGTGGACAAGGGTGGCGCTATGTTTGGAAGAAAGCGGCCATGTTTTTCTAACCCTGAACACCTGCAGTATGGGGCTCACTCACATGGGCGTATGTTTACTGCGTATTAATACATGCAGCTAATGTGCGTATTTACTACGTATTTTAAACACCCTTGGACTATAATGGACATATTACGCACCAGAATAGGACATGCAGCGTTTATCCATGCCCGTAATATGTACGCAAGAAAGGGAAGGTCTGAATTGGCCAATGTAAATCAATGGCCTTTCGGGACTGCGTAATACGCAGCAAACGTTCGCCTGTGTGAGTGAGCCTTTATACCCTCGCTTTTCTTGTACACGTATTACAGGCCTGAGAATAAACGCCGCATGTCCTGTTTTGGTGCATGCATGCCCATTATAGGCTATGGGTCTTTACAATATGCATGTTATATGTCTTTTGCTGTATATTATGTGCATAATATGCAGCAAACACGCCAGTGTGAGTGATCGCGGATCGGGCGTTGTACCAGTTTTCGGCATTGCTTGGTGCCTACAGGCTGCTGATTAGTGGTGGGTGCATGTGGCCACTGGGCAGCATGGTTTGATTCTGCCACAGGGGTCATGTAATGATCGGTCAGTGCCCGGGTAGTTTACAGACTGCATGCTACCATAGGAGAAGGCACTAATCCCTCAAAGTGAGTCATGTTAGTGTTGGGGGGGCTGTGATAGGAAAAGACTCTCTTTGTAGACGGCCGATCTGCTGCATGGGAGGGCGCTGTATTCTACTGTAGACAGTCCAGCTAAATGGTTGTCTCAGCGTGGCTGATAAAAGCTCCATTGTGCCCCAGTACCAGCTGGTATTATGTGTGTCTGTTCATTTACAGTGCTGTGTGCGACGCCTGATTATAAGGAAATGCTAAATATTCGCTAGAATCAGGGTGAAGCCAAATAAAATTAATAAATAATAACAATAATAAAAATATATATATAATATCTTGATTTAAATCGGTTTTCCAGTTTTGTGTAGATTCATTTGGAACATTAGAACCTTGTAATCTTTTCCTCACAGTATCCAGGATCTCTGTTTCTTGACGTGTGTTGAACTTTTTTTTTTTTTAAAGCAGATTGTTTGTCTCAGGTAATTGCATTTATTCTATCGGTATCCATTTAGTCGGTTCCGACTCTCGGACACTTTATGGATCAGCCCTCTCCACACGGTTCTGCTTTCTACGGCTTCTTTCAGTTTATTCATTTGCATGTTGATGTCAGCTTTGATAGTACCAAACCGGTGCGTTCTTTAGAGACCAGGTCTCAGCTGTATACCAGCTGAGTGCTCCGTAAACACAGCAGGAGTATGCAGAAGACAGCGCTCCAGCTGTATTCTGCACACCCACTCGGAGCGCTCAGCTGTATACCAGCTGAATGCTCCGAGAAGACAACAGCTGTATGCAGAAGATAGCTGTCCCGCTTGTCTTTTGCATACAGCGTGAGCTTCATTTACACACTAAAGCAAAGTGAACGCTGTAAACTGTCACTCAAACTGCCGTTGGAGTGAATTTTTTAGCGATCATCTTGCCAGGTAAATGCACACAACGATTATCTTTGAGCGAATTCTGAGCGATAATCGTCTAAATGGGCCTGAATGTATTCCCTCACATTATATGACCGATGTATGAGAGTCTCTCATTTGTAATTTTGCCCTCCAATGAAAACTTTGGTTTGATGCAGTCTTAGGACTGTTTTGTTCATGATCTTGGCGGTCCAAGCGTTTCCTCCACAACCAAAGTTTAAAGGCATCTTCCTCTGGTCCGCTTTCTTCAATGTCCAACTTTCGCAGCCGTTAAGTTGTGGTTGGAGAGATGATTACATTGACTATCCAGCATTTTGTTGCAAAGCTTATGTCTATGTTTTACCGGATCTTATCCCTACTTAACGTTGCGCTGCAACCTAGAGCGATTAGGTATTACGTTTCAGGTTCTGATTCTCCATTGCAGTCGATTTTCCGAGGAAGATGAAGTCTTAAACTACTTTGACTTCTTCATTGTTGGTTTTGCGTTGTACATTATCCAGCTATTGTCATGATCTTAGTTTTCCTCATATTCAAGAGTAACTATCAATTTCTTAATGGGTCTTAGAATTGGAAGAACTTCCTTTATGGTGGCTCAGTGGTTAGCACTGTTGCCTTGCAGAAATCAGGTCCTGGGCTCAATTTCAACCAAGTTTGTATGTTCTCTACATTTCAGTATGGGTTTTCTCCCACACTCCAAAAGCCTATAGGTACGGTAGGTCAATACATATTGTGAGCCCTAATGGGGTTACAACCCAGCTTTAAGTGATGTATTATGCATGTCCTATACAAATAAAAGGTGATTATTCTTACTAAAGGGGCCATTTTGATAATGCAGAACTAAAGGGGATTATAGCCGCAAGTGGATGGAAGTTTCCAAAACTGCGCAAAACAGCCAGTTTGTCCATTGTGGTACTCCCAGCCACCATTGGCTGCAGCAGATAGGCATATATCTCATTTTCTTGGTTTGCTTACATCGCCATAGAAGGCTAGTGCAGTTGTCTTTGCTTGTTCTTCACTGCTACTCTTTAGACTGTTTACCCGGAGATCAGGGAGCGTCACGAGTGCTTTTCCTGCAGTGTCAGTTTATTTTTGTTCTCATGTTCAGTAATGATCACTCTGTGGTTTTACAGAAATGGTAGCAACCATCTATGTGTAAGACTTCCTCTTCTTTTCCGGCAAGCTGGGATAGAGGTCAGGACAGCACATGACTGTCAGCTCCATTATATTTAGCATTAGGACGGTCTGCGAGCCTCACCTACTGTGTAACAGCAGGGACTAGCAATGGGCTTGTTGAAAAGCGCTACTTGAAAATTGAATTTTAATTAACTACAATTTCATTTATAAACACAGGAAAAAAAATACTGATCACCGGACCACAAAGCGTCTTGAAGTTTTACCAAGAAGATGATTTCCTAATGCTTGTGCGATAACTTCTGAAGGGTCTTTTAAGCATTATGTAGGTCAACATTCAAGAGGTATTCCATCAAATCCATTTGTCATATCTGTAGAATATGCCATGATGGATGATCCACATGATGGATGATATCACTGCTGGGATCTCCAACCTTCGGGTCATTGTGGTGGTAAATTCTGCTACTGAAGCCATAAGAATGAGGAATATCGGGAGAATGCCTACCTGGAAATCAAACTGCTTGTCATTTTGTGCATTTTCTACAGATAGTACATACATTTTATTAGTTAGACTAGCTCTTTGAAGGGGTTGTCCCACAAAACTCTAATAACTTTCTGATTGTGGAGGTCAACCTTTGTAAGTGGGACTTATTGGAGATGGGGTGCTTGAGTACGTGTGACCACTGCTGCATTCATTTGGGGACCTTAAGGACCCTTGTTCTTATGATCAGTGGGGGTCCCAGCGGTCCGACCTCTACTAATTAGATAATTATCTCCTCTTTCAGCAGGATGATGTATCCTGCCACACTGCAAACATGATTCAGGAATGGTGTGATGAACATGAGCAAGAGTTCAAGGTGTTGACTTGGCCTCTTAATTCCCAAGATCTCCATCAGTTCCGGCATCAGTGATTGAGCTGTTTTTAACATCATCGTATACTGAAGATTTAAAAAACAACTGAACTTCTTGTGTTTCCACTATCTAATAAGCTAACTGATATCTTTTTTTGTGAGCGTTACTACTATAACCACAAATGCCATCTTGGTTTTGTTCAACTGAGGTCTGTCCTTCATGTCACTTAGGCCAATTCAATCTCTTGTGTGGTATAGCCACTTGCATCTGAAAACTTTAGAATTTGCCTATTTCTTACTGTGGAAGTAGCTAAAACTCTTGCACTTCCCTCACACAGGCGCTTTTTTTCCCGTGTTTACCGCAGCGTTTTCAGCTTCGCAGTAGAACGCTCCCGTTGTTCTCAATGGAGCCTCTCCGATAGGCACTCGATGAGTGGCACTGGAAAGCACCATGATTTTTAAGCAAAGTCTGTTCTATTTTTCGGCATTTAGAGCACCTCATCAATGATGGGGAGTGCTAAAAGCCAGGCCCAGATTGAAAGTAAATCGCGGCAAAGCTTCGCAATCAAAATCACAGCGCTCTGCTGAACGCCTGTGTAAGGGAGGCCTTAGGGTCTATTTACATAGGCCAGTTTAATGGTAACGTTCCAACCAAGTTTGTAACTGACAGTGAATGCAGTAAATCACACATGCAATTTTTTTCACTCTCTGTGCCTTCATTTATGTGCCCCATAATGTAGTTCATGGGCCTCAAAGTTGATGACCGTATCCCGTTAAACTGATAACTCTCACCTACATAGCTCTTTGGAGTGCTGAATCAGCCTATATCTCCTCCCTCCACTTTGTCTACCACTGCATCGGTGTGCTACATTCTAATGATTAACATCCTCCCGTCTCCAAAACTTATCCTATGCTGCACTAGTCCTCTGGAATGTGCTACCTTAGACAAACAGATGTATTCCAAATATCCACAGTTTTAAGCCTGCCTTAAAGATATATCTTTTTAGGCAGGCCTATCATATTCTCTAGTGTGAATCTTTTCCTCCCCTGCATCTACATTATTCCTTAAATCCTGACCCCCTTCATCTCACACTATTCTCCGCACTACTTACACCTTTTAGATCTATCTATGCAGAAGTACCAGCTGGGTGACTGTCTCATGCAATCTTATATGTAATTCCATCTTTTTTATAATTAGCACGTAATTTATCCATAGTAGATAGCCTGTCCCAGGACAGTGACTGTAATAGAACATGGATCCACTTACAGGCAGGAACTGCTTAGCACAGGAGCCATCAAGCATGGATCCCCTTGTGTGTGTTAGCGCCAACAACATGCTGTACATTCCTGTCCAGTGCTTTGATGTGTGCACAGTAAGCAGCAGGAGCCGCTGGGCATGGAAGCCAGTGAGAATCAACCCCTTTCCAGCTCTTCACCCCTTCCTGGTATCGCCCACATCACGCTGAATGGCGCTAAATGCAACAGGAGTGGCCAGCCAAAGGTTGGTGAAGTAGCTGAGTCAAAGTTAGTGTAGTGGCAGCTGCTGTCTGCCATCTTGCTGGGTGCAGGGCACAGTAGAGTGAGTTTGGATGAGACCGCTTCCTTCTCCCCGCTTTGCACCACAATGTGGGTGCTGACAGAGATGCCGATCCCTGTGACACTGGTGGGTGGCATGGCATCGTTCTCACTCAACCCCCGCCCTCTGCTTAAGACGTACGGGCCACAGCATTCTCTACACTATGAACAATTAGGTGTCAAGTTCCCCTCTATTTGCCTAAATATATAAAATGTCTTAGAGTGTAATTCGGTCTTCCAACCACATGATGGCAGTATTTTGGTTACAAACTGACACAGGACACACTAACGCATATATTTTAGACCCTGTAGATTATAAGCTCTTGTGAGAAGTGCCCTCGTGTCTTTTGGTAGTGCATGGCCTTCTGAATTGTAAAGTGCTGTGGAATACGTTGGCACCCTATAAGCCCGGGGTCACACGGGCGGATTTGAATTGCGGATTCTGCGATTGGCAGAGGATATGCGGTAATACGTGGGCATTGAAAGGCATGAACTTTCGCCAGTTCGCTCAGATGTGAAGGTAGGATGTGCGGATTCTGCGAATGGAAAAGAAAAATTGCAGCATGCTCTATTTTAGCGTGGATTCCACCTAAACTGCCTCCATTGAAGTCAACGGGTGCGAGTTTTCCGTCGTCCATACACAATTAACATTGCATATGAGTGTCGGAAATGCTCGCTACTTCATAGGAAAATAGGTGAGCTGGAATGCCGGCTGGAGAAGAGCGAGATCAATCTTCAGCACGGACGATACTGTGCACACGTGTACATGCCCCTAGAAAATGCTCTCATCCGAGAGCTTCCCTGACCATTTGCAGTTACTTTCTACGAATGATCGCAGGTCTTCTGCGTGTGGAATCCGACCTGTTCGCGTGAGCCCAGCCTAATCATGGTTTGGGAGTCACCACACGGGTTATAGTACCTACTCCAATATGGACCCGTAGGAACTTCATGTTGCATAGGGCCTTCATTAGCGGTGTTTAGACCGCTTCTTGTATTCTGGCAGGTCCATGGGTTCAAGCTCATCATGGGGAGATCCTGCTGAAATGAGATGTTATCACCATAGGTGCGGCGTAGAGAACCTTTTGCCGATGGCCCTTAGAACTCAATGTGCACTTGTTGATCAGCAGGTTCTTGCAGTCACCTGAGCTCTACTCCATTGCAGAAATAGGAAATGCAAGACAAGAAGCTCTAGCATCAAAAAAACAAACTTGTAACTAGAAAATGCAAACAACTAGCCAAAGAACATTTTCATTATTTAAAGGGAATATGTCACTGGGTTCATGCTGCCCGCACAGCAAACAGCTTGATCCCGGGACAGATATGCCCATTGCCCCCGTGTTTGTGCTGTTTTGAAATGCTGACTAAGCACATTTTGAAATTTCAAGTTTTTTGTTTAGAGGGAAATAACTGTCAGTTTATATGCTGTGAGCCCGCCTCCTTGACCCGGAACTCTGCGACTCAGGTCAAACTGAGAAGTGTGTTTCAGAAGATCACATGAGTGCAAGGGGCATACCTGTCTTGGGTTCATGCTGCCTTTAAAGGTGATATGTTCTCTTTAACTTCATTTATTAGTTTCCCTCAGCATGTCTTATCCTGCTAATGTAAAGCAATAGGAAATATATGGGGTAATGCTTTAGTGCCCAAATCATATACGGTAGCAATATTACCTGTAATGTTAACATATAACACTGCTACCAAAGGCAACTAGAAACTGAAGTGTCTCCTGAAAGTACCCAAGTCTTGTGTCCCAGGTTATGATGTGGGTCGTAAAGCTGGAAAGAGAACTATTCTACAACTCTACCATCCATAGATACACATCCCGGAAGTGTAACCTCTCCAAAAGACCACCTCTTTGAGAGGACCAGATTTTTCATTACACCATAATTTGTGCAGATTGTCCTCTTCTTCTTTGAGAAGACCACCTCCATAGAAGACCACTTTTCAATGCAATTTTTGGTGGTTGTCTCAGAGGTTCCAGTGTAGTTCTAGAATATTTTTTATTTACTCTAATATAACAATCTTATGCATGTTACTATATGTACATGTAATAAATTATATCCTGGTGGTTTTATATATTTCTATCTCCAGGCAGTGAACAAATATGTGGCTTGGTAGTAATTTTACGCCTGCTAGCTTCAGTCTCTGCCTGAACTGAAGAGAAAGCATTGCTGGGATTGGTTGGCAGTCATGCCTCACATCCAGGTGGCAAGCACTGACAGCTCCGTGTCAGATGGCAGCTGTCAGTGCCTGCTTTTCTGTTTGTCTGGCCTGCGACTCGGCAGCACTGACTGCAGGCATCCTGCTGCTCCCAAGAATGTCACCCATGAAGGTGGGGGATCAGCGAGGACAGGATTACGCCAAAGGCATCTTCATCTTGCAGCCCCCACACTTTGAGCGGTCTGACACTTTTTGGCTGAGGAGGTGCATAGTCACAGTTGCCAAGAGAACCTAGTCAGGTGGTTGAAGACACATGAGAGTCATTTAAGAAGCAAGCGAGCAGCTCAGCTGGCACACGGCATGGCTGCCTACAGTTGTGTCCCTGCTAATTAGCACAGTCCTGGGGTATCTGCATCCTACGCCGGAACCAAAGAAGAGCCGGACTTGTTTGCAGCCTCTCGAGATTCAATGGCCCTCGGTGCGAAAGCGAAGACTTTGCCGCCGGCAGCAGATGCTTCTCAGGTGGCTCTTTTGATCTGGATGGTGCTGTTCAAACACATCATGGATAGCGTATTGTTCGAGCTACAGCCCTCCGTTCACCGCATGCCGGCCTTTCTCGTTTGGTTGAATATAGCTTACTGCTATTTTTAACAGCTGCTCGATCGCTCTGCGGTTATTTCTTTCGAAAGATTTCAGGCAAAGGGGACGCTGCAAACACAAGATGCAGTCCAGGTAATAAAAAAGTAGCAGTGTGATTAGAAGTTCGTAATACCCTTTTGTATCATGTCACTTAGTGCCTCCATTGGGGCGTTTAAAAGGCTTTTGTCACTTTTTTTTGTATTTAACTAGTTCATTTCTAGATGATGAATTGTAACGAGCAAGAGTGTCAATTTTTCATATTCCATATATCCTTTTATATAATACAAACAGCTAAAATTGTAAATTTTTGTTTATTTTTGGAAATTTTAGTGTGCCTTTTTGTCAGAACAGAAGTTGCACGGCGTGGCTCGGCGCACAGAGGGAATATTAACCTACCAAGTAGATAAGCTGCTATGATCTATAAATACAGCCAGTGCGTAGATTCTTTAAAAATAGTCTTTGGATTCATCCATCAAAGAGAAGTGTCTCTAACCAAAGTAGCGCAGTCATAGATACTCCGCCGCTTTATCTCAGCTCGCCGAGGAACCGGGTTTTAAAAAGACTTCTGAGAAGTACAGGACACACTTGCCATTGAGTCAATATGGGCAGACTGTGATAACGCCGCCTCATGTGATCGCAGAAGATAATAGACAGCGACGCGCTTCTGGCTTTTACTCGGATACCTTGAAGGGTGTTCCAGCCAAAAATAGCAGATTCAAATGTTAATTTTTAAGATTTCCTACTATTTTGCTTTCTAAAAGTTGCCACCTAAGTTGGTGCAGAATGCCACACTGTGCAGGGATGGCATGCTTTTGCTTTCTGGATGATTCAGACTTGTTTCCATTGCTTTGTATTTTCTAGTTGACCATATTGAAGTGAGATACTGCAACCCTGCCCACATTGGTGGGTACTTTTGCTTTTCCATCGTTTTTGATGGCAAGAATAACTGCGCTTGCATTGGTATTGCTGGTTTTCTGTTAGTACATTGGAAACCCAGTCGGACCTTGCTAAAATCTGTCCGTGACCGTTGGGTTGTTGGAAACTGGAACACCTGTAAATGCATACCAGTCGTCAACATATTTGGAATATTTTTTTTTTTTTATGATAAAGTGCCTTTGGCCATTTATCTTGCCAATTGGTCAGCTCCTATGAGATGAGCCCCATAAACTAAAGTTATGGGCTTATAGGAGCTGGGCACGGAGTTTGGTGAAGTGACTCTCACACTTACCTGGTCCTTTCCTCACTCTCTGCTTGCAAAGCCCACTACTGCATGCATCCTGTGAACTACATAGGCACACGCTCATAACGAGAGAGCTGGTTCTTACATGAGCGCTTAGGTAGTCTGCAGGATGAATGCAGAAGGAACTCTGCAAGATATTAAAAAAGGAAAGGCCGGCTGCACACAGGGCAGATATGCATTGAGGAATCCGGAGCAGATATCCGCCTACAGATTCCGCTGCAATGACTGCCCATAGCATGCTATGGAAACACGGGCGGAAATCAATTGTGATTTTCCTGCTGGCAGAAAAAAAAAATCGCAGCATGCTCTATTTCTGTGCAAATTCCGCAAAGACTGCTTCCATTGAAGTTAATAGAAGCCGTCCGACCCGCGGGCCTTCCGCAATGACATTGCGGAAAGGTCGCGGATTCCACATCACCTAGAGATGACGCAGGGGAAGCCTGGATGTGAAAATAAATAATTGCACTGCGCATGTCTGACGGCTCACCGTGCGGACCATTTGCAGTACAGGAAAAAAGAAAATGTCAGGTATGCGCGGATGCCGCCTGGGCACACAGTCAGATTCCGCTGCGGCCGTGTGCAGCCGGCGATGACGGTTGCATCCCTAGATTCAGCACTTCAGCTCTTATAAGCTCCATCACTTTTGTTTATGGGGCTCATGGGAGCCGACGGATTCCCTTCTAAAAATGAGCTAAGGTCTTGGATTAGTTGTATAGGCTGCGCATTTTTTATTTTTTTTTGTTAAAGGCAACCTGTCATCAACTAAGTGCTTATTGTTTAGGTGACGTGGAGTCTTGGAAGCCTCTTTTAATACTCACCTGGTCCCCAATTCCTGCAGGGTCCCCCAACAATCAGCGTGTGCTCACGCCTTCCTATTCATCTCTATGGGACTGCACACACAATCCTTCTGAAGAGTCAAGCTGGTGTGCGGATGCTGACTTTGCCCGGTGACCCTGCAGGAACGGGGGATTGGATAAGTGTGAAGAGTGCCCCCCGGACTCCACGTCGCCTATACTATAAGCTCCACAACTTAGTCGTGCTCCTAGTTTGACAGATTCCCTTCAATTCGTTCGAATCAAGTGCTTTTGTCATCTTGTCTTTGACTCAAGCCACTGGAAGGACACAGGAAATGAGTATAGTGAGTGGAAGTGGCGCGTACACTTGTGACAGGGGGTTTAGTCGTGGTCAGGACTGAGGAGGAGAATTGAAACCAACCAGAAACCACAGACTGAGGCTCAGCGAGTGGAAGGAGTAGGATCTCCTATATATAGAACCGTCTTGACTTGCTGATGTAGCCGATAGCTCAACCTTCCTACATGTCGCACATCATGTGGTTTCTGTTGCACTCCATGTATTATCCCTCTTTGACTGCATTCTTCATTGGGTTAGACATATGCAATATCTCATCTTGAAATAGATTTGCATATTGATCATATGAGTCAACTGAGTGTGATTGGCATAAACAGGTTGCCATCTTGATGAGGGCCTCCTAATGTACCTACCAGGAGTATCGTATAGTCACAACACTTATGTCCCCTCTTTATGCCAGCAGATGATGCTTACCAGTCTTATGACTATAAACCAGGGACATCATTGTGCAAACTCAGAAACCCATGTAATGATGACTTCGGGACCTGTACTTTTCCTATAAAAAGTTTTCTGATTTATAATATATATATATACATATGTGTGTGTTTATTTATTTATTTTTTTAAACCATGAAATTCTAAGGTAAATGGAGCCATTCTTGAGCTAAAAACATTGAATTGTACTAGAGTTTGGTGTTGTAAATTATATTAAGACGAGTTATGGCTGAGTTATAAGTTAACTGGTAGAGATTCCTAGGAAGTAGTTTGTCCCTTTTTTTTGTAACTTTTTTTTTTTGTACCTTAAATTGGTAGTTAGTTCTCCCGACTGATTCATTATGAAAGTCTTGTATTGACTTTCTACATGTGGTCAGTTTCTACAAATGTAGTTGAAATCGCCATGAAATGATACTTTACAACTGGACAACCCCTTTAAGAAATAGCCAAACTATTTATTTATACCTATCGTATCTGCAGGCTCAGTCATAAATCTGCCACCTGGGATTCCCAGGGATCAACTATTCCATGGGCTAGTTCACTTGTACATTGAGCTGATTTATGCAGGAAAAAGTCAGCTCTGCTCCAACTGCAGTGGCCAAGCTTGGTATTACAGGTGAAGTTCCCACTGGAGTAAATAGGTTGCAGTACCAAGCCTGGCCACTGCAGTGATAACAGAGCTGTTGGCTTCCTGCAGAGATCAGCACAGTGCATCAGCCTGTGCAACAGCTGATCGGCAGGGTTCTTGGGCAGCAGACTACAGCTGATCCAGCATTGATGGCCTATACTATAGATAGGCAATCAATCATTTACAGTTGAACAACAAATTTAATAAACTTACTGTCCCTTGTGTTTTTCACTTATTGGGTTAGTTGAGGTTTTCATACAGAAGCGGCATCCTTTGGGTAGGTGCTAGGATCCATCACATTGCCACATGCTCCTCCGTTCATGCGGTCCCTGACGTATTATTCTTCAGTCCAGTTTGCATACGATTCGCCTTGAACTTTGACAAAAATAGCATGTTTTAGAGTTTGCTTTTATATTTAAATAAGTGTCAAATATAATATTCCTTTATTTTATAGCTGGCCATCCTATGAATTTGACCCAAGCCAGATCCGCCTGATTGTCTACCAGGACTGCGAGAAACGAGGAAGAAATGTCTTGTTTGACTCAAGTGCCAAACGCAAGACAGAGGATCTGTCTGTATCGGTGAGCTGCTCCTCTATATATAATATGATTGTTATTTAACTGTGTGTAGGAACAAGCTGTGATTACAGCGGGAGGGTTATTCTGGTTTCTGCTTCATTATCATTCCACGCCCCGTCTGGGTGCAGTTATGTGACACCATATCACTTGGATAAGCAAGTATGTTTACAAATACAAGAAACCCTGAGCAAATACTACCAGCTAATAACCGGCTAACCGCATGTTGGAGAATTGTCATGTCCGCAGCGGACTACAAGCAGTGGTTAGAACGGGTTACCGCTCACACCTGCCTTAGGGCTTACCCACGGAGTTTCTGTCTCATTTTAACGTCAAGAATAGCAAAGCGTGCAACATTTATTCTTGAACATCATAAACCGTTTATGTGAAGAAAGCCGGCGGGAATAAAACACTTCTGCGTTGCTGTGTTTTCTAAGAAGGTATTAATAAACATGAAGAAGGTGCGTACAAGAAATACGTTGTGTTATACCATATGTTAACAAATAGGAGGGGGCAAAAGTGTATAATCCTGCAAGGGATTCCATAAATATCGAACTTGGCTCTTTCTTGGGTTGAGTCATTAGTCATGAACTTGCTGATATGGGCATGTAGGTGGTATTCTGCACTTTCTTGGCCTCCAGCCCAAATAATGTTTATGCAGGTTGTTCCCTGCCTTATTCACAATTGTTGTTCCCCTACTTAATCTACTTTTGCATGCTTTATCAGTAAATACTAATAAAAACAGATTGGTTAATTCCTTCCATGCACACCAGCTATAAAAGCTCCTACGGCTGACCATACACTTCTGACAGCTGTTCAGCCAACTGCTATTCCTCCCAGCTACCCAAAAACACATGAATCCCCAGCATAGCAGAGTAGCACTGTGCTCTCAATCTATAGAGGGTAGTAAGGGCTACTTCAGTTTCACACGATTCAACTATGAATTGAAGGGTGATCGTTCCATGTGAACATTCAATATAAACCCCACCAACAATTGAATGATGAATGATACTTTGTTCGCTTATTGGTACTCATTAGGGATGAGCGCGCCTACTCGGTAAGGCTCGCTCTTCTCGAGTAACTGCTTGGTGATCTGAGCAGGCTCGGGTGGGCTGCGGGGGGTGAGAGGCGGGGAAAGCGATCTTCCTCCCGCCCCCCACAGCTCACCCGAGCCTGCTCAGATCACTAAGCAGTCACTCGAGAAGAGCGAGCCTTACCGAGTAGGCTCACTCATCTCTATTCCTCATTCATTTTCTGTAGGCATACAAGTCATTGTTTTACCAGTCGTTTTGGGTAAAAAGTAGAGGTGAGCGAGCGTACTCGCTAAGGTAATCTACTCGAGTGAGTAGTGCCTTATGCGAGTACCTGCCCGCTCTCTAAAGATTCGGGTGTCGGCGGGGGAGAGCGGTGAGTTGCGCGGGGGAGAGAGTGAGAGGGGGATCTCCATTTGGGGAGCAGGAAAGGAAAATCCCTGCCTGAACGCATCTGTCTTATTATGGAAGCAAAAAGTGCTGGGCGGACCCTATTGACTATAATGGGGTCCGTTCTGTTTCTGCTCAGCTACCCTCCCGTTTACCAGAAGTGCTCCCTGCAGTGCTCTTTCTCCCGATACTTTGTGACGGACATGCTTTGGAACCTCCGAACATTGGTTCCATCGTGGATGTAAACCCGGCATTAGTCAGTCTTATTGACTTTTATGTCAACTGTAGTCATTTCGACATAGGTCAGGCCGAGTCAGAAGCCAGGATATAGTTAAAAAAAACAAACTAAAAAACCCTCATCCCTTCTTGCCAGGGTTCTACATTTTAAAGTTGATTTGTAGCTTGGAAGTCGCTGACATGTGGTATCCTGAATATGCTGACTGCTGCCCTGCTGGACTCCAACTATTCCACACTAGGGATCATGTGGCTGTGGCGTGAACCGCTATGAGCCGGTGAACTTGCTTCTATAGTAGATCACACCTTATGACCTTGTCAAGACACTTGATGGAGCTTTAGCAGAGTTCATGTAGGCTGGCCTTAATAGTGTTATTTTCAGGAGCAGTAAATCCAACCCTTTGGTACAAAATGTTTTTCCTGCTGCTCAATTCAATTACATATTGGAGGCCTAACAGAATTAAAAAAAAAAGTCCTTATGTAAATTAAAAAGTATTTAAGCAATTAGGTTCCAGCATAGAAGAACCTGAATGTTTTAAGTCCTAAACCCAAAGTCATTGCTGTGAGATCCTGATGACTTGTTTGCTTCTGTAGATTCAAATCATATCAGAGGCGTAACTTGAAGCTCCTGGGCCTCAATGCAAAATCTGTAATAGGGCCTCCAACTATGATGCTTTAGTCATAGTACTGGGCTCCCTATATGGAAAAGAAAAGCCTTATGGGCCCCCCAAGGCTTCTTGGCCTGAATGCAACCACATCCCCTGCATCCCCTATAGTTACGCCCCTGAATCCCATCATGTGTCTCCACATATGCACATATTCAAGGCAAGCTAGCTGGTGATGTGGTTCTACATAGCAAAAATGCACTAGATAAAAGTCTTAAAGGGATGTGTGGTTGCAGTAGTGCAGCCTCATGCTTTGATTTTAACTTCAAAAGCTCATTTTTCAGCATAAGAGTATTTAAAAAGCAATAATCGCGATTCTAATGTACACTAAAGAGCCTTTTTTTCATTTGTTTTCTAAGTATTTCTGCATTTATTATAACATATTGTGGTCATCATTTTCAAATCGCTTTAAAGACTACACTTTTGCACTTTTATTTGTTTTTGGAAATGAAGACTTTTGGTAATTTGGTTTTCATTAAAAATTTCTGATTTGTATTGTTTGATTTCTATGCTTGCATTGTTTCCGAAGCTATTATAGCCTGCAGGACTGAAATTGTAGCAGATTCCAACAGAGTAAACTGCCAGCTCCTCCCTAGTCTGCTCCACTGTTGTGAACCTGCGTTCACTGCCTTTCCACTGAGCTATTATGGAAGGGGATGGTGGAGAGATGATGGAGATCAGGAGGTCAGAGAGCAGAGAAAGCTACTATTACAGAGGACTGTAATTCACAGTGAGTGGGGACAGCCTAGCACTATTCAGAGAGAATGAAACGGATGAAGAGATACTGTGTAGTATTGAGTGGTTTTGGCTATGCTACACAGCCTCTGAAAGAGAAGAGGGAGCTTAGCTTGTGCATGCCCATGAGAGACCAGTTGATCAGTGTTGAGTATACCCCTCTCGACAGAAATGTGAATATAGGAGAGACCATAAACCAAGTATGAGTCTTTCTAAATACACAAGAAGGAAAACTAAATGCAGGAATGGATAAGTGCATCATTATTTTTCTGCTGGGACTATGTAAGGGCTTGTCCACACTAGCATTAGGGCTGCTGCTCTATTTGTTCCATCTTAAAAACTAAACTGAAATAAAATGGACTCAAACGGAGTCATCGTTTTTGTTTTTTGTTTTTGAAAACCCATTTCAATGGGCAAAAAAAGGAAAATGTTGCATTCCTTTTTATTTCACTTTCTCTGCTCCAAAAATGGAATAGAGGAATGGAAGTCGCTAACCCTAGTTTGGACAGGCCCTGAGATGTGTATTGATTTCTCCTGCACAAAGGTTTCTATAGCGTTTAAGTGCATTTCAAGTATGTAAAAAGGGCTTTTGTGCATCACCCCTTTAACAACATGGAATTTACCGCCTTTTGTTCATTCTCACTTAGATTTGCCATATATCATCTAACATTATTTCAGTTGTTTTCCATGTGCTTCTAAGCAATAAGCAATTGTTTTTTCTAAAGCGTACTAAAAGCTTTTTTTTTTTTTTTTTTGAAAGTTGATCGCATTTAAGGCGTAAAATCGGCAGTAAAACTGATCATTCGTTGCCCTACCCTTCCCTAAATAGACTCTCTGAACCTGGACCTGTTTATTTCAATTGTGTAAGAGAGTGACTGGCTGATGGGCAGTCCATAAATCTTTGAGGAACAAAAGGATCCGATGGGTTAAAGCATCTGTTTTTAATGACCTTACAGAATAAGTTGTGTGTGCATAAGGAATCACACAGTATTTTGAAGGTTATATGATTTATCCTTCATCTTTCAGCAGTTTTCCCCCTCTGCAGGCTCCATCTCTAATTCTCAGTTTAGCCTGAGCTAGTGGGTGGAGACAAAAGAAGAGGAGATCCATCTCCTATATCACCATCTCTTATATGCACAGAAAGTAGTAGTAGCATAGAAGACATTGGGAAGAAGTACTGAGCAGTGTAGATGTGATTTCAGTAGTTGTGAGATAGTAAAGCATGTCTGCGTGCACCCTTACTTCTCTTTTGTTCGGCTCCTCATCTCTACTCTCCCATCCAAGATAGATTTTAGCAGTAGTTAAGAGTGAGTGAACAGTTTAGGAGGAGGGGAAGACTGATAAGTAGAGAGAGAAACCTTTTTCACTGAGATATTAGTCTCTTATATTGTCTTCGCCTGCACTATTGATTTATGCAAATTACAAAAAACAAAAACAAACCCTCAGTGACCATGAGTCTTGGCCTATCCTTCTCTCCCATGACCAGATACATCAGACGGGTCAGTTACGGAGAGATTATGCACACATATTTACATACATTACACTGTGAGTCGTTGTGGAGTGTGTGGTTTTGTAAGTACAAGTTTCTCATAGCCAGCAGAATCAATGTGGTGCCTGTCACATGCCTGCTGAGCTTAGCCAGAAAGTTTGTTTGTTAGGTCAGAGATAAATTGCAGTTCTAGTTCACAGACTGCAGTGTGATCATATGACTGCCTCGCACACACTCCACCCTGTTGCAGAATACTAACTCATGGCAGTGCGTCTCCTAGATGAAGCGAACTGTTGAAAGGCAGTTTCTGTCCTCTATGTGTGATCTTTATTACACAATCTATTTGGTATCACTCTATTGCTGCCTGCCTGAAAGAGGAACACAGCATAAGGCAATGTATTGTGAAGTGGAGGAAGCGTCCATTATATAGTCATATGAGCTTATGAGTCATATGGACATGTGAGATGAGGCTTTCTCAAGAATGTGCTTCAGGATTTCTCATTTACGCCATGCAAAATGCATAAAGACTCATCTCACATTGAAAAATGCCAAGTATTCCTGCGAAATAAAACCAAGTTCTGTTTAAAAACTGAATACGTAATAGTCTCTTCTGCCAGTGGGTTTCCAAAACGCAAAGCCAGTTATGATGATACATAAGTTTAAGAAATAGATTTGGCTTAAAGGGGCACTAAGCTTTTTTCAGACAATTTATGCACCTCGAATAGCCTGGGTGTGTCCCATCAGTCTTGTAATATAATTACATTAAAATATTTTTTTGTTTTACCACTGTAAATCAAGTGTGAAGTGGCTGCCAATAGGAGTCTCCCTTCCAGATCAACTGTAATTCACTACCTGTTAGGTATTGAGCTTCACTAGTAGCTGGAACACTAGGATTTTTTTTTCGCTGTGGGGAAGGGGCTGTATTTTACAGGCTGTTCCCCTGCACCGAGAGGCTGACAGATCTGTAGACCAATCTTTGTCTGTTTCTGCACACTACTTTGGCTTTAATAAACATTTGGTCAGAATGTCTCTGAATTCCCAACTCCTACAATTGTCCTGGGATAGCAGAAGAATGGGCATTCAAATATTGCTGATTGGAACAGAGAAAGCATAATGCAGCATGGGAAGTGAGGGAAAGGAAATGCGAGAGAGTGAACTACTGGCAGAATGCTAGGCTTGCAACAGGCCACCTGCCTAAAAGTGGATTGCAAGCAGCAGGACAGCAAAAAAAAAAAAAATGGCGCAAACCACCTAAAAATCAGAACTTAAAGTATGAAACGGTTCAAACAGAAGCAAATGAGTGAGTAAGGAGAACCTGTTATATTTTAAAAAACTTGATGAAAACTCGAGTGCGCTTAAAAAAAACCCAAGAAAAACTTTTGCCTATAATAGTAGCACACTGAAGCCCCCACTCTCCTCTGAGGTTATGACAAGGTTCTCACTCCATAGCACAGCGAAGATCATGGCACCATGTGACGCCTGGATTATTTATCAAACATGCATTATTCTAGTAATCCCTGCACTTCTTCAGGCCTATATATGTCTGATATGTATTTCTCTGTTATCTATCTGTTCTGTTAGGACAGAGTTGTGATCAGTGACTGCAGCATAGTTGCACTGCCCTTTGGGAGTCTGTGATAGTATGACCTCTTTTCGTTCATAAGACTGCTGCCGTGTTCTTTCTATACCCTGTATGTTATGCTGTAGGTCTGTCTTTGCAGATCTGTTTCATAGTCTAGTGCAATATAGGCTAGTCTTACATACTGGATAGGCAAATCTTATTTAAAACACCATATGCGCACAGTAATTTTAGAAGATTCACATGTTTTTTTTTTCTTTATACATTGATAGAAAAAGGGGCAGTGACAAGTGATTTGGCACCTTAGACAGATTGCGGAAATGCCCCCATTTCCCCCCTCACCCATTAAAATCAATTAAAATACCTTACTTTCTAATGTAAGCAATTTAAAGATGTCTTCAAAGAAACGGATACAGAGAGAAAAAAATATTTAATCTGGTGACCCGCTTTACTTTTCTTCTCCATTCAGCCCAAACCATTCTGGCGATTTCTCCTGAAGATTGCAGAGATTGCTGCTTAGACATCTTTGGTCAGGGGTATAGCTATAGTAGATACAGAAGTAGCTGTCGCACCAGTCCCTGGAGCCTAATAGGGTCCAAAGGCTGTTCTGTCACAAGACACCAGCATTATAAATGATCTAGCTGTAGGTGGGTCCTATTGCAGATTTTTCACTTGCTATTAGTACAGACCCTAGATTAGACCCTGTAATTATAACAGAACCCCAATCTGACCCATAACTAACTGAGCCCTGATGCAACCATGTAATTAAAACCGCCATAGTTCCTTAAAGTGGTTCTGTCATTAGAAAACAAAAATTCTATACTTTCCTATTCCTCCCCCGTCAGTCTGCTTATCGCATCTTCTCCCCGCCAATCTTCTCCTGGCTCCTGAAGACCTCTGGGTCATCTCACGACAAGCCGGGCTATTCTTCCTGCAGGGCAATGTATGCTACGTCACTAGTGGCATAGGATTCACAGCCTAGCAGGGAGTGCTGAGCTATTGCTGAGACTGCACATGTGCGCGGTCTCTCTGCAGTAGTATATGAACACTTGTGGCAGGACAGAGCACATTCGCAGTCTCTGTAATATCTCGGCATTCCTTCCTAGGCAGTGAACATTACGTCACTAGTGACTTAACCTACACTGACCTGCCGGAAGAAGAATGCAGAGAATGGGCGCATCATAACAAGAGGAGGAGGATCTGGCCGGCTTGCGGTAAGGTGACCCGGGGGATTTGATAAGATCAGTGAGGGAAAGGTGCTCGAAGAAGGCTGCCTGGGGAGGAATAGGTAGTAGTGTTTTTTTGTTTTTTTATTTATTTTTTTAAATGACAAAACCCCTTTAACTTCAGACAAAACCATAAAAAAATTTTCTCCTCCCTCCTTCTTTGTATGCTTTGGGTGCTGGTGGTGCTTCTGGATCTTCCTTTGCTGTGGAACGGAAGCGAGGAGCAGTAAGCAATGCCAACCATGCTTATTGCTCCCTAGGACTTCTGACACTGATGGACAGAGGCGTAGCTTGAAACTTCTGGCCTCCAATCCATAATCTGTAACAGGGCCCCCTAATCTAATGGCTTATTCATAGTACTGGGCTCCCTCTATGGAGAAGAGAGGCCTTATAGGCACCTAAGGCTCCTGGGCCCAGGTGCAACTGCATCCCCTATAGTTACGCCCTTGCTAATGGAAGCAAAGTGCTCATTGTTTAGAAGGTTTTAGATGAGGCTTTTTTTCTTTTTAACCAATAAACTTGTGCCCCATTCCTCCCCTCTGACATAGTGGCGTCCTAGACAGTCGCCTTTCCCTCTTCCCGGCCCTCGTAGAAATAATAATATACCATCAAAACAATGATGCCCAAACCCAACTGCGGTGGACATCTGAGGCAAGAATGGACAAAGGCCAACATTGCTATTTTCTGACGCAGAACACGTGGCCCCATGTGTTTTTATTTTCTAAGTGTTTTTTATTTGTTGGTCCAATATAATATTTGACTGTAGAAGGAACAGTTGTCAAATGATCGCTGACGTTAGTTTTCACTTGTCTGCCCAGTTCTTTCTTTCTCCTAATATGACCAGGTTTCCTATTTGAGGGTCTGTAAGTTATACTTTGGTTCCTTACAGCACATTACACTGTGGATGATTAATCACATTTAAGGGATGGTAATATTTCAGCCATATCTAACATGCCATCCTGGAAAAATGTTTATGTGGAATTTAAAAGACCTAGAATAAAATGATCTTTGCAATGTTCACACATTTAATCCCCACAGCTGCAGCCAAGTAATGTCCAGTCTGAGCTGCCACCACCTGTCCACCAGTCATGGCACATAATCCAGTCTTTGGAGGGAATACATCCAAGTCAGAGCCTTCTTTTTGTGAACTTTGAGTAAGAAGTTATGATCTTGCATTTGCGACAGAAAATTGATTTGTCATTTGCCACGTTTACGTAGAATAAAGAATAGAGCTGTGCATGTGATGGATGGAGCTTTGTCTAGAAGATCTAGATTCATGGGAAAGGTGAGGAGGGTCAGGGTGAAGCCAGTTCTCTAGTCTAGTAGTACTAGAACTGCTCTCTCCATAGTTGTGTTTTATCAATTAATTGTATGCTTCTGAGGAATTTCAAACCATGCGCTTGCCTAATATAAAGAGGTACCGGATGGGGAACTCCTTATTAAAAATACTGGTAAAGTTTTTAGAACGTGTGACATGAAGGGATCATTTTGTAGACTTACAACTATGAGCAATGTATGAAGTAATGTGAATCGGCTCCATAGTTTGTCTCAAGCAGGCATCACGCAGGTCCAATTATCAACTTTTTAAGCACAGAAGGCCCAAAATAGGTGTTTTCTGAGGTCTAGTTGACCAATACAGCACTGCTACCCTGCGCTAAGCTCTGATGTTACCGGCTTGCACGTGGCAGGCAGGATTCACTGACTTGTGCCAGCTTTTGAAACATTATTCAGTATTCTGATAGCCAACTTCTATTTCTAGAACTTATGTGGGTGATGTGTGAGCAAAATAGTGCCGGTGTTTACTTGAAATAGGGTGCAAATATTAGTGAAAAGGTCAAACCCTTTCAATAGCAAATCACTGATATATTTTAAATGCCAGTTTATAATTGATGAATTGCTATATTAGGCTCTTTTACCACAGTTTTACTCATTGTGGCATATTCATTTTAATATTTAATAAGAGAAAAATGAACTCTGCTTCTCTGTAATGGAGGTCCGAAAACAAAGGGATACAGAAGCTGAACACTAGACTGATTCAGTAATTCTCTTTATGGATATGGTACCTAGCAGTGGAATTTATAGAGGATGTCTCTAAAGTAAGTCCCATGTTGGTGTATTACTCAGCAACCAATGTACATGAGGCTGTTTTTCGGTTTCCTGTGATTCACATGGATATTAGATTTTATCCAATTTTTTATCAATTCAATGTGAGTCAGTGGGTGATGCAGTAGACATTGATGCGGTAATTGGACTCCTGCCAGTCTGCCTACCATGTATGGCGTCAGTGTCTGCAGCTTCCTGAATTCTTACTCGCAATTCATCAAGGCTATGTGGAAAAAGCCCATGGAGTTAATCCAGGTGATCGCAGGACCACTGCACGAGGGCCTAGTCTTTTCTTCCCAAAGTTCCTCTCCAGCATTGTAGAGGTAGACACGAGCTTGAAGGTGAAAGTAGGGTGACGCACCATCCTGCTGGTAGACTTAATCATCGTTCAGTTGCGGCATTAACCAATTTTCCAACATGTCTAGTTAGGAAAAAACGGTTACTGTGGATGCCACAACGAAGAACGGGACGTAGAATTGGCGATGAGACACTGCACAGAAGACTTTCCATTTTGGTGAGCTCAATTGGAGATCACCTGCTGTAACTCCATCCAATTTTTTAATTGTGGGGCTGCATTAGGACAAATCCTATGTGCCACCTCTGTAACCTTTATCAATCACATGCAACAATTCAGGAAGCCACAGACATTGTGACTCCAGACATGTTTGGCAGAGTCTAGCAGAAGTTTGGTCACCACATCGATGTTTGTCCTCCATTCAATCAATGTAGTGTGGATAAAACCTGAGATCCTTGATACAAAAACCGCCTCTCTTGTACGTTGGCTGCTGAGTACCAAATTTATTAAAGTGGGTCTTACTTTAGAGACACCCTGTACAATCAGATAAAACTGCTGCGGCAGATGTTTACTTGGACTTTTGTTGCATAACCCTTTAGTCGGCCTTTCCTCGACATGAAATTAATGTATACAAGAAATGCATTTACTCTTAAAGGGGTTGTCCCGCGAAAGCAAGTGGGGGTATACACTTCTGTATGGCCATATTAATGCACTTTGTAATATACATCGTGCATTAAATATGAGCCAAACAGAAGTTATTCCCTTACCTGTTCCGTTGCTAGCGTCCTCGTCTCCATGGAGCCGTCTAATTTCAGCGTCTAATCTCCCGATTAGACGCGCTTGCGCAGTCCGGTCTTCTCCTTTCTGAATGGGGCCGCTCGTGCTGGAGAGCTGCTCCTCGTAGCTCCGCCCCGTCACGTGTGCCGATTCCAGCCAATCAGGAGGCTGGAATCGGCAATGGAACGCACAGAGCCCACGGTGCACCATGGGAGAAGACCTGCGGTCCACCGTGGGTGAAGATCCCGGCGGCCATCTTCGCAAGGTAAGTAAGAAGTCACCGGAGCGCGGGGATTCGGGTAAGTACTATCCGTTTTTTTTTTTTTAAACCCCTGCATCGGGTTTGTCTCGCGCCGAACGGGGGGGCTATTGAAAAAAAAACAAACCCATTTCGGCGCGGGACAACCCCTTTAAATAAAACGAAGACCCTTCAAGGTGGTCTTTGTGTCACAAACATATGGCACTGTTTTAGACTGGTTTATCAATTTTCACCCCCTATTTCATAGCATTAATATATACTGTACTTTTCAAACAGACTGAGTTGAGTCTTCAGTGTTCCTTGTACATTATTGTTGGTTGAATAGTCAATAAAAGAGCCAAGCCAATACTTTATAGTATACTTGAAGCCTGGTTGTATGGAAATACAGACTCTCAGTTGACCTTGCAATAACGTTTTCTTTTAATAATTTTCTGTAAAGCTGTTTAGATCTGTAAAGCTAACATTTGCTTTTCCACTCCACAGAAACTGGTGAGCGACACTCCTGTGAGGGTGTTCGGAAAGTGTTGCCAGCTCAGACCTGGAGGAGACAGCTCCACGTCTCTGGACAGTTCAGCAAGTTCACTGGCTTCTGACACAAAAGAACAATGTCCAAAGTACCAGGTTGGTAAAAGTTCTGTGTTGCATCACTCGGTCTGAGGTTATTTAGAGTAAATCTACCAGAAAATGAAAATACGCCTTTGGTGTAAATGAATGTGAAAATAAATTGTAATGCCCTATCGTAAAGACCTTCTGTACAGACAAATAACCAAAACCGTTAAATCTACATGTTCTGTTCGGCTTGAATAGTGGAAATTATGTTGGTATATGTGGGGACATCAGTGTATTTGATGATTTGGATCTGCATTAAGATCTCTATTAATTAATTCCCAGTCATTGTTACAAGGCTTGTATAAAGATTCTAACTTTGGCTTGAAGGAATGCCTTCCAATAGATGTAATTGTGGAGGTATTATTCCTTTTCCTTTATTTGCATATTACCCAGAGGAGCATGCATGGCCATTTGAGTCTCCTCATTCACCATCTAGGTGCTCTCCCTAAGGAGAAAAGAGCGTTTCTGACCCCCGTCCCAGGCCTCTCACTAGCAAAGCCAGACTCCTACTGTAAACTGATAAAGGGCAAACACCCTGAAACAGCTGTCTGTGCATGGAGTCTGGTTTTGTTTTTAATTCCCAGTCATTGTTACAAGGCTTGTATAAAGAGTCTAACTTTGGCGTGAAGGAATGCTGCCTTCCAATAGGTGTCATTGTGTAGGTAGTATTCCATGTCCTTTATTTGCGATCTCTATTACAACACTGCACATAAATCAGAAGAGAATGTGCTGTAGAATTGCAACTCTTATCTCCAGACCTGTAACATGAAAGAATCGGTTCAATGTTCAACAATTTTCAGTGTCGAAATTAGATATTTTCAAAAATGTTTTTTAGATGGTCTCCTCCGTTCCAGATGCTTCCTTTCTGATGCTAAAATACGGCTTGGAGCAAAGGTTTTATGGAACCCCAAAATTCCCTGCAAGGAGACAAGTATTATAGAACCTTACAAATGTGTAGACAACATACCAGGGTCCCCCTTAAAGTGTGGTTCTACCACTGACTGGGTTATAAGAAGTATCTGGTTAAAAAAAGGCACTTTAAAATGCTTTTTGGGGAAGGGGTTCCTGGACGGCAGTCTCCTGTTCACCTACAATGGATGACCTATCGGGCCATCAATAGTTCTACAACTAGACAACCCCTTAAAAGTCCTGCGCCCACTACATCCAAGAATTCTACACTAGGGAACATTATGTACCTGCACTTCCTGACTGTTGTGGTGGTTGATGTTGAGTCCTGATCTAAAGTGTGGGTTCCAAGTCTTACTGGGATCTTGGAGGTCGGTGCTGTATACTGCTTTTGTATTTCCCACAAGGAGCTATATCATACGGCCTTGTTCACACAATGCTTGGGAGTGTGGGTTTTACTGCAGCAGCTAGGTGTTACATGTAAGGGAACGACATTTTTCTCTTTTTATACTATTCAGAAGATAGTCACACAATTTTTGGGGGCTTAATTTTTATTCCAAAGCATGATAGACCCTCCATAACATGGCATACTTCACAATGGTGGGTGAAGAACATTAGAAATGTGGGTTTAAAAAAAAATTAAAAAAATCATTTTCTTCTGTTTACTGCACTAGTGTTCATCGGCCTCATAAACAGTCATGTGCCAAAGTAACCAAGATGCATAGCTAGTGTGAACAAGCCCTTGGATGGGTATATATTAGAAGCTGCCATTGGGTAGTCCTTTTATCTAACGACATATAAAATACATCATTTATTTAGCTTTTTTTAATTGTTCAGCAGCGACCATTGAGTTATGTCAACCGTTTGTGTCCGTTTAGGACGTGCAGTGAAGTGCTGATCGGGTATGATTGGCATTTTCCTTCCCCCAACAGTAAAAAGAGTTAAAAATGACAAGAGCATGTGACTTCTAAATGCTGAGTTGTTCCTCTGGCTCTTGGTCTGGGATCTCCTCTCTTGGCTTGGGTTACATTTTACATAAGAGAAGGGATTTTGGCTGCAGGAGAAGGCAGTCATCTGACACATAAATATTCTTCCTGTCAAGTGAACTTGCAGAGATCACAAGTTTCTAGTTACAACCTCCCCAAAATAGTGCTGTAAACTCACCGCCATCTCTTTATTCTAGCGAGACAAACCTGCAGCATTACAAAGCTGGAATGAAGCATTGTGCAGTTTGTCCTATCCGTTACACAAGGAATGTGTTGCTTCCATGTGTGTAGTTGAGTTTATTGGGCATTGCTGTAGAAGGCTTTCAATTAATATTTAGTGCACTTTTCTGCATCGCTTTGAAGATTCTGTATCGCCCTAGCTTGTCTGCTGTCCGCAAAGAGACCTTGAGACACACTCAATTCTAGAAAGACAGGGTTAAGAACAAAAAAGTTGCATGCAAGTGTATAACTTGAATTAGGAAGCTTATGTGGGCAGGGCTTGGTGTATGGTGTTTTGCACTGTTATAAAGTAGTTTAGTGCTTTATAAAAGTTTCATAAACTTTTAATAATGACACCCTTTAACATTAGCTGCTTGATGCCTTCGTTTGATATTAGGGGGCTTCATGGAACAATAGTTGATCAGCAGGGTTTTGCCGCCCAATATCTCCACGATCAGCTGTTTGTTGTGCAAACGCATTCCGGCATTGAGCTGATTACTGCAGGAAGCAAACAGCTCCATTCCTACTGCAGTGGCCAGGCTTGGTATTACAGATAAAGTTTTCATTCACTTCAATGGGATGTTTGTGTAATGCCAAGCCTGGCCACTGCAGTGGGAACGGAGCGGGCTGCTATTTGCAGAAATCTGTTCAATGCACAGACACCTCGATCCCCGGACCAACTAAATGGTGGGGATCCCAGGAGGCAGACTCTCGCTGATCTACTATAGAAGGGCTATTCTACAGATAGACCCTCAATATTTCACAACTGGACACCTTTTTAACACTTGATTGTCACAGTACAGGCCATCAATATCCATTTGGAGGAGGCGGGGGTTCCCCCAGTGTCTATGTCTGGGTCTGTCTCATCTGAATGAGGCATGCAGAAATTCACGCACCTGCTGCCGAAATAGCCTCATTCAGGCTAATGGAACAGATTTTCAGTTGCAGAAATGTGCAAAAGTAACATTAAAATTTAGTTATTTGGAAAAATAAAAAATCTGCAACATCTTCTCATTGAGTTGTAATGGTATGTAGAAGCGCATATTCCATTCCTCTGGAGCGGATTGTGTTGATTTGTAGCCAACATACAACATCCTGTTAATAAGAACTGCTAAGTAGGGTCATTTACTTTGTCACTTTAATTTCTGGAAAATGTCACATATGTTACTTGATTCGCTTCCCAACTAGTCTTGAGATTGTTTAACAATAATGCATTAACTGTCAGTAACGCAGACTGCCGCCTGATGGGGTTACACGTTAACGCCCGTTATGGTATGTGGATGGCGATCCGCATACCAGAGTGGTACAGTGCCTGTAGGATTTCATTTCTTTCTCGCCCCCAGGGATTACTTTTTTTGTGTTTGGAATAGTTTCAGCTCTTGTGTTTTTAAATGGGGAATAAAAACTCTTCTAATTAGTTTGAGCATTGCCGATTGTTCTGCTCAAATATCAAAAATGGAAACCTGAAAATCCGTCGTCTATCATTTGGCCTGACATAGTTGCAGAAAAAGTGAACGCTTTGCAATCAGCTGGAAGTCTGCAGTGGTTACTAATGTGGTTTGATTGTTATGTATGTCACAATTATAGACAAACCCCATCTAATAGCATTTGTATCCTTCATGTCTATTATTGAGCACATTGTGTAACGTACACAGTGCAGGGAGAAAAAGTAAGTGAACCACTGAATTTAATAACTTTTGGACCTTTCCTTCCTGCAAATGGGTTTTAGTTCATCAGTATTTCTGGAATGCCTTCACTGCACAGGCCTCTTTAGGTCCATCCACAGTATCTCGGTAGGGTAAAGGTCAGGACTTTGACTTGGCTATTCCAAAACAAATCTTTTTCAACCATTCTTTAGTCAATTTACTTGTGTGCTTTGGGTCGTTGTCTTGTTGCATCACCCGCCATCTCTACATCTTGAAGCCCATTGACTACTTCCTTTTACATACTCATGGAACATGTCTTGATACACTTTAGAATTTCGTTTTCTCTATTATGGCAAGGCACCCAGGACCTAAGGTGGTAGAGCAGCCCCTAAACGATGATGTTCCTGCCACCATACTCCATAGTTGGGATGAGGCTTTGCGGTTGCTCTGCAGTGTTCTTTTCCCTCCTATCGTAGTATTGTTCTAAAAATCTCCCCCTTTGTCTCATGTGTCCATAGAACATTTTCCCAGAAATATTGTTAAACATCTAGATGGTCTTGAGCAAACTTCAGATAGGTCACAATGTCTCTTTTTCTTTGGAGAGCAGCAGTTTTTGGTATCCTTCCATGAACACCTTTTTTGAAACAGATGTTTTTGTACTCTACGATCCCTGCAATAGGGATGACTACTTATAACGGGTTGGTCGACCTTCTTGAGCGTTCACAGCTTTCAAACAGGGAATAAATTCTGCAAGGTGCAAACATCCTCCATAATCAACTCAGCCCACGCCTGTTGCTACAGCTGTCAAAGCACATTTTGCAGATAAGTGGGACCAGATCTCTCGGCCCTTTCCAGCATATCCCAAACATGTTACATGAGGTTGCAGTCCGGTGGATTTGAAGGCCATGGCAATGTAGAGAATTCATTGTCCTGTTCTCCTACTACTCCCTAGTGATCTCCGTTCCACGATGTGGAGTGTTGTCCTGTTGATGAATGACACCACCACCAGCCTATTGAACCACAACACTGCGCTTCATGCTGTTTTTCGCTTACACTCGTGGATACGAATTGCGTATTTCGAGAGGGGAGTAAAAATCGCCGCATGCTCTATTTTCCTACAGACTCTGGGCAGACGGCCTCTATTGAAGTCAATGGAGGCCATCCGACCCATGTCATCACTAAACGATGGCGTGGGAAGTACAAATGTTGAATAGAAAAAACCTTACTGTGCATACGTGACGGTGAACTTCCATGGCCACCTGCAATACAGAAACCACAGGTATGCAGGGTGACCGGCCGGGCTCACAGCTGAAATCTGCTGTAGGCCTCCAGCATGAGGAATCCAGTCCGCCCGTGTGAGCCCGGCCTTACTTTTTTTCCCTGCGCTGTGAATATTTACTTCTGTTGGTCTCCCGCCGCAGCAAAAATCCGCCCGTGTGCAGTGGGCCTAATTATGGAGATTATCTTTAGGTCGTTTGGTGATTGACGCAGTGTAAACGCTGCTATATGGAGTCCATTTCGTGTAGGTTTTTGTACCTGTGGAGACTTGCTTTACATTACATCTGTCAACGAGAGAGCCTCTTACATTACAGCCAGCCAGTGCACTCCATTATTCAAGCAAACCAAACCTCTCTGAAACGTTTGCTTATCCCTGTAATTTTACCCATTTTGTTTTCGCAGAGCTCCCGATGTACATCGGATGGCAGTGCGCTCGGAGAAATGATGTTTGGCTCAGTGGCCATGAGCTACAAAGGCTCCACTCTGAAAATTCACCAGATTCGGTGAGTCTCAGTTGAATTATCAGTTTTCTCAATATAAGGTCTGGCCCATATGTGGCTTTCTCTCACTCCTCGCAGTGGTTTCCGCACCTGAGCAAGACTGAAGACAACTTCTGATAACATGCCTGAAGTGTATTAAAGTGACAGAGACCCTTCAAGAAATCCCTTTTTAGGGGGGTCCTGAGGATAATTAGTAGTTTTATCTAGTTAAGTAAACCTACATGTGTGTATGGGTGTTCCCCAACATTCTAAGGCACCATCTTGCTGGGATTATACACTGTGCTGCATATTGTAAGCACCCCAATAGGACTGTGTGAACACCCCCTAAGGATATGGTATGTATTCTCTACAATCCATGCCCCATGGTTCTGTGGTCTAGACCATGTAAAGGTTACCTCTGCTGTTTATTTTTTTTTTGCTACTAATAGATATTTTGCTTGTAAGAGGGAAGTCTTGAGCCATATTTAGATGACTATATTCAAGATTCACTCGAGCTCAGTAGCTACTGGCATCGACGGCACATGGAAGCCTGTGTAAATGGACCCTTTAAAGGGATTGGTTGGCCCCTGAACAGTAAAAAAAAAAAAAAAAAAAAAGTAAACTCCTGCAGTTGTAATAAAACCCAAAAGGAACCTGTACTCTCCTGTTCTCTGCCCCGGCAATCCATTGGTGACTCTGCCACTGCACTTCCCAGCCTGGTTTTTCATCTGTCTGTAAACTGCAGTTGATAAGTGGAATAGAAGTTGGACAACCGTAAAGATTTTTGATATCCCATCGTCCATCCTTAAAGGCGGTGGTCCACAAAGCAAAGTTATTCCCTATCCACAGGATAGTAGTTAATTAGCTGATCAGTGCTCAAGCGCTCAGCTATCTCCAGCCGTCCCACTGAAATGAATGAACCGCTGCTCCATTCTATCGGGGACCCCTGTTCTCCAGATAGTTGGGTGTCCCAGCAGTCAGAATCAACTGGTTTTTCTTGATCCTGTGGATGTGGGACAACCCTTTATAATTATGTTCCCCGTCTATGCACAGGGGGCTGATGGTGGGTAACTGGCTAACAGTCTAAAGAATGCAATTAAGAAATGGTGAGTTGTACAGCTAGTTGTATTCGAGACCTGTAGTAGGACTAAGGCTAAATATTGATCCTCTGCTATTTTTTTGAAAATCCAATTTAGTGATTTTTATTCCTATGATGTCACTGAAATTTCATGTGGAGAGGAACAATTTGTGTTTTCTGATGGCAATGATAGCGATGGTTGTCAATTGACAATGATGGCTCTGGGTCGTTTACACTGAAGTTGTTGCTGGATATGTACTGAATTAATTAGATTACATAATAAATCATAATGTGTAACCAGTATTTAAGTTGCTTAATGGTTTACCTTGCAGTTGACATTCCCCTTCATTAAACTACAGTCAAGGATATGTCAACCCTTAAGTTTCTGCACATTTTGAAGACTCAATGCAATACTTTATTGTGACATGCTAATAAAACGCTTAACAGGCTGACAATCGCATCACAACCACTGGGTGACCGCATAGACTTATATAACATAGGCATCCCCCACCAGAGTATCTCAAAATCATGTATTTTGGGGGTTTTTTTCGTCAAAACCGGTCATCTCACGTCACTCATCTCAGATACAGTATGTCGAGCCAAAAGGAAAAAAGTAAGGAAGATCCCATCTATACAAAGATTGATATTGTTTGTATTAGTGATTCTAGTTACACATAGCTCTTTAATTCTCTTTGGCAAGAAAATGTACCCTTTTTAAGGCTCGTTCGTACAGATATAGTTGGAATTCGCACCAGTAGTGAAGTCCATCGTGTAGCTATATTTTTGTACTCTGGTATTATGCAGAGACCACTGAAATAGAACTTCAAGCTTGCTACATCAGATGCTGTAGATTAAAACCTTATTGCATACGGTTGGTGAGGGTCAAATCTATTTTATGGATTTTTAGGTGGTTGTCTGCTTTGGGCAGCCTATTTTATGAGTAGGCCCCCCCAGTCAGTCAACTGCCATCACCGATGAAACCTTCTCTTAGTTGATAATTTCCACTTCCAATCCATGGGCCTGTGAGCTTAAATCCCTTTGCTGCAGACCAGTATAGAAGTGCCCATACAGTGTGTACATTGCAGACGGTTGAAGTTTTCCCTTCTTTTTATGTCCAGCTCACCGCCCCAGCTCATGCTGAGCAAAGTCTTCACTGCCCGGACCGGGAGCAGCATCTACGGGAGTTTAAACACGTGAGTTTATTTTGACTAGATGCCCGTTCAACTTGGAACATATTTGTTAAAAGGATACATACTAACTCTATATACGATGCGCCCAAGATTATAGGGTTTATCTGCTGTCGGATCATTCTAGTGGAGCACAACAGCTGCTGAATGATGTCATTATCTATTGTGGAGGCCACTCTGGTGTCACTGGCACCAATTCAAGCCTTCATCTCAACAGCAATTTTACCATCAGCTGACTGTTAATACTCATTGCACCGCTGGGATCTGTTATGTTCTAGAAAAAAAAAATAATGCCCCAAAACTCTGGGGGAAGGAACTTGGAACAATCTCTGAAAGACCATGCTTTGAGGAGACCACCCACTTATCAAGAAGACCTTTCTTGTGACAGATTTTCAGTTCCACCGTATACAGTGCATACGGCCATCTTTTTGAATGTTTTTTTTTTTTCTTGAGAGGACCCTTCTTTTAGATCACTTTTCAATGAGCTTTTGAGTGGTCAGCTCAAAGCAGTTTGTCTGTTTTTAATATGAAAAGTTGTCATTTTTTTCAACTTTTTTTTTTTGTTATACTGTACCTCTATAAAATATGATGGCCAACCAAGATGGCTTCCATTCCAGTTCCCAGAATCCTACTTTGACATTAATACAGTCCTCACTTCTTTAGCACTAGTTCTACTCGTCTTTCTTAGCGACTTGAAGTGGAGGCCCCAATGATTTATATTTATTTTGCTGTTTTTTGTTTTTTTTTACTTTTACAGAAAAGTTTTAATTAGCGCTTCTTTATGATGATTCCAATTCTAATGATCTGATTGAGTTGAAGTGACGTCATCGTTCCTTTTTTTGTTTCTCGCAGACTGCAGGACAGCTTTGAGAACATAAGCCATGAAAACACCCTGAGGGCTGAGAACAGCAGCATCATAAATGGCCTTCTTGGGAACATCGGTGAGGATAAGTCATGGGCTTGAGCATCTTGTTAGGATACCGGGAGCATTATCAGCGCCGTTATCGCCTGTCACAATTGTGCTGAAAGAAAATGATGTTTAATATGTAAACCGTATTTATCCAGTCACACCGCCACTTTTTTTTTGACGAGCGACATGAATTACAGACCGTGTTAGTAATTATACTGTGCAGCTGCTGTAATCCATGTCAGGGCCGGGATGTGTTGGGGTGATCTCATTAGATTTCAGTGGAAGGCATCTCAAACACTGCTTGGTTCACCTCTTATATTCTTTATTATGTTTTATACAACCAAGTTAATTCATTCTTGTTCTACAGACTTTGAAAACTTAAAGGTGAGCTGTCACATTCCCACAGCACCATAAAGTAAGTTATGATGCTGTTGGGAACGGTGACGGGTGATGATCCAGCAGTGTCCCCCTCTAAAGATCGCGCCTTCATTGCAGATCGCACTTCTTCACAGAAGAATGGAGGTCCAGTCAGTCCCCAAGAGAATGGAGAAAAGGTTGCGGAAAGGCTGTTCCTTTCACGTCAATGACGGCACCGGAGATTACAGAATTCAAGCTCTTCGGCAGTCTCTGGTGCTGTCATTAAAGTGAATGGAGCTGCAGTACAGCTGCACAACCTTCGTTCCATTAATCCTGATAGTCCTTTTGTTTGCATTGCACGCTATTACAGATTCTGCATAGGGTTGCCACCTGGCCAATTAACCACTAGCCCGGCCAGTAATTAAGTTCCAAGGCTGGTGCTAGTATTTATTTTTTAATAATTGACTCCTATGAGCACCTCTGGCCGGGCAGTAACCATAGCAGTGACCAGTTTACTTCACCGTACATGCAGGAATGCAGACACCAAGGGTGGAAGCGGTAGTCTCTCCATACAGTAGCCTCGGTGACCGGACCTGCTTCAGTAAACTGCTTGCTGCCGTGATTACTGATCAGGACGGTACACTATTACCATCGGGGCCACTGATGAGGGCACATTATTACTATAGGGGCCACTAAGTGGGTGCACTGTTACCAATGGGGCCACAGAGAGGGGACGCTATTATTATAGTTGCCACTAGAATAATGGAGGTATAATCATACATCATAAGCCACACCCCTTTTTACATTTACTGGTATTTTGGGGGGACAATAGTGGCAACCCTAATCCTCTAATCATTTCAGTATGGCGACAATCACATTTTCTATAGTAGCCAAGTAATAAGAATATCTAATTATTTTGTGATTTCCAAAGTCGATGTTGGTCACAATTGGGTTTAACGAACCTTCATGAAATAGTTAAACATCCAGCTATCACATATCTGGGTTAATACAACATGTCATTCTGTGCTTTGTTGTGTCGCTCTGTCAGTCAACTATTAACCTATAGATATTGTAATACAAATGTCATTTTATACCTTCTGACTTAGTCGGTTACATACTTTTAGCAATAACCTAAGTTTTACTTCCATGGCAGTGAGCACGCCGTCCGGTTATTGTATAAATATACATAGTACGCCAACATGGGAAACACTCTTTGGGATTAAAGTTTTTAGCGGAAGAGAGCTCCAGAATCTGGTGCAGTGAAGACCTTGATGTATGGGCGGCAGGGGACTTGACTAATATAAATGTATTTCTCAGCACCAGATTCTGGAGTTACGGGACCATAGATGATGATTCACCGGTGGCTACATTATTTACATAAGATTGCAGGGAGGGGGCCAAGGTACAATTTGTTATAAGTCAATTACTGAGCAACATATTTCATGATCAGGAACTCGTTTATGTATGTTTAATTAAAAAAAATTATAAAATCCAGAAGTCTATGTATACAAACTTACATTTTTGGAGACATGGTACAGGTCGTCTTAATTCCTGTGAGTCTTTTAGAGGATACATAGGACCCTTTATGGGAATAACACTAATTCTTGAACCATTACCAGTATCCCCAATGATATCCCATTGCTTGCTCAATCTTGTATGTGTATATAATGAGCATTTACATCCAAACGAGCATAAGAACTCTGTGCTCACTTCCATGTTAATCTGCCGCACTGACCACCATCTTTTTCATTTACTGTTCTCTTCCTGTCCGTTTTATTCCTTCTGCAGGCCATTCATTTCCCTATTAACTATATTCTCTTCCGTCTGTATTCTGCATTTCGACATGTAGGTCTGTCTCAGCTCTGCAGCCCCAGGCGGGCATTCTCTGAGCAGGGCCCGCTCCGACTCATCCGGAGTGCTTCTTTCTTTGCAGGTGTGCTGCTTGCCGTGTGACGTGTAATGTAGCGTGTGTGTCTCCATGCATGTTCAGTGTTTGGCTTCACAGTGGAAATAAGGAATCTGGACACAAAGGGGTGATAAAAAAGGAAACTGATCACTTTGCAAGGGAAAGCTGGGAAACGTAGTGGTCAGAGGGCCCGTCTGAGGGAAATGAAGCTGCTTGCAGTGGATTGTGATTCGTGCCAACTGCAGAAGCCAAAGGGTTCAAAATGGTTAATAAAGCCCAATTACAGAAATTCTTTTTGGCTTCTAACACATGCAAATTAATAGAAAAAAATTCTCGAAAAGCCGTCCATAGCCTTAAAGGCTATTTG
The DNA here is from genome assembly GCF_035609145.1 of Eleutherodactylus coqui. Taxonomy (NCBI): domain Eukaryota; kingdom Metazoa; phylum Chordata; class Amphibia; order Anura; family Eleutherodactylidae; genus Eleutherodactylus; species Eleutherodactylus coqui. The sequence goes on along the minus strand of NC_089838.1, from coordinate 77,380,566 downwards.
CATACCAAATTCGGTCTTCTTGAACCTTATTTCCACAGTTGATGGCAACTTTTGTCTACACTTTTGCATGCTTATCTTAATTTTGGATTGTTAATATTTTAGATTCCTTCACAAGCACATGACCTGTCCGTTCTGATATGAAAAGGCCAGCTGAACAGAGTTCACTTTTTGTTATTTGCTCCAAAAAAGGGTAGATTGTATTCTGGAGACATTCTACACAACTTACATGCTATTGATCTAGAATGGGAGGCTTGATTCTCCATTTCCATTGTCTAGATCATAGTGTCTAAAAACTGACCCTGGTAAGCAATAAATGTATCACATTGTAGTGTATATATACATGAATGTATAAGTAGAAAAAAATATAAAAAATACAGGACTTCTTCAATGTGAAAGAAAGCGGTCATGGCCGGGAGTACACACTTGTTCAGCTGAGCTGGCGCTTTTGGTGGTGGGTTTGCATGGCAGTATCTGTCAGGTACTCGGATTTCTCACTTAGGTAGTATCTACTATTTGTATTTACTGTAAATTAAATTAAGAGGTGGTGATCTGCTGGGTGAAAGTGTCTAAGTTTAGGAATTCTTTAACATAACAAGTATTGAATTCTCTTACAGTCCATAGCAATCCGATGGATATGCCAGGCCGAGGGTTTAACGATGACCGGGATAGTGGTATAGCAAGATCGGGTAAGGCCATTTTTATATTAGTCTATGTAAACATTTTTGTGATTGAGTTTGTTTTACTGACCTTTCCATATCTGCTCTTACTATCTGTAGCTTCTCTGAGTAGCCTCCTGATCACTCCATTTCCTTCACCAAGCTCATCACTCAATAGCAGCTGTGCCAGCAGCTACCAGCGACGCTGGCGTCGTAGCCAAACCACCAGCTTGGAGAATGGAGTTTTTCCACGATGGTGAGAAAATATTTTTCGATTTTAGTTTTTTTAATTGAATACAAATTTCTATTGCGAAAAATATTGAGGGACTTCTGTTTTAATGTGTATGTCTACCCTTTGGACACATCTGGTTTAAACACCCCTTCTCCCAGCAGTCTAGAACAAGCTCTGTTCATTAGACTTTTGGACAAACGGAGCTAAAGTTACCAATATGCTTTCAATGGGCTTAGGAGTCCATTGGGGGTACTATCAGTGATTGACAGCTATTTCTGTATGTGTACTGATATGGGGAAGGTTGTCAATCACTGGTGGGGCCGCCTACTGGACTTCTAAGTTTAGAATGAGCAAAGATTTAGATACTGAATCTTCTCACAAAACTATATATCCTTCTACTCAGCTCTTCCTGTTCTATCACGTGCTGCCCACAGGTTAGACTGCATGTACAATGTAATGGCTTCTCTTTAACTCTATGGATGTGATTTTAACTGCATCAGGAAATGGAACTGTGAATGCTATTGAGATATATTAAAGATAAAACAGGTTATTAAAATGTGGGCAGTCACTTTATGGGATTTTTCCTCTTGAGTATTTAATAATTTACCTACTTAAAAACAAGCCGTTCTCACCGTTGATCCACATAAACTACATTATGAGCCTCAAAGGTGAGGAGTCGGGGACCTGTGCTTCATACTCGCCTGGTTCGCTCTTCTGTGTCCCCGTGAACTTGGTGCGCACTCACAGTTTGACTTTACAGACGGCTCTATGCATGCTCTCCCATTCATCCCTATGGCACAGCGCCCACACAAAGCCGCTAGAAAAGCGTCACGCTGTGTGCACGAACCAACTTCGCGGGAACACAGAACAGCAAACCAGGTGAGTATGAAACACAAGTTCCCGGTTCCCTTACCTTTTGAGCACTATAACGTAGTTTATGGCACTCAAAGATGATGGCATGTTCCTTTTGAAAAGGAAGATGGGGCGATTAAAGCATACTGCCTGATGTACTGCTGGCATGTTGGTTCTTCTGAACTGGAACAAGGGAGGAAAATCTTATTTACAATAGAATAATTAAATCCCAACTTATTTCTTGTGTGTTAGACGATCTTGGGCTCAATGCAATCCAATGTCAAAAAGTTCACTGAAACCAGAAGAAACAGCTTGCTACATTTAGTTGGTCTGTATTGCAGTTGCTGTAATTATCTTACTCCAGACCTGTTTGTTTATACGGAGAGATTTTGCTGAACTGAGTTTGACATTTGGCACAACTCATTATGGAATCATACTATTTGCATATCCCTTAGAACTGCAACTAATTAGGAGTTGAGCAATAAACTCTGATCATCTTCATCTTTCGTACTGAATATTCCCTTATTTTAGGTCAGTAGAGGAAAGCTTTAACATGTCTGATGAAAGCTGTGGGCCCAACCTGGGTGTCACCCGGAAGAAGAAGATCGCCATTGGTGTCATATTCTCCTTGTCGAAGGATGAGGATGAAACCAGCAAGTTCCATGATTTCTTCTTTTCTCATTTTCCGTTGTTTGAGAGTCACATGAACAAGCTGAAATGCGCCATAGAGCAGGTAAGAATATCCCTATAGTGTATCACGTTAAGGATCTGTGGCACGCAGTGACAAGTTTTGTAAAGTCTTTTGCTTTTATATATTGCTTTTAATAATTAGCATCTCTCTTAAAGGCGATGAAAATGAGCCGCAGATCAGCAGACGCTAGTCAGAGAAGCCTGGCCTACAATAAAATGGTGGAGGCTCTGAATGAATTCCGGTAAGGACCACTACATTTAGGAATTTTTTGAAGCTATTCGTTCTTCAGTATATCCTTTCTGTAAGAAGCCCAATTGTAGTTATTTAGAGTTTTCTGTTGTGTGGAAACTCCCTTTCGGCATTTCGTGGAGATTACTAGTAAAGTTAATCTGGTTGGGGTTATTGCTGTGGATTTTCTTCTTGCTGAGTGGTTTTCCACAGTGATGGTTTATTAACCAGTTGATTCTCAAACAAGTGTTGTCCCTTTCTTTGCTGCCATGTTTGGGCCCCAGCATGCTGCATAGGATGGCCATAGAGATTAGATATTGGTTGACTGATCCAGTCAGTTAGGTGGCCTGTCAAAATCTGATGATCTGGCGTGAAATATTTGCCACTTTATGTACTGCCAACAAGCGTGATTGTGCGGCGTCATCTCTTATAATGCAGATGCTCTGTCTTGCCATTAAAGGGGTTGAGTATAAAAACTAAAATTTTTAAAATAGCTGGGCATGTGATAAAAGAAGAAGCAATACTTACCTCTATTCTTCCCATTGGAAACAGTGGGGTGGCTCCGGTGAAGATTCCACTGTGGGAACAGTTCAGAGGAACTCAGCTGACCTCTGCAGCCAGAGGCCAAAGCGTCCCATTCCTAACTCGTAGCATTATAGCACCCAGAATCTGAGTGCTAATGCCAGGAGGTGATGCTACAGCCTCTGATTGGCTGCAAAGGTCACCTGACTTACAGCCTATACTGCTGACAGTGGGATCTTCATCAGAGCCGCTTCACTGTTTTCCGGGGAAGAAAAGGTATATACTGCTGCTTTTGCTATTTTATCGCATACCAGCCGTTTATATTTCATGTTTTTATACTTTGACAACCCCTTTAAGAATTATATCAGCATGGTGATTTTGCCATCGACTAAGCAAAATATTACCTGCCAGAACACTAAAAGTGACTAAGTTTAACTAAAATATTTTCAGATGGACATACATTTGTTATTAGACAGGCAATGTCCTATACGTAAGAGAGACTTGATACTAAAGGAAAACTAACGCAGGAAAAATGAGAAGTGAGCATTAGGCTAACTTTACACTGGGGAGCGCTATATGGGGCCATGAATCCCGCCCCCATATCGCACTCTCCACCATGTGAAATACCAAGAGATGCGAGGTGTTTTAATGTGAAAACAACCTCGCATCCCTTCGGGGATGCAGGGATCCTCCGGTGTGGCAGTCGCAGCCACGGCAGAGAATTGCAGAGTTTCTCTCATTGCTTTCAATGGGGCCAGTGCTGCTGCCGCCGACCTCATTGGAGGCAATGGAGCTGCGATGTGAGATATGGTTCTGATATTTTATCGCCCGTGTGAAGCTGGCCTTATAGGCTGCCATCACCTAGTGGTTTTCACTACGTTGTGGGATTCCATCTCAGGTGATGAAAAACAGAATTGAGACAGAACCCCCAGGTGGAACCATTCACTGTCATTAGTCTGAAGCCGACCACTTTGGTGTCTGACAAGGGTTCTGTTATGTTACACTATATTTGGAGTATAGAATGGCTCAGTGAAAAATGCAGCGTGAAGGCAGCCTGACCAGTAAGATGCCTGCCCTCCCTCTGATGATGTATTCGCCTCCTGCTCAGCAGTAAGGCATATCATGTGGGGAAAAACTGCAGTCTTCAAGAACTGCATTGACCCCTCTAAAATAGCTTAACCTGCCTTTGTTTTTCTTTACTTTCCTCCTCTACAGCATGTTTTTGCCTGGGAGCCATAAATATCAGCCCGTAAGTCATGAGATGTTCAGATTTTGCAGCTTGGTCACATTTTTAAGGACATGTGATGTTAAATTGTGTTTCCTTCTGTAAAGATCAATTTAAGCAACATTTTTGCAAAACTTGACAAAAAGTGATTTATTTTTTTTGCTAGTATTGTCATAAAAATGCATTTTCTTTTCTTAGGTTTTTGTGCCTTGAAAAATAATTTAAATATAAAGTACATTTAATTGAGAGACCCTTAACGGCTACGGAAACCTTTTGTGCATGACAAATCAATACACATACATCTTACTAAGTTATTGCACAAAAATAAATGATGCACTTATTTGTGTGTTTTGTTTTTTTTATTGTTCCTGCATTTAGTTTTTCTTCTCAGGCGTTGATAAAGCATATTACTTGGTTAGCTGGCTCTGCTATATTCAGGTTTCTGTCTAAGGGTGGGGGCCCAGCACTGACCAGCTGTTCTCTCATGAAGGTACACAAGCTCGGCTCCCCCATCTCCCCTCTCCTCTTTCAGAGGCTGTGTAGTATAACCACACCCACTCAATACTACACCTCTATCTCATCCTCTCTTTGAGTAGCTGTTAGTCTGTACCCCCTTAATACTAATAGTAGGAAATAGGAAAATATACCCAGAATGAATTACAGCCTTCTATATAAGTAGTTTTCTCTGCTCTCTGTCCTTCTGACCTCCTCCACCATTCCCTAGCATTATCATACAGCTCTCTGTGATAGCTTTGTGCGAAGGCAGTGAATGCACGTTAGCAAAATCGCAGGATAGCTTTACTCAGTCATATTCCTAAACAAGGTATGCATGTTAGGGAATATGATCTGTTTTTTGTTTGTATTGATGTAAATTTGGTTGAAACAAACCATGGTTCCATATTCGCCCTTAGAAAACTCATACCAGGTGTACTCATTGCATGTCCTAGGTGTACTGGCGGCTGTGTTGGCAAGTACTGAAATTGGAGTCGTGTTTCCCATAATCTATCTCTAAATTTAAAATTAACGTATGAACAGTGACAAAAGCATAATCTCATGCAATCTGATTTTTGGCTGGCTCTGTTCATTGAGGTCAAGGGCACTTGGCTACAGACCAACACTACATGAAATTCCCATAAGAGGAAATAGGTGCGAGCTCAGGATTCAGGTTCTTACTCACTTCGGCAGTAATGCCATGTGTTGTTTATCGGCAATTGAGTACTGCCACTCACGAGGTGTATGAATGCAGACAGATGGCTTTAACTACCAAGAAATAACTGGGAGGCCTGAAACAGCCAATAACCTCAGATGCCCTCCATGAATCCTCAGGACAGCAGAACATTACTGTTCATTGTCATTGCATTCTGAGATGCTTTGTTTCCTGGATTTCTGCTGAAGAGAGCGAGTGACTGAATCTGTCATCTTGTAAAAAGTCATGTTTTGTCACAATATAAAATTTAAGAAGAATGATATTCAACATTGCACAAATCAGAATTCTGGTCTAGTCTAGGTCCGCTTCACGTCATCGCTAATATGCCAATTCTCAATCTGCATATCCCCTGATCATGTTTCTGATGAGTCTGGATACATACAACTGCTAACTCAAATATCTGGCACACGAGACCATCGGGGCATTCGTACTTATTGCTATAATCCAGTGGTTAATCTATTTTAGCACATGGACCGCAAAAATAATACTTAAAACTTCATTGTAACCAAAGACCTCTAAAATAGTGATGGAGGAAGAGTAGCCTCCAGAACTTAACTTAAAGTGACCCTCTGTGTTCGGGACAAAGCCCTATCCTGAGACCAAAGGGCACAGTTATATTACCTGCTGTTATTCTCCTCTCCCGAAGCCCCTCTGATCTGCTGGTTCCGGGTCTTTTTTTCAGCTGTCCCAAGTTGGCTGATGCAATCTGCTGACTAGTGACTACCTAATACCCACAGTGCATTGGTAGTGATAGACTACCAATACGCTCTGCCTCCTCTCTGGTTGGCCAGCACTGCTCATGTGATCAGTGTTGGCCAGTCACAGAGCAGTGTATTGGGTAGTTGGAAAATTGCAATGGCCATCTTGGACAGCTGAAAACATGATCCCAAAGCAGTAGATCTGAGGGACATGAGCAGAGAACTGCAGGTAATATTCTCTCTCCTCTTTTGTTCCAAAATAGAATTTAGTCCCAAAACCAGAGGGTCTCTAAGTACACGAGGTTAGGAAAAGAAGCGCTAATTGAAATTGCTTCAGTAACGGGGTCTTTTGGTTCCTAACACAGCAAAACAATTTTAATCAGCGTTCTAGTAGAGATACAACCTTATAAGTGCGGAGACATTTATTCCAACTCTTCTACTCTAGTAATCGTAAGTTCGTTAAAAAGTAATAAAAAGTGGGAGCTACTCACAGACAATGGGATAGATATACTAAAGACTGGCCGTCTTGTTCAGTCTTAAGTAGCAGTGAGACGGAGAAAGATGGCTTTCCCATTCCATGAAAGGAACGGATGAAGGGTTCAAATGGGAGATTGTATGGATGACACAAAATACCTGTAGATTGTCTTATTAACAGTTTGATAACCTGTTGGGCAGGTACATAATGTAGGCCTGGTAGGGCTCTACTCAGAATTTCACTAATAACGTCTACCACAACTTTGCTCAGGGGCCTATTTATGGTCACTTGGTACTATAGATCTTGTAGGCACTATGCTTCCCTTCCCTCCTATTACTTATTTTCATCTTTGGGAACTATTGGTGACACTCTAGAACAGTGTTCCCCAACTCCAGTCCTCAGGGACCGCCAACAGGTCATGTTTTCAGGATTTCCTCAGTATTGCTCAGGTGATGTAATTATTGTCGGTGCCTCAGACATTGCCACAGGTGTTCTTACCATAGGAGATCCTGTTGGTGGTCCCTGAGGACTGGAGTTGGGGACCCCTGCTCTAGAACTCCCTACAACTCTGTTTAGAATACTCTGCATTACTCGGTAGCTTTGTATTATTGTGTTGATGCTGCTCAACAACATCTTCCACCCGTGATGTGAATAACAGGAAGCAGGCTGAAGTGTTTAAGTCACTTTATAACACGGCAGCTGTCTGGTAGCACCTGGCTACGAACGTGACTCTTCTATTGTTAATATAATAATTGATGCATTGTGGAAAACCACAGTCTTCATTGTCCGTTGTTCACCGTGTCGTCGTAAATAGGAAGTTGATTTTAATAGAAGACTCCATAATTGTATTTCTTCTCTCATTGAGTACCGTAACCTTGGCCGGTTAAAGCTACAGTAGAATCCTCAGTCTGTTATTAAAAAGAATATAATAAAGGGGCGTATATAAAAAAAGCAATGTTCATGTGATATAACTTGGTGTAAACCGAAATGTTCTGCTAATCTTTTCCCTCCCTAATCGTATAGTTTCTATTTACTGCTGGCTTTCCCTGAAAATAAGACACTGCCTTATGTTAATTTTTGCACAAGGTTTTCTTTTCGGAAAATGTCTTTTTTAACATATCTAGCAGGCTCGGCCCAGTCCCTCCTGCTGCTCTACACAGCTCTAGCGGGTTTCCCACTGTCTTCGGCCACCCATACAAGATCACAGCGATGGCTGTGATTGGCTGAGCAGCACCCGAAGAACCAATCACAGCCATCACATTGGTTCATCAAGCACTGCTGTGATTGGTTCATTGAGCGCTGCATTGATTGGGTGAGCAGCACCCGAAGAACCAATGTGATGGCTGTGATTGGCTGAATAGCGTCTGAAGAACCAATCAATGCAGCGCTCAATGAACCAATCACAGCCATCGCGGTTTTGAGACTGGATTTCTGAATTGGCTGAGCTAAAACAGATAATCAGACATAATGCAGGATTTATTATGCTCGGCTCAGCCAATTCATAAATCCTGCCTTCACAAGGCTATGCCTGTAATTGGTACACCAAGCACTGCATTGATTGGCTGAGCAGCGCCCGAAGAACCAGCCATCGCTTCATGTAGGCAGGATTTATGAATCCCGTAACCAGGTAGTGATCTTGTATGGGCGGCTGAGGACTAGGGGTACCACACTAGAGCTGTGGAAAGCAGTGGGAGGGATCTGGTTTGAGCCTGCTAGGTAATGTATTCCTATTTTCCCCCAGTCGTCTCCACGACAGCACCAATGAGATTGCCTCCTCCTGGTAGGACAGGAACATACTGAGAGGTTAAAAGCTCCCCCCCTTCCCCACTTTCCTCAGTGTCTTCCTGTCCTGCCAGGAGGCAGGATCTATGAGAGGAGCTGGTGGAGAAGCCAGCGAAAGCATACAGGCGGATCGGAAGGCAGTGGCTCACCCTGTCATCCCTTCGCAGCCAGACGACTCCCGGGACGCCACATCAGGGTGGTAACCCCCGGGCCAGGTTCCTCCCGCGGCGGCCCATAGGGGGTTCAAAGCGGGAGCCTCAGTCCCCCTCGTCCTCCGGCAGAAATTACAGCGCGGCGCTCCAGGAAGCCCTTTGACGGCAGGGGGCGGGGCGCCGCATCTCACGTCCAGCGCGATGACGTCATCGCGTCTGCATTAGGAGCGGAGGGGGCGGGGCCTAGCGCAGGAGCGCGAAAATTCAAATAGGAACCTGAGAGAAGCCAGAACACCAGCATCACAGGTCGCAGGGTGTCTGCAGCACTGGTATAAAGATGAGTGCTCCAGCCCCAGAGACAGCTGAAACCTCAGCCTCAGCGGCCGTAAGTAGCCAGTGCGGCAAAAATACAATGCAAATATCCAGTATGTTGTGTATGGAAAAATTGCATGTTTACCCGCAAAAATGCTTTGTTTGTCAGGGGGATAAAAAAGACATCCCCCCCAGAACAAAACTGCGAAAGTGCGTGGAATGCGGGACGAGACTGCCAGCCACGTATCAGAGGCCTCTATGCAAGGCATGCGTGGCTAGGCTAGTCAGAGAGGAATCGGGGGGATTCCTGGATGACGTTAGAAAGCTGGTGAAGGAAGAGGTTCAATCAGCTCTAACGTCACTGCCGGCACCGCCAGCAAAACGCCAAAGAAAGGCATATGTTCCCGAGGAGTCTTCTGATTCCGAGAACTCCATCGGATCAGAGCAAGAGGAGCAGGCGGCCGAAGAGTCCTCAGAGGAGGAGGACTACAGGAAATATTTGTTCCACCAAGATGAATTGACGGAACTAATTAAATCAGTTAGGGCTACGTTAAAAATAGAACAGCCCAGAGAGCCGCGGACCCGACAGGATGAGATATTCAGTGGACTTGGGGAGAGGCGCAAACATACCTTCCCGGTCCACAAAAACATCTCTAAAATAATTCAGAGAGAGTGGAGTAAACCAGACGCAGGTTCCTACTCCGCTCGAGGCGTAAAAAGGAGATACCCCCTGGAGGAGGAAGCTTGCGCAAGCTGGGACGAAATACCTAAGGTAGACGTCCCGGTGGCCAAGGTAGCCAAGAGGACGACTCTGCCCTTTGAGGATGCCGCACAGCTAAAAGACCCCATGGATCGCAAGGCAGAGGGACTCCTAAAGAAATCATGGGAGGCAGCGGCAAACATCCTTAGGCCAGGGATCGCAGCCACTTGCGTGGCGCGGACCCTGGGGGTATGGTTAGAGCAGCTGGAACTACATCTGACCAACAAAACGCCGAGGGATCAGATCCTTAACTCCCTTCCCATACTGCGCATGGCCACTAACTTCCTAGCGGACGCCGCAGCCGAGACCGTCAAACTCTCAGCAAAAGCCACAGCCCGCGCTAACTCAGCCAGAAGGGTGTTATGGCTGAGGTCATGGTCAGGCGACCTGGCCTCGAAAAACAAATTGTGTGCCCTCCCTTTCTACGGCCAATTTCTATTCGGACCGGACCTAGATAAAATTCTAGAGAAGGCGGCCGACAGGAAAAAAGGGTTCCCTGAGGAAAAACCACAGAGAGTGAAGACCTTTCCCCGAGGCCTACCGAGGCAAGGGCAAGACAGGCCGCTGGAGTTACCCCAAGGGGGGCAGAGGAAGGAATATCCTCTTCAACCCCCATCAGGGGGAGCCGAAGCAAAGACCCTGACGCCATCCCCGTAGGGGCAAGGCTGGGGAGCTTTGTGGATCAATGGGCCGCAATCTGCGGGGGCCCATGGATCCCAAAGATCCTACAGCACGGATACCAGATAGAGCTGGTATCCATCCCCAGAAGGAAATTCATTACCACGCGAGCCCCAAAAAAACAGCTACATTTACTAGGGCAAAGCGTGCGCGACTTGCAGCGGTTAAACGCAATATCTCCCGTACCGCGAAACGAGGAAACCCAGGGCTATTACTCCAGGCTCTTTTTAGTAAAAAAACCCGGCGGGAAACACCGGACGATAATAAACCTGAAAGACCTGAACACCTGCGTCCGATACAGGAGATTCAAAATGGAAACCATCTCCTCGACAATAAAGTTGATCCCCAGAGGAGCCTACATGGCGTCCATCGATCTGAAGGACGCGTATTTTCACATCCCGATCCACAAAGATTCACAGAAATATCTGCGGTTCGCAGTGGACATGGGCGGAAGAACAGAGCACCACCAGTTCAGATGCCTGCCCTTCGGGATATCCTCAGCTCCCAGAATCTTTACCAAGATTATGGCGGAGGTAGCCGCCCACCTGAGAGAAAAATCGATCCTAGTAGTACCGTACCTGGACGATATTCTATTAATAGCAGAGTCCAAAAAACTCCTAACCAAACATCTGGAGACAGTGCTACAACTTCTCCAATCATTGGGATGGATTATAAACTGGGAAAAATCCAGCCTAGATCCCGGCAAGCAGAAGACGTTTCTGGGAATAACTCTCGACTCAGAATCGCAATGCTCCTACCTACCCGAGGAGAGAATACAAAAAATCCGCAGAATAGTCAAAACCTTCCTACGAAGACGATTCTGCACAATTCGGGAGGCAATGTCTCTTCTGGGGAGCTTGACATCATGCATCCCAGGAGTAGCGTGGGCCCAGGCCCACACCAGAGCCCTACAGGCCGTAGTCCTATCCTCGTGGGACAAAAGGCAGTCCTCGCTAGGGGCAAGGATGTACATCCCAAACAGGGCAAAAACATCCCTGCGTTGGTGGACATCCCCAGAGAACCTGCGGAGAGGGGTTCACTGGCTACAAAACCCAGCCATCCACATCACAACAGACGCAAGCGCCTGTGGATGGGGAGCGCATGTGGGGAACCAATTCTTTCAGGGTCCCTGGCCTCAGAGGATAAAAGAACAATCCTCAAATTTCAGAGAACTACAGGCAGTTTGGCAGGTTCTACAGCAGTTGGGCAACTCGCTACAGAACCATCACATAAAAATACTGTCAGACAATGTCACCGCGGTCGCTCACATACGACACCAAGGGGGCACAAGATCTCCCCCACTGCAAAGCATCGCACAGAAAATCTTTCACTGGGCGGAGGGCCGGATCCTCTCGATCACGGCAACCCACTTAAAGGGGACACTAAATGGAAAAGCAGACTTCCTCAGCAGGAAGCAGATAGACCCAGGAGAGTGGTCCCTCTCCCCAGAGGCATTCAGAATCTTAACCAACCGGTGGGGGACCCCACAGTTGGACCTCTTCGCAACCAGGGAGAACACGAAAGTAGGCAACTTTTTCTCCCTCCGGCCAGGAGATCGTCCGATAGCGGTAGACGCCCTGGGCCAGGACTGGGGACAAGGACTGGCCTACGCCTTTCCTCCCATACCACTAATCCCCAGGGTTTTACAACACTTCAGAACCCAGGGATGCACGCTAATCCTAGTGACCCCCTTCTGGCCAAAAAGAAGCTGGTTCGGTCTTCTGACAACACTGAGCGTCCAGGACCCAGTCACCTTGCCTACCTGGACGGATCTTCTATCGCAGGGGCCACTGAACCACCCCGGCCTAGACAAACTCCATTTAACGGCATGGCTCTTGAGGAATCCTCGCTAAGACAGAAAGGATTCTCAGGGAAAGTAGTAGAAACCCTAATGTCCAGTAGGAAAAAGACGACCCACCTGATCTACCAGAAGGTCTGGAGAAAGTTTTCCTCATGGAGACAGGGAAGGGATCGCGGGGATTCTATCCCCGACACTCCGCTAATCTTAGAATTCCTGCAGGAGGGCTTAGAGATGGGCCTCTCCCCGAGCACCCTAAAAGTCCAGGTTTCAGCCCTTAGCGCTATCTACGACACAAAATTCGCAGACGATAGATGGGTCCACAGGTTCCTAACAGCAGCAGCTAGATTACGCCCTAGGCCCATAAACCTGTTCCCGGACTGGAACCTTAATTGGGTTCTAGGGGCCATGACAGCGGTACCATTCGAACCGATCAAAGCGCTACCTATAAGAATGCTGACAATCAAGACCATCTTCCTAGTAGCCATTACATCCGCAAGACGGGTTAGCGAACTACAGGCCTTGTCCATCCGCCACCCGTTTATGAAAATTACAGACACCAAACTAATATTTAAAACAGACCCGGCCTTTATGCCGAAAGTAGTGTCAGATTTTCATAGGTCCCAGGATATAATAATCCCCTCATTCTTCAGCCACCCAAAAAACGAGGAGGAAAGAACCCTAAGCTGCCTGGACGTTAGGAGAGCAGTCCTAACCTACATAGATACAACGAGCCACTGGAGGCGGGATGACAACCTGTTCGTCCAGTTCAGTGGCCCAAATAAGGGTAGCAAAGCAGCGAAAAGTTCCATAGCCAGGTGGATCCGCCTGGCCATCATAGAATCCTATAAAGCCCTCGGGAAGGAGATCCCGTTAGCGCTTAAAGCCCATTCCACAAGGGCAGTAGCGTCCTCATGGGCCGAACACAGTTCAGCCTCGGTCGAGCAAATTTGCAAGGCCGCAGTCTGGAAAAAACCCCACACGTTTACTAAACACTATAGGGTAAAAGTGCAGCAGGACGAGGACATGGCCTTCGGCCGCAAAGTCCTCTCGGCAGCAATCCCACCCTAATAAACTTTAGTTGGTACGTCTCATTGGTGCTGTCGTGGAGACGACTGGGGGAAAAAGTGGATTATACCCACCTGATAATCAGGTTTCCAGTAGTCTCCACGACAGCACCCGTACCTTTCCCGCCCTAGAAAAATAAAATAATAAATTTAAAATTAAAAAACCCCGGTTAGGGGAAAAAATTTAAGTTTAGCTCCTGCCCCGGCAATTCGTTAGAATCCACTGAGGAAAGTGGGGAAGGGGGGGAGCTTTTAACCTCTCAGTATGTTCCTGTCCTACCAGGAGGAGGCAATCTCATTGGTGCTGTCGTGGAGACTACTGGAAACCTGATTATCAGGTGGGTATAATCCACTTTTTTTTTTCTTTTTTTTAAGAAATGTAGCTAGGTCTTATTTTCTGGGTAGGGCTTATATTTCAAGACTCCCCAAAAATCCTGAAAGATCAGGCTAGGGCGTTTTTTCTGGGTAGCTTTTATTGAAACAATCAACAAATGAAAATGAACTATAATGGTTTAGCGTAAATGGAGCCAACAAAGAGCGACAAACCGTTAGTTTTTCGTTCATTTTATGCAGGCTTAAATAATCGTTGGCTCGTTCACTAATCGATCAGATTAAATACCCGTCGTTCTCATTCACCTATACAGCGAAAGACTCAAGTTTCTCCTTTGTGCCAACAATGTATCCGCCTGTATAAACAGACTGACCAAGCGAACTCTGACATTGTTTGACATGACGGGCAGAGTGCTCTGTTTAAAGAGTTAAAAGATCCGGGAAACAGGGTGTGAGCGTGTGTACACGTAGCCGCTGTGCCCTGCCCTTGGTCTGTGAGCCATTAATACTCTCCTTTCTGGTATGGAGGGTTCCCTTTATTGCAGTCACATGTCTGCTGGCGGGCAGCCAGGGAATCTGATCTGTCTTGGAGGAAACACTATCAGCAGCAGATTCAGCCAGGGTTACCAGAATAGTAAATAATGTATCACAAGACTCGGTCTATCTGCTCTGGGCAAACATACTTTAACACCTTCTGAAAAGATGGACTTTATCGCAGTTGGTTTGCCCTATAAGTGTACTTTACATTTCTTCCTATAAATATTCCGTGGGACGCTTGTTGTATGTTGGGTATAGAATGCCTCTCGCTCGGGAGCCAAGTCTCTGAAATACAATTTTTCCACGAATCTCCATCGACAAATGAAGCAATCACTCTGTGAGCATGTGAAAGTAATGTCTGTGCTAAGAACTAGAACCAATCCTTTGTGTCAGTCCTTTTAGATCTTGCACTTTATTTAATCCTACTTCTCATGGTTTGCAGCTGGGAATAATAGGACAATTTGCTGCAAAAGCACAGCGTCTCTGGATTAGGTTACATTGTATTATCGTGTCTGTATTTCATCAGTCATTTTCTATGTACTAGATGTAATATTCCATGTGTCCTTCACATCTTTATCCGTGCACTATTTAAGTATGTTTCTAGTCTTCTACTCACCCTGCTGGGGTATTCTATTAAGTGCAAACTAATCACATTCATGTCTGTGCCTTGTCATAAATGTATGTGTGTGTGTGTGTGTGTGTGTGTGTGTGTGTGTGTGTGTGTGTGTGTGTGTGTGTGTGTGTGTGTGTGTGTGTGTGTATGTATATATATGTGTATATATGTGTGTGTGTATGTATGTATGTATGTATGTATGTATATATATTATAATATAATTATGATGGCTAGCAGGGATTGCAGTCAGTAGGTCAGGGAGCATGTTATCAGGCGGAGTACAGAGGGGTTTGTTTAGGGAATTCGGTATGCCTCCCTGAAGAGGTGCGTTTTTAGAGCACGCCTGAAGTTCTGCGAGTCCTGGATTGCTCGGGTAGCCTTTGGTAGTGCGTTCCAGAGGACTGGCGCTGCTCTGGAGAAGTCTTGGAGGCGGGAATGAGAAATTCGAATTAAAGGGGCGCTCAGTCTGGTTTCGTTAGCAGAGCGGAGAGCCCGGGCTGGTTGATGGATTGAGATGAGGGAGGCGATATAGGGTGGTGCTGCGCTGTGTAGGGCTTTGTGGATGAAGGTAGTGAGTATATGTGATATATATTTTAATGCACGTGCGCGCATACATATGTACATGCCGGATCTATTTTTAATTTTGCCTGAGGAAGAACCGTGAGCGGTTCAAAAGCTCACTATAAAATCATGTATTTTTGTTAGCCTTTAAAAGGTATCATCTCTACAAGATTACTTGTGATTGTTCCCAGCAAGAGATGCCATTTTCCTCTACACATAACATACATGAGCAATACTTCTCCAGTAGATTACTACTAAGATATAGATATTCATCTGATCTGTGTTTTAATCCACAGGACAACAATCTGTAACCTGTACACCATGCCCCGGATATCAGAACCCGTTTGGCTAACTATGATGTCTGGATCACCAGAGAAGAATCACCTATGTCAGCGGTTTATGAAGGAGTTTGCCTTCCTGATGGAATACACCTCAAAAAACCAGTAAAGCTTCTTATTTCTTACTACATGGAAACTGCCCAGACTGTTAGTAACCTCAGGCTGAGTGTGTGGATCTGTAAGAATGTTGGCGTTTCATCTGAAGTTTAAAAAAAGTTGGTTTCTAGAACTTTGGCAAAATGGCCCTTTTAGGTAAAACGAGAATCCTCACTAGCTCGTCCGCTCTTGTGCATCCTCTTTAGACTGCACCATTCTTGTAGAGTCATGCGGTTATTATTCACTTATTGTTCCGTATTTCACATTTCTATCTGAAAGACTGAACTGCCGACAAGTAAACGCGCCGGCGCTGATTTTTATGCCGGCTGAAACTAAATCATAAACATCACGATTTTCGTTAGTCGTTGGCTGTGTTTAGATGGAACAATTATTGGTCGTCTGCATACAACCGGGTCGGATTCTGGATGTGGGATGCTGCAGTGGAATCCGAACCTGTGCCCGTATAATGACCCTGCGTACCTCTGTTGTCTTCTCTATCTGTACTTCGGATGGTCGAGATAGTAAACCGTCTGACCTGCGCAGTACAGATTTTCCCGGACAATCGCTAGACGATGATACGGGTCGTGCAACTTTTTACACAGTGCTAACTGCGAAGGTCTGCGAGTCGGATGGCTTCCATTGACTTCAATAGAAGCTGTACATGCGGACACCGCACAAAAATAGAGCATGCTGCGATTTTTTGTTTGTTTTTGTTTTCATCCGGCAGCAGAAAATTGCAATTGATTTCCACTTGTGTGCAGGAAAAAGCACTTTTCCATAGCATGCTATGGGCGGTATTTGCTGCAGAATCCGGAGGCAGACGCCTCCTCCAGATTCCGCAATGCACATATGCCTGTGTGCAGCCGGCCTTAGTTGGTTTGAATGATTTTGTGAACCATAATCGTTCCATCTAAACGCACCATAAGGCCTCCAGCATATTTGGACCATGTGCTGACTGTGTTAGTTTGCGGGCAGCACACCACCCCATTACGGCCTATATAGATTGACATTCTTTCATATGGACCAATCATTCGTGTGAAAAAACTGATTGCTTGCCCTTTTCCTGTCCGTATCACGTACGAGAATTGGGAGATCTAATGCATGTCTATGCATGGTGTCCTTTAAAGAAAACATGTCCATGTACTTTCCGATGCAAGTTGCACCTGACCCTCTCTGGCGCAGCTCATACACACAGGAAGTGTCCTATTGGCATAACTGGTCTAACCTCCTCCAGTTGTCAGGACCCAGCAATCCTCGGAATGAGTCATTTCCTGTCCTGCAACGCTCTGTGACATCTGAACTAAAACACGGCTCCATTTAATTTGTTCCCTATGTCAGGCCTGGCTAAGAGTGACAGTGCAGAAATGGCGAAGGGATACTGAACCTTTCATTCTGGTGATTGGTGACGGTCCAGTAGGCCAGATCACCACCGATCAGAATGCTTAGTTATAGCCTAGTGATAAATTGGGTTAGATGAAGAGTATAAGGATACGTTCACATGGTGTGGATTTATTGCACACCATTTGGTGCTGATTTTCTGCTTTGGGAAATTATCCGCAGTGTTTTTGTATTTAAGAAAAAAAGAGGCACCATAAAGCCCCATGCATGCTTGAGTTTACAGGTGTCAGGGTTTAGATGCAGTTTTTGTAAAAATGACAAAAAAAATGCAAATAAATGCAGTTTGTCCAAGTTTATACATGCAGGTTTAACATACAAGAACCTGGACCATGCCTGCATCACATCTGCATGTGTAAACTCGCCCTTAGATTCATGGTGTCTGCAGGAAATAAAGCAGCGGGTAAAGCAGTAATTTGGCTTGCCAACTGCTGCCCAAACACGTGGGGTTATTTTTAGGTTTGGGAAGGTCTCCGGCTGTGAACCTTTCACAGATTATTCCTCACAGTAAACAGTAAAAGTCCAGCATTGTGACTAGAGAGGCATCCAGGGTAAACACACACTTAGAGTTCAGAGCCTTATTATTTAGGGAATGAGGACTCGTCAAGTGTCATGTTAAGAGAGCCCCCATAAATCTATTAAATTATTGCATCTACTTACACCCAGGACTGTGACTGTAACAAGGGGGCGCTCCCTACCTTTAGAGAAAAGAAGGTTTCTACACCGACCTAGAAGGGGGTTCTTTACTGTAAGAGCAGTGAGACTATGCAACTCTCTGCCTGAGGACGTGGTGATGGCGAATTCAATAAGAATTGAAGAGGGGCCTTGATGCCTTTTCTTGAGTGATACAATATTATTTTATAGTCACTGATGACTTCAGAAAGGTAGGTGATCTGGGAATTATTCCGATTGGAGTCAGGAAGGAATTTTTTTCCCTTAAATGGGCAAAACTGGCTTCTACCTCATTGGGGTTTTTTTTTTTTGCTTTCCTCTGGATCAACATTGGGGTGTGATGGGCTGAACTGGATGGATATGTGTCTTTTTTTCAGCCTCGCATACTATGTATGTCACTAGTTAATTATATTTATATAATAATGCTGTGCCGTTCTAGATTAGTGCTATAAACCATAGTATGGTAAAGCTTTCTACCTGTTGTGCCATCCTTTTTCTTAGTCCATGCAGATTAGTTTGTCGCTGCACAGTATCTCCAGCTGATGGCCGTAATAAAGCCTGCTTATTTTTGCTCCCATATCCACAGGAGTCCTTTTAACTAGAGCAGATGATCTGTCAGCCTGTAGCCAGGCGGCTCATCTTGTGTATCAGGGAGAGATTTTGTGAGATATTTGCTCCTCAGGTCACATCCCTCAGCAGGTCATTGTCGCCTAATTTAGCTGTTAGTATTACCGCTGACATTTATGAAGTGCAATTAACTTTTTTTTTTTCATGCAAGGCAATAGTCAGCATAGAGGTTACTATATTGTATGTCCATAATCCTTTAGTATATAAATAGCATATTTTGGCCTTTTGCTTGTGATCCTCAGCGTACCTTGTTGGAAAGTCCTATGGGTATTGGTCCTCCCTAGATGTTGTTTGCCATCTCTGGTGGTTTGTATTTCGGTATAGGAATATGACGATTGTAGTGTGCCCACAGAGCGGTCATATGTTATACCCTAGATTGCAGAAGTTTTTGAAAATCTTAAATTTTAAACCACTATTCAAGATGAGGCCGTATCACCGCATGAAAGTGTGAGGGTTGTGCTGATCATGTATAGTACCAGCGTGTGATGATCCAAAGGAGAGAGAAACTATAACCGCCAGTGTAAAAATACACCCCATATGATTGTACCTTTAATATGGTTGATCTTGGAGTTTGGTCTATATGAAGCAACAGAATAACCCCTTAGGGACCAGACACCTTTTAGCTGTGTGTGTGTGTGTGTGTGTGTGTGTGTGTGTGTGTGTGTTAGTGTCTGGTCCTTTTGGATGGAAACACCCTGGTCTCAAAGGGGTGTGTGTGTATAAATTAATATATTTTTTTTCCTTTTTTACCCATGTGGTAGTTTCATGGCCCTATATTTTTTTCTTCTGCTCTGCCAAAATAATTTTTAATGCATGTTGTGTTTTTTTTTGTCACATATAGGGCCATTTTTAAAACCTTCTTTCACTGATATTTTTTCCCTTTATTTTATTATTGGTAATGTGTACAAATGGTAAATAAAAATTATAGTTTATCTTTAAAATTATACTTACGTTAAAATGAAGCACAGAAATGGGTTCCCCATTTTTTTTTTCCGTCAAACTTTTCAATATATAATTTGTATAATCTCGGATTACAGGGCAGATATGGTGTCCGTTTAGGTTTGGGGTCGGTGGTGGGTTGTTTTTATAATTCTATTTATATATAATTTTATTCAAATTTTTTAAACTTTTTTTTTTAACATCTGTGCCCCATGACAACATATAAGACCTCCTATATAATATTTATTTCACAGTTTTCCCCTGTAACTGTGGCTCCTATGGATGCTCCAGTTACAGTGAAAAACATCCCCCTACAGTGACTGTCATCACTGTCAGAGCTGGTCGGGGTCTCCTAGGACCCTTCAGCTCTTACATGCTGGGGGTTTCCATATATCAATGGCAATGCTGCTTCCTGCATTCTCCACGTAGCACTCACTGAGCGCTATGTAGCCTCTAATGGAGAAGGCTAAAAACTGCTTTTGTCTCCTTTGGATCCTCAGCTATGTCCGACAGCGGAGAACCCCACCTGCGCTTGCTGGATTGCAGGAGCTTTAATCCTGCATCATATATTTACTATTAGTCATTAAAGCCCAGGACCAAGGGCTGTATATTTACAGTGCTTGGCCCTTAATGGGTTAAAATAAGTGACACTTGTATGCAGAATGCAGAGGTGAGTCTAGTGGGCCTAGGAGGAAGTTCCTGCATAGTGTCCTTGTAGAATCGCATTTTGCTAATGTGATTAAATAATACATTTCCTTCATGACTTCATTAGAACTGCTAAATATAACCTGGGGCGTTCTCCATAAATCAGCGCTATTTTTGCCTTGGGGTAGTAAACACATGAATACAGTGAGTAAAGAGAAGAGCGTCGGTGTTGAGTTCCTAAGAACACATTTGTTAGCAATGGCCTAGATCACAGTGTAGTCATTGGGATCATTGACTTCTGTAGTAAATGCTGTGTGTATTTTAAGCTTGTGTTTCTTATTTCAGGTTCCTTCCAGCTCTCATCACTGCTGTCCTCACGAACCATCTGGCTTGGGTGCCTACTGTGATGCCTAATGGACAACCCCCCATTAAAATCTTCCTTGAAAAGCACTCATCGCAAAGTGTAGACATGCTGGCAAAGACTCACCCTTACAACCCGCTCTGGGCGCAGCTCGGTACGTTCTACATAACGGCACTGATGAGCGTTAAACCTGTGGCTAGTTGTACTCTATTATCACTCCAGAGGGGTCCGAGATAATAGTCTGGGGATTATTCAGATTGCCAGATTGGAGTCAGGAAGGAATTTTTTTCCCTTGAATGGGGAAAATTGGCTTCTACCTCATTGTGGTTTTGCCTTCCTCTGGGGAAAAATAGGCTGAACTGGATGGACGTATGCCTTTTTGCGGCCTAACGTACTATGTCACTTTTATCCTGATGATATTCTATGAAAACATATATATTTTTTTTAGAATTAATTTAGAATTTTGTTAGTGAAAGTATCTAAATAATCAGACAGTTTTTCTGAAAAATAACACCATTTTGCGGCAAGTATTTAATGCATTTTGAAGCCAAAGCCAGAAATGCAGCTTTAAAGCAATAGGAAATTATAAATGAAGGATTTATACCTCCGTATTTCTGGCTTTTGCTTAAAACGTCAACGAGAACTGCAATGTTTTTTTTCCAAAAAATGCTTTTTGTGACCCCTCCCTAATGGACACATGTACTAAATGAGTTTGTGCCATCAATTTAATTCTGCACGCTGCTTACTTTACAGTGATCTCTACTTGTCCATGTGAACATTGTATGATGTTACATGTAGTACAATGTTTTCTTCAATTATTACGGTATAGAAAACCTTGATATTTGTTCTGAAGCCCCCAACCGAAAAAGAAAAGCTAAGCTTTAAAGGGAATTTGTCAGTAATAGATAGGGGCTGGAGAGCAGGGTGTAATCATGCCGGTATCCACTATTGTATTAGAAGCAGCACCAAGTAAAAGAAGTTCCAAGTGCCGGTGCGCTGCTACTGTCACCGCCATTACGGTGGTCTCTTTGAACTGCCCTCCACTCCCTGTATTGAACTGATTATCTGGAAGCGTCCTCCACTTTTCTTGGCCAGCCTGGGGTCAGCCTTCTCTTTGACGTGTCCTCCACTATAGGCAGCTCAATGGAAAGAGTGGAGAACATTTCAAAGGGAGGGTCAATTTAAAACCATTTTTAAGTGTCATTTGTAATAAAATTGTGGACACACCCCACTTCACCACCCTTACCTAGCACTATTAGCAGAAGATGAATAATATAGATTAAGTAAATATAAAGGCCATTAATGCTGTAAGATGTAAATCACTTTTTTATAATGAGGACAGGAGCTTCTTCAGGGTCTGTACAGTACATACATGCACCAGTAAATAAAATGGTGCTGCCCTCGCCTGGCGTCCAAAAGGATCAACTCATTCTGACACATATAAAGAGAAGTACAGGACATGTAGTACTACACTGTATTGTAGAGAGCAGCTAATTCAGGTTTTTTACAAATACCTATGCTGATTGGTTGAATCTTCCAGCCAATAGCATGCCCCAGATCCAGATTGTTGAATGTGATCGGCAGGTCAATTTTGGGTCCAAACTTGGGCACTTTCATTGGGTAAAATTGTAGGAATAACTCTTTTGAAGTGTGTGGGCACACTTGCTATGTGGCACCACTGAGTAGGCCTATGTTGCTGTGTACTTAGAAATTGTTGTGTGGGCACACAGATTTCATGGACATAATTACTATGTGGCTAGAAGAGACGGCTGCATTGTGAATAGAGATGAGCAAATCTTTCCTGCTGGTTTGCACATTTGCTAGTCAATGGAATTCAAGGGAAGATTTAATTTGTGGATTATATTTTTAATTTTGCCAAAAGTGAATATCCTAATGGCTGGCAGATTTGGCCAAAAAAGGATGCTGGTTGATCTGTATGTGTGAGCATCTTGGTTATATACAGACACACTATATAGTAGTGCTTGAAGCCACATGGGAGACTGACTATGATATTCATACTATTTGATAGCATGGTATAGTAAATGCATTGCCGCTCTTTGATTTTCCACTTTGGCTTTCCTTTTGTTGTTATTCCTTATTTACACCTTGCTGTCTTTGGTATCTGTGTGTTTCCCCATTTCCCTGCTGTGTATATAGTCAAAATGTTTTCATCTAGCACTTCATTTCGCATCCCTTTTCATCTCTGACTATATCCTGAGATTGCACTTCTGTCCAGACCCTTTTATCTCACACCCAATAATATTACTTATGTAATCAAAGTTGTGCAAATTAAAGCTGGGAGGTCTATTCTGACCTCTGTCTGTTGTGATGCAACTGTAAGCCCATCTCTTAAGCCTACAGCAGAATTGGATCAGAAGGAAATCACTATAACTAAGACACATTTTCTGCTATCCTGTTCTGAAAACTTCCATCATAGAGAGAAAAAAAAACACAATGTTTAAATTAGCAGCCGCAATTCCTTGCCCATCACTGAAAGTGCTTCATTACCCCATAACTGACCCCTCTCTGACACAACCTCCCTCACAGCACTCTCCTATGGCGACCCTCAATTTACCAATACTCCCCATTTTTTTGAAGTACACGCAATCCACATCTAGTCTCCCTACATGTAGCCTCCACCAATCAACCACCAGGCCCTGCCGCTGCCTTTCTTGACCACTTCACTACACGGCTCCTAAACTTTCTACGGTCATCCTCAGCATAATCATAGTCAACTTCAGTATCCCCATTAACTCATGCCATTTGGCTACCTACACACTCCTACCGCTGACTTCCTCCTTTGGCTGCTCACAGTGGCCCTCTGCACTCACTTACAAAAACACACATTCTAGACCTCCTTTTCAACCACCTCTGCTCACTATGTAAACTCTCCTATCTAAAAAATAACTTACACACTCTTCTCACTTCAACTCCACCCCCAGTCCAGGAACTAGTGCACCCTTATAGGCATCTCAAATGTAACTCTCTTCTACTGCTTTCTACAGTATCATGACTCCAAAACCATCATAGCCTCTGCTTTCTACATCATCACAATTTCTTCAGCTCTCCACTTAGCCGTCCCTCTCACACACAAGAGGAAGGCATTGGAGGAAGATCTACTCCAAGGAAGACTTCACACCATACAAACAAGTTGTCCTCTACTTCAAAATCTGCACTTAGATTAGTTGAACAGGACTATTTCACTACCCTCATATCCCCAAACCCTAGATAACGATTTAACTCTTAACCCCCTTCTATGTCTCTTCTCATTTCCTCTGAGGACTTTGCCACACACTTCAAAAACCAGGACAAAATTATTAGAGAAATCTTCAATTAACCGTCCCTGCCAACCCCTATACATCTATTCAGTCCTCTCTCTCCCAACCTGCTTCTCCACCTTTACTGAGGAAAAGCTATCCACACAACTCTCAAAACCGCAGCTCCCCACCTTGACCCAATCCCATCTCGCCAATCTTACCACCGTGTTCATGCCAACCTTAACCCAGCTTTTTTTAACCTTTTGTTGACAACTGGCATCTTCCCTCCATCCTTTAAGCAAGCAACCATTACACCCATCCTCAAGAGCCCATCCCTCCTTTGCGCAGCTACTGCTCTGTCTCACTGAAATGGCGCCTCCACCTTGAACAGTCTTCCCACCTCTCATCCTCCTCGCTATTCAAGCAGCTGCAATCCGACTTCTGACCCAACCGCTCTACTAAAACTTCCCGGAACAAAGTTGCCAACAATCTTCTAACTGCAAAAGTCTCAAAACATTACTCCATGCTCCCCCTACTAGACCTGTCCTCTGCCGTCGACGCAGTATGTCACTTCCTCCTGCTACAAACTCTATTCTCCATCATAAAAACTTGGCCCTCTCCTGTATCTCCTCACTTGTCACTTAATGAACCACTCGCCCACCACACACCACTTCCTCACCTCACCTTCTCATGCTGTCCATCAATATGCTGTGCTAGGACCCCTATTCTCCTCCATATACACCTTTGGCCTAGAACAGTTCACAGAATCAGGAGTGACTTTTGGCTATCTACTCCTTTTCTTACCATTTTCTAAAACTTATCATAAAGTGAACTGAACTCCTAATCTTCCTTCATCTCACTAAACGCCCCCATCAGACTTATCACAGTCAATGGCTCCATACTTTCCCCAGTTCCACGAGTCTGCTGTCTCAATGTAACATTTAATTTTTCCGCCCTTCAAACTGCACATACAAGAACTTTTCCACCTCCTGCCACTTTTACCTCATAAACCTCTCTCACATACAAATCATCTTCAACCCGGAGTCAACAAATGCTGGTGCATGTCTTCATCCTCTCCCATTTAGACTACTGCAACATCCTTCTTTAGGGCCTCTCATTGAACACTCATGTCCACCCAATTCATCCTCACTTCTACTTCCTGGCTACTCCCCTTACTCTTCTGCCTCTCCCATCCGTGCATCTCTTCACTGGCTATCCACCATCCAGAGAATCAAATTCATGATCTTGTCAATGACCTACAAGGTCATTCACAATCTGTCCCCTCCATCACTTACCTAGTATCTCAGATTCCTGTTCCCATGTAATCTCTGGTCCTTTCAAGACTTCCATCTCCGCTCATCTCCAATAATCGTCTCCAGGGTTTCTCCCATGAATCACCTAAACTTTGGAACTTGTTACTCCAACACATCAGACTCTCTGCCACCTTTGAAAGCTTCAAAAAGAACCTGAAAACCTACCTCTTCAGAAAATCCTACAACCTACAGTAGCCCTACTGCCTCAACAACATGGGCACCTTCCACCCTCCACAAATGTCTCCGTCCCCTTCCCTTGTAGACTGTAATCCCTCATAAACAGGGTCCTCTATCCCTCTGTATCAGTTTGTAACTCATCTTGTTACCGCAAATTAATGTCGCTGTAAAAAAAAATGTATAAGGGGTTCTCGCGGAGGATTAAACTACATGAAGTCTGTGGGCATAGTGCACTTACTGGTGTTACTTGAGCTTTGCCGCCACCTACTGTTCTTTTTTTAGTATAAAGAAAAATGTTCTACTTGGAGTGACATTTCCTGGGATTACGCACCTGATGACTATAGGCTGGAATTATGTTACTTAAAGGTGTTGTCTACTATTTCAGTTTTCCATTTAGTTAGCTGTTGATCTTTAAGAATGATTGATTTAAAATGTAATGTACATCATCACATTCCAATGTAGCTCGATGCCACGCTACATATAGCTGACTGGCAGCAGCTGCTCACCATGCTGTAACAGCATTGGTTATGTGTATGGCGTGTCACCAGTATATTGTCAATTTCCATTTGTTCAACAACTAAAGCTTTTCTTGCAGTAGTGTCTCAGCAATGATTGAGGAGAGAGGCAAAAGAGTACTGGGAGAAAAAGTTGATTATCTGGGCAGCAGGCGTGAGGTTGGATTGGATGAATATGAGTAATGGATGTGAGGCCATAGAGAAGGATGTTGCAGTAGTCTAAGTGGGAGAGGAGGAGGCAAGGATCGTACCTGAGAGATGTTGTTGAGTTGAAAGTGGCAGGAGGTGGCGAAGGCTTATGAGTTTTACTAAGGACAGGGAAAAATTAAATCTTACACTGAAACCTCAAACTTGTGGAACTGGGGGAAAATATGGAACCATTGACTGATAAGTCTGATGGGGGTGTTTATTGAAATGAAGTTCAGTTCTCTTGATTTTAAGTATTAAAAAAGCAGGCAGAGAAATAGGAGCCACTAGGCACTCTTGATTGGTAACCTCTTGACGGGTAGATTCTGATGTCCTCAGCATTAAAGGTGGTACTAAAAGCCGTGGGTATTGTTTTGTAGTGATTGGTCTGTATGATACCTCTGATTAGCATTATATAAGTGGCAGTGAGAATCCCATTCTAATTGGTTTCTCAACATTTTGTTGTTTTCTCTTCATTTAGGAGATTTATATGGAGCTATCGGGTCTCCTGTGCGATCATCACGAACGGTTGTTGTAGGCAGAAGGCAAGATCTGGTGCAGAGGTTGCTTTATTTTCTTACCTACTTCATAAGGTGCTCTGAGCTCCAAGAAACGCATCTCCTGGAGAGTGGGGAAGATGAAGCCATCGTTATGCCCGGTACAGTCATCACTACCATGCTGCAGAAAGGAGAGGTAGAGGAGACGGACTATGTGCTCATCACGATGCACAAGAATAAGGGATGTCTGCTGAGCAGTGATCCAGAGGAAATGAGAACTTCTGAAAAGAAGTGTCGGTGTTGCCAGTGTCCCCTCATGGACCAACTGGCCAACAACTCGCTTCAGGAAAACAGTTCAAAGACTTCAATTGAGGCAAGCAACGATGGGAGTCAATTAGTTTCTCAATCATCCTGCCAAGAGGAAGATGGTTTTTCTGAAGTCTATATGGATAAATCAAGAACTTGTCTGGATGCCAAGATAGAGACCGTCATTAACATTGGGGCAGCTCCATTAGACAAATGTGTCTTGGCAGTGGGGAGTCTTGAGCCAGCAGTTCAGGAGTTAGAAAATGAAAAGCTACAGGATGAAAGCCTGAATATCAAGGGCACGAGAACTAATGAAATTAGTATTGAGAAGAAACCTCCCGACAAGTCTGCAGCGATGCCTTGTGACTCTGGCCATCTTTTGAACAAGGTGAAGTTTCAGATCGGTGATTCTATGTCACCTGACTCGGACATAGAGCTGAAAATCCAAAATGTAGCAGACCAGATGCAGAAGCACCAGCTTAACCCAGTGCAGGAACAGAGGATGCTTACCGATCACCAGTTCAGTGTGGCAAAACCAAATACTGAGGACCAAAAAACTGGTGGGTCACCTGAGAAGCTTTCCCGGGTGGCAAGCAAAATCCAAAACTGGAATCCATTTCATCCTGAGAACATTAGCATGTTTGATGAGTATTTTCCAGATGATGGTTCTATTGAAGTTAAGGTCATTGATGAAATTCCAAAAGGGGGTACAAAAACATCTGATCATGACAGTGACTTGGGGTGCTTAAACAAACTTTGTGAAACAGATAAACCATCTTCTGGTGTAACAAATTCAGTGCTTCCGAATTTATGCAAAAACTGCTGCGCTGAGCAGGACCAAAGAGACGCAGTCTCTGTATCTATCCCCCATGGGGATAAAGAGAAATCTGAAAATAAAGTTGTGGTGGGCGCTGACTGGGACATTCCGAGGAATGAGAGTTCAGATAGCGCCCTGGGTGACAGCGAAAGTGAGGATGCAGGCCATGAGCTTCTCGCACCGAGTATTAATTATTACGGGGCTGAGCATGAAGAGTGGATAGAAGAGGAGGAAATACAGTTTCCAGGGTGAGCACTTTTGTATACATCTAGTTGATGTCCATTACCTACTTATTTAGGCAATGCCTTCATATGAGAGAGACCACAGAGAGGAAGAAATGCTGAGTCTACGTTTTCTTATACATTTTCTATTAATACTTTGTGAATTTTATTTCCCATAATTCCTCTGTTGCACTGAAATTTTTCAAAAGGAATGATGGAACAATACCTCTGCAGCGCCACCTATTGGAAGGTAGCGTTCCTGCAAGTCAATAT
This sequence comes from Eleutherodactylus coqui, assembly GCF_035609145.1. NCBI lineage: Eukaryota > Metazoa > Chordata > Amphibia > Anura > Eleutherodactylidae > Eleutherodactylus > Eleutherodactylus coqui. The sequence continues at coordinate 77,352,555 of NC_089838.1, read as the reverse complement.
TAGACTTGTTAAACAAGCCTCATAATAACGACTGGGAATTGTAAGCTAAAACCAGAATAGCCATACACTGACAACTGTTTCAGGGTGATTGCCAATCATCAGTGTGCAGTAGGCTTCTGGGTCAGGAAGGATGCTTGACCCTCTAAGCCTCCTCACACACCTTCTAGAAACTCATACCCTTCCTGACCCACATCTATAGGCCTCTCACTAGCCAAGCCAGAAACCTACTGCACACTCATGAGGAGCAATCACCCTGAAACAGTCTGTGTATAGTTATTCTGGCTTTGGCTTACAATTCCCAGTCAAAATTAGGGGGCTCATTTAAAAAGTCTGACATTGACTTGCAGGAATGCTGCCTTCCAATAGATGGTGCTGTAAGGGCAGTGTTCCATCTTCTATTTGCATATTTCCCAGAGGAGCATGGCTGGCCTTATAAGTCTCCTCACAGATGCTCTCTCTAAGGAGAAACGATAGCCTTCCTGACTCAAATTATATCGCTACTGCCATAGCATTTCTGGGAGAAAGAGTGTAAAGTATGTCTAGATTTTTAGAAGCCGCATCTGTTACTAAACTGCAAATTTATGTTGTCTTGTTGCAACTACATTGCAAGATGTCATAGTGCAGTGGATCTACACTGAAGCATGAAAACATTTCCAAGTATGGCACCACAGGTTCAGAGAGTGAACGGCAGTTCTAAACCGATTTTAGGCTGTGTTGACACTTCATTTCTGTTGGTCTGTGTGCTGGGAAATGTTCAGAATATATCCATAGGACCCCATTTATCTGGGCACTTTCTTGGTATATACACAGCAGCATGTGCATTGGCATACCTGTTTTTTAACTGCATAGGAAAGTGTAGTCTTCTGTTTGTGGTATGTTACATAATGGGGGTCTGTGGGGGATTAGGAGTTATGTATGCCTATGTACGGTAATGGCACACATTATAGTCTTCTGTTATAGGTATACATCTGGAATCCAGTCTGTAGTTTGCCCCCTCCAGGCTGTATAATCTGCACCTTTCTTCCAGCCACAAGGTCACATGACCAGCACTCTGACTACACTCTGTGCCCTGCAGTTAAGGGGCAGATTTATTACTGCTTTTATACAGAAAAACTGTCTTTCTTGCCCATAGCAACCAATCACAGCGTTTCAGTCTGCTTTACTGCATCACCACCCCACAATATAGCTCCCCAGTAGTTACAGCAGTGCCCCCTCTCCCCTTTAGTATACAATATTGTGTCCCTCACTCCTACTCTCGAGCTGCAATCTCCATTGTAGCGTCTGTATAGGGATGGTGCACTGACCAAATGTACTCCGCCTCATATCAGCGCCCAGGCAATGCCCGCGCGTGCACTGGCAGTAAGGAAGCTGCTGCACATATCAACCTGGTCCTATCTTAATCTGTGAGCTATGATTATTGTAGGCTTTAGTGACCACATTGAACATGACTGTCATCAAGATATCACTTAGTATTTACTAAGTTATGACAAGAAGCATTGTGCCAACTGTCAATTGTCATAATTCAGTAGGCACTGGGATTCTTCAGAGCAGGTCATAGGTGTCGGGGACACTTTCTAGTGGTGACCCGGCAGTCGGGTTTTGTCTACGTTGTGGGGAAATGACCTATGTTGGCCATTTCTGTACTGTACTAGTTCTGTGCAGGACTTTGTGTACTTCTTTCTTCCAACATCTTTTGTGAATGTTTTCTCGTTTTTCAGATCCAAACTGGTGGAAGTCAACTCTGTAAAGCCCAACATTGCTAACTTTGGGAGATCTCTGTTAGGCGGCTATTGCTCGTCCTACGTACCAGACTTTGTTCTGCAAGGAATAGGAAGTGAGGAGAAGTTAAGGCAGTGCCTGATGTCAGACTTGTCGCACGCTGTACAGGTATATAAGGCACACTTATTGGGTTCTGGGTAAGAAGGTGAAGAGCTGGGTATATGAGGGGTTTTTCCTTCAAAATCCAGCAGGAAAACTAGTCTCTGGGACCTTTTATTCTTATGGGTGCCTAAAAGGGGTTGTCTGGTTACCAGACAACATCCCTTCAATAGGGTTCATTGAAGCAAAATAACAAACTGAGCTGTGCGTACCCCTCCGCTGGGACCCAGCGCTGCGGCCCTGCTGGGGTCCCGGTGTTTCTTGTGACAGCTGAAGTTGGGTGACCGCTGCAGCCCACACGGCTGCAAAAATGACATTACAACTTTATTCTATGGGCTGGTTTGATTACGACGATGGCAAATTTTATATATTTTTTGCTGTACCACTTTTAAAAAGTTATTTTTTTTCCAAAGATTTTATTTTCTGATTATTTTCTTCTGCCATATTCAAACACTGTAACTTTACATTTCTTACAGCGATACCAAATAATGTGTGTCTCTTGTGTTTTGTTTTTTTTGTTTGTTTGTTTATTAAATTATTTTTTGTTTTTTGTTTTTTTTGTTTCTTTTTTTTCTTTTTCGTCCCATCCGATGATTTGAATTTTTGATTGCTTATCAAGTATAATGCAATACCATAGTACTGCGTTATACCACATTTTGACAGGCAGTCAGAACATGGTAGAATACAATCAGCCCTGGGAGCCTTCAAAAGGCCCCTGACTGCCATGGCAACTGAAAAAGGCACCTTGCGATCTCATTGCCAGGGGTCGTTTAGGACCCTTGGAATACTGAACTTGGGCATTTAAATGCTGCTGACAGTGGGATTTAAAGGGTTTACAGCCACAACATGGGTACACGCTGATTGCAGTTGTTCGTGTACGAACCCCGTATGCCCAGGACGTAAATGTAGGTCTTGGAGTGTTAAGGGGTTAAAGACTGATGAATGTGTACTGTCGCTGGTTAATTCACTTAGACTTTTTTCCCCCCCACAGCATCCAGTTTTGGATGAACCCATTGCAGAGGCTGTCTGCATTATTGCAGACGTGGATAAATGGTCGGTACAAGTGGCCAGTAGTCAGAGGAGGACAACTGATAACAAGTTAGGCAAGGAGGTGCTGGTATCCAGCCTGATCTCCAGCCTTCTTCATTCCACTCTCCAGCTTTATAAACACAACTTATCAGCAAACTTCGTAAGTACACTTTTATGCCATTTCTTTCCCTATTTGGGATGGGGAATAGTTAAGTGTAAAGCCTGTAAAGTGCAGTTGGAGCTTCTTAAGGTTTTTACATATAACTTCCTTCTTAATGGATTCCTCTTTGTGCATGTGAGCCAATATTGGAGTACGACACATGTACAGATGCAGCAAGGTTTGACATGACATTTGACACCTTATAATAACTTTTAATTGCACTTTATAAGGGATTTTGTTATGTGAAGATAACCCATTAAAACGCTATTGTTCTCTTAAGTTAGGGGTGGCTTTAAGGCCCATTCAGACACGATTATCGCTCAAAAGCCATCTTTTGAGCTATAATCGTTGGGTGTACATGTGCCCATCTTTCAGTTTTCTGCCGAACGCTGATTTTCAGTTATGCTTGAAAACTATTGTTCGGCAGAACAGCTGATAAGCAGGACCGCACGCTGTGTTCTGCCCGGGGAGCGCTGATTACAGGATGATTGCATTTTCTCAGCTGTCAGCCCTGCTGGCAAAACAGAAGGAATGTAATCAAGGAACAGCGGGTGGTCTGTTCTCTGATTACAGCTACCCTTGGCTCACCTGCTACTAATTGGTACTAATAGACATTAGTACCAGATAGTAGTTTATGCAAAATGATCACTCAGAAGCCAACTTTTGAGCGATCATGAGTGATCATCTTTGTGGTGTAAATGCACTTTTACACTGGACTACCACCCAACAGCGGGCGCAGGATTTATCGCTCACAGGAGTTAATGATTGCTCAATTAATGGAGGGGGAGCACGCTGGAGAGAATTTCCAGCCGCCTACCTTCACTTGTTTTTTAGGTGGGCTGAAAGCCAAGCAACTCCAACAAGTGAGCGATTCTCACTCACTTTTCCTCTTGGGTCCTGTGTTTACACGGCATGACTGTCTCCCGCAATTACTCTTTTGATTAATTACTCGGGCGACTATCTACCTATGTAAAGCCACTCTAACTTGTCTGTGAAAACTTTTTGCGACAATTTCTTAAACTCTATTACAGCTGTGGTGTCAGAATTGGAGCTTGCAGGGCTGCTTTGCCGTTGTAATAAAACTAATTATATACGTTTTTTTAATCCTCTCCATTAGTGCATCATGCATCTGGAAGACCGACTGCAAGAGCTCTACTTCAAGAGCAGAATGCTTTCTGAATATCTTAAAGGGCAAACCAGAGTTCATGTGAAGGAGCTCAGCATGGTGTTAGGGTAAGATACCTAGAGACCTTATTACATGAATTGACACACCTTCCTGTAAAACTAGACAATATCAGTGCTTTTTGGACACCGTATAATCACAGAATACAGCAACCTCAATGCGGGTCCTCAGACCTGCACAGAAATAGAGCAGGCCGTGACTTGTTTTCCACGCAGACAAATCGCGGACGTCTGCATAGGATTGTGTTTTGTAATGCAATCCTATGCAGACGTCCCACCACAGAATTTCCGCCCGTGTGCAGGGGGCCTTATAAAGCATATGTGTTTTCTAGTAAGATATAAGAATTACTCAGCACAGCATACTGTGTACAGTTCGTCAGGCTTTAGGAAGACATAGTTTAAAAAAAAAGCAACAAAAAAAACAATGTGTACTTTTTTGGGTGTAGACAAAAAAAAAAGTCAACTACACTTCAGTGTACTTCAAAGTAAATGAATTGGAGCGTAAACCTGTTAAATGTAGACAAACCTATACCATACATCTGTCTGTTTTTCTCCTATAAAACTATGTATACACAGTGCAGTGTGAACCCTGCCTCCATCTCAGTGCATCAGGCGTGTGTGTCAGAATTGCACCTGATGCACTGAGACTGAGGGCATTCGGTCTGGTGGTGAGCGGGCGCGATGTGGAGCAGGGCACAGTGAACAGCAGAGGCCACGTGTTCACTATCCCCATTCAGCTAGCAGGAGGAGAATTTTGCTTTGCAGTGCCCAGCCGCATAGCTGAAGAGGGGCAGCAGTTCAAGAGGCCTTGTCTACTAAAATATACGAAATAGACTACTAATTAAACCTATTGCAATAATGCTTCTAATCGCCTGTTCTGCACAAACGCATTAAATGAGTGTTACACTTTACAATCCTCTGATGGAGTCCAGTTGCTCGTCTCCTTTTCACAAAGTCAACAAGTTTTAACCCTTTCCAATCCATTTATTTTTTCTCACCCATTCTCCCCAGCTCCAAATAAATTGGAGCTGGGGAAAATGGGTGAGAAAAAATACATTTTCCCTGCACCCTCCTGAACTGACAGAGTTCAGAGGGTGCAGGTGCTCACTGCACCGTGGAGGGACCTGCTTACCTGTCAGGCGTCTTCCGCATTCTCCTTCTGTCTCCCGGATCGGCGATCATGTGACCGCTGGGGTCAGGTGGCACATGGTGGTCACATGATCGCCGGGCCGGGAGACAGAAGGAGAACGCGCAAGATGCCGGTCAGGTAAGCAGGTCCCACAGTGCAGGCTCCCGACTCGGCGTTCATGTGACCGCCGGGGGTCAGGTAACACCGGCGGTCACATGATCGCCGGCCGGAATCTCTATGCATTACATAGCGCTAATTGAGCGCTATGTAATCTGTAAAGGAGAAGGCAGAAAGGGTTAAAAACCCTTTCTGCCTTCTCCTAGGGGGTCCTCGATGGGGACCAGTGCACAAGTGTATCTGCACCGGATGTGTCTGCCGATCGGGTGCAGATGCACTCCTGCACTGCAGTGTCGGGCCTGCCCCGACATTGGAGCTGTGGAGGAAAATGATGATGTCGGGGCAGGCCCGACATTGGACTGGAAAGGGTTACCTTCAGTGCAATAAGTAAACTGCCGCTTCTGTCTTCCAGAATTGAATCCAGCGACCTTCCGTTACTTGCTGCGATCGCCAGCACCCACTCTCCATACGTTGCACAGATCCTTCTGTAAAAGGGAATGTATTCTCACCCACGGAGAGGACAATGTCTTATTGCAGTATTTGGTAAGCGCGGTGGAATAGACTCTACGTCTGTGTATTATACCAGCTGATATTCAGGAAGAGAATCGCATTGCAGGAGATTCTCCTTCATCTTCTCTAGATGGGATTAAGAAATGGAACGAAGACAGAACTTCGGAATCCAGAGAAACGAAACACACACAGTTGTGGGTCCTTAATTACAGCAGCATTTCAGATGTTTTGAAAGACTCCAGAAACTTTTTCTTCCTCTTTTTAACTTTGTATGAACTTTTTAAGAACTATTTTTGTAAATAGGGTGAGATGTGAGGAAATGTTGAGTGTGACTTTGAATGGCTGCTTTCTACAGTGCAGATCTCACTTTTATATAAAAAGCTTTACTTGCTGGTAGAGCAGGTCATATGTAGAAGAAAAACATGCCCTTGACAAAAACCGCTACCCCTTATTTACTAAGGCGTTACAGAGGTGTAATGTGACCTTGTAAAAGTGTTGTAGCTTTACAGAAGAAATCTCGAGCAACCCAGCAACCGTACGGCACGCCAATGACTAACTGACATTAATTACTGCAGGGGGGGGGGGTCTACGGGCAGAGCTTGGATTTTACCAGTACCTCCCCTTAAAATTAACGTTTTTGCTGCATAGCAAGGGGGCAATACTATTGTAAGCAGAACCCCCATTCATGCCAATGTCATTTATTCTTTTATTAATGGCCTTTTCCAGTGTATGTTTTCAATTTGCATCTATTAACAGTTCTGCAAAAGGAAAGAAAAAGCCTTGAAGATGACCTGTCGCCACTCCCACCATGTCTGTGTCAGTAAATACTGACATTTCTCTTAAAATATGTAGCAATTTATAACCTACATTACACAGTTTCTCTGGTCTTCCTCCACGAAATGTAGAAGCACACTGACAAATGGGTGTTACCAATTAGACAAGATCAGACTGTGTAGTGTGTAGGGACACACCCCCATTAAAAAGGGGAAGGGTAGCACCCAGTTGTCAGTTTGTTCATATTTCCAGGAACAATAATAGAGGAATATTCAAATGTAAAGCTTGAAGAAGAGCTGCTCCAAAACTGTAATATTTTCAGGCATACAAGTATTAAAGTGGTTGTACCAGAATGACAAGTTATCCCCTATGCACAGGATAACTTGGTGATCGGTGGGGGTCTGACACCCTTGGCAATCCTGATAACAGGGATAACTGGAAATTCTGGTACAACCCCTTTAACTATATAATGAGAGCTGACTGGCGCTCTTTAACCTTCAGTATACGGAGATGTAGTAATCGGAGAGCACATTCTGCTTGTGTAGAAAGAAATCAGTTTATCTTATAGTTGGCAAAAATTAAACCCCTTACTTTACCCTTCATGATATCCTCACAACAGATGCAGCAATAAAGCTAAAACCTGCCTAGATAATACTGTAAAGGCGCTCTGAGATCTGCACACTGGCCTCCACTATAGTACAGTAGTTGGGAGATCGCTTTCAACGTGCTAATAGAACACTTTGCCATTTCCTCAAATTATGCATTTTGTAAAATCCAAGTTAATATCAGATTGACTGTTTCATTTATAGTATGCAAGTATTTGATTTCCCATCTTGAAAATGGAGAGAAGAAAAAATTCTTAAAGGGGTTGTCCCACTTCTAGCCATTCATGACCTGTCCTTAGGAATAGAAGATCATCAAAGGTCTGCCTCCTGGGGATAAGCTGTTCCCCCAGGTCCATGGCCTTGTTATGGTTTTGGTATAGGAAGCAGACTGCTCTGTATATTGTACAGTGGCCTTGGTTGGTATTGCACTTAATAGAACTCAGCTCGCAGTACCAACTGAAGCCACTGTGCAATCTACGGAGCTGCTGCTGCTTCCTGCAGCAAAACGGCTGAGAACACAGACCAGGGGAAACAGCCTGGTGAAGAACCCCCGCCGATCTGCTGCTGGTGCCCTATCTTGCGGCTAGATCATCAATAGGTGGAAGTAGGACAACCCCTTTAAACATCTGCAGAAATTCTAGTCTATCAAAATTATATGGAAACTGATAAAAACAGAATCAGAAAACCGAGCCAATCCTCTCATTGTTAGAAATGTGACCTTTTCTATGATCATGTAGCAGTCCAGAACATGTAATTATCCAGCAGTCAGGTCCTATAATTGTGTTTTACTGTAGATGTAATGGAGGAATAACTTAAAAAAAAAAAAGGTAACCTAACTGCTCATGTAGGTGTAATGAATACCAGATTTACCCCTATGGGAATCCTGATCGACCGTTACATTGACGGAACTGAGAAAATGGTAAAGCAACACGAAAAGACGGTACTAAGCTCAAAATAGTACCCGTAGGTACCATGTTGTTTTACAGTAACACTTTTATTATACTTTTCACTAAAGTATAGAAGAAAACTTTTTTTTTTTGCTTTGTATATATTTGAGAATGAAGCAATCGCTCTGGATAGGAGGAAAATCTGTGTTTGTCTAATTCAGCACTGCAGATGGGGCAGAATAATGGCAATAAAAAGGGCAATAATAATCCATATATAACTGCTATAAGGGCATGGTCACATGGAAGGATAAGGAAATCCGCCCCAGGGAGAAGAGGTGGATTCGGCAGTGTATCCGGTGCTACCGTTGACATGCTACAGATTTAAACTCCGCACCACATGGCAATTTCCGCACTGGAAAATTGTGTGCAGATCTTATTCCGCAGCATGTGGGCGAAATATCACCCACTTTGCTGCTCCTATAATTGCCACAGATTTTCCATGTGAAGGGTGCGCGCAGCAAATCCGCCTTGTGTGAACTTGCCCTAAATGTTTCATATGTTGGGCACATCTAGGTGTACATGAAGCTGCCATCCTAAAAATGCTTCGTTTTGCACAATTGTTTCAGAAAGCCTTAAGGAGAAAGGCGGCATATAATATTCATTTCTTGATTAACACCTTATACCTTGTTCTCTATGACATAATTTTATCGGAAGCCTCAACTGCCACCAGTGAAGGCAATGCCTTGTAGACCGATTCAGAAGTGGCTTATTCACCTGACCATATTATGGCTCCATACGGCCTCAGAGCTGGAATCCGCTGCCTACAACACCTCCCTATGTCTCCGATTACACATTGGGCTTTAATTTTATCAATATTTATTAACGGGGAAAACATGGGTTGTATGCCACTTAGGATTCTGTGAAATACTTCCATAATAGGATGGCATGCAGCGGTATCGTAGAGCAGCACCCAGTATGGAGTCACACAAGCTCTTCACACCTCCATTCAGAGATTCTCTCCAGGGTTTCTCAGAAATGCCTGAAAATTTTGCGTAACAATTGTAAAGCTGCGGAAATCATTGTAGTCAATGCTCCCATCAGGTGTCATTGGTCTTCATCGTATGACGGAGCTGGTGTGCCCCAATTTTTGTTTTCTGCTTCTATGACTGCATGGAAAAGCACACAATTTAGCAGAAGTATCAACAGACCCTCCGGTCTTGGACAAACAAAGATGGCTTCTCTAACTACCTGATGCACACTGGTTCATTGGCAGTCTAAGACACTGCATGCCAATGTGCACATGTAGTGTTAAGGAACCCTTACATGGGGCCGCTAATTATCCCATGTACAAGCAGCCGTTGACAGAGTACTGAGCAAGAAATCGCTCACCTGTTGGAGTCGCTTGGTTTTTAACAGAACTAAAAAAAAACAAGTGACAGTCTGTGTAAACAGGAGGCGCTCGGTGTTTGCACAACTCCTATTTGCTGTGAATGGAGGTGGGTGGGAACGATCCTGGCCCGCTCTACCTCCATTCATTTGAACTATCGCTCCTGTGTAAAGCAGAAGGACAGTAGGCGGTCGGTAGTCTGTGGGACAGCTGTCAGGTGCCCATGCATCCCACATTTGTGCTGTGTGAAGGCATCTTTAAATTAACGATGTATACCAATACAAAGTGTGCATCAGATAGTCGGAGAAACGATGCAGCCATCATTCTTTGTCCAGGAGGGTGGCTTTAAGTCTTTTTTGATACTTCTACTAAATTTTTAGTTTTCCTATGCAGTCATAGGACCAGGAAACAAAAATAAAGGTGTACCAAATCTATGACCAGTGGTTCGCCCTTAAGGGGTTTTCCAGGCAGCACCCATTGGGATACACCGGGGTCGGAACGGAAGCCTGTATAGTGGCCATTGCTCGTAATTGAAGGCGCAGCTCTCGTTGAAATCAATGGGAGCTGTTCTTGTAAATGTAGGCTGGGGTCCCATTGATTTCAACGAGAGCTGCGCCTGCAATTATGAGCACTGGCCACTACATAGGGGTCGGAGCAGCGCTTCTGCTTTGACCCAGTGTAGTGGCCGGCCCTATCTCACATTGCAGTCGCTATTCCAACATATTATATAGGTCACCTATTCGATTGGATGCTGTAAATGTAAAATTATAGACTATCCCAAAATGAGAATCTAGCCATCCACCTCCCAAGCATCTAATACAGACGGCACCACTGCTTTTTATAAGAAACCCTTGTAATACCATGTAGCAGCAATCTGCCGATATCCACAAGCACAGAGCTGACCATTCACATCAGTGTAGTAGCCGTGCCCTCATTACAATGTGCATATTGTATGGCCGAGGCCTGTGCCATTGCCCCCCTCATCCTCTGTCCTCACGTTCAGATACTAATATGCATTAGTTATATTTCAGTGAGTTGGGTGCAAATAAAAAATGTGAGCATTCACATAGCAGGTAAGAATGTGGTAGTCTTTCCCCATTTCCATACATATAGCTGTCCACGAATTTCTAGTGTCTAACCCTTTCCAGTGTTCGGTTGCTATTGTGTTGTGTTTTTACCGTTTATTTCTTTAAGATCAGATGCAGATTGAAATTATCTCAAATTCTATTATTTGTAGTTTACTACATGATAATAAAGGTATGTTTTCCCTGAGTCGGAAATGTTGTGGATTTGCAGCACAGAATTATCTGCTCAAAATCTACAGCATTTATAGTCCGAGTGTTGTGAATGGGACTTTAGAAATCCAATGGGCCACCATCAATTTACCTGTGCCGTAGATATCAATTTATGCTGCAGACTTTCATCACAGATTTCACTCCTTGAACCTCTTTAGTGGCACGCCTGGAAAATCTCCAGGGCTTGCTGCCCTGACCATGCAGTTAAACCCTGGAAGATTTCCGTGGACAGCTCTAGTGCTGAAATGTTGGCCAGGACACGCAGTTATTGTGCCACTGTACACGTTTGCCACTTCTAATTGCCTCAGGAAAATCTCTGGGGCTTGCTGTGCTGACATGGTAATAATAAACCTGCCACTGAAGGGTTAAAGGAGGTGATAAAATCTGCATCATCTACTGCAGATTTTCTGTTTCTGAAAATTTCACATGAAATGTAAAAAAAAAGTAAAATACCCTAAAACTTTACAAAAAATAAAACTTTGTCGGGAGACTCTCTGCCTCACTGAGCAGCATTGGTCTACGTGGTTTAACGACTTATCGTCTTCACTTATGTGTTTTCAGTGCAACAGTAATAAAAAGTAATCTCTCATGTTCAGTCTAATGAAAAGTCATGAATAAGCACTTTTTATAGATTTGTCGCCTCTACTCCTCTTCAGGGCAGGTTTTTTGGGCTCCTGCCTTTTGACCAAATTCTGGATCATTTGTTAATGTCTTAAATTCCAAATAGAAAGCCTCCGCCGCATGTGTGTCCCCGCTGCTCCTGGATAGCACTGGCGCTATTGTCTGTCTGCTTCCTTAAATTATTTGGATGAATCATTTGTATGATGTACAGAGCCGTCTTCCTGTATCTGTAAATATTTTTCCATAACATGCACTGTATTATATTACTAAACCCAATTTTATGGGCAACTTTTGTGCAATAAATACCAGTCTTGTCAATATTTACTGCCGCTGTGGTTTTTGTGGACTGTGGTTTGTAATAACATTAAACACTGTCTCATCTCTAGATCAATGGTTTAAAAGGATTGTCCGGATACTGGACAGCCCCACTTCAATAGGGCTGCCTGTATTAAAATAGAGCTATACTTCTCCCCCCTCTACCGCCGGGATCCAGCGCTGCAGCCCCACTGGAGTTAGTTGTGACAGTGGCTGTTATGAAAGTTAGGTGGCTGCCACCTAAATCAGCAGCTGCAGACTATCCAAACTGAACTTTTTTTTCTTTAAACATTTTGAACCTTTTTTTTTTCCCCCCTTTTTTTTTGAATATGTGATTGTTTGAGCTCTAGGATAGTACATTGCATTACATTGAAGCCTATGCAAATAAGAAAGATGGAAAAGTATCTCTACAGCGCCATCTATTGGACGGAAGCATTCCTTCAAATCAAAGTGACTTTTAACAAGTCTTCACAATGATTGGGAGTATGAAACCAAGCCAGAAGTTATGTCACTTTGATTTGAAGGAATGCTGCCATCCAATAGATGGCGCTGTTAGAGGTATTTTTAAATCTTTCTTATTTGCATAGATTTCCCAGAGGAGCTAGCATTACCTTATAAGTCTCCCTACTCATCTTTTAGGTGTCCCCACACGTCTTCTGGGTTCTCTTCTTGGGGAGAGACTATACCATACCCTGACCCACTCACCCCCTTGGTGTCTCCACACACTTTTTGGGTGCTCTCCTAAAGGAGAAACGACACCGCTTCTGATTGAAGCCTATTAGACTCTGCTGGAAGAAGGGTTTAATAGGCTGAGTTACATGGCAGACATGGGGGCCTTTGTCAGGTTTCCGGCTGGCAAGGAAACCTATTGGTACCTAGCAATTACACTGCAAAGTGCCGATGGGTGACAGAAGAATCCCCCTTCCCCTGTCATCTGCTTACATGCTGTTGCTATTGATTGTGGCATGTAAGGGATTAAACTGCTAGAATCTGAGGTTTCTCTGCAGCTGGTATTTAGAGCAGGAGCCTGGCTGTTAGTAGTCCGCTAAGTCACTGCCTTTAAAAAGATGCACGTGCAAATTAAAAGCCCATTAGTGAGGTCCATGAAAAGATGGATTGGCAGTCACTAAGGGGTTAACGTCTGCTGTTTTCTGCCATGAAATTGCTGCAAGTGATTCTATAAATCAAGCTGTCAGTTCATTCTTCAACAACAATGCCTGACCAATGTGCAGTGATGAAGACAATCAGAGAAGGCGTTTTCATGCGGCGCTCGTCATCTCCTTTCTTAGTATGTCATCCGCCCCCCATGTACAATGTCTTTCAGTCATTTTGATTGACACATTTCTTAAAGAAAAAAAATGAAGATGTCATCCATTCTCTGCCGTGTAAAATAAGCCCCCTTTTACATGCAGAGCTGCCTTTTGTAGCACAGTATTTGTACTGAGGCCTCATATAGTATCTCATTTCTCATAGTTGTACAGATGAAGCAAAGGTTAACCCAATGCTGATACTTGACTGCAACATGTTCTTAGCACAACACAAGCCATTGAAAAGACCAGAAAAAGTTCTGTGCTACAGTTCAACGCATTCTTAAGGCAAAGTTTGCTACTTCTGTACAAAGCTATCAACTTCTGTAGCACTGGCCATAGCATATGATTGTTGGGGTAACATTGTGGCAAATACAAAAAAAGACCGTGGTACAGACATTAGGCAGGAATATGGAATGTCTGCTGACAAATGCGTGTGCTCTTGTAAGTAACATGAATGAATTCTAATGACAGACATACAGAAGGTGATGATCTAGTGCAGTGTTCCCCAACTCCAGTCCTCAGGGACCGCCAACAGGTCATGTTTTCAGGATTTCCTCAGTGTTGCACAGGTGATGTAATTACTGTCAGTGCCTCAGACATTGCCCCAGGTGTTCTTACTATAGGAGATCCTGAAAACATGACCTATTGGTGGTCCCTGAGGACTGGAGTTGGGGACCCCTGATCTAGTGGACATAGCAAATACATGGATTGGTAAGAGCCCTAAATGAGCAACAAGTGTGAAGGTGCAGGCCAAGGCTCAGGCAGGTCCAGGTATTGCCTAACCACAGCGGAGGCTAGGGACTTGAGACGGCCTCTATCAGGAATGTCAGCGAGAGGAAGAAGAAATGTTACTGAGATGCAGGTTAGTATGTTGGGATTAGTGCTGTTGGGTGGTAAAATCGGGCATTTTTTTTTTTTTTTTACAAAATTAGAATCATCTAAACCTGGCTTTTAGCAAAAGTCACCAGAAAATCGTTTGCAAAAAGAAAAAAAAAGTTACCACACCTAAACACCTTTGTAAATAAAGGTGGCTCAGTGGTTAGAACTGTTAGCTTTCATGGCTGGGATCCCAGGTTCAAATCTCATGAAGAAGCGTATCTGCATAGACTTTCAAAAACTCCATTCAGATGCCCTTGGTCAGATTTGAATAGTACTCCAGCATTGCAAAATGGCAGTGCTAACAAGTGAGCCACCACACCTGTCGTCTGGCCTGCAGAAAAGGGGAAGAGAACATAAAACCCCATCCAGGTATTGCCCTTAGCCAGATTTGAACATGGCACTTAAGCGGTGCAAGGCGGCAGCAGCACAGACAACTGAGATTCATTTTTTTCCCCCCTTCTCTGGAGGAGGAGACGGGGGAACTCAAGTAGAACATACAAAGTTCAGATGTTTTCCTTGGACAGATTTTGACTCATGTACCCCTGGTAATACAATACAGCAGTGCTGATGACAGCCACCATGCTTATTCTTCCTTCTTTTCCTCTGAAGGCAAATAAGAATTAAATGAGGATGAGAAAGGGCAGAAGGAGAAATAGATCTCCTCTTGCTCCGGAGAATAAGGAAGAAGATTGGGGGCTCAATGGCCAGTACTGTTACTTTTGCAGTGCTGATAATCAAGGTTTATGACTGATTATGAACAACATCTGCATGGATTTTGTATGTAATCTTTGCAGTTGTTAGACTTTCTTTCCTTAATCTTCACTGCTTTGCGGTGAAGTTGTAGGTTCAAATCTGTTGAAGGGCAACATCTGGATTGAGTTTTTTTTTAAATTTTCTCTATCATTTAATCTTTGTTATTCTTCCTCTAGAGAAGATGAGTGGCGGCTAAATTGCTAGGACTGCTACCTTGCAGTATTAGAGTTCTGGGTTCAAATCAGTCCAAGGGCAACATCTGCATAGTGTTTTCATATTCTTTGTGTTTTATTCTTTCTGTTCTCCTCCTCCTCTGGAGCTAGGACAGGTGTGGTGGCTCAGTTGTTAGCGCTGCTGCTTTAGATGCTGGAGTTCTGGGTTCAAATCTATCCAAGGGCAATATCTGGATGGAGTTTTTCAAAGTCCAGACAGCTGTTGTCCTCAATGGGATTTAAAATTAGGACCCCAGCCCAGAAAGGCAACAGTACCAACAACTGAGCTACATTAATAGAAGAAACACACAGGTGTAAAATATGATTTTTACATTAATTGAAAACACTCCCACATTAGTGAACCCAATTTTTTGCTCCTATTGACTTTAATGGGAGTCAGAATAGGGCCGTCCTGACTTTTATGAACAGTTTTTTTTTTAATTGGATTGGGACATCTTGAGCTGAGTATTTCAAAAATTACTTAACACTAGTTGGGATTTCTCAGTATACAGCCCACATCACAGAAGACATTTGTTTTTCAATCTTTCGAACAAGGCACCGATATTGGTTCACCAGTTAACTTCAGCGGGATCACAGGCATGGCGGGCAGCAGTCAGGTAAGGCAGCGTAGGTCTTGTATTGTAAAGGGCAGGAATCCATACAATCCTTTGCTACTCAAGATGTGCCGTTTTTGCTTATCCTTCAGCTTTCTCCAGGCATCTCTTCCTATTGGATCCCTAACAAGTATGGTACTCGGCATGATGAATGGGTGGAGCCTAGCCTCTATCCCCAGCATACATCTTAGGGCTCCCACCCACTGGCGATATTTTCTCCACTGCAATGTGAGACTAAAGTTAAAGTCTCATATCGCAGTGCGAGAAAAAAAATCTGCATAACACCGGGATATCGGCATCACGCCGACATATCGCCAGTCTTTTCATGAATGAATAGCTAAGGGCTATGTGTGATTGGCTGAGCGCTCAGCCAATAGCTAAGCAGTAGCTGCTATTGGTTGAACCCTCAGCCAATCTGCACAGCCCTTTCAGGAGGCGGGGATTTTAAATCCCTGACTGCTGAAAGAGCTTAATAGCAGTGCCGGGGAGCCAGCAGGAGGACACGGCTGAGTGCAGGAGAGGTGAGTAATAATTTTTTACATTTTTTTTACACACTTTTGGCAGGTTATTGGGGAAGGGCTTATATTTCAAGCCCTTCCCCGATAATCATTCTGCGGGGCTTGGCAGAAAGCTGTGCTTTCAATGGGATCAGCAGCAGTGTCACAGCTGTGGCAGAGGATTCCTTCCCCGCGGTCCCCGCGGGGATGAAGGAAACTCCTGCCACAGCTGTGGCAGAAGTCTGCGGCATTCTCCATCTCTTTTCAATGGGGCTAGCGCTGCTGTCGCTGGCCCCATTGAAACCACTTGCGATATGCCGGTTCTATACCGGCCTCTTTCTTGCGCTGCGATGTGAGATTTTTCTCGTGCTCTCGCAGCGCCAGAAAGAATATATCGCCAGTGGGTGGGAGCCCTAACAGTTGCCTCACTACTCTGTAACTATGTTGAACATAATCGCTTTATAAACTTTCTGCTTAATGACTGGGTCCTCTTCCTGACACCACATTCTGTGCCTGCGACGCTTTGCCTAAAGTAACTTGTTTCAATAATACAAAAAAAAACAAAACAAACTTTAAAGGCGCAGTGTACGTTTTACAAAAATATTAATAAACTTCGTGAAGCAGGACCTTCCTCTACTTAACACCCTCTTACAGGGCTACCCTGTATTCAGAAAGCATAGAAGAGACCAGGAGTTAGTCTGCAAAATGCAGTTGAACACCAGTCCTGAACAAAGACAATGGGGAAGGCTCTAACAATGTGGGTAAGTTTCTCAATAAATCTTCATGGAGCACACAACTATGGTAAATGGACTTGCAACACCATGACAATTGCATAGGCTACTGTCTGAGTAGCCGCATCCCCTCAGAAGGAACAAGCTCCACTGAGCCTGTGCTTGAAGAAACAGGCGTTCATTGTAGCCCCATGCAGTAATACTTCCGCCTTATTGCTCTTAGTAATCAATGTCAAGCTTCAGCTGCAAAAGCAAATTAGATTTGGGATGTTTAAAATAAAATTCAAATGTAATAAATAGGTTTTCAAGACCCCATCTGGACTTGGACTTTCAGTTTTCGACTCTACACTGTAAAAAGTATTACAGGAGAATTAGAGAGGGTTCAAAAGGCGGACAACTAGAAATTAATGGGATGGGAGGTCAGAGATTCTAACAAGTGGTTAGAAAAATTGGGCTGCTACAGCTTGTTTTTTTGATTGATTAAATCATTAGTGTGGCTTCTTGTAATCGGCCAGGCGATAAAACCGTACTGATTTTAGCACAAATGATTTTATTTACATGTGTTTCTTTTATTAATGTAGTTCATTGGTTAGCATTGTTGCCTTTCAGTCCTAGATTCAAATCCCATCAAGGGTAACATCTGTATTGACTTTCAAAAACTCCACCCAGATGTTGTCCTTGAATAGAGTTGAACCTATAACTCCAGCACTGTAAAGCAGCAGTACTAACTACTAAGCCTTCTCTGTTCAGCTCCAGCGCAGACGAACAGCAACATGAAGAGAAAAACTCCATCCAGTTGTTGTTCCTGCCCAGATTTAAACTTACAACTCCAGCTCTATATAGCAGCAGCACTAACAACCAATCCACCACACACGACCATCCCATGTCAGAAGAGAACAGCAGCAAGAAGAAACACAAAGGGTGAATGCCCATGAACGGAATCGCTACGCGGTTCCCGCGGTGGAAAAACGCGTGTGAATTCCTCAGCTATTAAGGTCTTATAGCCTTTCTACTTGCCATTGCTCACCTGCGATATTCTACTGTGGATTTCCGCAGCGAGAAATAAATCGTGGCATGTTCTATTTGCCGTGGATTAACGCCGCCGCAGGTCTCCATTAATATAGCATTAGGCCCAATGCCCACGGACAGAAATTCTGCCATTGCACACTGCCATAGGATTGCATTAGTTTATGCAATTTGGCTGCATGAAAACTTGCGCGTTATTAAAATCACGGCATGTCCTATTTTTGTGCGGGCCTTGTAGAGGCTCCCACAGAAACCTCACCGCTGATGCACATCGCAGAGCGGAAAGAGAAGGCGCCAGACAGGTAAGCGGTAGGACAATGCCGGGGCACGGGGTCGCATCCTGCGTGAATCTTGCAGTCCGAATTCGACCCGGCCGTGGGCATGAGGACTTAATGGAGACGGCGGAATTCCGTGATCACCAGCAGGCACTTTTTGTTTTTAAAGCGTGTTACTCCCGTGGCGTAAATCCATGGGTGTATCGCGTGATGCTCGTGGGCATGAGCCCAAAGAGAACAGAAAAATCCCCATGTGTTAAGGAGGCCTACTAGTTTCCAAGATATTTGGTGTGTTTAGCATCCATTGGGGAAAAAAAACAAAAGAAACAGATGTAAAATACCGATCAAATTCTGAGATATGAATGAATACTAGTCATTGTCAGACAAGTGTAATACGGACACATACTAAGATTACAAATCCTGTCCCAATTTATTTATATGGGTATTCAGGCTATTATTTGTAAAATTACTGCATAGATGCAATTCAACATTTAGCCACTTGAGGGCATCATAATGATATTAAGTATGGCAAAGTTACTTCAGAAGTCAGCAGCAAAGAAGGAAATTCAAGTCCAAAGTTGAAAAAGCTCTGCTATAAATGATTCCTTCCATGATGGACAGATACAAACAAGAAAAATATTTATCATGTCAATAAAATCATATACAGCATAAACTAAATATAATGAAGTCTGGGACAAAAGTTGACACATTAACAAAAAAACACACAGCCCTGTGTGATGCATGGAAATGTACTGCAAGACTGTAAGAGAAAATTGGTGCAGACAATGAAAGGAATGGCACTAGCATGGCATGTAGGTACTAGTAATATTACACCAGAAGACATCTACATATCACAGGCAGGGAAAAATCAACTCAAATATCACTGTCTTTGGCAGATTTCCCTAAATACTAGAGCAAAGATAGGGCAAACACCAATTCCCAGCAGAATGCAGAGGAAGATTGATATATAACGGAGCATTGTACAAGTGCAAAGTGCTGATGAACAGCCACTCACACACCTACCAGGTATTGCTGCTTAGTATTATACTTGCACATAGATAAGGCATACAACAAGTGACAGACTACCTGATATGTGTGGTGCAAAATGCAGGCTTACAACCTATTAATGACTCCACAATATGAACTCTGCCCAGCGGGCTGCCCTGCACCTCAGGAGTGAACCACACTGGTACTGCCATCCTGGGCTCCCCCAGAATCTTAAGCCAGATTGTTTGCTGCAAAAAAAACAACAATAAATGTGAGGTTTTGGGTAGTATTTTGGCCAAAATACATAAGCTCACAACCCACATCAAAGGTCCTTGTTATCTCGCTAGTCCCTACACTACATATAGAATGTAATGTGAAAAATCAACTCAAATATCACTACCAGTGGCCATATCTACCTATATACTAATACAAATGTATACAAGAGCAGGCACAGACACCACTTAGAATCATAGAATGGTAGAGTTGGAAGGGACGTCTAGAGTCATCTGGTCCGACCCCCTGCTCAGTGCAGGATTCACTAAATCATCCCAGACAGATGTCTGTCCAGCCTCTGTTTGAACACTTCCATTGAAGAAGAACTCACCACCTCCCGTGGTAACCTGTTCCACAAATTGATCACCCTCACTGTCTAATATCTAATCTGTGTCTCCTCCTCTTCCGTTTCATCCTATTGCTTCTAGTCTTTCCTTGTACAAATGAGAATAGGGCTGATCCCTCTGCACTGCGACAGCCCCTCAGATATTTGTAGACAGCTATTAAGTCTCCTCTTAGGCTTCTTTTTTGCAAGCTAAACATTCCCAGATCCTTTAACTGTTCCTTATAGGACATGATTTGCAGACAGCTCACCAGTCTACTTCAAGGATGCAATATCCGTTGTCCTGTAAAAGGGTCCAGTTTTTAGATAAATAAGGAATTGAAAGAGCAAAGTGATGGAGGGACACTGATATAATCTATCCCTATTACACCCTGAAAAAGAATTGTAAACTTTTTTACAAAGTTGGAGTAATTGCTCCAATAAGGGTAGCCTCAAAATGGCCCTGTTCTTAATGGTCCTATTCAATACCTAAATAGTACCAAGTTCCTATGTGCTTCACGTCAACAAGGCTCCTCAGGGGACCCCTGTATTCATGGAGATATAGATGAATATATACTAGGCCAGTGATGGCGAACCTTTTAGAGACCAAGTGCCCAAACTGCAACCCAAAACCCACATATATATGGCAAAGTGCCAACACATCAGGGGGTGGGGCTTATCACAACATATGATTTTACCCCTGTTGTTCTAAAAAGGACAGAGCAGCTTCAAAATAGACAAAATGCAGATTTTTTTAATGCTTTTTGGATGCGGAAATACTGCAGAATGTCCTCAGTGGAAAATTCTACAGTATTTCTGCATCCAAAAAGCGGTCAAAATCTGCATGTTGTCTATTTTGAAACAGCCCTGCCTATTTCTGCCACATGTAAACATACCCCAGCGGTAACAGTGACCCCCTCCCTTCCCCTCACCCCCCCCCAGCAATGCTAGCGGTAACAGTGACCCCCCAATGCAAACAGTGACCCCCCACAGTGGCCCCAGTGATAATAGCGACCCCCGACAGCCCACAGCGGTGACAGCAACCCTCCCCACAGCAGCCCCCAGCGGTGACTGCGACCCTCCCCACAGCGGCCCCCAGCGGTGACAATGACCCACGCCACAGTGGCCTCCAGCGGTGACAGCAACCCTCCCCACAGCAGCCCCAAGCGGTGACAGTGACCCTCCCCACAGCGGCCCCCAGCGGTGACAGCGACCCTCCCCACAGCCGCCCCCAGCAGTGACAGCGACCCTCCCCACAGCGACCCCCTGTGGTGACAGCAACCCTCCCCACAGCGCCCCCCAGTGGTGACAACGACATCCCCACAGCGGCCCCCAGTGTAGTAGCGACACTCCCACAGCGGGCCCCAGTTTAATAGCGACACCCCCACAGTGGCCCCAAGTGTAATAGTGACACCCCCCTTCCCTGAGTACCATATACTTACCCCCTCTTCCTTGTGGAAGCTCCACTCCTCCTCTGCACGGTGTTGCTGCTGGCACTGGTCCCGGCACACACTGTACAGTAGTAGGTGACTCAGGGGAGGAGGATCCCGGATGCACACTGATGTCACAGTGTGCTCTGGGATGCATATTAACTTTGGTGAATCAGCCAACCCAAACAACCAATCGAGTTGCTGGAATTGCTGAGTTTAGGCAGAAGTGGGGAAGAAAAAGTTAATATGCCTCCGGCATCAGCGCTGCTAGCTGCGGCGCTAAGTGAATGCCCACAGGGGAGCTGCGGCTCCTGCCAGTATTCACAAGTGGTGAGCAGCTATGGCGTCTCGTGCCAGTAGGGAGGGCCCTGCGTGCTGCAGGTTCGCCACCACTGTACTAGGCCAACTAAGACAGAAACAAATGGCAGTTAAAAAAACATCTCCAATGGGACAGATGTCTCTCTTATGCCGAATATCGGCAAGATGACATCCAATTCTGTGGTGCAATACGAGGTAGTTTCCCCCCACATATCTCACCCCTAGACTTGCAGTTAATAAATAGTTTGATCCGAAAGACACGGCCCGAAGCTGTAATTAAAAATTTTGAATGAACTTCCAGAAACGGGCACACCATGCATCCCTTACACTTGAGGCATCCCCCTGTAACTGGTGTCCACCATGTAGTGTGTTTACATCCTGAAAAGTGACTTTTCACAAATCTATTCTTTAAGGATAATCCTTTTTTATACATAACTGAGGGGTTTGTTGTCGCCACCCCCTGTAAGTCGGGATTCATTAATCGGATATGCCATGGGGGTTCTAACATTCCCTTTACTACATCAGACACTCCATTGAGTATAGTTATGAATCTAATAATTTTATCACCCATATTAGAGTTGAGGGTTTGTAACAGAGTGGTGTGGTCCCTAGGCTGGGCTAGATGGTATCCTTTCCTGAGAACAAAATCTGCATATCTCCCATCAAGGAAGAATTGATGCAATCTGTCTGCTTGACGGACAAAATCGTCTCTGTCTGAACATATTTGCCGCAGCTGCAAATACTAGCCGTAAAAGGGTCATCCTTTTTAAAGATCTTGGATGCAGTGGAATTGGTTGCCGTCGATTTGCGATAAATGCTGGCATATAACTTGCCCGTGTTTTCTTTAGCGCTACTAACATCTATAAAAGGTAAAACCAGTGATTGGCTGTCAAACAAAAATCACAGACCTATTGTGTTCGTCCAGAAAAGTGTCAAAATTATTTTGATTGCCCTACCAAATGACAGAGATGTCATTAATATAGCGGGAGCAAAGTCCTATCTGTTCAATACCAGGAACGGATGAGCCCCAAAATATCATGGTTTCCTCCCACCAGCACAAAAACAATTTTGCATATGA
Organism: Eleutherodactylus coqui; assembly: GCF_035609145.1. Classification (NCBI taxonomy): domain Eukaryota; kingdom Metazoa; phylum Chordata; class Amphibia; order Anura; family Eleutherodactylidae; genus Eleutherodactylus; species Eleutherodactylus coqui. Next base: position 77,329,961 of record NC_089838.1, on the reverse strand, counting down.
AGAGGCACAGGGGCTCCCCATAGCAGTACCCTTGAGCTGGTAGAAGTACTTTCCATTAAAAAGAACAACATTCTTAGTCAACACGAATTCCAGAAGCTGTAGCACAAACGGATTATGAGATCTCTTCTGGCACCACCGTTCCAGCAAAAGTGTACAACTCCTTGAAAACCATGCAAGTGAGGGATAGATGAGTAGAGGGCCTCAATGTCAATTGAGGCTAACCAGATAGTTCTATATATATGTCCTCTAATTTTCTTAATAGGTTGCTGGTGTCTCTTGTGTAGGATGGAAGAGACAGTACAAACAGGATCAAGACCTTATCGATGTAAATACCTATGTTAGGACAAATGCGTCCTATTCCCAAAACTGTTGGACATCCCTTTAGGGGTTGTAGGACCTTGTGTATTTTAGGTAGGCTCTAAAAAGTCGCTTTAATTAAGACTTTAGGGAGAATAAAATTAAATTCAGCTCTATTGATTAAATCATCATCCTTAACTGCTGCCAGCATTTCTATCAATTCATCTAAAAAGTAAGGGGCAGGATAATATCCCAGAACCTTATAACCTGTCTCATCACTCAATATTAGTTGAGCGAAGTACTCTGTCGAACTTGATGCTCGTTCGAGTATTAGTGTACTCGATGGTGCTCGTTACTCGAACGAGCATCACGCCGTTTTCGACCTCGCACCAGTTTTGGGCTCCTCCCCGCTGTGAGAGAGAGAGAGAGAGAGAGGGTGAGAGACTGCGACTGTGAACCCGGCGTCCCACATACAAAAAAGATAAGAGACCTTAGTGGTTTCAAAGATGTCCAATTTCTGAGTAGGAACAAATGATAAATGTTTATTTTAGTACTGTAATTTCTGTTGCAGTCAGAGTCCTAGATGATAAGTTATGAATCTGAAGGAGATCTATTGACTTGGAACCTCAGGGGTTTTTGGAACCTCAGGCAATTTTGCAGGGGATAAGCCACCGCCTGTCCAAAAAACAAAACAAGAGGTGTTTTAATTAGTGTATAGTTTACCTCCATTTCCTCTATTATTACATATCCTGTTTCTACCTCGCGAAGACTTTTTATTTCCTTCATGGTCATTGTCCAATTATTCAGTCTTGGCAGTAGATGGTTCTTTCTCTCAGCCCTTCCTAGCAGATGAATTGTCAACAAAGCTAGAAACTCTATTGTCTTTAGAATCCTGCAGATCTCTCACAAATTGTTTGTGTTTACCTTCTTTTAGATGGAATTGAAATCTTTCAAGCATGCTCTGTAATTGACTTTCTTTATTTGCAAACTTGGGTTCTTGATTGAACCTTTGTGTAATTTCAATTTGTTCTCTTAGTTTTTGATTAAGTGTATATAAATGTTGTTTCTACTCACCAAGCAGCAATTGGATAAAGTGAAGAGAGCTACTAGTCACCTCACATTCTCCTTTGGTCATACAAGATGGATTCTTACAGCGATTGGCTGGGATCAGAGTTATACATAAACCACTGGGAGCAATGCCTTGTTCTAAGTAACTCTCTGAGCATTGAACTTCCCACCAAGAAACAATTTGTTCCTTGTGTATTTTTCTCAATTCCTTGAATACTGCTTTAAATGACACATATTGTATCTTTTTGAACGAACTGTCAGTCAGAAAACATGTATTCTGCCTTACTGAACCACTGATTGGTATCCAAGCCCATAGCAAGGGGGCCTACCATACCCCAATATAGAATACAAATGGAAGGACTGATATTTCAATCAGTTCAAAAAATGCATTTGATCACCATATGCAATACAACAACAGCTGTTGGTGACCATCTATTTACAGTTAAAACCTAACTTTTAATAACACTAGATTGACCGGATGTTTGCTATGTGAACATAAAATGTTTCAGAAGTGGTGGTTGTGAACTTCTAAATCTGCTTGGTTAGGTGATTATTTAGAGGGTCACTTTGTATTTGGAGCAGATATCTAATATTAAAAAGCCTACAGGTCTCTCTCTGTTTGTCTGTCTCTCTCATTCTCTGTCTGCTTCTCTCTCTCTATCTGCCTCTTTTTTTGTCTGTCTCTCTTTCTTTGTCCGTTTCTGTCTGTCTGTCTGTCTCGGTATTGCTCTGTGTCTCTGTCTCTTTCATTCTCTTTCTGTTTCTGTCTGTCCCTCTCTGCTTGTCTCTCTCTTTCTATCACACTCTCCTTCTGTCCCCATTGCTCTCTCTCTTTCTCTATCGCTTTATTTATCACTTTCTCTGGTTCTCTCTATCGCTCTCTCTGTCTTTCTATTGCTCTCTCCGTCTGACTATCGCTCTTGTTATGTCTATCTCTCTCTCTGTCGCTCTGTTGCTATCTCTCTCTATTTGTCTCTCTATCACTCTCTGTCTCTCTACACTTTCTCTCTGTTTTTCTTTCTCTTTTTGTTTCTCTATAGTTCTTTCTTTCTGTCTGTCTCTCTATTGCTCTCTCTCTTTGTTTCTCTATCACTCTCTATTTCTATGTTGCTCTCTATCTGTCTCTTTATTTCTCTCTATCACTCTGTATCTCTGTTTCACTATCTATCTCTCTCTTTTGCTCTCTCTCTATTGCTTTCTCTCTGTGTTTCTATTACTCTTTCTCTCACTGTCTCTCTATCACCCTCTCACTGTCTCTCTATTTCTCTCTCTATCGCTCTTTCTCTCACTGTCTCTCTATTGGTCTCTGTCCCTATCACTCTCTCACTGTCTCTCTATTGCTCTCTATCGTTGTGTCTCTATCGCTGTCTCTCTATTGCCTTATCTCTCACTGTCTCTATTGCTCTTTCTCTCACTGTCTCTAGGTATATCATTCTCTCTGTCTATCTCTCTCTCACTCTGTCTTTCTATTGCTCTCTCTCTCTGCCTCTCTCTGTCTCTATCGCTCTCTCTCTGTCTATCACTGTTTCTCTGTCTGTCTCTCTATCACTCTTGGTTGGGCAGTGTATGGTGCAGCTCAGCAGTGTATGCTGTGTTGCTTAGCAACGCTTTACTCATTCCAGCGCATTCCTGAAGCCCAGCAGCGCACACCCATAAACTTAGCATTGTACTTTCAACCCGCCTGACAGCTCCATAAATGAATTAAATTCACATTTAATGATTTTACGGCAGCGGTGAGCATGTGTATCATCTAATGACACCAACATCATAGTAAAAAGTAAAAATGTTGGCTTAAAAGTCTTATGAAGTCGATTGCATTGGTTTTCTGGCGATCACAAACCAGCTGCATTTAGTGGTTCACCTGAATGGCGTTCACACCAGCAATCCTTATGGGGCGTTCGGGACACGTGTTAAGAGCATGTCATTTCCAGTTCCCAGACCACATCATTTCTGCCCCTGGGTGTGTCCATTGTAAATGCCTCGGCCGCGAATGAAAAAACAGTGAACGTTCAAAAGTTCTAATAATCCTTTCAGTATATAAAGATGCTAATAGGTATTTAACACAGAAAATCTTGGCACTGTGGTACCAAATAATTGACCAGAAATAACGATGTGAATCAAAAATGTAAGCTATAACAATTAATAGCAGGCTGTCTCACAGATAATAAATAAGTATCCCAAAGTGTTCAAGAGCAGCTACCGGCCGAGACTTTAAGATCAAACAGCTTATTAATTGTAAGTCTAGAGTGATCTATGTGGCTGCAGTATGCAAATTCTGTGGCAGAACTGGAGGACATCTTGCTGATATTCGGCATACGTGAGATACCCTACTGGCTTGGTGCTTAGGCCTTACACATGAAGGTAACTTGTCTATGTTGATATTCAAGGGGATTGAGAGAATTGCTCCTCCAATAGGCCATGGAAATTGAGGCAATTTGGTTATCGTGAATACAGGGATGCCCTGAGGAGCCGTGTTGAGGCGAAACACGTAGGGACTTGGTAGGTATTTGATAGGGCCATTGAGAACAGGGTGATTTTGTGGCCGCCCTTCCAAATATCCTCCTGTCAATCAAATGCCATTACTTCTGGTTTTAAAGACCATGGAGTCTCATCTCATAGCAGTCCTGACTATTGTGGTCACAGACAGTACTTCATATAGGAGACCTGAGAGAAAACATGTCAGAGATCCACTCATGAAGCCAGAAGCACTTATAGGTGATGGCTCCAGTCCAGACTAGGTTGGGAGAATAAATATATAGAATTACATGTCCCTGTAACTGTCATACCACAAATCATATAAGATAGATATTGGCTAAAAGGTTGCATGCATAGATGTTGCTGGAGATATGATAACCCACCAGCTCCCATGCACTACACCAGACGTAAACTGTTTAATGTGCATATTGAAAGATATTTACGGGGTCTCAGATGCTTTTCCTTTAGAGCAGAGAATGCCTAAATACTACCAATGGACTGAAATCCATACAGAGATAGAGGCATATGATCAGGAATAGTGGGGAGATAAGCACTTGTGGTTTTCATGTGTTTTTTGTTTCCCCTTTGGAAGTCAGTGAGATGTAAGCAAGCAGCCAGAAACTGCATCATGCCCTAAAACATGCAGGCTTTCCTTGTGTTATGTGAATTTTCCATTCCGATTCACTATAACATCATCTCTGCTCAGGTAAATGATTACAAAAGCAGAACACCTTTAAATGTGAACAAACGCTCATATGGTCAGTGGACCTTTAGACAACTCGTGCTTATGTGATAATTGGTAAAAGTACAAATCACTGTATTTATTTAAGATGATGTTTTTGTGGTGAAAAATCTCTTTAAAGTACTGACCACTGGGGGCTCCTTTCTTCCCCCTTTGTTGTTTTCATGTGAAGGCCATCTCCAGTAACAGAGACACTTAGATGGAACACAGACAGTGGAGGAGGGTGATGATTCATGTTGCTTACAGAAGTCTATGGAGAAGAGAGGGAAGAGGGTAGGAGGAGGGAGACAGAAGCAGAGACTCACACAAATGCAGCAGCACTTGAGAATCAGAGCTACAGCCTGAAGTTGGGAATACTGGCAAAAAATTTAGACTACAAGTCCTATAATGGTCATAAATAGTATTATTACACAGCTTATACTGAAAAGTCATCTTAAAATACAGGTATGCTTTACCCATTAACAGCATTTATCCACTAGCCACAGGCTAGCTCCATACTTATACACTGGCCTGACATGAAAGCCAAAACAACAAGATTGCAGCCCATCTTAAATTTGCCCAAGACCACATAGATGTTAAACAGTGCTTTTGGGAAAGGCTTATATGAAGCATATGGACATATGAAGCACAAGTGCAGCTTTTTAGCACAAATGCAAAAACGCTATGTTTAGAGGAAAGCAAACACTGCGCACACTAAAACCTCATCCCCTCTGTGAAGCATTGTGGGGGGAGCATCATGGTTTGGGGCCATCTTGCAATCCTTGAGGAAACAATAAATTCCGAGTTTCATCAAAATATTACAGGAGAATGTAAGGACAGCAGCCCATGACCTCAAGCTGAAGAGATGTTTGGTAATGCAACAAGACAACGACCCAAAGCACACAAGGAAATCAGCGAAATAATGGCTGAAAAAGAAAATTATTTATATTTTGAAATGGCCAAGTCAGAGTCTTCACCTTAACCCTATCCAGATGCTAAGGCTTTGTCATAGTTGGTGGTATAGCGACATGATTCAGGATACAATGCAGCAGATGGAGTAACCAAAGTTTACAATAATTATTTATAAACGTAGGAATAGAAATTAACGACAAAGCCGGGTTCAATTGTGGAATCTGTGACTGGCGTCCACACGGAGGATCTGCGGCTGTTCACGGCATTGAAAAGCATTAGCTTTTTTGCTCATACCCACGGATATGAACCGCGTATTCCGCGAGCAGAGGTAAAATAGCAACACGCTCTATTTTACTGCGGATTCCTCAACGATGGCCTCCATTGAAGTCACTGGAGGCTGTCCAATCTACAGCCCATACGCAATTAACATTGCCCATGGACCTCGGGTACCTACATCATCACTAAGCGATATCACGAGAAATACAATCTGGCTCAAAATACTGGAAGAAAAAGTGCTGCATTCAGTGCTTTTTCTTCCGTCCAAAAGTTGGGCAGCTGGGAGGAAAGTAGACTATTAGGTTCCGTCCAGAGATGGAGCCGTTTGACCGCAGGAATTCCTCTTTCCTGCTCTCCAATGCAGATGTGAAACCACCCTTAGGGCGCCGTCACACTGCGTGAAAATCGTGCGAGTTTTGTGTGTTGCGAGACACACAAATCTTGCACAAATATAAACCCCATTCTTGTAAATAGGCTCATTCACATTAGCGATGTTCTCCTGCATGGCACCTCAATGCAATGCAGGAAACAAATCGCAGCATGTCCTATCTAGCTGTGAGATCGCAGCTAGCATCCCGATTGTTTTCAATGGAGCCGGCAGCAGCAGCGCTCCCCCCAAAAACAATGAAGAACTCTGTGATCCTCTGCCGCGGCTACGATAGCTGCCGTGGGGGATTCCCTTCATGTCCGCAGTTATGCGAGGTTCTTTTCACATGAAAATACCTTGCATCCCCGGGGATTTTCCACATGTGGGGAGCCCTATATGGGAGCGATATTCACGGCCAGATACTGCCCTCGCCAGTGTGAAGGAGCCCTAACCTGGTTATCTTCGGTATATTATTGTGTATAATAATATACATAATTACATATGTACAGCTGCTATATAGTGATATACCAGGTTATACCAGCACGCTCCATATCACTATATATAGCAGATGTCTAACTTATACCAGTAGTACATATATAATTATATACAGGAGATATCAGGTTATACCAGCATACTCCATATCACTATCTATAATAGACATACATCCCCTGTATATAGAGTTGCTGATATAACTTAGATATGTCCTGTATATAATTATATGTATAGCTGGTATAAGTTATACAACTATACATACAAGATTACATGCGGTACATACCTGGTTGTACCTCATGTACTGCTCCTCTGCTCTCCTCCTCCGCTTCCGACACTGTCACAATTACGCGTACAGCAGTGCAGTGACAAACTGCAGTTGTGGCCAATCACAACAACTGCAGTCTATCAGTTCAAGGGAGGAGCACACGCCCAGGGGAGTCTGCAGTCTGTAATTGGCTGCCGCCTCCCCGGGTAACAGTCCCTCTGCTCCCCGAGTGCCATGGCGGTGAACCGGCATGTGGCAGGGGCCTGTGAGCCTCCATTCTCTAAGGGGCTATATCGCAATTGTGACCCCTGTTACCTCTAGCGGTACGCCAGTGGTTGCAATCAGGAAGGCAATGGCTGTGATTAACCTTTATTTGATGGTGACTGAGACAACCTTGCACTTCCATTTTGGGTCCATGCTCACTATGGCCGTACGCCCCAATACTAATCGACACTTTATCTCACCTGTTGAGTTGCCACTATAATCGATGATGGACCCAAGGAATATAAAGCTATTAACCACTTTGATTTCCTCGTTGTTGACCTTTATGTGGACTTCCTTGTTGGCAGTGGTCATGATCTTCTTGTTGATGTTCGGGTGAAGTCTCATCTTCTCACTTTCTTCTTTTAGCTTCAGGATCAGTGTCCTCAGATGCTTCGCTATCTCGGTTACCAGGGTTGTACTGTCTGTGTATCTTAGATCACTGATTATAATAGTACTTATGATTTTAAAAGGCACCATATGATGCTTCGTTTCCCCAGAAGCAAATAGAAATGAGTACTAGCAGTTTACTTCTGACATTACTAGATGATCATGTCGCCTTTTTGATTTATGATAATAATTTATTTACAGAGACCGTGTCATTAAAAAATCATCACCTAAATTAATGGCAATTATAGAAACATCTAATGACATGTCAACAAAATCTTGAGTCTTTATCAAGATGTTATGGGCCAAAATATCATAACCTGTGAATTACTATACTGCAATAAAAAGAGACTATTTTTTTGTGCTTGTAATATGACAAGTAAATGTTGCTGCTTTATCATCTCAGTTGGAGACTGTTCTTTGAAGAACAAACAGGTCAACACTTAAAGCGGTTTTTCAGCCCTAAACTATTGATCTGCAGGGGTCTTCCACTCGAGACACTCACTTATCATCTTGCCATATGTAGCCAAAAACACACAACTTGGTACACATGGCGGTGGCCTGCAATGGTATTATTGGCTAAGTTTCCATTCAAGTGAGTTCATACTTCTGATATGAGCAGAGATCCCAATGATAAACTTTTTTCCGCACAGTTTACATATTCCTGACCTGAGGTATAAATGTGAGGTTCTTGGCGCACATTTTATTCAAATTGTGCGAGCCCATCTGCCCCGTCACGGCGACCTCATTCAGATGGGTCCCTACACTAAGACTAGATTTGTAGAAGAGGAGATATTCAGATGTAGCATGTGTCACTTCTCCATGTCATGTCATCATCTGTCAGAGCACAGGATCACATTGTCCACTATAATGCATCAATATGATGCAGAACCTTCTTATTACTAATATAGTTTGCAATTACATCCATACACATCTCTGTGGCTTTTATTCTACATTATGTACGTCACTCCAGTAGGAGGCTAGCTGTATGCTACCTTATAAGATAATGCAACATCTGAGGAGCGGACAACATTATGTATGTCACTCCAGCAGGAGCCTTGCTGTATGCTATCTTATATGATAATGCAGCATCCGAAAAGCGGGCCCACAGCTGAGGAGACAGCGGGGTAGATTGAGGCCTTGTCACGGGGCTCTACCATCTCCTCCCTTGGGGGTAGCATGGGACCTGACCAAGTTACTGCCTGGGGGATTTTCACGGGGGTAACCCAAGATGTGGATTACCTGAAGGTTCTTTGTCACTCATGATGCCATTTTTCTTTCCTCTGCGGTGAACCAGAAGGTTGAAATATGTAGTCCACACAGATGGTGTCTGTGTGGCTCACTTGCAGAACACCACTCCCCGGTCCTCTCTCTGGCAAGTCCTGAACAGACACACCCTTGCATGCACCTTGCAAACACATATATAAAACAAGGTCACATGACACACAACAAGATACATTTTTCAGACATAACCCAGACGTTAACCCACTCAGTGCTGCAGCTATGCAATACACATCATATTCATACAACATATAAAACACTGACAACATGTAAGCACAAGAAAAATGTATTCACACTTATGGATTGGCCCCGTTAACTCTGGCCCCCATTAACTCTGGCCCACTACAATAACACCAATGGACAGATAATACTGATGTGAGTGACTATACAGGTAAAGTGTAAAATCACACTGCAATGGTAAAGCATTTCCCCAGGAATATATAAATAGCTGCTAGATAACCCATCACTAGAGCTACTCTAAACTTCTAATATCCTCATCTATGGTCAAGAGTATCTAATACATATGTCCCCCTATCCCTTTTAACAATTTAACTGCTGCTTATACTAGCAGGGTGCTATATCTTGCCCAGTCTAGGGGACTTAAAGGGGTGGTCTCGCGAAACAAAGTGGGGTTATACACTTCTGTATGGCCATATTAATGCACTTTGTAATATACATCGTGCATTAAATATGAGCCATACAGAAGTTATTCCACTTACCTGCTCCGTTGCTAGCGTCCTCGTCTCCATGGTTCCGTCTAAATTCGCCGGCAGCTTGCTTTTTTAGACGCGCTTGCGCAGTCCGGTCTTCTCCATTCAGCACGAGCCGCTTCAGTGTGCTCCCCGCTACAGCTCTTCTGCGCATGCGCAGACGAGCTGTCACTGCTCGGGAGCGCGCTGGAGCGGCCATTCTGTAGCTTCCTCTGTTAGAGGAAGGTGCAGAGCTGCCGAGCTGTCCGGAGAAGCCGCCCAGCTGTCCCGCCGTCCAGCTGTCCTGGTAAGTGATGGGCCGGGGGGGCTGCCGCTGCGCCGGGCTGCGCCGGGGGGGTGGGGGGAGGCTGCCGCTGCGATGGGGGGGGCTGTCGCTGCGCCGGGGGAACTAGCGCTGGGCCGGGGGGGGGCTGTCGCTGGGCCGGGGGGGCTGCCGCTGTGATGGGGGAACTAGCGCTGGGCCGGGGGGGCTGTCGCTAGGCCGGGGGGGCTGCCGCTGTGATGGGGGAACTAGCGCTGGGCCGGGGGGGGGCTGTCGCTAGGCCGGGGGGGCTGCCGCTGTGATGGGGGGGGCTGTCGCTGCGCCGGGGGAACTAGCGCTGGGCCGGGGGGGGCTGTCGCTGCGCCGGGGGAACTAGCGCTGGGCCGGGGGGGGCTGTCGCTGGGCCGGGGGGGCTGCCGCTGTGATGGGGGAACTAGCGCTGGGCCGGGGGGGGGCTGTCGCTGGGCCGGGGGGGCTGCCGCTGTGATGGGGGGGGCTGCGCCGGTTACCTTCTGCCTGGCGGTGGGTGACAGGTCGGCCGTGTTCACTCCAGGGGTCCGGTCGGCGGCTGCGGGGCGTCTGGTTGCCATGGAGACACAGCTGGTAGCGTCTCGGGAGCGCGCACGTCGGGCTACAGCAAGCGATGCGAAAAGAGCTGGCGGCCATCTTGGGAAAAAGTTTTATAAGTTGCTGAAACGCTGGAACGGTAAGTAGAAACCAGCTAGGAAAGTAATTTACAGGGGTAATTAGTAATGTATGTTTAATTAGGGGGACTGGGCAAAAAAAAAAATTCACTGCTTCCTCGAGACATCTCCTTTAATACATATGTCCCCTTATTCCTCACACAAATAATACAGTATATACACAAACACCAGCAACATTGAATTTTACATGTATAGTAAATGATTGAAAGCTATACTTACCTTGATGTAAAAGATATATACACACATACATATACACTTACCTGGTTCCCCATTGATCATTATTATGAAGGTCTTATTAAACTACATATGCACTTATATATAATGCACACATATGTATATGTAATCATGATATATGTTTCTATAAGTGTAATGTCTATGTAGATATTAATGTAGTTATACTATCTGGGCTTCACCCGAGTAAATTTGATACACTTTTTTACGTGTTGTTGGCACGGAAAATTTTATGAAGTTGTGGTTACTTCAGGGAAACCGAGGAATAAAATATTTATACGCATAGAGGAGCATTATATTTTCCTCATACTGCATGCACTGATGTCCCTCTGCAGAATGTGTCACCCCTCCCATTCTCCTCACTTAGGACCTAAAAAATGGTCGCGCCAAATTTCACGCTTGCATGACATAGGGAAGTTACATTACATAGGGGTGCACTTACTTTTGCAATTAGCATTGACTAATCAAGTTGTGACCCCTTTACTTTTCCTATTTAGGACCTAAAGAATGCTTGTGCCAAATTTCACGCTTGTGCAACACCAGAAAGTTACATTACATAGGGGTCCACTTACTTTTGCAATTAGCATTGAATAATCAGTTTGGGACCCCTGGGATGGTATTATTGGCTAAGTTTCCATTCAAGTGAGTTTATACTTCTGATATGAGCAGAGATCCCAATGATAAACTTTTTCCCAAACAGTTTACATATTCCTGACTAGAGGTATAAATGTGGGGCTCTTGGCGCACATTTTATTCAAATTGTGTGAGCCCATCTGCCCCGTCACAGCGACCTCATTCAGATGGGTCTCTACACTAAGATTAGAGATATCCAGATGTAGCGTGTGTCACTTCTCCATGTCATCTCATCATCTGTCAGAGCACAGGATCACATTGTCCACTATAATGCATCAATATGATGCAGAACCTTCTTATTACTAATATAGTTTGCAATTACATCCATACACATCTCTGTGGCTTTTATTCTGCATTATGTACATCACTCCAGTAGGAGCCTTGCTGTACGCTATCTTATATGATAATGCAGCGTCCCAGGAGCGGGCCCACAGCTGAGGAGACAGCGGGGTAGATTGAGGCCTTGTTACAGGGCTCTACCATCTCCTCCCTTGGGGGTAGCATGGGACCCGACAAAGTTACTGCCCGGGGGATTTTCACGGGGGTAACCCAAGATGTGGATTACCTGAAGGTACTTTGTCAGTCACAACGCCATCGTTCCTTCCTCTGTGGTGAACCAGAAGGTTGAAATATGTAGTCCACACAGATGGTGTCTGTGTGGCTCACTTGCAGAACACCACTCTCCGGTCCTCTCTCTTGCAAGTCCTGAACAGACACACCCTTGCATGCACTTTGCAAACACATATATAAAACAAGGTCACATGACACACAACAAGATACATTTTTCAGACATGACCCAGACGTTAACCCACTCGGGCATCAGTACATTTTGGTCATATTTGTGCCCTTACGCCCGTGTGAATGATCCCTAAACACAGGGCAACTATAGATCTTCTACTAGGACTTCCAGTATAGGTCTCCTTCATATGTCTACTAGTAATGAATGGAGAGAAGTACATCACCCACCAAAAACTGACTGCACACAATTGATAACTTTCAAATTGATTACCAGCAATCCTATTGGTGGTCGCCTCCTGACGTTACTATGGCAACATAAACGACTCAAGATTTATAAGGAAATACCTCTATGTCATGAGACATTTTTTATGTAGACTACATTGACTAGCTAAAGGTACAGACAACTATGTATACTTGATACATACATTTGAGATATATATATATATACGCACTTACCATTATATAGGATTGTAATTATGACACCTATTTTCCATAAAGAGCAAAAATATTAGGTAATTGGTAGCTTTGAGTTCAAATAAAATATACTACAAAATCTATATCCAATATATGATACTGCATTTCATGTAACGATACAGCACAGTGCACCTCCTCCCCCTTCATGGAGACTCTATTCTCCTGTTCTTATCTACTTATTGTATTGTTGGATGAAGAAACGATGTACCACTTCTTCTGGTATCCACCTGTTCAGAACTGGACTAAGTGATGTCTCTCTCAAGAGTCAGTGCTTTTGCTCAGGTGGCAGAGAGTGTGATGTCATACCACTTGGTTATTATGATGTCATAATACGGGAGTTCTGCAAGTGCCTAAAGTGGTATTCCAGTAATATAAAGTTATCCCCTGTTCATATGATAGGTCATAACTATAGTTACAATCAAAATTATTCAACCCCCCCCCCCCCTGCAAATTACCTTTGTCAGATTTACAAACTTTCAGCTGTTTGCAAAAATCAATCAAGTAAAAACTATTTAAATAACTCTACACAAATGATATAAAAGTGGTTTCTCTAAATTCAACACAATATGCCACTTTTAACAATTATTCCAGTCTCAGAATTATTCAACTCCTTCGTGACGAGCGTCTTAAGACATGAGCGACAATAACACGGGGGTTCTGTGTTGTTCCGCGGTGCGCAGAACTTACGTGTTTAAAGAACCTATGATTTTCAATGGATTAATTCTCATCAGCAATATTTCGCTCGTACCAATACAGTGAGAGTGAAAATAATAATAGAGAGCGCCACCGGTCTGTGTGATCCAAAGCTGATGGAATATGTGTAGACAATCACAGTGAATCCTTTCCTCAAAACTCCGATCCTCTGAGTCAAAGGAGAGCTGCAGATACAAACCGGGGGGTCTGGAGCCAGAACTCCCCCAGGTATAACAGAAAATAGAATGTCAGAAGAAAAAAAATCCGCGCTCAATATGGAGTGAAAGCTGAGGACAACTTCACGTGCAAGAAATAGTTTGTTGTAACACTTACTTGAGAGGAGAGGGGTATGATGCACAGATGCCCCCTCCTATGAGTGTCTTCCACAAAGCAGAGAACTATGTTCCAGGACACATAGTGAAAAATACGATACTTTAATCAGGCAACGCGTTTCAGTGCAATATACAGCACCTTTCTCAAGCCAGTGAGAGTGAAAAGTCGCAGTTTGCCCTATTTTGGGTGATTTTGTCTGCAAGGATCTCCCATTATTCTCTAGGGGAACCAAAAATACTGCATCACACTTGCATGTGAATGCAGTTTTCAGGCAAGCTTGATGCGTTTTTTCCATTTTACCTATTGAAGGCACATGCATTTTTTTTCTTGAGTGAAAAACACATGTATAGTGAAACACTGAGCGGGAAGCGTTTAGATGTAGCAAGGAGTGAGCGAATTGGAGATGATTTTTATGCAGGCTGAAACTACGAGAATATTGAAAAGTAAATTAATAGTACAAGATGGCATTTAGATGCAACGATTATCGCGCATTCTCTTTCTTGTGAACGAATTTTGTGCGATAATCGTCCCGTGTACATGGGGCATTAGTACTTAGTAGAGCACCCTGCTTCCAGCTGTATGTCTAGGAACATTAAATGCCTTGCTATCTTTTTGTATCTCTTTCCTTGTTAATGCAAGGCAATAATGTTTTCTCTTACAGGGTTTTTTCAGGGAAAAACTATTGATGACCTGTCCGTATCACATCTTACATCCAATCTAGAGGTGGTACAACAGGATACTAGAGCCTCTATGCCCATTCATATTACATCTTGTATCTAAAGTAGAGGCGGTGCAAAAGAGTACTAGAGCCTCCATGCCCACCCATATCACATCTTGTATGAAAGCTAGAGGCAGTACAACAGGGTACTTGAGTCTCTGTGCCCGCCCGTATCATATCTTGTATCCATGCTAGAGGCGGCACAGCAAGGTACTAGACCCTCCATGCCTGCCAGTATCACATCTTACATCCTAGCTAGAGGCGGTACAACAGGGTACTAGTGTAGTGGCCCGAAACACCTATTTCTGGGCCCTCCATAATTGTCAAACATGTCTTGTCTTCAGTGTGGATGCACTGTGCAAAGTGTCTTGTCTTCAGTTATGTGTATTGCATAGCAGCAGCATGCAAGAGGTTACTGTCTGCAAGTGTCTGCGATATGTCTGGAAAATGTAACACATTTGTCTAGTCACGTGGTGTCTTATGAATATAAATATGAGTGATATAGGCCGCCTGCAGATGGCCGGGTCGGATCCGGCAGCGAGAATTCTCGCTGCGGGACCCGACCAGAGCGCCTGTAGAGAGCAGCGCGTACTCATCTGCGCCTCGCGGCAGCGGCTCTTACATGTGCCGGCTGACGGGCAGCCGGCGCATGCGCAGACCGGAGCCGGCGGCGGGTGAGTGACGTTTCTGTGTGGGGCTCACAGAGCCCCTCACAGAAATAGAGCATGCTGCGGTTTGTTTGCTGCGCAAGATTTCGCGCGGCCAAACTGCGGCCGTCTGCATAGGATTGCATTTGTTAACGCAATCCTATGCAGGTTTCCAGCGGCGGACATTCCGCGGAATTTCCGCTCGTCTGCAGGCGGCCTGAGAGTTTGGTGTGGTCTTCTGTCTGTGGTCTTCTATCTTCTTCAACGGTTGTGAGAGGAGTGAGAGTGCCGGCCACATGGGGGTACCTTCAACCCTCATGTGGTGAAGGGATGGAAGCAGAAGAGAGGTATACTGAGGTCCCCAATTCCAGAAACCATTTGGGAGAAGTCAGAGAAAAAAAAAGAAAGGAGTCTGCCATGCAGTGTTCATGCTACAGAGTACAAGTGAGTGTCAGTGGAGTGTTCCTTCCCTCGTCCTCATCTGAAGTGTTCCCTTTCCAGGAGCAGAACCTTACAGATAACTTATCCTTAAGGTCCGGTGTCATGCTGTGTTCTCCTACCTGACCTTGCCTGTCATTCCTGCACTGGCATGTGAAATTTGTATTATAAGAAGTAAAGTTCCAGTCACTGTCTATTCCCAGTGATTAAGGTATTTAAGCATAACAGTGTGTGGACTCTCTTATTTTCTACCACCAGAAAATCAACGGTGTGAGGGAACGGTGGTGTCACGAGTGACAACTTCTATGGTCCACTACACATCCCTATACAGGTAACTGCTGTCCCAGCGTTGCCTGGAAGAGGCCTAGCAGTACCTTGGACGAGGTTACATGTATCCCTCCGGGGAGGAGTTTGGTAGAGCCACTGTGACAAGTGCCATCTCTACCCCGCCAGCTCCTCAGCGTGGGCCTCATGTCTTGGTTGGTGTGGGACGTTACACTAGAGCCTCTATGCCCACCTGTATCACATTCTGTATCCAAGCTAGAGGTGGAACAGCAGGGTACTAGAGCCTCCATGCCTGCCCGTATCACATCCTATGTACTCCACCCTCAGTGTGAGGAGAGCAGGGTGTGCAGATGCCATGCACGTAGTCCCCAGGAGCAGCAGGATGATGACATCATCATACGGATATGCTCTGCTCTGTCCATGGCATCAGCATCGTCCTTCCCATATCCCCTCTTCCCCTCCTCTTACAGTCACACACTGCTGGCGACACTAATCATGTGGCCAGCAGTGTGACAGGCCACCAATGCCATCAGTGTGCATTTTGTGTTTGGTGGGGGCCTCCTTCTTTCAGTTGTGTGATATCCATGCTGGTATCAGCTTTGACAGTATCGGCCATCGTGTCCTTTAGCGGCCAGGTCTTCTTTTGCCACTGATCTGTCCAAGCATTATAGATTTTTCTAGCAACTCTGCTCGCATTACATGGCCAAAATACATGAGTCTGGTCAACTTGTCCTCTGTGAGCCTGCGTCTGGTCATCTTGTCCTCCAGTGATATATCGGGTTTTATACGATTCAGGACTTCGCTGTTTGTTACTCTCGCCATCCAGGGCATACACAGCAGCTTTCGCCAGCACCACAACTCAAACGCATCAATCCTCCTCCTTTCAGCATTTTTCACAGTTCAGCTTTCAAATCATACATGGCTATCGTAAAAAAGGTAGTTTGCACTATCCTGCATGTAGTTGGTATGCCAATATCCTTACTTTTCCAGATTTTGTCCATGTTTAGCATCATAGCAACACTTTACCCCTTTAGGGTACACTTTTACAGCTAACCTGAGAGAGGACTGTGCATGCAAGGCATTCCAGAAATATTGATGAACTGAAACACATTTGCAGGAAGAAAGGAATAGTTTAAAGTTCCTCCTTAACATTGTGCAAATCTTATGTCATAAATCTTTGATAGGAGCAAGTTCTGCTTCCAGGTCTATACCACTGTTTAAAGGAACTGTAAACGGGGCAGATGCAGAATTACCAGCTCTAGGGACCATAACAGCTTGTCCCAGGCTTGTAGTAGTAAACAAAGCTGCAGTCCTATTGGTAGTGATATGCTGCCCTGTCATGTGTAATTTTCTTTAACTTCAGTTATCAAAAATTATGTGGATTCAAGGGCTGCTGGAAAACCAGATGTGTCTAGATTACTTTCCCCAGGTAATTGTATTATAAACAAGTAAACTGCTTAAAATGGATCAATAGTGTGCAGAAAGTTTTGCGAAGTTAGATACAAATGGAATATAGGCTTTTGCTGGAGTAATTAACGAGAAAAAAACACTGCTTATCCTTAATCCTAATCAAGTTTATTCTACAAAGCAATTTGTAATGATGTGTGTAGGCGAATAAATATAATAGTGTGCCATTCACAACTCAATAAATGCTGCTGTCACTCCACTAATGATTTCAGTCTGAGGAGTTGTGATCGTCAATGCTCTTTCACACGGGTGCATATGCCACACACAACAACCATTAGCCCGAGTACATTTATATCTATTTGAGAAAATAGTCATAAATATAAAATTTAGGGACTTTTATTGTATGGAGTAAAGAGGAGTCTCTCTGGTAGTAGTAATTTTGGTTTGCCTAAAGTGAGGTCTGATTTTATAGATGTCCCATCAACTTAAAGGGGTTGTCCCGC
This sequence comes from Eleutherodactylus coqui, assembly GCF_035609145.1. NCBI lineage: Eukaryota > Metazoa > Chordata > Amphibia > Anura > Eleutherodactylidae > Eleutherodactylus > Eleutherodactylus coqui. The sequence continues at coordinate 77,312,383 of NC_089838.1, read as the reverse complement.
GCCGAAACGGGTTTTTTTTTTTTTTACCCCCCCCCCCCGTTCGGCGCGAGACAACCCCGATGCAGGGGTTAAAAAAACAAACCGCTCAGCGCTTACCTGAATCCCGGCGGTCCGGCGTCTTCATACTTACCTGCTGAAGATGGCCGCCGGGGTCTGCTCCCTCCGTGGACTGCAGCTCTTCTGTGCGGTCCATTGCCGATTCCAGCCTCCTGATTGGCTGGAATCGGCACGTGACGGGGCGGATCTACACGGAGCCGGCATTCTGCACGAGCGGCTCCATTGAAGAGAGCAGAAGACCCGGACTGCGCAAGCGCGGCTAATTTGGCCATCGGAGGGCGAAAATTAGTCGGCTCCATGGGAACGAGGACGCTAGCAACGGAGCAGGTAAGTAAAAAACTTTTTATAACTTCTGTATGGCTCATAATTAATGCACAATGTACATTACAAAGTGCATTAATATGGCCATACAGAAGTGTATAACCCCACTTGCTGCCGCGGGACAACCCCTTTAAGGAGCATTCTGGACATTTACTATTGATCGTCGATAGTTGATTGGTGAGGGTCTGCTGCTTGGGATCAGAGCTGAACCTTTACCCCGCTGTCAGTGGATGTCTGCATCAGAGGTCAGAGCCAGAAGCGTCAAAGATGGCTTCACTCCCACTAAAATCTATAGGAGCAATGCCTTCTATTACTGAAGCCATCTATTACTACTACACTTCAAACCCTGACCACTAATGTGGATGTCTGAACTGACCTGCGCTGATCAAATATTGCTGATCTCTATTAGTACCATTTTGGAGTACATGTGACTTTTTCATGGCTTTTTATTACATTTTTCTTGAAGATGTGTTGACTAAAAAAGCTAATTTATGACACAGTTTTTTTTTATGACGTTCACCGTGTGGGATGAATAGTGCGTTACTTTGATAGATTGGATCTTTACGGATACGGCGATAACTAATTTCTTTAGGAGTTTTTTTGTTTTGATTTTTATTATAAATATGGAAAAAGCGTTTTTTAACTTTTATTTCCTTTTTGTTTTTTCTAATAATTAATGTAACATTTTTCTCATTTTTAAATTTTTTTTAGTCCCCATAGGAGACTTAAACTTGCGATTGTTTGATCAATCATACAGCATAGTGCAATACTACAGTATTGCATTATACCACATTCTGAGAGGCAGTCTTTCAAGACATGCAACAGGCACACACTGATAGGTAATCAGCCATTGTGGCCCTGGGAGCCTTCAGAAGGCCCCAGACTGCCACGGCAACAGAACCACACCTTGTGATCTCATCGCAGAGGAGCCGTTTGGGACTCCTGAATACAGAGCAAGGCACTTAAATGTCACTTTCAGAATCGACAATGGAATTTAAAGGGTGAACGGCCGCAATTAGCATTCACGTTGATCTCAGCTGATGCAGTCGGGTGTCAGTTTTCGAAGACAAGTGACACCAAACTAGTGTGGATTGGTTCCTGATCCAGCTCCATAAACACTCCGCACCCCAATGATATTAATTAGAGATGAGCGAACGTACTCGTCCGAGCTTGATATTCGTGCGAATATTAGGGTGTTCGGGATGCTCGTTACTCTTAACGAGCACCACGCGGTGTTCGGGTTACTTTCAGTTTCCTCTCTGAGACGTTAGCGTGCTTTTCTGGCCAATTGAAAGACAGGGAAGGCATTACAACTTCCCCCTGTGACCTTCAAGCCCTATACCACCCCCCTGCTGTGAGTGGCTGGGGAGATCAGATGTCACCCGAGTATAAAAGTCGGCCCCTCCCGCGGCTCGCCTCAGATGCCTTGTGAGTTAGCTGAGGGAAAGTGCTGCTGCTGGTGCTGCTGTAGGGAGAGTGTTAGGAGTGAGTGTAGGCTTCGAGAACCCCAACGGTCCTTCTCAGGGCCACATCTATCCGTGTGCAGTACTGTGGAGGGTGCTGTTAGCAGTGTTGCACAAATTTTTTTTTTTCAAAATCGGCAGTCTGCAGAGCATTGCGCCTTGCAGTAATACTACAGGGACAGAAGTGGTGGTTAGGTAGGGAGAGTGTTAGGAGTGAGTGTAGGCTTCAAGAACCCCAACGGTCCTTCTTAGGGCCACATCTATCCGTGTGCAGTACTGTGCAGGCTGCTGTTAGCAGTGTTGCATATTTTTTTCTTTTCAAAATCGGCTGTCTGCAGAGCATTGCGCCTTGCAGTAATACTACAGGGAGAGAATTGTGTAGGCAGGGCCAGAAGACATATATTATTGATTGAATATAGTCAGTGGGCCCTCCGTTTCCCAAAAAGGGAAAAATTGTATTTGTCCTGCAGTCTTGCGCCAATTTATTTCCTGCCTGGGAAAAGTAACTGCTCTGCTGCACTTTATAACTGGCTGCATCTGTGCAACACATATCTTATCTGATTGAATATAGTCAGTGGGCCCTCCGCTTGCCAAAAAGGGAAAAATTGTATTTGTCCTGCAGTCTTGCGCCAATTTATTTGCTGCCTGTGAAAAGTCTCCGCTCTGCTGCACTTCATATAACTGCATTTCTGTGCAACACATATCTTATCTGATTGAATATAGTCAGTAGGCCCTCCGTTTCCAAAAAAGGGAAAAATTGTATTTGTCCTGCAGGCTTGCGCCAATTTATTTGCTGCCTGTGAAAAGTCTCCACTCTGCTGCACTTCATATAACTGCATTTCTGTGCAACACATATCTTATCTGATTGAATACAGTCAGTGGGCCCTCCGTTTCCAAAAAAGGGAAAAATTGTATTTGTCCTGCAGTCTTGCGTCAATTTATTTGCTGCCTGTGAAAAGTAACTGCTCTGCTGCACTTCATATAACTGCATTTCTGTGCAACACATATCTTATCTGATTGAATATAGTCAGTGGGCCCTCCGTTTCCCAAAAAGGGAAAAATTGTATTTGTCCTGCAGTCTTGCGCCAATTTATTTCCTGCCTGGGAAAAGTAACTGCTCTGCTGCACTTCATATAACTGGCTGCATTTCTGTGCAACACATATCTTATCTGATTGAATATAGTCAGTGGGCCCTCCGTTTCCCAAAAAGGGAAAAATTGTATTTGTCCTGCAGTCTTGCGCCAATTTATTTGCTGCCTGTGAAAAGTAACTGCTCTGCTGCACTTCATATAACTGCATTTCTGTGCAACACATATCTTATCTGATTGAATATAGTCAGTGGGCCCTACGTTTCCCAAAAAGGGAAAAATTGTATTTGTCCTGCAGTCTTGCGCCAATTTATTTCCTGCCTGGGAAAAGTAACTGCTCTGCTGCACTTCATATAACTGGCTGCATTTCTGTGCAACACATATCTTATCTGATTGAATATAGTCAGTGGGCCCTCCGTTTCCCAAAAAGGGAAAAATTGTATTTGTCCTGCAGTCTTGCGCCAATTTATTTCCTGCCTGGGAAATCACTGGTAATACAGCATGCTGAGGGGTAGGGGTAAGCCTAGAGGACGTGGACGTGGCCGAGGACGCGTAGGCCCAAGTGAGGGTGTGGGCACAGGGCGAGCTCCTGATCAAGGTGTATCGCAGCCGACTGCTGCGCGATTAGGAGAGAGGCACGTTTCTGGCGTCCCCACATTCATCGCCCAATTAATGGGTCCACGCGGGAGACCTTTATTAGAAAATGAGCAGTGTGAGCAGGTCCTGTCCTGGATGGCAGAAAGTGCTTCCAGTAATCTATCGTCCACCCACAGTTCTGCGCCGTCCACTGCTGCAACTCAGAATCCTCTGGCTGCTACTCCTCCTTCCTCCCAGCCTCCTCACTCCACTACAATGACACATGCTCAGGAGCGGGCAGACTCCCAGGAACTGTTCTCGGGCCCCTGCTCAGATTGGGCAGCAGTGGTTCCTCTCCAAGCAGAGGAGTTTATCGTCACTGATGCCCAACCATTCGAAAGTTCCCGGGGTCCGGGGGATGAGGCTGGGGACTTCCGGCAACTGTCTCAAGACCTTTCAGTGGGTGAGGAGGACGATGACGATGAGACACAGTTGTCTTGCAGTGAGGTAGTAGTAAGGGCAGTAAGTCCGAGGGAAGAGCGCACAGAGGATTCGGAGGAAGAGCAGCAGGACGATGAGGTGACTGGCCCCACCTGGTGTGCAACGCCTACACAGGACAGGTCTTCAGAGGGGGAGGCACGGGCAGCAGCAGGGCAGGTTGCAAGAGGCAGTGCGGTGTCCAGGGGTAGAGGCAGGGCCAGACCGAATAATCCACCAAGTGTTTCCTAAAGCACACCCTCGTGCCATGCCACCCTGCAGAGGCCGAGGTGCTCTAAGGTCTGGCAGTTTTTCACAGAGACGCCTGACGACCGACGAACAGTGGTGTGCAACCTTTGTCGCGCCAAGATCAGCCGGGGAGCCACCACCAACAGCCTCACCACCACTAGCATGCGCAGACATATGATGGCCAAGCACCCCACAAGGTGGGACGAAGGCCGTTCACCGCCTCCGGTTTGCACCGCTGCCTCTCCCCCTGTGCCCCAACCTGCCACTGAGATCCAACCCCGCTCTGAGGACACAGGCACTACCGTCTCCTGGCCTGCACCCACACCCTCACCTCCGCTGTCCTCGGCCCCATCCACCAATGTCTCGCACCGCACCGTCCAGCCGTCGCTAGCGCAAGTGTTTGAGCGCAAGCGCAAGTACGCCGCCACGCACCCGCACGCTCAAGCGTTAACCGTCCACATAGCCAAATTTATCAGCCTTGAGATGCTGCCGTATAGGGTTGTGGAAACGGAGTCCTTCAAAAGTATGATGGAGGCGGCGGCCCCGCGCTACTCAGTTCCCAGTCGCCACTACTTTTCCCGATGTGCCGTCCCAGCCCTGCACGACCACGTCTCCCGCAACATTGTACGCGTCCTCACCAACGCGGTTACTGCCAAGGTCCACTTAACAACGGACACGTGGACAAGCACAGGCGGCCAGGGCCACTACATCTCCCAGATGGCACATTGGGTGAATTTAGTGGAGGCTGGGACAGAGTCAGAGCCTGGGACCGCTCACGTCCTACCCACCCCCAGAATTGCGGGCCCCAGCTCGGTGGTGGTATCTGCGGCGATGTATGCTTCCTCCACTAAAGCACCCTCCTCCTCCTCCGCAACCTCTGTCTCGCAATCTAGATGTGTCAGCAGCAGCAGCACATCGCTAGCAGTCGGTGTCGCGCGGCGTGGCAGCACAGCGGTGGGCAAGCGTCAGCAGGCCGTGCTGAAACTACTCAGCTTAGGAGATAAGAGGCACACGGCCCACGAACTGCTGCAGGGTCTGACAGAGCAGACCGACCGCTGGCTTGCACCGCTGAGCCTCCAACCGGGCATGGTCGTGTGTGACAACGGCCGTAACCTGGTGGCGGCTCTGCAGCTCGGCAGCCTCACGCACGTGCCATGCCTGGCCCACGTCTTTAATTTGGTGGTTCAGCGCTTTCTGAAAAGCTACCCACGCTTGTCAGACCTGCTTGTAAAGGTGCGCCGGCTCTGCGCACATTTCCGCAAGTCCCACACGGACGCTGCCACCCTGCGCACCCTGCAACATCGCTTTAATCTGCCAGTGCACCGACTGCTGTGCGACGTGCCCACACGGTGGAACTCTACGCTCCACATGTTGGCCAGGCTCTATGAGCAGCGTAGAGCTATAGTGGAATACCAACTCCAACATGGGCGGCGCAGTGGGAGTCAGCCTCCTCAATTATTTTCTGAAGAGTGGGCCTGGTTGGCAGACATCTACCAGGTCCTTGGAAACTTTGAGCAGTCTACCCAGGTGGTGAGCGGCGATGCTGCAATCATTAGCGTCACCATTCCTCTGCTATGCATCTTGAGAAGTTCCCTGCAAAGCATAAAGGCAGATGCTTTGCGCTCGGAAACGGAGGCGGGGGAAGACAGTATGTCGCTGGATAGTCAGAGCACCCTCCTGTCTATATCTCAGCGCATTCAGGAGGAGGAGGAGGAGCATGAGGAGGATGAGGAGGAGGGGGAAGAGACAGCTTGGCCCACTGCTGACGGTGCCCCTGCCCCTTGCCTGTCATCCTTTCAGCGTGTATGGCCTGAGGAGGAGGAGGAGGAGGATGATCCTGAAAGTGATTTTCCTAGTGAAGACAGCCATGTGTTGCGTACAGGTACCCTGGCACACATGGCTGACTTCATGTTAGGATGCCTTTCTCGTGACCCTCGCGTTACACGCATTCTGGCCACTACGGATTACTGGGTGTACACACTGCTCGACCCACGCTATAAGGAGAACCTTCCCACTCTCATTCCCGAAGAGGAAAGGGGTTCGAGAGTGTTGCTATACCACAGGACCCTGGCGGACAAGCTGATGGTAAAATTCCCATCCGACAGCGCTAGTGGCAGAAGGCGCAGTTCCGAGGGCCAGGTAGCAGGGGAGGTGCGGAGATCGAGCAGCATGTACAGCCCAGGCAGTGCAACAGTCTTTAAGGGCCTGGACAGCTTTATGGCTCCCCACCAAGACTGTGTCACCGCTCCCCAGTCAAGGCTCAGTCGGCGGGAGCACTGTAAAAGGATGGTGAGGGAGTACGTAGCCGATCGCACGACCGTCCTCCGTGACGCCTCTGCCACCTACAACTACTGGGTGTCGAAGCTGGACACGTGGCCTGAACTAGCGCTGTATGCCCTGGAGGTGCTTGCTTGTCCTGCGGCTAGCGTCTTGTCGGAGAGGGTGTTTAGTGCGGCTGGGGGAATCATCACAGATAAGCGTACACGCCTGTCAACCGACAGTGCCGACAGGCTTACACTCATCAAGATGAGCAAAGCCTGGATTTCCCCAGACTTCTCTTCTGCACCAGCGGACAGCAGCGATACCTAAGCAATACGTAGGCTGCACCCGCGGATGGAAGCATCGTTCTCTCTCACCATCCAAAACGGGGACATTTCTGCTTCATCAATCTGTGTATAATATTCCTCCTCCTCCTCCTGCTCCTCCTCCTGAAACCTCACGTAATCACGCTGAACGGGCAATTTTTCTTAGGGCCACAAGGCTCACTCATATAATTTTTCTAAAAATTTTTTATACGTTTCAATGCTCTTAAAAGCGTTGGAACTTTAACTTGAAACAATTTTTCGTTAAACTGGGCTGCCTCCAGGCCTAGTTACCACTTAAGCCACATTAACCAAAGCGATTAATGGGTTTCACCTGCCCTCTTGGTTGGGCATGGGCAATTTTTCTGATGTACATTAGTACTGTTGATACAGCAATTTTTGTGGGCCCTCGCCTACAGTGTAATGAAATTAATTTGTAGCCCACCTGCATTACAGCTGGCGTTACATCAGCTGTGTTGGGCAATGCAATGGGATATTTTTATGTACCGCCGGTGGGTTCCAGGGAGCCACCCATGCTGTGGGTCCACAGAGAATTATAAATGCATCTGTTTCCACTTCTAAAGAACCCCAGTCAGACTGGGGCATACAGTGTGGGCCGAAGCCCACCTGCATTTAGTACGACATTACTACCTCAGCTGTGTTGGGCAATGCAATGGGATATTTTTATGTACCGCCGGTGGCTTCCTGGCACCCACCCATGCTGTGGGTCCACAGGGAATTATAAATGCATCTGTTTCCACTTCTAAAGAACCCCAGTCAGACTGGGGCATGCAGTGTGGGCCGAAGCCCACCTGCATTTAGCACGACATTACTACCTCAGCTGTGTTGGGCAATGCAATGGGATATTTTTGTGTACCGCCGGTGGGTTCCAGGGAGCCACCCATGCTGTCGGTCGACAGGGACTTCACAATAGGGAGTTGTACCTGCCTGTGTCTATGAATTAAAAAACCGCGGTCTGACTGGGGCGTGCAGACACCTTGACAGAATGAATAGTGTGTGGCACATAGGTTCCCCATTGCTATGCCCACGTGTGCAGCTCCAGATGGAGGTGGCACAGGATTGGATTTCTCATTGCTTCTGTACAGCATTGTGGGCTATCGCCCCGCCCCTTTTAAAGAGGGTCGCTGCCTAGCTGTGCCAACCCTCTGCAGTGTGTGCCTGCGGTTCCTCCTCATGGCAGACGCACTTATAAATAGACATGAGGGTGGTGTGGCATGAGGGCAGCTGAAGGCTGCGCAGGGACACTTTGGTGTGCACTGTGGGGGGGGGGGGGGGGGCGGGTTGGGCAGCATGTAACCCAGGAGAAGTGGCAGCGGAGTGTCATGCAGGCAGTGATTGTGCTTTGCTGTAGGTAGTGTGGTGCTTAGCAAAGGTATGCCATGCTAATGAGGGCTTTTCAGAAGTAAAAGTTGTTGGGAGGGGGGGGGGGGCCCACTCTTGCCGGTATTGTGGCTTAATAGTGAGACCTGTGAACTTGAGATGCAGCCCAACATGTAGCCCCTCGCCTGCCCTATCCGTTGCTGTGTCGTTCCCATCACTTTCTTGAATTGCCCAGATTTTCACACATGGAAACCTTAGCGAGCATCGGCGAAATACAAAAATGCTCGGGTCGCCCATTGACTTCAATGGGGTTCGTTATTCGAAACGAACACCCAAGCATCGCGATAATTTCGTCCCGAATAACGAACACCCGAGCATTTTGGTGCTCGCTCATCTCTAATATTAATGTATGCCCTGGGGTGTGAAGGCATAAAAGACTTTACACCACGTATGCACCTTCTTGCCACTTTTGCCTCTCTTAACGCTTTAGAGCTATATAGAATAAGACCTACATACAATTGTGAGGGGTTAATTCTAGATTTTCTCCTACCTCAAATAAAATAGAGAAAAATAAGCTTTCATTTCACTGTCTGAAATTAATTCTCTTTCTGTATTTCTTTCTGTTCTTGTTATGTATCCTCCCTATTCTCTCACACGAATTCTTATCTGTGCCCCCTTTTCCCTCACTTCTGGGAAAGTATCCTTGAATACTTTTTACTTTGATAAACTGATCATAATATGTTGATGTACTGTCCTGGGAAACCCGGTGTCTTTGAATGGAGAATTGTTAATTGTTTTCTCCAGATGTCCAGCGACTCCGGACATGCGCAGTGATTAGATCTTACGCAAGCAACCTTTCTATATATTCTGTACTCTGCTGAATAAAGCTTCACTTCGCTTTTGACAATCCCATGGTGCATGTGGCTGTCCATTTGCGTCGTCTGAGTACTCATACCTAAGACTAATTCGGAAGCAGACAGCATCAGCTGAACGGTCTATAAAAGACCCCCCTAACACAATTAATTGGTAATAGACAACTTTTCCTGCTCATGTTGGAAACATTTTCCATGTCTGTGAAAAGATAACAAAACTGAAAGAGAATGGCCCTGACATAAGTGTCAGCGATCCCTTAGAGATGATAATTGTCTGCACTTCCGCACAGTCTTGGTGGACCCGTGTGCATGACCATCTCTTCAGGCTATAGCACTGTTGTAAATTGAATGGGACACAGAGGGGGATTTATTCTGCAGTTGGAAGATACCCGAGGAGAAAAACGAGCCAGGCACAAAAAATATCTTCACTAGGTGATATAAAGTAACACATTACAGGTAGAAGCACTACATGAACCACAGCACTTTTTAAAAAATCTCCTAATCGTTATTCTTTAAGCAATCAAGAGATGATTATGCTTTTTTCCATAGATAATGGAACATGTCAGAGCTATATTGTTTAACCAACATGTGCCTGAGAATATAATTGGGAACAAACTGGTTCCAATTTCAATATGAAAGAAGTAATTACTGTAAAATGTGACATGAAGTGTTCAAAGTAGGGGTCAAATAGCAGATGGGAATACTTGTTAAAAACTCAAGTCATGCATTACTAATGAACAATTAATACGACAGAGATTGCAAGGGATTTTTTTCCACTTTCTTAGTCATCTTAACTTTAAATATCTGCTCTTTGCTTCATACACAACTACTTAGTGACCACTTGGGAGATCATCAGCTCATGGCAGGGTGACTGGCACACAAAGTAATTCATTTCCTCACAGGGGATTTTTTTTAACACCAACCTGAGTTAGCTGTATTCAGCACATATTTCACTTAGTATAGTACATGCATAAAATAAAAAATCTGGCCGGCTGGCCACTAGCTAAATATATAGCACCTTAGTGTTCAGGTTCCACCCATCACCTCAAAACATGCCAACATTCATGTTGGCTCCCTGGGCCATGCCATCACCCATAGATGGAAGCCTTGTCTGGGAGGCTCACACTTGTTTTAATTGAGCTATTTCAGGTGAAAAATAAGTAGGTTCGTTAGACTGCCCAAGACGTGCACTGTCTGCATGAATGAATGGAGTCTACCATTCTCTTTCCCAACTGCAGCAACAACTGTTTCACTGGGTTACACATTTAACATCATGAAGGGAAATACCTCTTATTCTACTACATAATTTGGCTCTCTGCTGGCGTAGGTATGGCACCCTACTAGAGATGAGCGAACGTACTCGGCCACGCCCCTTTTTCACTGGAGCACCGCGATTTTCGAGTACTTCTCTACTCGGGTGAAAAGAATCGGGGGGCGCCGTGGGTGAGCGGGGGGTTGCTGAGGGGAGTGGAGGGGGGGAGAGTTAGAGAGAGAGAGCTCCCCCCTGTTCCCCACTGCTACCCCCCGCTCCACCACGCCATCCCCCGCTCCCCTGCGCCCCCCGAATCTTTGCACCCGAGTAGCCAGGTACTCAAAAATAGCGATGCTCGATCGAGTAATTACTCGAAACGAGTACGTTTGCTTCTACACCCTACCCTACTGACTTCTCTATTACTATTTGTGTGGATGTGCTATGTATCCTGTGGACGTAAGCAGCTCATCAACCAAAGGGGTCTGAGGAGGATGTCAATAATCGTTCTGATAAACAGGCAGTGTACAGTTGAGCAAATTGCAGCTGATTCTCCAGCTAGTATATCTGAACACACAACTCGTCTTACTTGGAATGGATGAGCTGTAACAGGAGATGACCAGTTAGAGTTCCTGAGCAGGGGGCTGGACCAGATGACCCTGGAGGTCCTTCCCAACTCTACCATTCTATGGTTCTATGAGAGTGCCATTGCGGTCTACAGGAAATAGAAAGACAAGACTCCAGTGGGCAAAAGACAGCAAAAATTGGATCATTGAGAAAATCATTGGAAACAACATGGTGTGGCCAGATGAATTCAGATTTAGGCATCACACACAAATAACTGTTGATTTCCACTGTGTCTTTCTAATCTTAGACTCTTATGCATGCTTAGCTTCCCTCTCATTTCCAAAAAGCATCTACACAGATTGCTCTACAAGATGAAGAGCCTCCGGCAATACATGGATTACATTTCTTAGAACACATACATTAAAACACTAACATCTTCCATAGATGTCATTGCCTAAGGCGAGACAACTTATTTCTTACTTAATGATCTACTTACCAAGATGACAATTAAGCCAATTTGAAAAAGTACATGTTCCTTCTGGATAATGTTGTGTTTTACATAATGTGACTGTGAACTGATATTAACTCAATGATGTGCAAGACTCTTAATAGAAACCCATTCTCAGAGTACAAAATTAGGGCTCAGTCAGACGGGCGTTTTTTCGCATGCGTCCAGCGATTTTATAAAACCATTGCTTTGCAATGGTATCGGACACATGAGCGCTTTTTATGCGCTCGTCCGATAAATTAGAACAGAAATCGCAGATCGCACCTATCTGCGATCTGCGATTCCTGTTCTCTGCTCTATATGCGCTCAATGGGGTCGGCGGCAGCAGCGCCGACCCCATTGAGAACACATAGTAGACAAATCATTCTCCTCTGCCACAGCTGTAACAGCTGTGGCAGAGAAGAACAATGTTTGCCCATTGAATTCAATGGGGCCGGCAATACAGCCGGCTCCATTGAAAGCAATGGGCTGCCGGCGAGCGTGGGATGAATTTTAGGGAAGGGCTTAAATATATAAGCCCTTCCCTGCAATTCATCCAGAAATGTGTAAAAACAAAAAAAAAATAGATACTCACCTGGTCACCAATCAGAGCTGCCTCTGATTGGTGAGGCTGTGACCAATCAGAGGCAACTCATTCAGCAGGCAGTTATTTTAAATCCCCGGCTGCTGAATACTACTCAGAGCAGTTCAGGAGAACTGCCGCCGGCCGCGGCTGAACTCCGTCTGCCGGGACCAGGTGAGTATATATTTTTTTTTATTTTTACACATTTCTGGATGAATTGCAGGGAAGGGCTTATATATTTAAGCCCTTCCCGAAAATTCATCGTGAGATCGCCCGCAGCGCATTGCTTTCAATGGAGCCGGCTGTACTGACGGCTCCATTGAATTCAATGCGCTGGACAGCTCCGGCCCGTTTCTATTGAAACGCAGCTAGGAGCAGTTTTTTCGGGCGATTTTTCGGCCCCGATCACGCGATTTGCGGATGCGCATCCGTCGTGCGATCTGCAAATCGCGGGGAAAAACGCCCGTGTGACTAAGGCCTTATGGTGCATTCAGGGTTACCATAGTATTATCGATCTCACCAGGGCATTGCACAAAAAGGGGTCAAGATGAATAGAGATGTCTGCAATGAATCTAAGGGTGGCTTTACACAGACATATGCACAATTGCGCATGCCTCAGTGCAACATATTTGCACCGTGAACGAATCTTTTTTGCACATGAAATGTGCATGCAAAAAAAAAAGGAAATGTGAAATCAATGGGTTCTATTCTCTGCGCTTTATGCACGCTACTTTTGAACACACATAAGTGCGCGCAAATACGCCCTTATGGATGATTACTTGCGAAAAAAATTAAAGGATAACGTCTGACATGGAAACATTTCATGCAGGTATTTTTGTGCGCTATACGCAGAGATTAAAACCCATTGATTTAATTGGTTTTGTTCACATTTTCTTTTTTTTTGCACGCATATTTTGTACATGCGAAAAAAGCACGGCACACTCTGCTTTTGTGCGCATTTGCCTGCCAAAGGTCCCTGTGAAAGTCTATGAGGGTTGCGGAAATGTGCTTGCAATAAGCAAGAAGATGTGCAATATGCTTCAATATTCCGCAGGAGAAAGAACACATCTGTAACTCATTAGGTGGGGCGTGGTTGTGTCCCATGCGCAAAAAGCCATGCTCTGTACATGGAAAAAGTACAGTAAATATGCGCACGAAAAGGCGCCATTACAGTTCCCATATTTTACAGTTTTGCACAATGTTATACCACTCGGGGTCAGTAACTTCTTTTCTAGCCAAAAAGGAGTAGGGTCAACACACTTGCAGCTTAAGGCCCTTCTGCACGGTGATCATTGACCTGAGTTGGCATGCTCACAATCCGCCAATTAAAAAGCACACGCTAGTTGGTTGGCTGATCAGACTGTTCATGTAGACATACAAATAATGACTTGTCGGCAGCACATCTTACCATGTAAATAAAGAGATGTAATCTGTATGGGAATGAAGGATGCATAGTATTAGCGATTACCTGCTTATGTAGCTACTAGAGATGAGCAAGCAAGCTCGGTAAGGTCAGCTACTCGAGCGAGCCTTGCTCATCTCGAGTTACTGCCTTCTCCTCTGAGCATGCTCAGGGTGGGGTGGGGGGTAGCGGGGGGAGAGATCTCTCTCACTCTCCCTCCGCTCCCCTCCGCTCTCCCCCACCGCCCCCCGCTGCCCCCCCCCGAGCACGCGCAGAGGAGAAGGCAGCTACTCGAGATGAGCGAGGCTCGCTCGAATAACTGACCTTACCGAGCGTGCTCGCTCATCTCTAGTAGCTACCTTAATGAGCGCAGATGGATACACTTTGTTGCCAATCAATATTTCTTACCGTGGACAGATTATCTGCCCATGTAAAATGACCTGTAGGGCCCTTTTACACTGAATGATAATTGTTAATATTCTCGCTGGTGTAGTGGCCCAGAGACTGCATGATCTATGTCTGTCTAGTGTCACTGTCTTAAACGTGGAATGCATCAGGTTTATGTGTATTGAAAGGTTGCAGGCAAGAATAGGTTAATATCTGGTCATGTCTGAAAAATGTATCGTTTTGTCTTGTGTGTGGTATAAAAGAGGAGTCACATGTCTATTTCAGAGAGAATCTAAAGGAGGGAGAAAGAGAAGAGTCTAGATCAGAGAGTCTGTGTCAAGAATCTGTGTGGAGGAGAGCTAGAGACATGGAGGCGCCGAAAGGTGGTCTGCTGTTCCCGCTTGGGCCTAACCTTTCTTAAGAAACTCCCCATCAGCCACATGGAATACATGAGCCGGGACGAGGGAAAAGCTGCATAGGAACCGCGTGTGTCCAGAGAGAGAGAGAAATCGCTAGAGAGCGAGTAACAAGTGACTGACTGACAGATGAGAGAGTTACCAGGAGAGAGAACTCCCACAGATAGCTGCAACTGTGGATGTACAAATACCCCGTGAATCCTCACTGCTTCACTACTGCAAAGAACTGTTTATTTGTTATTTACTTCCATCGTTTAAGTGAACGGACAGGACCGAACGTTCCCGATTCTTGTCCAGAAAAGACACTCTGTGTGTGTGGACTACTTTATTCTACCTTATGACATCTGAAAGATTGACCGCAGAGGATGGAACGTTGGCGTCATGAATGACAAACAGGACCCCGGCTACTATTTGTTATACATTCCCCCCCTGTCGATAACGAGGTCGGGTCCCAACATACCCTTAGGGAAGAGATGGTAGAGCCCTGTGGCAAGGTATTTCTCTACCCCACTGTCTCCTCGGCTGAGGGCCTGCTCCTCGGACACTGCACTGGATTGTGGGAATCTGAACGATAATCATTCAGTGTATATGCCAGCAGCGACTGAACGACGAACAATAATTCGTTTGTCATTCAGTTTCTGTAGGCATAAAAATCAAATGATCATCGACCCGTGTAAACAGGCAGTTGTTCATCTATGAATGACTGCCTGTTTACTGTAAATGGAGAAGGGAGGCCGGAACAATCTCCAGCCCGCTCCACCTCCATTCACTGAAGTGCCCGACAGTCATTCTATATAAAAGGACCCTTAGTAACTTTCCATACTGCTGGTTCAACCTAATCCCCTTCGCTGGTGGCCATACTGTCCAACCTCATTTTATGTCGCCTATTACAAGCCTGGATAGATCCCACTGAGGCATTGGCGGCAGCTTAACGAAGGACTGGTCTTACGGCAAAACACCTGCATCATTATTGAAATTGTGTATTAGGACTTTATAGCACAGCGTCTGAAAGCAGCAGAAAATCCTCAGAAATATAGAGCATGTCGGGGAATTAAAAAATTCATAGTTTGCCCTCAAATCCACACAGCGAATCAATGGTGATGTGCAAAGCCCCCGAGGATGTAGAATGTAAGCATATTAGCCCATCAATACAGCAGACATGTGTTTCTGCGTTGATAAAATATACGATCTGAAATAAAATATGTACACAAATGTGCTGTCTGACACCACCGGCAGAGCGCCCCACAAACAGTTAGTGCTATTTTATTGTAAATAGGTGCTAAACTTTGTGCTATTTCTTTGTGAAACAAATTCCAAATTTCCTCCTTCTCGTCATGAAGCCATAGAGTTATATGATATAATCCTGGCTGCCTGCCGCTGTCACATGGGGGAGATTACTGCATAGATATTCTTACAGCTCCCATTAAAGTCAATAGGACCAGTATAAATAGCCTGCTCCCCCAAGTGATTGCTGCAGGCAGTACTGAGCACTTGTAGGAGAAATGTATAGAAAGGTCCCTTTGCACAGCAATTTTTCCAGCCACTTGATGGACAAATAGCCATTACAAATATGTGATGGGTATGCAATCTGTACAGAAATTGCTCAAAAGCTGCTGTTTTTAATGCAAATTTGATTATGTAAACTATGGACACTCTTTGTAAAAAAGATCAAGTACCTAGAAGTTGTCTTTTTGCTGCAAAACTAGGCATACCGTTACATCTCAGGCAATTATGCAAATGATTAGAGTTGTGATGTGATTAGATAAATGGTCTTGCCACCTGAGGCCCTAAAAGCGGTTCCACCTATAAAAAGGCTCTCAGAGACTTGTGTGTAGTGACCTCTTCTTCCACTTGTGTAGAGCTGCTTGACCACTAGACGTGGCTCCATGAAGTATTCAAAGAAGTTTCACCCAGTTAACAGAGTTTGAGAGGGAGTTGCAAGAGCCTGATGGTCATATTGACAAACTACCACCGGGGCAGCTCTGACCAGACTGTTAGCTGATGTTGGGATCAGTGGATGCATTAGGACACGTACCCAAGGGGACTGGGCCCTTGACAGATCACTAGTTAAGAGGATCATCTGATCGTCCGACAAGTACGAGCAGCTTCAACTGTTTCGTTGTCTGCCATTCAGAGATAGATGGCACTATCATTGCAGGTCCCTGTGTCTGTTGGAACCATTTTCAGGCATGTGGCAGAAGAATATTTGGTCTCATGTTGCCTATTACGTGTACTTACTTTGACATCCACCCACCATCACCTCCATTTGCACTTCCCGGTTGGGTGATGATGTGACAGGCACATTGTCACTGAGAGCGGGAAATGTCAGCAGCAAGCATGTGTGTGTTACATGATTACACAATGTGGAAGTTAGGGGGGACAGTGGCGCTGATTGCAGACTTCAAGATCTAACAGTGGCCCCCGTAGTTTTATTACATGTTTATAAGTGGACCCCGTGTGTTAAAGGGGACAAGTGCTGGCATGTAAAGGAGACAAAAGGTGGCATCTATGTGTGAAAGGTGGCAAAAAGTGGCATATATATGTAAAAGGGGGCAAGAGATAGAATCCATATGTAAAAGGGAGCAGGAGGTGGCTGGCATCTATATGTAAAAGGAGGCAAGACTGGTTACTTGGTATTGCGGCCTCTCCATTGTTGGTGATGTCATCCCTGAGGTGTTGACTGCCAGCTCATTATTCCAACTAAGCCAGCGCCCCTTTATCACGACCAATACAAAAATAGAAAGAGGGTCCTCTGAGACTTTATTGACCGAGGACCCACATAAACCTGGAGAGGGCTCTGTTCTTAATGTAGAATAAAACATTTCTGCAAATTGGAAGCCATCTATTGACTCTACATTTTGACATTCTTTGATATTACTCTAAACAGGTATGTTCATATTTTAATTGTAGCACATTTAGCAGATATTTCCCTTGATAGCTCTTAATAGCGACATATTTTCTAGGGAACGATTTGGAAATATGGCATATTTCATTAATTTCCCACAGTCACTTTACCACCACTGAGTTCATTTTCTCACATGATGCAACCTGCATTTTGTTATGCTACTTTTTTATTCTCTTTTGGGCAGTTAAGCCTCCACAGCGAGATCCACTTTATTCTTCCAGTCCTATAAGTATGCAGGGATCATTCATCATCTCTCAGAACTATTCATGTTCTCCTCCCCATTCCTGACTACATGCCAGTCATTCAATGACCTGCTGTCTCCAGATACAAATCTCAGAATAATGGCTTTATATTAGAAGTATCAATATTATTATTGCAAGTGGGAACAGTATTAAGTTGCATATAGGCACAGCTATAATTATCATATCACCATAACAGCAGTCATTCTATTATACTAAGTATGGATACTGATGAAATGAATCCTATTGGCAATATACCATCTATTAATCTTCATAAATTAGAATAAGGCATTCATGACTGTTTCATGCAATTCATCCTCGAAGACAGAGAAGTGTAATCCAAAACACCATTCTCCAACTGTTACAGGACTAAAACTCTCAGCATGCCATCATGTTAGTCTGTGTTCCAGTGCTTCTTGCATTCTCAGCTGCATATAATTAATTGCAGTAACTATTACAAGTGGCAAGAAAATGAGCAATTTCTTTGTTGAACGGTACGGCCCCTTCAATGACAAAAATGTATAGAAAGTAGATGTGAACAATGAAAACGACTAAATGACCAACAATTCAAATAAAAGTTAATTAACTTTAAAGAAAAAAAAATTCAAAAGGCAGAGCTACTAAAATAATGGAAAGGTTGCCCCAATGAGAACTCCAAGCAAATTAGGACTGATTGCTAAAGGACCGATTGTTCTATATCAGCACTGAGAAAAGCCAGTGCACTCAGTCCACAACTGAGACCAACTAGCGAGGAGTGCTTCTGCAGCGTATCGTAGGTGAGGTCGGCCTCAATAAAGTTGAACATAAGCATATGTGTAGTGACTGTTAGGGAATATGCAGGCCTGCTTATTGCATAATACTGTTTTGTGATACGCTGGTAAATTCACGGCTCGAATACTTGGTGAAAGCACTGAGACTTTACCAAAAATGAGCCAGGGATTTTTTGGTAATTGGTTTTGAGAGTTTGCAACAATTCCGCTAGTTGTCGTTAGTTCTTCAGCTATTTATGAACTGTGTGCGGCAAACCTCGATTATTGGTTTAACAGGTTATACTAAAGTTATCACTTATTCTCTCGCTGGTGTGTACTGCTTATACTGGAATTAATAAATGCTGTAAACCCTGTTCTTTTACAATGTCTTGATTACAATAAATATTGCTATTTTTGTAACTCTGTCATCCGCCTCGTATCCCGGAACCTGCGTCACGCACCATATCCCAAGACACATGAAACATCTCTTAGATGTATTTCTCATAACTAGAGCCTTAGGTTGCTTTCACATGGCTGTGTGATCAGTAACTGAGAGTCTGATGCATCTCAAGTTATATATTGTACATGTATTGTACAGTATATTGTTAATTATACATATAGCTTAAAATATGTAAGTTGTCTTTATCTTTGTTTGAAGTTGCTAGACGGCCCAAAGTCAATTGGGGGCCGCAAAATGTACCTGTTCCATATCCTAAACACCCTTAATCTGACCTTGGTTGTATGTGGGCGATATTTATAATATATCTGTCCAAAGTTGTATTCAATTACACCAATGTATAACGGGCTTCCGTGAAAGAAAAAATCAAATTGCTACATATAGTCTATTCTAGCATTTTCCAGTGAAGTAGACAAGCAAATTACTATTGGTTTTATGAATATTTGTTTTCCTCCTAAGGGAAAGAATAAATACAGACAAGAAAAATGATGCATTTTCTAGTAATAATACATTCCTGACATGAAGACTTCACAGAGATCTATGCCTTCTGGTTCATACCGAGAAATACTGCAACTGGGGAAACAGTCTTTAAATTGTATCTGATTGATATTGATGGCTTCAGGATAGGGAAAATAGCTAAATCATGGCAGAGATAAGCGGCAGTATATGCTATGCTTGTCATTTAAAATTTGCTTTATTTTCCAGGTTCTGTAGCAACAGAAAGGCTTTCCCTGCACCTTCCTCCCTTGACTAATAGACTTAAAGTGTACCCCTGATTATGTGAATACATCAGTATCAATAGCACAGTAATTGAAGGGGTGTTCCCACCAAAGTAATATATGGCATATCGACCATCCACACCTTTATTGATTTCCCTGCACAGTGACGCTCCAGACCATCTGCTGTGCAGAACTACAACACACCTTCATTTGTTTGCATGGAGCAATGTTGTAGATAGGCCGCTGTCACACAAGCAGGATCCACTGCGTAATGTTTTACTTGCGGAATCGCAGCGGAAAACTGCAGCATTTACAGTACAAGTCATGTGGCAGGGATTTAAAAGGTCTCCTTCACATGGTACAGATATTTTCGGCTACTGATCTACAGTAGCATGTCTATTTATATTCTGGAATCGCGCTGCAGAATTCAACACTTGAAATACAAAGGTTGGATATCATAGCTGTTCCACAAGTAAAAACGCATGGGAAAAACAATTTTCAGCAACAGAAAGTTCAGGCAACAAATCAGCAGCATGTGAATATACCTTTACTAGACTGGTCTGACTACGTCTTAGAAGGATAACCCCATACCCAGAAATAGCTTATACCAGGGGCTTAGCCAAAGGCTCATGGGCCTGGGTGCAAAAGTTTATCTTGGGCCCCCCCATCTTCTCTAAACTCCTTAACGCAGAGACGTAACTTGAAGCTCCTGGGCCCAATGCAAAACCTGTAACAGAGCCCTCAACTATAATGCTTTATTCTTAGTGCTTGGCTCCCTGTATGGAGAAAAGAGGCCTTATGGGCCCCCTAAGGTTCCTGGGCCCGGGTGCAACCACATCCTCTGCTTTCCCTATAGTGGCTTATATGCCAGTGGCTTATACATAAAAACCAGAGTTACAAATATGCAATAATCAGCGATGTTGGAACAAGGCCAGTTTCACATCTGCATTGGAACCTTCATTAACCGGAGGTTCCATCACAAATCCGACTCAAAATACCAGAAGAAAAATCGCTGAAAGCTGCACTTTTTCTTCCACTGAAAAGCCAGGCAACTGGAAGGAAAGCGAATGGACCCATTATAGTCAACAGGATCCGGCCGGCGATGTTTGGTTCCATCCATAAATGGAGATGTTCAACCGCAAGGATTCCCCTTTCCTGCTCCCCGAACAGAGCAAGAAAGGGGAACCCCAAGTGCAGATGTGAACCCACCCTAATATTTCATCATATCATTGTAAATAAAGAGCTGCAGTAGAGATTCTCAGTATTTCCATAGTCCATTCACAAACTGTTGAAGTGTTTAGCTGGTGTTCACTCTCACATCCTATAACATGCAGAGCTGCATCAACCTTAATTCTGTCTGACATAAAATCTGAAATAGGAAAGTGCAGGGAAGGAGTGCGTATCTGCCCAAATGGCCTATATATCCCTTGTACTTGGTTTTTCTACTGCTATGAGGATAATGTTGGTCTTACATAACAAGGATAATGTAGGAGACGTACAGTATTCTCTCATAACTTAAATATAAAAAGTTAATAACTGAAATGGAGGAAAATAAATTTGGTAGACGTCCTTTCAGGAGTCATCGCGGCATGTTCCAGCACAAATTGTATCATGAGTTTATTCATTATTTTTAATAGATCACAATAACAAACAGAGACGCTTCATTCATTCAGATGGCTGCTTATTATTGCTTCGGCTAGAAAGGTTTTTTAAAATCTTTATTAAACTACCTCATGGAGAACTTGTAATGCTTCAAGAGTCCGAAAAGGTCAATGAAAAGGTTAGATGTGGTTGTTTGTTTATTGAAGCCTTTGTGGATTTTGTTTACTCTTTTTAGCCCTTGTTCCCGACTTGATTAGGTGATATTTTGTCTCAATGATGTGGGTTCGGATCCCTGTTGCTACGGTAATACAGTAGTGAAGCTCATTCTTAACAGTCAATAAATATTGTTCTGTTTTCTCTGTGCAGCGGCTGACAAACAACCCACGCTCAACTGTCACCAACAGTTTATTCTGCATGTCTAACACTTTATTTAAAGTAAAACTTTAAATTGGGGCCCACTTAGTATGGCCTCAAGCCACTTTAATTCCTTCAGCTTTAGGTAGGAAGAACTGGCTCCGGTAACTTTTTTCTTCTCATCCCTAGTAGTAGAAAGAGAAAGTTCCCCTCCACCTCGGTGCAAACATTTTTGAGAAGGAAAACCTTGTGAAATATCAAAAAGGCACATGAAAAGGAACATTTGAGAGATAATTGTTGTGTGTAAATGCTCCCATCGGTCACTCTTCAGCTGAATGATGATTTTTAGGGGAGCATAAAATCCATTATTTAGCCTGATAGCTGTTTTCTCCATGAGGAGCACTGATTACATTGTATTCAGCTTGCAGCCATTCGGCAGAACAAAAGAACTGTAAGCAGAGAAAGAACTGTAGCAACTTATGCAAAATAATCACTCAAACTGTCATTCTCCCTATCTTTTGAATTAATTTTGAGCAATCGTCTTTGTGTATAAATGGGCCTTAATTCTCACTTTACTATTATATTTGCATGAGAGCACAACCAGAAAAATATCAAATGAAAAGTTTGAGAGAAAGGTGTTGCAGGTTATTGCTCCCCCCTAGGATTCAATCTTTGGAAACTACCGTCTGTAGTACCTGGTGAAGGTGTAAGAGTTTGGCCACATGGCTGTTCAACAGATCTGAAAAAAAGATAGTAGGTACATGACCTTTAAGCTCAGTAGATCACCGTAGCACACGTACAGTGAAGCCCTAACACCTTCTACAATACATTTTCTTAGTGCTCTTTGAACCATATAATTGTAAGAAAAGATTTTGATGCCAAAGGTTAGTGTGCATTTAGACACAAAGATGGCTTTTGAGCGACCATTTTTGCATAAACTACTACTTGTGTGAGCCACCGAGAGCTGTATTCTGGGAACAGACCACCCGCTGTTCTCTAAATAAATTCCCTTTGTTTTGCCACAGGCCTGACAGCTGAGACAATGTAATCAGTTGTTATCAGCACTCCCTTGCAGAACACAGCATGCGGTCCGTCTTATCAGCTGTTCTGCCGAACAATGGATTTCATGCAGAACTGAGATCCATCGTTTGGCAGAAAAGTGAAAGATGGGCACATTTACACCCAACGATTATCGCTCAAAAGCCATCTTTTGAGCGATAATCATCGTGTCTAAATGGGCCTTTAGAAACCTGTAGATATGATAAGTAATGAGCAACACCACTGCAATTAAATAGGAGGATTTGGGAACTGCCGTTCTTGTCATCCCTAGGAGCCCCAGATGTCGGACCTGCAGCGATCATACATTGCCTGTCCTGTGAAGAAAAGCTAAATGTAATTTAGTGGGAAAACTTACTTAACAGCTGTCACCTAACTGACAGAAACACCCATATGTACTGTACACCAACTTTTTTTTCTATTCTATCTGCTGCAGTATATAAATACTATGTATATTAGTTTTGGGTTGACATTGTAACACAAATCAAATAACATGAAAAGCCTGAATTCACATAGTGTGGAAAAACCTTGGATGAGATCACCGCTTAAAGGCATCCTCTCCTTTATGTCCCCCAAAAAATGCCAGTCACTCCATATCAGATTTTCTTTCCCTAAATATATCCATTGCAGTGTAATAAAGCCTTAGGCTAATTAGAAATAAAAACTTTATTCTACTCACAAACATGCATTTTCAGAAAGCATATAACAAATTAAAGTCCACATGGCAAACACTTCGGCTCGCCTGGAGCTTATCTTGATACAGAAGCAATATGTTGTATACACAGCCCCAATCATCCTTAACAGAGCTAATTAATAGATAAAAAGAAATTAAGAGATTTCCTGAAAGTGATAAAGAATTACCATTGAAACAAAGAATTTATTCTGCAGTAAAGTCTTTCTTCAACTCACAATTATTTTTGGTACAATGAAGCTTTTCTCTAACAAAGAGCTGGCACTGCGATGGGGGCTAATTATGCCCCCATTTATCCATTCTCTTTATAGCATATTGGGATGAGTTTTGGATTAATAACCTGTTGGTACCCTGGAGAGAAGGTTTGATATTATGGAGAAGGTATATAGATGACTGTCTCTTTGTTTGGAGATGAAACGAGGAGAGTATGAAAGAATGGATGAATACAATAAAGGGTAATCAATGAAATGTTTTTTTCACTGGCATACTGTTAGATTGTGTGTCTGGGACCTGTGGTTCTACAGGTTTACATGAGCACAGATTCACAGGTGAGGGTTAACTTAGCTGGCTGGGTGTGGTGCTTCTCCAGCCAATCCCCTATGGCCTGCTGCACATAAATATCTCATCTCTTGGTAGAAGATGCTAGCTAGTTTAGTACTGTATTGTTTTACTCTGTTGTAAACCCACTCAGAGCTGGTGTTATGCATGCTTGTCTGAAGTGCCTCTCTCACCTTCCCTGAGGACGGTCTGGACACCTGTTGTCCCTTCCCTCCTTCTTTGCGCTCTGGGGTATGTGCATTGAGTCGTGTGTGGTACGGTGACTGTGTTGGTGCATGTGCCCGCAGGTTTCTCATTGTCCCTTGGCAGGTGCGGCCTCCAGGTGTTTGATGTCTTAAAGGGGTTGTCCCGCGAAAGCAAGTGGGATTAAACACTTCTGTATGGCCATATAAATGCACTTTGTAATATACATCGTGCATTAAATATTGGCCATATAGAAGTTATATACTTACCCCCCCCCCCCCCCCCGGTGTTGGCGTCCCCGTCTCCATGGCGCCGACCGAAGCCTTCTTCTCCCTCGATTAGACATGCTTGCGCAGTCTGCTCTTCTCTCCTGTTGAATGGGGCCGCTCCGGGGTGCTCGCGTCAGAGAGCTGGTCTGCGCATGCGCAGAAGACCTGTGCGGCGCGAACACGCCGGAGCGGCCCCTTCAGCGAGACAGAAGAGGCAGACTGCGCAAGCGCATCTAATCGAGGCAGAAGAAGGCTTTGGTTGGCGCCATGGAGACGGGGACGCCAACACCGGGGGGGGGGGGGGTAAGTATGTAACTTTTGTATGGCCAATATTTAATGCACAATGTATATTACAAAGTGCATTTATATGGCCATACAGAAGTGTTTAACCCCACTTGCTTTCGTGGGACAACCCCTTTAAGTGTGTGTCAGGTGTGGTGATGCCTGACACTGTTTCCTGTATCTCAGCATGGTGGCTCAGTCTCTTTCCCCTTGGAGTGAGGACACTTGGACTAGCTATGGTTTGCTATCTGGATGCATGTGAGTTCTGAGTGGGGTTTCTGTTCTATGTGGTGGAATGCAAAACCTTGTATGTTGGCGTGAACAGTGACTTGTTTTGTATGTCTGTACAGGTGGCCAGACATGAGGTGTGAACAGTTGTGTTCTGTGTTCAGTGTGTGTGAACAGTGTCGTGTCCTGCGTTTTATATATATCTCCAGGTTCCTAATCAGGAATAGCCAGGTCCCAGATGAAAACAATGGGGTTGTCCTTATTGGGACAATCACCCCACTTTTAGGCAGGGGTTCCCCACTTTCCGTCATTAGTAAGGGACAGGTGTTTTTCCATCTTTCCCTGAGGAGGTGTTATTGGCTGGAATCGGCACGTCACGGGGCGGAGCTATGAGGAGCCGCTCTCCGGCACGAGCGGCCCCATTCAGAAAAGAAGAAGACCGGACTGCGCAAGCGCGTCTAATCCGGCGATTAGACGCTGAAAATTAGACGGCACCATGGAGACGAGGACGCTAGCAACGGAACAGGTAAGTGAATAACTTCTGTATGGCTCATAATTAATGCACGATGTACATTACAAAGTGCATTAATATGGCCATACAGAAGTGTATACCCCCACTTGCTTTCGCGGGACAACCCCTTTAAATTTGTCATGTGCTATCCAAAAATACTTGTTTGCAAGTAAAATAAAAGACCAATTTTCATTTCTCCATATCTTAAGGCTTTACTGCACTCTGTTCACTCCTTGTCTTTTTTGATCTGTAGGATGTAACAATAGATTGCCAGACAAGAGGGCATATTCACTGAATGAAACCTGACACAACTAGTAAGTAAGAGTAACCGCCCTGTACTTTCAAGATGAGAGGTTGCCTTTCCTTTCAGTTGAGATTTAGCCTGAGGTTTTTCTGCTTGAGCCCAATCTGCAGCATGTGAACTTAGACTAAAGGAACTGAGACATTCTTGAGTTACTGCTCCTAATAAAACTGAACCTGTGTGGGGGAATTGTTCTTTTTATTTTAAGAAAAGCCTGGAGAAAAGACTTGTAACCTGAATGATATAAGCAGAGATTTCTTTGCATTCAGCATCCTTTTTTTCATTTTAAGCAATGTTTGGTAGATTGAAAAAAATAAGTATATAAAGTGATAGCAGAGATCTAATCACTTGGAGAGTTGATAACCATCACTCTGTAAGAGAACCATACTTGACAGCACCTCTACCCCTTGGACCTTACATAAAATAGCAGTACTGGATGCTGCCATTTAGCACCCATCAAAGCAGAGCAGCATCTAATGACCCATCAGCGCTGTGGAATACGTTGGCGCTATACAAATAAAGATTATTATTATCACTGTCCACTAGCCAGTAAGATGGAGGAATTACACATAACAAATGTACAATCAGGTCAGGTTGTTGTCTGCGCTCATAGAAAATTATACCTCATCATAAATAGCATTTCAGTCCTGAACATTCTGCATAATTGGCTCATAAAATATGTGCAGAACATATTCCTTTGCACAACACAAAAATCCTGTTTGTGTATTCAGCCTTTATTTTAGTTACTACCCTTTTAAACATCAATATTTGCTTAATAAACAATAAATAATCCATTGCTACTATCTAACCAAATGAATGATAAAGCTGATTATCTCCCTGGTGATCAAAAAAATACACAACAATTATGGCTTTCAGAGGACAATTAGGATGATGAGGAAACAAGCTGAACAGATAAGACCTTAACATATCTGATGTACTATGGGGGACAATTATAATATTGTATTAATCTGCATTGTTTACAAGCTGATATGTGTACAATGTAATATTATGTTCCTACTGGCTAGTTTGAGATTAAGCCAACAGGGCTAGTGTCTAGGATTCCGAAGACACTTCATTTAAAGGGAATTTGTCACATCCCCATAATATAAATAAGCCTTCATGCTTTTTCTTGCACCACACTTTGACCCCTTTACTTTAATTTTGGGTGAATGATGTTGGTGTCATTAGATGACACACATGCTCACAGGTGCCATAAAATCATTGAATGTGAGTTTAATACATTCAGGGACCTGTCAGACGGGGTTAAAGTTACAATGTTAAGTCTATGGGCAGCGCTGCTGTGCTTCATGCATGCGCTGGAATAAGTGAAGCATTGCTAAGCAACACAGCATACACTGCTAAGCTGCACCATAAACTGCCCAACCAAAAGCAATAGATAGACAGAGAGAGAGAGAGACAAACAGCGATAGAGAGACACAGTGAGAGAGCAATAGAGAGAGAGAGAGAGAGAAAGCAATAGAAACACAGAGAGAAAGTGAGAGCGATAGACAGAAAGAGGGAGATAAATATTGAGACAGACAGAGAGAACAATAGAGAGACATACAGAGTGATAGAGAGACAAACAGATTTAGAGAGCAATACAGAGACAACCAGAAAGAGCAATAGAGAAACAGACAGTGAGAGATAGAAAAACAGACAGAGGGAGAGTGATAAACAGAGAGAGAGCAATAGAGAGATAGACAGAAAGAGAGAACAATAGAGAGACAGAGATAGCGATAGTCAGAGAGAAACAGAGAGAGCGAGAGCAATATATATAGAGAGAAACACAGAGAGAGAACATAGAGAGACAGAGAGAGTAATAGACAGACAGAGAGAGCGATAGAGAGACAAATAGAGAGAAATAGCAATAGAGAGCCAGAGAGAAACAAACAGAGAAAGAGCGATAGACAGAGAGAGAGAGCGATAGACAGACCGAGAGCGATAGACAGATGGACAGAGAGAGCGATAAAGAGACCCAGAGAAAGCGATAAAGAGACATAGAGAGAGCGATAGAGAGACAGAGAGAATGAGCAATAGAGACAGAAAGAGACACCAATAGAGAGAGAGAGAGAGAGAGAGAGAGAGAGAGAGAAAAGCCGCCTGCAGACAGCCGGGGCGGATCCAGCTGCGAGAATTCTCGCAGTGGGACCTGACCAGAGCGTCTGCAGAGAGCAGCGTGACACTCTCCTGCTCCCACGGCCCCGGCTCCTTCATGTGCCGGCTGAGGGGCAGCCGGCGCATGTGCAGAGCGGAGCCGGCGGCCGGCGAGTGACGTTACAGAAATAGAGCGTGCCACGATTTGAAATCTCGCGCGGCCAAATGGCGGCGGTCTGCATAGGATTGCGTTTGTTAACGCAATCCTATGGAAGCTTCCAGGGGCGGAAATTCTGCGGGAAATCCCGCCGCGGAATCTCTGCCTGTCTGAGGTGGCCAAAGACAGAGAGGGACAGACAGAGAGAGACAGAAAGAGAACGAAAGAGGCAGACAGACAGAGAGACAGAGCGATACCGAGACAGAAAGAGAGAGAGAGAGACAGACAATGGAAGGGACAGATTGAGAGACAGATAGAGAGTGAAAGGCAGACAGAGAGAGAGACAGACAGAGGCAGACAAACAGAGAAAGACAGAGAGACAGACAGAAAGACAGAGAGAGAGAGAGACAGACAAACAGTGAGAAAGACAGACAAACAGAGAGAGACCTGTAGGCTTTTTTATATTAGATATCTGCTCCAAATACATTTGGATCCAGTCCACTATGGGGCGAGCAATAATAATCACTGCATGTGATCTATATAGTGTGCTGCTGTAACCAGACTGCTTGGAAGATTTGCTCCAAATACAAAGTGACCCTCTAAATAATCACCTAACCAAACAGATTAAGAAGTTCCCAACCGCCACTTTTGAGACATTTTATGTCCGCGTAGTGAACATCGGGTAAATCTAGTAAGCTATGTTTTGGTACTGTTACGGGAGATGACAGGGACTTGGGTGATGTATCTTTATACTCTCCTGCTTCCGCAACCCAGCGGTGTCCCTTCTAAAGTTGGTGCGTGGCATGAAAATGTTCCTCTTTTCAGAATCCCATGAGCATGCTCTTCCATAGCCTAAAGCGTTGTTTTGTACGCATTACCCCTAATATGGTATTTACAAGAGCCCTAAATGTCATGAAAAAAAAACATGCAGTAAAAATAATTTTGGCAGCCCAAAAACCAAAAAATAGAACCATAAAACCACCCCTTGCATAAAATTGCAAAAAAGTATCTGCTCCGACCTCTGTGTATGTGCGGCGCTGACAGCATGCAACCGATCAGCTGATCAGCTGGGATCCCGAGCGACAGACCCCAGCCGATCAAATAATGATGACCTATCCTGAGGACAGGTCATCAATAGTATTCTCCCTGGAAAAAAACCCTTTAAGGACCGATGCACTTTTGTCCTTAAGGTGCTCAAACTAGTATGTAGTATATCTGGAATGTATTCTAAATACTCTACAAAGACCGTACATCCATACATGAAAGAGTAAATCTGCATTAAATGGCACTAATCAACACAATTATTTTCAAAAAAGACGTATTCATTCTACACATGAACAGTAAAAACAGACATAGTTAAGTCTCTAACCGAAAGCGTTCCTAATTCATTTATAGATTTTCCCTAAGGCTTCCTTCAGACATGCATTTTGCATGCGTTTGCACAGAGTATAGAACTCATTGACTTCAATGGGGTCATTCTCATTTCTCTTTTTGCCAGCAGCATGCTCTATTTTGTGCATATTTGCGCAACAAAGGCCTCATAGAAGTCTAAGGGAGCTGTGCAAATCAATACGTACGCAAATGGGCAATAAGCTGTGCTATACCATGGGGAAAAAACCCACATTTGGCTAAATAGCCTTTCAGACAACAACGGAAAGGGTACGTCATGCACATGTGTGAACTGTCTCCGCATGCGCAAAAAGTACAGTACTATGCGTGAAAATCTACCTCATCCAACCTTTTCACTGTGGAAATACATTGCGCTGAATCGTGCGCAATTGCACATACAGTTGTGTGAAGGAACCCTAAAGCACGCAGGTTTAGGGCTCACTCAGAGGGGCATATGTGTCCCACATATTACGCCGGTTTCAGATGGCCATATGCGCAACTATGCTTGCCACTATGGAGCATAGTTGCGCATGAACTAATTAGGGTCAGATGTCTTCTTTTCCCTCCCCAGTCTATGGCAGCTTTCTGAGTAAGGGCGCCCACCCACTGGCGATTTTTTTTCCTTTGCGTTTTGTGTTTTTTCTCAAGTGCAATTAGTATTGAATGTGCTCCTGTCCACTGGCGTTTTTTTTTTCAGTCCGTTGCTATTTTTAACATAGGAACTGTCAGTTGCATATGTGTCCTTATTTTTCTCTTAATGCACCCATGAATGTCAATGGAAATTAACGGAAAAGGCACGAAAAAGCCGCGAAAAACGCGCCAAAAATGCGCGGAAAACGCTGCGTTTTTCACGCACGAAAATCGCAAACGCCAGTGGGTGGGCGCCCTAACATTGACAAAGACAAGGCAAGATCTATCTTTTCACGGACAAAGATTTTGAGCGGAAAAAAAACATCTAAATCAGAGGCATCGCTTTGTTGCGTAATATTGGTAAGTTTTTCACGCAAGGAAAATACGCAAATACGTTCGTCTGAATCTGCGCTTATTGTGTTAATTCTCCTCTATGCATGCTCAGACAAGCAAGCAAAGAACAGTAATGTGGGTAAAATGACAGCACGTACATTAAATATATCATCTGCATTCATTCACTGAGTAGAACATTCACTATTACAACACTGAATGAAAGGGATCACCAACCTTAACATTTCCTGACGCCGAAACCGCAGACTTCAACATTTAATGGCCATGAAAAAAAGCCACCTTTTTCTGATGTCTCAGAATTGAACATTCATCTCGCTGTGTAATTTCTCTGCATGGGGATGTGATATATGATGGCAGGGCACACCGGGTGCCTGGCGCATACTGTATTAATGTAGATAAATATAGTATATTAGTATCGGCATTTAGAGTGCAGTGGTAAATGCAATGATAACACATTCTTCAACAGTATAGAGGTTAAGATAGGGAGCTAATAAAAAAGTAGTAAATCTAGCAAACCATACCTTGAAGGAGCACGCTACCCAAGCATATGACAAATATTCTGGACTCGGAAACCAAAAACGGCAACAGCACTCATAATACATATACTATCAGAGGTATAGATACTTATAATAATCAACATTCTAACCACATTAAATAATGCAAGGTTCTTGCTATATATAATTTGATCAAATTACATCGGCCCATCAACCAATGTCCAGGTGACCAAGCTTTCAGATGGTTCCTAATTAGAGATGAGCGAACGTACTCGTTTAGGGCAATTTCGCAATCGAGCATCGCTTTTTCGAGTAACTGACTACTCGGGCGAAAAGATTCGGGGGGCACCGGTGTTTGAGCGGGGGGTTGCAGATGGGAGTGGGGGGGGGGGGGGGAGAGAGAGAGCTCCCCCCTGTTCCCCACTGCTACCCCCTGCTCCACCACGCCGCCCTCCGGCACCCCCCGAATCTTTTCACCCGAGTAGTCAGTTACTTGAAAAAAGCGATGCTCGATATTGTGAAATTGCCCTAAATGAGTGCGTTCACTCATCTCTAGTCCTAATGCTAACACCAGGTGGTTTAATCTTAACCTGGGAAAGTTGGGTTCCTACTCCTTAGAATGTTCCTTTCTTGGAACTAAGGCTAGAAATAAAACTAGGGAAGGTAGGATACTATTTATATGGTCTAGTAGGAGGGACAGAAAGTAAATGGGCGTGGGCGTTGATTGATGGGCCAATGTAATTTGATCAAATTATATACCAAGAACCTTGCATTATTTAATGTGGTTAGAGTATTTATTATAGGTATGTATACCTCTGATAGTAAATATATTATTAGTGCTGTTGCCGTTTTTGGTTTCTGCTTCTATTGTATGTTGCAGCCATGGTTTAACGTGCACCTATACATTTCTATAGGGAAGTGCTGACCTATTTTATCCTTTTTTCTACAAATATACTGTGGATTCGGTCCTTGGCTTCTTGCCCTGTCCCAGAATATATAATATCAGTGATATATTATTTCTTCTTGTGTTATCCAATGGTGATCTCTCACTATTGAGAATGGTAAAGGAAGAGATAACTACTTTTGTGTAGCGGCCGATTGGTTTATTGCAAATGGAATAGTGAGCAGTACTGGACTATGGAAGAAGTATGGGGGATTTATTTGTGGTTGGTGGTTAAAGAATTGCCGAACAAGCAATTAACTGATTAATGGTCATTTTGCAAATACAGCCATTTATATTTTAATCCACATTGGCTGTTAAACAGTTTTTCAAACTAGCCATACATGTTCAATGACACCAGATGACGACCGAAAGATCTTGTGGGTATTCTTTCAAAGAAAGATCTTTCATTAATGAAACATTTTTCATAACAATGATTTCAGATTCTGCAAAGTTGTTTGAAGACAACGACAGAAAGGTCCCTAGAGATAGTTAACTCAAGACCAACCATCTAACATGCTGGCAGGGAGCGAGCAAAGTCCTGCCTGTAGATCGACATCATTGCTTGTTCTAATAACCAATATTAATACGTGAATTATAACAAGTTCTGCATATGTATAAGAAAGGTGTCTTCTAAGCCTTGTTTCCAATGTCTTTCTCTAAAAACCTATACATATTACTGCCTGCTAAGAGATAAATGAGAAATTGTCTTGACTACACGAGTTCTGTGTGACCAATCATTCTGTGAGTAGCTCATAACTTTACCCTTCGAATTTGGAACACAAGACTATACCTGTAGCGCTGCATTGCGCTAACAATGCTATGCTAGAGGGCAGTGGCTGCATTAATAGGAAGGAAATAGAGCCTATTCAGTGATCAGACTTTCAGCGTGGCTTGTGCCACAAAGGGAGACAAACAAGATTGCTGGGGCATATAGAGCTGGTTTACTAGGATGTGCGAACAGATATAGTAGAGCGGGCTTATTAGGATGTGGGAGTAAAAAGAAGGGCACTAAAGAGGTATTATTTATTAAAGTGATCACAAAAGGATGCACTAGTACTGTATGGGGCGGGCACTATAAGTGTGGGGGCATTGAGAGAGGCATTGGCGATAGCAGCAGTATGGGGAGTGTGTGCAGAGATAAGTGTAGTTGCTCAGAGTTAGCGGGGCCCCTCCATAATGTTATGTGTTTGGCTTGTGCAATTGTATTGTTAGTGTCTTGCATGTAGTGTACATTTGAGATGTGTATTGCACCTCTGCAGCACTGAATGGGTTAATGTCTGGGTTATGTCTGAAAATGTTTCTTGTTGTGTGTCATGTGACTGTTAAGGACCGCTAGGTCACATTAACCTTTCAAGCCTTGGGTTCCAAATCAATTCGTATCCGGTGCACCACGGAGGCCAAGAACCACACCAAGAGTCGGTTTCCAGTTCTCCTTAGATACGTAGAGAGAGAGAGCCCCGGCAAGTATATAGCTCACTCTGTTTAAGGCACGTACACTGAACCTTTATTAACTTTTCATAGCGTTTCTCAATACAGGAAAGGAATGCGTCATTAGTCACGGGGTTAGTCTCATTAGGTTAAAAAAACATTACAGCATAGTGTGAGAATATATATAAAATGTCCTTCAAATGTTAATGTTATCTCGTCCTCCCTTGTGAGTTTGGATGGTCGCAGCATCTTATTAGCGCGATTCGCTCTTTTCCCAGAGCTCAGGGCGTGGGAGGATCTCTTCTGATAACGATTGTTCCAGGCTTGGTTCTCGGAAGAATAAAAACAAATCATTAGACATTGCACCGAATCTCATGCTCTAAAGTTATTTCTGCTTGAATTATTGTTTCACTACGCACAAGCTTATTTACATCTTATAATGCTCCATTTTGTATCTAGCGGCCATTTTGAGACAGATTCTTTATTTTTTATGGACCTGTACCTTCTCATGACCATGTGATATATATGTGTTTGCAATACACATTGCAATACTGGGATACAAGAGAGTTAGCAGAAGTCAGTAGTTGGTTGCAGTCTATCAGAAGTCTGCTAGTGAGACACCGGTTGGTCTGTGCATGGAGAATAGAAGAAGCTGAGTGGTACCCTTTAGCTTGGCCTGAGCCTACTCTACCCAGGATGTGCCGGTACTACTACTAAAGCACAGAGGGAGAGAGAAAAAAGCACCTGAAGCGTGAGTGTTGACCAGTAGAGAATAGGAGGGAAAGAAAGTCGCCGGGAGCAGGATCACATAGATAACTGAGACTGTGGATTGTCTGGATTACCCCGAGAGATCCTCCCTGTCACACCACCTTCTAGGACTGTAATTTGTGCTGAACCATTGGTATTTGTTGGAACTTTATTAAAGTTAAGTAAACGGACGTTACTGGCCATTCCCGCTTTGTCCAGAAAGTTATCCCTGTCTGTGGACTATTTATTACAACTTCAGGATTCACTGTAGAGGACGGAAGGGTGGTGTCACAAGTAACAAAGAACTTCAAGGTAACTCCTGGTTACCTTTCCCCTGTGACTTCCCCCAGCCAGGGGTGTAACTATAGAGGATGCAGGGGATGCGGTTGCACTCGGGCCCAGGCGCCTTTGGGGGCCCATAAGGCCTCTCTTCTCCATATAAGGAACCCAGTACTATGAGTAAAGCATTATAGTTGGGGGCCCTGTTACAAGTTTTGCATTGAGGCCTGGGAGCTTCAAGTTACGCCTCTGCCCCCAGCAGTAACTTGGTCGGGTCCCGAGCTACCCTCAGGGAGGGAGATGGTAGAGCTCTGTGATGAGGACCCTTATCTACCTCGCCATCTCCTCGGCTGTGGGCCCACTCCTTGGATGCTGCATAAGTAATGGCTCAAAGAAATCTTTATGGCAATCTGGACACAAATAAAGAAGAGTAGGGAACATGAAAAACTCCAATCCGAGATGATATTCCCTGTGATCACTGAAGGTAATTGCACTTTAATCACTATTACTGTGTAAGGGTGGTTTCAGACTAACATGTTTTTCTCCCCTTATGCAGCCGTGATAATCATAATGGGACAAAATAAAACCACTGATATTAATAGATTTCAGTGGTTTCATTTTCACTATGTCTTTTCCCAGACATAAACACTGCAACCAAGAAAAGATAGGACTTGCCCTATTTTTCACGCATGTAGTGAATACTGCGTGTGGGAAAGATAGAGCAGCGCCTATCTTCCCACTTTTTTTTTCAAACTCCCTCGTTATGGCACGGAGTTTGAACAAAATGTTCCTCGTTCAGGTGCAACTATGCTCCATACTGGCAAGCGTAGGTGTGCCTAAAGCTGTCTGACACACCCCTAAAGCTGATAGCTGACTATTACGTTATGACCGCATTATATAGAGGTATAAAATGTGTCCTATAGATATGCCATATATCTAGTTTATTTTCAGAAAGGTGGAGCAAAAGACACCTTTCCTTGGTGCTTCTGCCTCGAATCTTACAAGACTCCAGCAGCACCTGTGAGTGCAAACGCTGCATTAATGGGCCACTTAAGAGTAATGCAGCAGAAAATCCAGATTGATCACAACTTGCAGTCCTGAAGAATAGTTGTGTAGGTGAAGGGGGCTGTAAGAGTCCAAGCTGAATTTTTGCATCAGGGCCCACGAGTCTTTAGTTATGCTCCAGGGATCGGGTGAGCGGAGTACTGCTTCTTTTAGATTTTTGCAGTATGATGTGACTCAGATATATGAGTAAAATGTGACTCAGAATACAAAACTCCCACAGCGGCTTTACAAGTTTGGAAATAAAATGATTGATTTGCAGTTCAAGATTATTTAAAGAGTCAATGGGTGAAAACTCTGCACAGTATATTTCGATCAATGCTTTAGTGTTTCCATCAGAATTTACCCTTACAACAATAGGAAGGGTACAGGCATATGAGGAAAGCACAATGAACTAGTAAAGAAACCTGTGTAAGTAAAAAACACACCTTAATAAATGTTAAGGCCTCGAATATCAGGGGCATAACTATAGAGGATGCGGTTGCACCCGGGCCCAGGAGCCTTAGGGGGCCCATAAGACCTCTCTTCTCCATATAGGGAACCCAGTACTATGAATAAAGCATTATAGTTGGGGACCCTGTTACAGGTTTTGCATTGGGGCCCAGGAAGCTTCAAGTTACGCCTCTGGCCTTGATCGATGCCTGATCATCAAACTCTGCATGGACTAATGTATTCTTCTAGAATCATAGCTTCGAGGAGAGAGAGTCTGTACTAGAGATGAGCGAGCATGCTCGATAAGGCGATTTACTCAAAAGAGCATCGCATTTTTCGAGTAACTGCTGGCTCGTCCCTGAAAATTCGGGGGGGGGGGGGCGTGGGGGGTTGCGGAGGGGATCGGGAGGGAGAGAGATCTCTCTCACACCCCCCTGCCCCCCGCCCCCCCCCCCCCCGAATCTTCAGGGACAAACCAGCAATTACTCGAAAAAGGCGATGTTCTCTCGAGTAAATTGCCTTATCGAGTATGCTCGCTCATCTCTAGTTTGTACCTATAGTGTCTGCAGGGTCGGCCCTGTACCGCAGCCTTCTCCTTGTTGGCATCAAGGGATGCAACAATACTTTTTTTGCTGGATTACTCTATAATTAAAAAAACCCTGTTGCACGGTACAATTAGTAATTAGTGCACATTTCAGAGGACAGTCACATGCGGCAGATACAGTACATTGCAGAAATGTCTGTGAATAAAAATCAATTCCGTTCATCTAAATCGGTTTGTTTTGGCGTCAAGCAAATGGATTTCTGCGAGCCGCTCTCAGATGAATTGCGCAGTCACAGAGATGTCTACAGCACATTGTATTCTTCAGACAGATATAAAACATACTGAGGGAGAGTCCTAAAACATTTCATCATGTCCCCCATGTTAATTGTGGTTACAACCTGCGACATGACGTCTACATATCAATATACACTATATATCCATGCTCATTGCGCTGTGCGAATGCCCCACATTTAGCGCTTATTTAGATTGCATTCTCCTTGAGAATAACCACGGGAAGATGGCGGCTGCCCAATCTTAGCCACACGTAGAATTCACTACATGTGCGAAGGATAGGGCAAGTCCTACCTTTCCTTGCCTGGGCGAGTATCCTGGTTGTGAAAACAAAACCATTAAAATCAATGCTTTCGCTTTGTCCTGTTATGCGGCCGTGATTATCAGGGTCACATAAGGGGACAAAGCCATGCTCATCTCAGTCCGCGCTCAGATTGGCTTTACATGTGTGAATGCACAGAAACGCACGCATTAGCACAACGTATTTGCACCGTGAATATCGCGCTTTTGTGTGCGTTTTTACACATTTTACTGTACTTTTTGCACTGCCAGGGACATTTCCCATGGGTGCGGGACACACCTGTTTCATGAATTAAAAGACTATGCAGCCTATTAAGTTCCAGATGTGTTATTTTGCCTGTGGAACTATACAGCATAATGTGCAATTACACAGGTTTTAGGAGTGCATTTGCACACCCCCATAGACCTCTATGAGGCCTTAAGCGCACAAATATGCACTAAAATAGAGCATGCTCTGGTTTTTTTTTCGCATTCGGAAGCTGAGAACGCACCCTTTAAAGCTATGGGTTCTATTCTCTCCGTATTGCGCACACAAATACGTCTGTGGGAAGCCACCCTCAGGGCGGCTTCAGATTGACGTATTTGCATGTGATTTGCAGAGAATAGAACCCATTGATGACAATGGGTTCTTTCATATTAATGAAATTTTTGGGAGTTGTGCAAATCCAAATGCAATACACATGGAGATGTACAACTGCACACCTGTCAAGCAAAACCGCGGGTTAAAGAACACATCTGGACCTGTTTAGGCCAAATCAAGGCGGGGTTGTTCTGCACGCTCATGTGACCATGCACTGTGTGTGTAAAAAATACAGTACTATGTGAAGACACGTGTGCAAATCAACCTCACTCACTGCACAAATATGTTGTGTTGAGATGTGCATATTTGGGAATACACTTGTCTGAAGCCACCCTTTCACTGAGGATTTCATCCTTTGCACTCAACTTTACAATTATATCTGTCTTAAACTGAATTTAATAGAGCCAGGGTGCACAACTCCGGTCCTCAAGTCAACCCAACAGGTAATGTTTTCAAGATTTCCTCAGTATTGAACAGCTGATGTAATTATTGTTAGTATCTCAGACATTTCCACATGTGTTCTTAAGGCCCATCTACACAAGACGAATGTCGGGCAAACGATGCCCAATGCTCGTCCCCGCATGTACTTGCTTCCGTGCTTTTGCACAGGAGCGGATATCCTTGCCTCACAGTGGGGATCGGCAGGAGAAGATTCCTCTCCTCGCGCTCCCTTGCCCCTCTCTATTGACTTAAAATAGCGGCCGTTCAGTAGTGAACGGCCGCTATGTTCAGTTAATGGAGAGGGGCAGGGGAGCGCAAGGAGAGAAATCTCCTTCAGCCGCCCTGCTATGAAGCAACGATACTTACTCCAGTGCAAAAGCACATGAGTGGATAATTGCGGGGACGAGTGTTGGGCATCATTTGTCCGACATTCGTCCCGTCTAAATGAGCCTTTACTATGGGATATCCTGAAAACATAACCTTGTGGGGTGCCTTGAGGACTGGAGTCGCCAGACAATGTTTTATCCTGCTGTAATAAAAAACAGTCAGCTCTTCCAGTACACAAATTAAATGTGTGGGTACATGTGCGCTATGGATGTGACAATACAGTACAAGACATAAATGCAAGGTTCTTAGCACATATTTTGATCAAAACATGTAGGCCCATTCACCACATACAGGAGATCATTGACTTTCAGATGGGTTCCTAACTCTAACAGACACCTCTTTTTTGGTATGAGTCTTAAAGAATTCAGGGAAAGCATCTGTTGCCATGTGTTTTTGCTTGTACTGTATTGTCACAGCCATGGCGTACCTGCTCCTACACATTGAATTAATTTGTTGAAAGTGCTGACTTTGTTTTTTGTTGCGTGTGCATTAGTGAGGGAGTGTCTGCCTCCACTTTTATCATGCACTCCATTTACCCTTCTGTCCTAGGTCCTTTTAATGAGACGATTTCAGCCTGGTTTTATTCTTTCCTTAAATCCAGTGAGGCTTAGATAGGCGCCTTTTAGATTTAGGAAGGCGTCTAAATGCAAATGCTCTTTTAGACATGGTTGATGGGCCCACATGTTTTGATCAAAATATGTGCTAAGAACTGTCAAGCTATCAGTGCTATCCAGTCAGAGGGATGGTGTAGTGCATGTAGTGCTATGTGAATTACATAATTTGAAGATTGAACCAGCCATCTTGGATGAGTGAAAACAGGGTGGAACATCAGTGCAGGAGACCAACAGCAGGTAATAGAACACCCATTCTTTGGTCTGTTGACAGAAATGTGTCTGAGGACTGGAGAGTTGCTTTATTAAAAGTATATTTTCACTATATGAGTTTTGGGGCTCTAAAACCCCTATGTGTGTGAAACAAATGCACAAAGGACATCCCCTACAAAAGAAACCTACAAGTACTTATAATAATAATAATAA
This sequence comes from Eleutherodactylus coqui, assembly GCF_035609145.1. Classification (NCBI taxonomy): domain Eukaryota; kingdom Metazoa; phylum Chordata; class Amphibia; order Anura; family Eleutherodactylidae; genus Eleutherodactylus; species Eleutherodactylus coqui. The sequence continues at coordinate 77,273,576 of NC_089838.1, read as the reverse complement.
TCTTTATTTGTATAGCGCCAATGTATTGTGCAGCGCTTTCGATGCATGGGGGAGCTCAATCAGGACAGGGTAGGGTGGTACAGGAGGTATGGGGGCAGAAAGTGTGTATGATAGGCGTAATTTGACGGCGGGGGACTAAATCAGAAGAGCTGGTATGCTTCTTTGAAGAAGTGAGTCTTTAGGGCACGTCTGAAATTCTGTGCATCAGGGATTGTCCGGATGTCTTGGGGTAGAGCGTTCCATAGGGTCGGTGCTGCTCTGGTGAAGTCCTGGGGGCGAGCATGTGAGGTTCGTATTAGGGGGGTTTGTCCACTTTTGCTAAGCACACAGCACAAATATTATGCATGCGACACTACTGCATAAAATATAATTCCATACTTTCACAATATAACATTATATGATGCAACACACACTACCGAGTCTTTTCATGAAGACACACTCTGCGCGAGAAAACTCTTTGGATGCACCATTCTGATCAGTTTTATGAAGATACACATCCAGTCATGTCGATGGGGAGAGAGAAAAACAGACATCACACGGATGCCATCTGTATGCAGTCCACTTTTCTCTAAAGATGCAGAAAAAAAGAAATGGCCTTGTATCAGTTTGTTTTTTAGCAGATGTGACATACACATGGCATACAAAGAAAAAAAAACGACATACGGACTGAATATGAAGACCACATGGAGCTGCACATGTATGAAAAAAGGTCCTGGACATTTTATGTAACGCAAGTGTGCACCCAGCCTACGTTGTACCTTATTTGGCTCATACAGCTGGTATTGTGTTTTCTTCTCAGTTCAGATTATGAATATTCAACAGTTCATTTTTAATAAATCAGCATCAGCCAAACAATAGGAAATAATTTAAAAATGGTACAAAATCTACACTATATTTTATTAATGAAGAGAAATGCAGGCTGTTCCTCCACAAAGGGTCTTTCATGTGACAGCTGATGGCTTGTAATTACTGCTCTGCTGAATTTTGATCTTTATACACTTTATCAGAATCATTTTCTAAGGGATTACATATAGAATGAAGATTTTAAGCCAAGGTCAAGCTACTTGGGACATTTCTCAGACTGGCTAGAATTGTGTTTTATGTCACAAATCTTCTAAGGCACATTCACACTAAGGTCCTCATGCATAAAACCTCTTAGAACCAAACTTGCCAATGATTTCGTAATATGTACGCAGCATCCCTGTTGCACAGCAAGCCTCAATACTTATTTATACATTTATACAGATACATAAGGTCATGTTTAAAGTATAGACCAAGAGGTGTTCATGTGCGGAATTCTATAATCCCAAATTCTTAATGTAAGAGACGTTTTTCCTTCGCCTTGAAGTGGGTGGTTCATTCTTTCAGTTGCTATGATGTACAAAGTAGAAGTATTACTCATTTGATCTTCTAAAAAATGTTTGCAAGCACCAGAAACATTACGTATTAATAAGTTATTAGATGCTCTAGCTATGTGTTCTGCCAAACTAGTTTTTAGTTTACGAGTGGTACATCTAACATATTGTACATGGCAGGTGGAACAACCAAGTATGTAAATCACATATGTAGAATTAGAAGTCATGTGACTTTTCAAAGGATATTGTTTAGATGTCATAACTGGGATGAAAATAAAGGGACTTCCATAAATGTTTGCAAGTACCGCAGAGGGTGCCGCCATATTTAGAAAAGCCTTTAGACTGGAACCAACTATGGGAAGAATTTAAGCATGTATGAAAACTAGAAAAAAACTAGGAGAAAGCAAATTGCCCAATGATAAGGATTTTCTAGTTACACATCTATATTATTGTTGTAAAATATTAAGAAGTGATTTATCCTGATGGAACAAAGGGAGATATATGTGTTGAAAATATAAAAAATTTGATTTTACTGACTAAAAACCACAACTTTAGGACATTAACCCTTTCCAATCCACTGTCTGACTTCTAAAGACATTATGATTTAAGGCTGTACAGCTCCAATGTTGGAAGACGTCCGTCAGGGTTCTCTTACTGTACATTGCCAGCCTCTCTACTGTCAGAGCCTATCCAACGTGTCACCTCATGCAGTACTGGCTTTAGCCAGCATATAGCGCCGTTGTATAATGGTAGCAAAAGAATAAGCCCCCTAGGAAAACCAGGATACAAATTGGATTGGAAAAGGTTAATATTTTGTTGTAGAAGGACAAAAAATATATCTGGATCTCCCCTTGGAATCGGTAATAGAACGTGACAGTTCAAAAAATTTTGAGACTAGCCTCAATGTTTAAAACAGAAGTAGATGTTATTACATTCCAATTGATAAATATCATCCTCAGACATCATATCTGAAGAATGCTGAGACCCACGTCTATAGGCCTCTCACTAGCCAATCCAGAAACCTACAGCACACTGATGAGGGGCAAAAACCTGATACAGCTATCTGTGTATAGAATTCTGGCTTTGGCTTACAATTTCCAGTCATTGTTATAAGACTTGTCTAAAAAAGTCTGACATTACCTTGCAGGAATATTGTCTTCCAATAGGTGGCGCTGAAAAGGTATTGTTCAATCTGCCATTTGCATATTTTCCCGAGGAGCATGGATGGTCCTATTAGTCTCCTCCTACCTTCTAGATGCTCTCCTTAAGGAGAAATGATACCGTTCCTAACTGGAGAAAAACACATCAAATATTTGTCATTTTTTATTATCCCTTGTATTTCATAATATCTTTTAGTGGAAATTGAACTTTAAAGAAAATCTCAAGATCTAGCAACACAAAATGAGAAGTTAAGCCGAAAAGGGGGTCTGCAGACATCTCTTCTATTTTCTGAGTACAGATTGCACTGTGAAGAAACTAGATTTGTTTTGTTGTCTTAGTCAATGTTAGTTTTTCTCAGTTCTTGTACATTGACATAGATGACATAGATGTTGGAGTAAACGCTTCCCTCCCACCTCTTGGACACTGAAGATGCTATTTTTTCAGTGAAATTGTTTTCTTTTCACTGGATACACAGATTCACTTCAGAAGTCAAAATGCCCCAAGATACCGATACGAGAATAGCTCATATTGAAAGTGCCAGCCGACTCAGGGCTAGGAATCTTTTAATTACATGCCTGCTGCTCTGCCTCTATGGTACGTGTCAGTAAGGCACATGCTTTCTAAGAGAGACTCATAAATATGGCTTCCAAAATTCAATGTCACTTTGTGCTGTTGCATAATTTTTTGTTTAAATTGAAACGTCAAATATTCGTAATGGGTCTACTTGCCTCATGTTCTATACCAAGGCATGGATTCTTCCAGTCAGGTTCCTTAAATGTAAGTTTCCATGGTGCTCTGTACACTATAGTAGATTATTGAAGGGGATGTACGGGATTAGGAAGACTTGACTACTTTCTTTTAGAAACAGCCCAACGCCTTTCCAGCTCATCTCTATTGAAGTAAACGGGGTTGAGGTACAGTAGCACATTCAACCTATGGACAGAAATGGTGCTGTTTTTGGAAGAAGGCAACCAAGTTTTTCCTCATCCTATATAACGTTTTTAAGACCGCAGGAAACAACAAAATGCTTGTATGTTACTGTACAGGAGAAGTTGCGAGACTAAAATAACTTCAACTGACGGGACAGACATTAGGACAGTAGATTTGAAGATTGGACAGCACGTAGAGTTCCAGGCTGACTCTCAGTCTGGACTGCTTCTTCTCTGTGAGTGGGAGGTCAGTGAAACCCTGAAGCTGCTGCCTGTCTGTTTTCTGTACAGACAGCAGCTTCAGCTGTATTCTATTTATTTTTAATGGCTACTCTCAGTCACTTTGGACCCGCCATCTTGTTTCTCCTCCCTACCCCATTCTCTTTCAGATCTTCTTTTACCTTGTGTCTCCCTCTGCCCCTTACTTTTATGAACCCTTTATACCTTGTCATTACCATGTGTCCCCAAGAAAAAACTTTAAAAACCAGTTCCTACTCTACAATGCTAAGCTTAGGTCTTTTTCTGTTGCAACATCAATATTAAAATTTCCCCATCAATAAAAAGTTGTTCCCAACGCCGTATAAATATAGCTATAAGGCAGCACTGAGTAAATGCAGTAAATGCATCAGCCTTGTAAGGTAATTTATTCCTACATTTCACAGGAGACCTGAACAACCACAGTAGCTCGCCCACACTTATCTGTATAGTTTATCTATCCAATGTTCATTGAAACAGGAGGTATGGATTAAGTTATGAACACAATCCTATATAGTAACGTAAGAAGGAAAACCCCAGCTTTGAACCACAATTTATAACATGTCACATAATATGTTAAATGGGTTATCTGAGACTTAAATATTGTTGCTCTTTTCTTAAAGGGCTGTACCAATATTACAAATTATTTCCTCTCCATGACATAGGGGATAACTTTCTGATCGGTGGGGATGTCGCTGCTGAGACCTTGGCCAATCTCGAGAACGGGGGTTCAGTGTTCCTCATCCTACTCACTGCAGTGGGGAGGAGACTAAATGGAGCAATGGTTATGGAAATGCACTAGTGCTCTGTTCACTTTCAATTGGACTGCAAAGATAACTGAGCGGGTACCGCTTGGCTATTTGTGTCAATCTCATTGAAATGAATGGAGCACTGACAGCGCATATTCAACCAGTGCTCCATTCACAATGATGTCACTGCGGGGGAAGAAGTGACTCCCACAGTGACAGGAGAGCGGGACACCAGATTTCCATTCTCCACATTAGTAGGCATCTGAGTGCCTATCTGGGGGATAGAGGATAACTTCTAACATTGGTATAACCCCTGTTAAATCAATTAGGGTCTGAATACCAGCACCCCCACTGATCAACTGCTTGAAAGAGCTATGGCTCTCAGGTAAGTGCTGTGCAGGGTTGATTCTTTTTGAACAACTTATCCAAAAATCACAAATAGTCAACATGTTTTCATGGATATGTTAGAAAACTCTAATAACTCATAAAGGTTATAAATGATACATGTCTACATACTAAAATACTAATATGAACACGAGCCGAAGGGTACGCATTGGGTAGTGACTCTGATTTGTATTGCAGCTCAATCTGAGCTGCTGAAAGGTCATGTTACTGATGAGCGTGACATCATAAGCCAAAGAAGAGTCCAAAGTTTGAGCATTGTAGCTTCTTCAAATGACTGACCGCTGAGGGTACAAGGAGTCAGTCCTCCAAGAATCTGAAATTGATGACATAGGCAAGCCTGGGAAAAAACCTTTAAGTAACTTTTATTTACTTATCTTACACTGACTTTGAATGACATTAAGTTTTCTGCTCCATCCAAATCTAAAGCTAAAGATTCAGAATTCTGCTGGCTTCATGTTAGTGCAAAAAATTTCCAGAATTTGTAAAGCAGCTCTATTTGTCAAAATAAAACCCAGTATGTAAAGTATTGAATGACTGTCCCTGATGAAGCTGCATGCGGCAATACGCATGGGGTTCCGTTCCACCACAGGTCTCCTGATGCATATCGCTTTATATAGCCTTCGTATTTTTTGTCTCCAAACCTTAAAGGTGCATTTACATGAGTGAGAGCAAGTCATGCCTGACATTCTCGTGCAAGACTTGCATCGCACAGCACTCGGACACTCCGTCCATGTGCTGTGTGGGAGACCACACATCTGCATGTTCTATTCATGTGTGAGGATAGACCCCCTTACTTGAATCTAGGACCCTTAACCCTTTGCAATCCAATTTTGGATTCAGGGTTTCCTGGGGGCTTTCTCTTTCTGCCATTATACAATGGCGCCATCTGCTGGCTTGAGCCAGTACTGAAGTATGTGAGATGCTGGAGAGGCCTCCAGCAATAAAGCAGCCAGTAATGTACAGTAAGAATACCCTGCTGGACGTCTTCTAACATCAGAGCTGTACAGCGTTTAATCAGAATGTCTTCAGATGTCAGACAGTGGATTGGAAAGGGTTAAAAGCCACAGGCTCACCAACTTTACTTCAATCTTTGAAGTAACCCACATACTCCGCCCTGCTGCGTCCACTAACCATAAGCACAGAACCCTTCAATACCGCACAACAGAATAGGAAAAAGAGGAGGGGAGAGGGAGAGAAAACCATAAAGAGCTAGTTCCCAAGTGAGGATCCAACCCACGGACCCCGCCCGAAATACCACCCTTAGGAATTCCCCTCCTCAGAATATCCATCCCTACATTAACACCTTGCTTTCCCTAGTTATGCCTGCCTATGCCCGCTCCCACTTACTTTTTTTTTGGCACTTCACAAGCATTATATGTTGTCAATTCTCTTCTTTGGTCGCAATTAAAATATAGTTAATATTATTTTGCATCCAAGGTATTTGCTATTCTTTGATGAATAGACTGGTTCATGTATGCGCAGCATGTAAAAGCTCAAAATTAGTAATATTGCAATGCAAAGTACAGGGTGTTCTGTTTAAGACTCCCACATTTTCATCAATCAATATGATATAATTATAACAAATGATGGATCGCAATTAGAACTAGATGAAAGAAAAACTCAAAGAATTTTAAGCCTCATTTATCAAACCTAATAGTAAAATTGTCTTTGTTGCCCATAGCAACCAATCACAGCTCAGCTTTTATTTTACCACAGCAGTAAAAGGACGTAGTTGTTGTACTGTGATTGGTTGCTAAGGGCAACAAGGACAGTTCTACTGCTAGACAGTTTTGATAAATTAGGCCTTTTGTCTCATGAATTTTGTCTTATTTTGAAGTTCTCGTTCGCTATGCATCACCGGTTGCGTGAAGCGAAATTACTCTGCAGCACCGTGCACGAACAATAGTGCGGTATACCAAAATCAAATCAGTCATTTCAGTGCAATGAAATTACAGAGGATGGAAAAACAATTAAGGTGTGGCTCCAGAAGTTTCTTGCGACTGTTCTAAGACACTCTTGAAGTGTTTCCATGAAAGTGGAAGAAATTTGAACAGGGCTTCAGGGAAGTCTGGGGAAATCAATTCGTCAATCAACAAGACAATTTAACATACCGCCAGCGACAATGCATAGAGTACCGCATAAATAGCTTATATGTATCCTCATAAGGTGCAAGTTGTCCTACAATTGAAGCCAGACAACAAGCCGCATACGCAGGAATTTGCTGCAAAATGCTTGATTGCAACAACACCAACAGTCACTTTCTTTGAAACAGGAAGTTCTCAGACAAGGCCAGATTTCATCTGTCAGGATATGTCAATTGGCATAATGTGCGGATGTTGGGGACTGAAAATCCCCGAGTCTACAGAGAACATGTCTGAGACAGTCCAAAATTGGATGTGGTGTAATGAAGGACAGGATTATCGATCCATTTTTTTTCGGTGAACGTACAGTAACTGGCACTGTATTCCTTGACATGATGGAACAGTTCTGTCCCCAAGTAGCTGACCTGCAACCTAACATCATCTTCCAACAAGATGGGGATCCATCACATTGGAGTATGGATGTTCAGAATTTCCTCCATATTAATAGTCTGTTAGGGAAGCTGTGTAAGTGATGGTGCAGCAATCTGCAAGAAGGACGGCAGCTGAAAATGCTGCTCTGAGAGGCCCTCGTGTCCCGGGACTGAGTTACTGGAGGCTGGCTAGGGAGAGCATCTAGACAGTGACTTTTCCAAGCAGCAAACTGTAAGTGAGGTTGAACTCCACACAAGTAATAGGTGTGCTCACTGACAGGGACTAGAGTAACCACACAACAGGCCTACTATATAGGAAAATGCCGCAGCAGTTATTAATCCAAGGGGCATTGCTTGCAGGTTACAGACAAAAATTATTATCTCCCCATATGCAGGACAAAACAAAACCACTGATTTCAATGGATTGCAGTGGTTTCATTTTCGCTAGCGGGATTCTCGCGCGTTAATTGTACGGGCGAGAAAAGATAGGAGAAAGATAGAGCAGAAGGTATCTTCCCGCATTTTTTTCAAACTCCTGCACTGTGGCATGGAGTTTGAATGGCTGAAGAAAAACCTTGTTCAGGCACAACTATGCTCCATAGTGGTGAGTGTAGTTGCGTCTACGGCCATTTGGAGCTGCCCTGGGGCCTTGGTATAGAAACACTGTGCACAAATATACACTCTGGTAACTTTGCAGTAATAGTTATATTACATAAACTGTTCCAGTGTAAAGACTAACATTCGTAACTCGGCTTGCTGAATCGCATCCCGACCCCATGTTGAGCACCACCACCCGCAACAATGCAATTGCTGCTGTAACGGTGAACATGTTAGGGAGAATGTGGCAAGTGATTGAGTACAGACCAGGTGTTTTGGAGTTTCCATCACAGAAATGGCACAAAATACTGGAAGCAAAAATACTGTATGCAAAACATGTCCTATGAGGAATAGTTAAAGGATCTGGGAATGTTTAGCTTGCAAAAAAGAAAGCTAAGAGGAGACTTAATAGCTGTCTACAAATATCTGAAGGGCTGTCACACTGCAGAGGGATCAGCCCTATTCTGATCTGCACAAGGAAAGACTAGAAGCAATAGGATGAAACTAAAAGGGAGGAGACACAGATTAAATATTAGAAAAAAACTTTCTGAAAGTGAGGGTGATCAATGAGTGGAACAGGTTACCACGGGAGGTGGTGAGTCCCCTTTCAATGGAAGTCTTCAAACAGAGGCTGAACATTCATCAGTCTGTGATGATTCAGTGAATCCTGCATTGAGCAGGGGGTTGGACCCGATGACCCTGGAGGTCCCTTCCAACTCTACCATTCTATGATTCTATGGGTAAGCAGGACAGTGCAGACTTCACACCTGGAATAGAATGAATTAGACTGTTGGACCCTAATAGCCACGGCCCATAGGCAATACCCTAAGGCTCAAATGGCCATTTCATACCTTGAAAGTAGTTTGCTAGGAATATATAAATGTACCGGATAGTGTATAGTACATTGTATGCAGTATATGTAATAAGTGTAAAGCACCTTAAAAATAATACTGCCAAACTTTCTGTGGGGAAGTACTATATCTCATCCATTGGGAGGACACTTCATAAGAGCATTCAAAGTTCATTGCTTTGGATGGTACATCACTGCAGGCAAACGCTATTATTTTACTTTATTACACCACTTTACATCAATTTCCATATTCCCTGAACACTCCTTCAATTGTTTATTCTGACAGACTTGGGAACGATTCTGTAATTTTATGCTTTTGTGTGCTAAACCACTTGGTGACAAAAGTAGCATTTGGGACAATGTATAAGTCAGTTTCTTAAATACCTCTATTCCTTCAAGTGTTAAAGTGTCATTATTTAAAATGTGTTAAGATATACGGCAATAATGTCACTTTAATCAAACGAATAAGGAAAGAAATAAAAGAAGGACACACTGTACTATTCCAGAAGCCGGATAGCCCTTCAATTAAAGGGATGCTTAAATATTATAGGCTATTCATGATATTGTGAATAAAACATCTTCAACTTCAAAGACAACTGCCTGTTCTTGCTTCTTTGGAATAACTGAAATTGGCTCCTTACGTAATCCAATCTCACTCTGAGGATAATTCTATCACAATGGCTTCATCATTTTATTTCAAGCAGGAGATTCACGGGCATAAAAGACAGACTGTATTGGTTCCCAGTTGTATTATTACTTGCAATACAATTTTCTGGCTGTGTTATCACTGTGTGAAATTCTACACAAGATGTTCTACAAGAAGGTCCGGATATAATTACTTTTACAATGATAGGTAACGTGAAAACATAGCCGATAAGTCTTATCATAAGTGGATCTTGCAGCTTCAACTATATTTATTTATTCACATAGAGAAAGGTGACACAGTCCAACCCATCATTGCTACCTTACATCGACATTCAGTCATCCTTCCGTTTTACACTTTCTTCTGCCATATCTAGGAATTTTAACTTTAAAGTGAAACAAATACAAGTGCATCTTATAATTCCCATAAAAGGTTAACCCCTTGAGTGGCAGGTTTCCTACCACCCTGTCGTGCCCACCAGGGCAGGTTTTTTAAAATGGTCTAATCATTGAATTTCAACTAGTTTTGCAGTTGCGTCTCAAGAGCCATAACTTTTTCATTTTTCCATTGACACGGCCATATGAGGGCTTGTTTTTTGCGGGACAAGTTGTGATTTTTTAAACAGGGGGGAGGAAAAAAAGAAATGGGGGAAAAAAGAAAAAAAGGGGCCATGTCATTAAGGGGTTAAATAATGTATTAACTTCCTTCTCTGGGTCATTACGACGCACACGGATACCACATGTGTGATTGTATTTTTTATTTTTTACAAAGTAAAGGGAGACAAGTGTTTTTTTATTTTTTTTAATAATTTTTTTACTTTTTTTTTTTTTTTGTCCCTTTAGGGGACTTCCACAGGGACCCATCAGGACCCCCTGATCACATTCCGGGGGTCCGATGGTGACAGCCCTTTACATGCTGCAGTGACAACCCTTTACATGCTGCAGTCACATAGACTGCAGCATGTAAGGGGTTAACACAGCAGAGATCGGAGGTTTTCTCTGATCTCTGCTGTAAGAGCTGGTACCTAGCTGTCCTCTGACAGCTAACAACCAGCTCTCCCTGCCACAGAGACCATCGGCTTGCTTCTGACAAGCCGATGGTCTCTATGGCAACTTGTAAACAAAGCAGGACATTGCCGACATGTCAGCAATATCTTCTGCTGGTTTTTCAAAGCCCTTGCTTTGTTCTCTGTGGGTCTGTGCAGGCAGAGCACACTGTCACAGCTTGTGGCATTGTGCTCTGCAGCTCCCATAGTGATACATAGCCCGGAAATCTTCCGGGCTATGTCACTATGAGCAGTGGAGCTCGTCCCCGGAAATTTTCCGGGCGTGCCACTCAAGGGGTTAAACCAATGTACTAAGTGCTTTCATTATACAGCACCTAGAACCATGTTTTGCTGCCTGTTAATCGTGGTGGCTGCCAACCAGAAAGGACACTTGGGAGCATGGCTGTGGAGTTGGTAAGCCAGACCTCCAACTGTGACTTTTCCATTTTCTCAGACTCCGACTCCCGATTTGTATTTTTTAAGTGATAAACTTACTGTATTGAAATGGTAACATTGGGCTTTTCCCCACCATTATGATAAAATAATCAAACTATTTAGAACATAAAATATATTTATTGGAATACAATTTCAGAAAACAAAAGTTTACTAAACTCCTATGAAAGAAAATAAACAAATTCTGCATTTCATTAATTATACCATATTTATAATATATATATTTTTATAAGCCGAAGTCGTTACATTTCCACCGACTCCAACTCCACCAAAATGGGAATATGACTCCAACTCTACAGTCCTGTTTGGGAAGAATATTGTTAACTGCTTTTAGCCAATTCTTATTGTTGAGTATGTTAATAGCAGTTTTCAGCCAATCAGCTTTGGTTCGTTAGGCTACTTTCAGATGAGTGTATTTCAAATCAGTGTATTCAGAGTGTGTTTCAAATTGTATCCATTATATGGAGCTAATGAACATCTACTGGGCTATTCACATTTAATGGCCAAGTTTAAAATAGGCAGCATGTGCTACGTTTGTCCATTTTTGATTAAAAATATGCCCATTATAGTCTATGGAAAGTGATTAAAATATGGCTGCATCAGTTTGTCATCCATATTTCATCTGTATTTGCCACCATATTTGCAATCATTGGTGTTATTCCCTATTAGGCAAAAACAGATCAATACTTGCCCTGTAGAAAATAAAACCAATAAAAGCAAATACCAATGAAATATGGATAACATACTGATACAATTTCAGTTATGATACATTCAGATTACTGCTCTGCATCATGGATGTATAGAAATACATTTGTGTCAAAGTGGAGTTATGTAGCAGTTGAAAATTCTTTTCTCTTTTCCGTTCAATGCCAGGCGCAGTATATAGTCCGTAAACTGTAGCTCTGGGAGTAGTATGGAGTTGGCACTAACCAGTTTACCATTTAGGGAGCACTTAATGGATGCATTTCTTTATCTGTAACTCTTTCAATGATGGAGATTTGGTTGTTGTATCTGCTCAAATGATGGAAAGAAGTTTTTTTTGTAACGCATCATATTCGAACGGCTATAACATTTTTTATTTTGAATGCACTATCAATAGGATAGACAGCAGCACTTCTATAACGCTCTATTTTTATGATGCAGTTCTTAAAGATCTGCCAGTTGTCTGATATTGGAACTGCTGCTTCATAGCTATCTGCCCAACAGTTGGCTTTACAGCTGTCATGATAGCATGAATATTATATCGTAACACAAGACTGAATGATTGTCAGTTGTCCATTTAGTTTCCACAATTTATACTTACTCTACTAAAGAATAACAGTAAGTGACAAGTGACAATGTGTCTTCCTGCCCCAGATTATTCTTATTCTACATGGCGTATGAATTCCTGTTTTTCATATGGTTCTATTCATTTTCTGCATATAAATCCAAATATACCCATTGTAGATGCTCTAAAGTGCAGCTTGTAGATAGTTCCATGTATCGTAATTTAGCTACTAGAATTCATTATCAGAGTGGGATCTGGTACAAAGCACATAAGAGCCTTTCCGTCTTACATTGAAGAGCAGGACTTGAATAGTAATGAGCAGAGCAATTAGAATTGTCCTCCTCAATTTGCTACTTTTGAATAGGGAGTGATGAGGTAGGTATTTTATTTTTTGTTTAATATAATCTCTTCCTTTCTATACCTCCCATGTTAGGAGGCCATAATCCCAAATAAAAATCGAAGTGTCTCTCGTGTACATTTAATATACAATCCAGTACACATGATGCTCAGCATGAACCTCTATTAAATGTAACTTATCATATATTTTACTTTCTGCTAGATGTAATTAGGCTATACTTACCCTTGTGATGCCTGCATGAAGTCTTGTTGGACATGAAGTTAAAGTATATCTGCACTTTCAGACTGCTTTTTAGAATTAGCATCTGTGTGTATATGAGGGATAACACCATTTCTGGCCATTACATGACTTATATTCTGCACTTTTCAACAGTTTTCCTCTTTGCTGTCTGTATGACTAATTCTCAACTGCTCCGGCATCTTTGTAAGTCTCTCCCTCCTCCCACCTCTCTTCTCCATAGACTTCTGTGGAAAACATGAGTTGTCACCATTCTCCACTTTTTTGTGTTTTATCTTAGTGTCTCTGTTATTAGAGATGTACTTCACATGACAACAGGCAGTGGACAGCAAATTAGAAGGAAAATAGACCTATATTTCTCAGCACTTTACAGGGAATTTGCATCATAAAAAATGTCATTTTTAGATAAATTAAAGGGCCACTCTGCTGAAAATATTTTTTCATTAGTTATGTAACCAGTCCTCCAGTATATACAGGGTGTCCTAGTTAATTCTGTGACAGGGCAATTAGTGTGTTAAGGCCCATTGACACCAGTCCATGATCGCTAAAAAAAAATAGCTAATCTGCGATCGTTTTAGTGATAATCGTTGCGTCTAAATGTGCACCCATCATGCGCCTTTTGGGCACTGCTAGCTGATCGTTAAATTCAGTTCAACCTAAAAATCATTGGTCAGCCTTATCAGCAGTTCTCCACAGGGAGTGCTGATAGCATTGTTTCTCCCTAGAGAACAAAGGATCTGAATGTAAATAATAGCCCTCAGACTATTAACTGCATTCCGCTAAGGCTTCATTTGCACACTAAATAGCTCTTAAGTAGCTGAGTAGCTACCTAATAGTTTACGCAAAATGATCGCTCAAAGCTGTCACTCAGACTGTCGTTTGAGTGATCTTTGATCGATCATCGGCCCCCATTTAAACCAGCCTTTAGGCTTCACTGCATTGCACATGTGTAATGCTAGGAAACTCTGTGTATGGAAAGCAGCACAATGATGTCATTCACAGGTGTGGCATAACCTATCTCTTCCAGCCTCCCACAAACACAAAATCAAGTGGTGGGGTGAAGCAAACTGAAGAAGATAGTTTATGCTACACCTGTGAATGACATCATCACCTTGGTCAAAGAATAATGGGCATAATTGGACAAGTGACGCCAGACAAACTGATTGCTGCCGAGTGCCAATGCATCCTTTGTGCACAACTTTGCATTGCAGCAGAAGGAGGACAGGTGGAAAACTTGCTGATGAGAACCATTTGCTCTACCTGCACTCAATAAGCAATTGCAAATAAAAATGTACTTTACACTTAAATTAGTTTTCACCTTGCTTTCTACAAATGCAGTTTTCTAGCATTACAGATCAACAATGCGGTGAAGCCTTCCTAATTGCTGTGTCACAATTTCAATCTCCCTTATTTGAATATTAACTGGAATACCCTTTATAAATCCTCTAGTGTTATCTTGGTTAGTTATTCCTTTCTATCTGAAACTCTTGGCCTCTTTTTCCTCAGATGTGATCTCAATTCTGACCATCTCAGATTTACTTGGGTTTATGGTGTCTGAAATAGTCAATTTCTCAGTCTGTGTTATGCTGTTACATGAAACCTATCATAGAAACTGCCTAGACGGGGCAAAGAGACTCCTCTCACAGTTCCTGATGATGATCACACAGCTCCTTTCATACAGTTATAATGGTGGAGATCGCTGCTAAAACTCCCATCTACCAATCCTCTGTACCGCTTTTTCATCTAGAGCACACCGTGAGGCTTCAGTGGCTGCCTTGATCCGGAACTAATATGAACTATAGTTTGTTGGTGAAAGACCATCAAAAAATCATAACAAACTGATACCAGGACAATGCCGTTCCATCCTTCTGAATCAAAAGAGCTGGTCTTTTTTGGGTCTATAACTCATACACTCTTCAAAAAATCTGACTGGGCATGTGAAACCTTCTCCCAATCTACCCAAATGTGTAATAAAACTCTTTTTACTGCAATCTGTCTTAGAGTTAAACAAATTAATGTGCAGAATCCCATCCCGTAATGACACATCCTTTATCAAAATTCCTCTGTTGCTAAACAACTGCCCCAGATCTGTACTGTAATCAAGATTGGAAACAATTCTAAAAAGCATAAATTCCTGGTCAATCCTGCTTTGCGTCACATGCTGGGCCATGTGCCCACACTCTAACTCCCTTGAAAAGAGGCCCCGTAGCCAATAGAAACTAATGTATTTGTAGAAAAATGAAACTCTATATTAGACTGTGCTTCAGCCATCCATAAAGTCTTGCCATTGTACTCTGATAAAAATGTATCCGATATCCTAAGATCATCCATAAGTATTTAGTTAACCTGAAGAAATGCTGAGGATGCTTAATACCTGCCATAACTTGCACAAAACATCTGGAAAAAATGCACCCCATAGGCATGATTCTGCAAGCAAAGTTGAACTTTCGGAGCAATGATTGTAGGAGCCGTACAGTGATCTCAATCTTGAGATCACCTTACGGTAAGCATATATTTGGTGGGTGCCTTGCTTCACTCATTAGGAGAGCTTTAAACTAGAGCAATATGGGAAGGGAAGTGAAAGGCCAGGTAAAAATATACAGCTAATTAATACATTTGAGAACATTTCTGTTAGAAGTGGAAAGAAAGAAGAAAGACAAAAAATTCAGGAGGAAAGTAGAGGAGCAAGAGACAACGATCACAAACTAAAATGTTTTTACACAAATGCACAGAGCATGGGAAACAAACATGGAGAATTGGAGCTCCTAACACAGGAAGAGAAATAAGATGTCATAACCATCACGGAAACATGGTGGAATGATACACATGATTGGAATACAAGGCTTAAAGGATGCAACTTATTTATAAGAAACAGGCCTAATACAGGGGGGGGGGGGGGGGAGCTATTGCATTGTATGTTAGGAAAACATTCAGCTCCACAGAGATTCAAGCTTTAAAACATGGGAGTTTTGTAGAAACTGTTTGGGTAAGAATACAAGGAGAGAACAACAGAAAGGACAGCATTGTAGGAATATACTATAGACCGCCTGGACAAGCAGAAGATATTGATGAACTCTTTCTACATCTGATGGCCAAGCTCTCAAAAAAGCATTACATAGTGATCAACAAATTCTCATCCGCTCTTGCTGACAACTTTATCTTCCAAAAAAGGTAGAAGAGAAAACAAGGGTATCTGCTAGCATGAATCTAATGCTTACCAGCAGGGAGGGAATGGTTGAGGAAGTATGAGTGGCTTGGACCTTAGGAGGCAGTGATCATGCTATCCTTGAATTTTGGATAAAAAGGGGAGGAAGACCTGAGAAGACTTAGACCACAAGGTTGGATTTCAGAAAGGCAGCTTTTAATGAACTCCAAAAGAGGGTAGGAAGAATCCAATGGCTGAATGTTCTTAAGGACAGAAATGTCCAAGAAGGTTGGGAAATATTCAAAATGAGATTCTCAAAGCACAATCGTTAACAATCCCTAAAAGAAGGAAGAATGGGAAGCATTTAAAGAAACCAGGATGGATGAACACAGAACTTGCATACATGATAAAAATGAAGAAAAATATGTTTAGCAAATGGAAAGAGGAGGGAATATCTAAAGAAGAATATAATGCGATCTGCAGAAACTGTAGGGCAAGTGCCAGAAAAGCTAATAATGAATTGAGGCTTGCAACAGAGGCCAAAAGCAATAAAAAAGGATTTGGGGGGTATGTCAAAAAAAAGAAAACTCAAAGATGCTATTGGAAGCTTACAAGATGAAAATGGTGAATTGGTTAAGAATGGTGTTCAGAAGGCTGAACTTTTTAATTCCTGTTTTGTATCTGTTTTCTCTTGAAAAAGTCGCTGCTAGGCAACGAAACGCGTCGGACATATTTGGATTTACTTGTTAATAAAAGTATGTATGATTATTCAAGGAGCCTCTGATTGATTTAAGTCAGAAAGGTCTCTCTGGAGCGCTGGATCTTTTTTCTTTTTCTTATATCTACTACTTAGAAAGTAGATGGAACATCACCTTATCTTCCCTGTACTATTGGCGGAATAAAAGAATGCAGGCTATCTATAAGCAGGGAGATGGTGAGGGAACACTTTGCTAACTTAAATGAATTCAAGTCTCAAGGTCCAGATGAATTACATCCTATGATACTAAAGGAAGCAGTGGAGATAATTGCTGAACCACTCGCCATAGTCTTTGAAAATTCCTGGAGAACAGGAGAAGTCCTAGAAGACTGGAAAAGGACAAATGTTCAAATGTTGTCTCTATCTTCAAAAGAGGGAAGTAGGTGGATCCAGGAAACTACAAGTCTGTGAGGCTGACGTCTATACTGCAAAGATCTTTGAACAAATTATTAAACAGCATGTATGCAAGTACTTGGATAAAAATGCAGTAATTAACCAGAGCCAGCATGGGTTTGTAACAAACAAGTCATGCCAGACGAATCTAATTTCCTTCTATGACAGAATCACCGACTGGGTTGAACAAGGAAATGCGGTGGATATAGTATATCCTGACTTTAGTAAAGCATTTAACAAAGTATCTCATAGCAAATCTATTGAGAAAATGACCGCATATGGGATTGACAAGGTAACTGTTAGGTAGATTCACAACTAACTGAGGAATTATACTCAAAGAGTGGTTATAAATGGCTGCACATCCATGTGGAAAAATGTATCAAGTGGGGTACCACAAGGCTCTGGCATAGGCCCAGTGCTGTTCAACATTTTTATAAATGATCTGGTGGAGGGAATTGATGGGAAACTGATCAAATTTGCTAGGAGGGATAGCTAACACTAGGGATGAGAAAGAGTATTCAAAAAGATCTAGAAAAGCTTGAACAGTGGCCAGTGACCAACAGAATGGAATTTAACAAGAAGAAATGCAAAGTACTACATCTAGGCAAGAAAAATGAAAAAAACACATACAGAATGAAAGGAATTGGGCTAAGCAGCAGCACATGTGAAAACGACTTGGGTATATTAATAGACCATAGACTGAACATGAGTCAGCAATGTAATGCAGCAGCCAAAAATGCAAACACAATTCTGGGATGTATTAAGAGAAGCATAGAGTCTAGATTACGTGAGGTAATTATCCCCCTCTACTCTTCCTTAGTCAGACCTCATCTGGAATACTGTGTCCAGTTCTGGGCACCCCACTTTAAAAAGACATCGACAAACTGGAGCAAGTTCACAGAAGAGTTACCAAAATGATGAACGGTCTGAAAATCATGTCCTATGAGGGACGGTTAAAGGATCTGGGAATGTTTAGCTTGCAAAAAAGAAGGCTGAGAGGAGACTAAATAGCTGTCTACAAATATCTGAAGGGCTGTCACAGTGCAGAGGGATCAGCCCTATTCTCATTTGTACAAGGAAAGACTAGAAGCAAAAGGAAGAAACTGAAAGGGAGGAGACACAAATTAGATATTAGAAAAAACTTTCTGACAGTGAGGGTGATCAATGAGTAGAACAGGTTACCACGCGAGGTGGTGAGTTCTCCTTCAATGGAACAGCTCTATGATTCTTGACCAAAGCCTCTGTAATCATAACTTTGCCTTGGGCAGATGATATTCCATTCTCGGCGAATCAATTTTGAAACCCAGAAAACATAGCGTAGTAGTAGGCCTTTCAGCAAAAGGCACTGATAGAGGCACAGCAAAATCACAGAAAACCTCTGAAAGTATTTGAAGTAAAATTGCACAGGTTTACTGTCTCACGAATCCAACTAAAAGAAGTTATCTAAATAATGGATGGCTCCCTTTATGCCAGATTCTCCTTTTATAACCCACACGAAAAATGTACCAAAAGCCTCGAAGTAGAAAGGAAAGGAGCAACCCATAAGAGCACACCATAACAGGTGCATAGAATCCTGGGTGAACAGGTAAAAGCCTAAAGCGCAATTCAATATCAGCCTTCACCTCCTGTCTGCACTAAACGCATGGCCGCATCAAAAGACTATAGGATACTAACGTCAAAGACACATCAATGTCGTCGTTTACCAATGACAAATTAGAAGAATCATTCCTTTTTTAGAATAACCCCCATAGAAAAACTCTCAAATGCGCAAAGGGAATTGATGTACATGGACCCAGCATCTGACCTAAATTTATCCCCTTTTTACGTTTTTCCCTAACCACCTTTGGAAAATCCAGAACAAACTGCAAATTTTAACTCTTTACACCAGTCTTGGAAAGGAATTCTAAATCCGTTCCAAAAACCCTCCCACAAAAAGGGCATTTTTATGATTGGGGTATTTCCTTAACCATGGTATCATGGCCCTTAGGGTCACTGGAGTTGTCCCCTTTTTCAGCACTATCTGAGCCTCGTTGTCTTTTTAACTTAGATCTTTTGAAGCAAAAAAAATGAGATGATTAGATCCAACGCAAGTAGCGCATTTGTGTAAATAAATACATGTTGTTTCCCATCTACATGTGCTCTCAAGGAAGAGCCAGCACAAACCCTTCTTGAAAGGCCCCGGTGACCCTTCTTGTTTGGAACCGTCGAAGCCTGACAGAAAGGGGTTTGACATGGCAGAGTTGCTATTTGAGTTACCATATCTACCTCTGCTAGGCACCTTTAGAGCTGACTTCAATTGCATACAAAGTCCAATATCTGTGTGGTCCCAATGCAGTGAAGGTTTCATCACTATTCTCTGCCTAAATTGCTCGTTATACTTTAACCACGCAATAACTCCATAAGTCCTGTAGTTTTCCTATGTCACATTAAGATAACAAAAAAATTCAGAACAGCATTCTGGATTTTTCCCCCCAATAATACTCCCCACTGATGATGATGCCACAGTCCTCCTACCTTCCCCATTATTGCCTAGCTACAAGGCCCCTTGGAGGCCCCTCTGCTGTAACTCCATAGCATTATTGATCTGGTCAAAAATTGTCTTAATTCTCTAAAAAATTGGCTTGAAAACCCATCATTGTGCATCCTAGCTTGAAAATAAGTACCACATATATTGCCTGTGATGTGGTGTAGGTGTTGGGAAAATTGGACACCGTCCATCCCGAAACCTGACCAGCTAACCTATATTCCAAGCAGCTCACCGGTACTGAGGGATCTTGTACACAAACCGCTGATGAAACACTCGCCATCCTGGGTACTCCCAGCATCCACCTCAGAAATTTAGAAGACTGTTCATTTCCTCCTGAAGAAACCTCTGAGGCCTCGTTCACACAGGGGACACGGCATCAACGCGAGAAAATTGCACGGACCAGTGATGCGATATCGCTGTGTCTTCTCGTGGCAATACCATGATTTTGTAGCACTACAAAGTCGCATGTGACACTACACAGTCGCACAACTTTGTAGCATCACATGTGAGGATTTTCAGGGGAGGCTTGAAATATAAGCCCTACCCCGAAAATAGATTGTAGCTAAAGAAGAGAAAACAACAAAAATACACATACATCACCTTAGACGCGCTGTCAGCCTGGCCACATCTTCTTCCCGCGTCCTGGCACTGATCTTCTTCTTCTGTTCTGGCCGGGGATTGAAAAATCCACGCCTTCTGGAAGCGCTGGCTGTGATTGGCTGCTGTCACGCCTGACAGCTACATGTCCACCCCTGCACTTTCTGGACTGGAAGGGGTGTTTAACATAACCCTGGCTGAAGTTGCTATAGCAGACCCAGCCGCCTCTGCTGCATCTCCCAATCCCCTCCTGGAAGTGTTGGACCTGGTGTCAATGCTCTTCTCTTCGATGTGACTCCGCTGAGGAACTCACCGCAGCTTGCAGACGCCTCCTCTCCCGGCTCCTAGCAGGCCTCCTCTTCACCACCGTGCTCTTGGAGCCTCCAGATCTCTTCCTCTTCTCCCCAGTCCATTTGGACGTTGAAGAACTCTTTGGGCACTTCTCCTCTTCCTCCGCTTCATGACCGGGGTACCGACAGTCGCTTCACCACCACAAACCCTTGCGCTAATATGGAGGACTTGCAACTACCACCGCCCTAATGCCTGATACAGGGATGAAATTGCGCATTTGATGCCTTGAAGCAGGACTATGTAAGGGCTTAGCTATTCTAGAGGGTGCACATTCCGGGCCCAGGTGGACTGTGTTGCCGAGTCAGTTGATGCAGGAGAAGGAAGGGATAGAGCAGCTAGATGGGATTGCACCAAAGTGGCACAATGAAAGGCTGCCTGATCCCTAATACCCCTATTTCTCTGAATATAAGACAGGGTCTTATATTAATTTTTGTTCCACAAGATTTTACTTTTTTACATATATAGCTTCCTGGACACTATTTACATTGACTTTTTTAATAACTGTAACTAGGGCCTAATTTTGGAGTAGGGCTTATAGTTCAAACATCCTCAAAAATCCTGAAAAATAATATTAGGGCTTATTTTTGGGATGTCTTATTCTCTGGGAAACAGGGTATGCTGCAATAAATCCTCCACATCAGCCATTTCAAAAGGAAAAGGGGGAGCTAATAAAAATGTGCCCCGACTGAAAATTTTATCTAAGCCATAAAACGGCTACCTAAGCCTAGCCCCCATTATAGAACCTCTCCCCCCGCCACATTATACCCACCTATCACCTTGCACTAGTACTCCTCCCTCCAAAACACACAACCTCAATTTTAAATGTATTAACCCCTACCTGCCCGGCCTTGTCATGCTGCACTTCACCTAGCTACGCTTAATTCCATGCTTTCATTGCATTCCGACGACTCCTTCTAGGAGATGGAATTTTTGTGAACAATGAGTGTAACTTCATTTTTCCTGAACATGACATGACAGATTTGCGTGTGGCTCTTGTCTGGGCCGGGAACTGCTCCATACTCCAGTGACATGAGGAATGGTATAGAGTTGTAATCATGTATTTTTATGAAATACGAGTTTCCTAAAGTCTAGTGTATCCATAAGATTGTCACTCCGTGACCCGACATCCTCTACATATTTTTCTTACAAACACATCTGAATGAAGTCTAGAAAAATCAGACAAGTCTGAATATGATCAGCATTTTCATTTAAAGTGCTTGTGTTTCTATGACAACCACAACTTGGGCGATATTCTGCCACTTAATACGGTTTTGACAAACTAATTCTGCGAGCCTCGAAAAATCCTCAGGTAAAAGGTTTGATTTTGAGCTGTTGTAATTATACTAAAGGTAAAAATAGATGAATGAAAAGTCTGCACATGAGGAGAGAACAAAGAGCATTAATTATCTAATGTCCCCATCATATCATATCATACAAGGCAAGCGCATATATTGATACAGATAGTAGAACGAAAAAAGCAACGCTGTCACTTACCGTAGAAAAGACAATTTATACAACGTAGGCCACGGTAAAGTAGCCCAGCATCACACTCTCATGGAAGCTGTCTGAAAGAAAATCTATCTTTATTGCCCATAGTAACCAATCATAGCGCAGCTTTCATTTCTCATACTGCTGTGGTAAAATGTAAGCTGTGCTGTGATTGGTTGCTATACTACTTAGGTAGAATTAAAGCTACGCTGGGACTGGTTGTTATGAGCAACAAAGACAGATTTTCTTTCAGACAGTTTTCATTAGAGTGTGG
Organism: Eleutherodactylus coqui; assembly: GCF_035609145.1. Lineage (NCBI taxonomy): Eukaryota > Metazoa > Chordata > Amphibia > Anura > Eleutherodactylidae > Eleutherodactylus > Eleutherodactylus coqui. Next base: position 77,251,228 of record NC_089838.1, on the reverse strand, counting down.
TGTTGGGCTACTTTTCTGTGGTCCGCCCTTGGTAATTCTTGAAGTAATTTGTCTTCACCTGTGAGTTTAAAATACATTTGGCTGGATTTCCCTTTTGGGGTACATTCACATGTAGCGGAACTGCTGCTGATTTCTCAGCAAAATCTGTGGCATTTCCGCAGCAAAAACATAGTCAATCATACCCCTCACCTGGCGACTGTGGATGTGGACGCATCACCTGACCGAAGGCTGTAGTGCTTAGTAGCGGTTGCAGGGCTAGGGCTGCTCCATATGCTGCTCTCGTGATGGGCTGCAGACTAAAAATTAGCCGCAGATCTACAGCTGACATTGAGTCAAAATCCAATCCTTATTTTTGATGCGAAAATCTCTGGCATTTCCGCTACATGTGAATATACCCAAGAGGGGAAATCCAGCCACTTGTATTTTAAACCCATAGTGTGAATGTACCCTTAAAGGGTTATTTTTCTGTCATGCACAGGATAGGGGAAAACTTGATGATTGGTGGGAGTCCAACTGCTGGAATCCTGACAGATCCCAAGATTTCAGCCCTGGCGTGACCCAAATTATGGGCCAAGGAGGCTGCACATGTACGCCACCACTCCATTCACTTTAATAGAGCCCCCAACTATCAGCAAATTCTCATCTATCCTGTAGATATGGGAATAACCATTTAAATGCCTTAGTAAATGCTACAGAGAAATATTCCATGTTGAGTGGTAAAGGCAAGCTAAGTACAGGAAACCTGTCATCAGATTTGACCCCATCAAATGCCGCCTGAGGGCTCAGTCACACGGGCGCATCCAAGCACCGATGCGCCCGTGTTACTGCATGAAGAAGACGGCCGCACTGCAGGTGCGGACGACTCTCTGCACCGCCGGAAGAAAGAACACATGACCGGCAATGGAGTCATGTCTTCTTTCTCCGCACCTGCAGTGCGGCCATCTTAGCGTGCAGTAAGACGGGCGCATCGGCGCCCGTATGCTCCCGTGTGACTGAGCCCTGACTGTTATACTTGACGTAGAGATGATTCTAAAGATGTCCATGTATTATACACAGTATAAGTGGTAAACTCTAGAATTTTAACATCACCCACTGTATGCAAATCTTTTGAGGAGTACCTGCTGGCCATAGTTGCAATGTGGTAAATAATGGGAATAAACTATTTGCTAATTAGGTTATATTCTGCACTATCAAGTGTGGAAAAGACAACAGTTAAGGCTGGTTTTACATGGCTGAGAAATTGCATGAGATTTGTGTGTTGCGAGACGTACAAATCTCACACAAATATAAACGAATGGGGTCATACATATTAGAGATGTTTTCCCGCATGACAGTGTGATGCAATGCTATGCAGGAAACAAAGCGCAGCATGTTCTATCTAGTTGTGTGACCTCGCATCACAGCCTTACTCTATTCAATGGGTCAGGCGGCAGCTGCGCCGGCCCCATTGTAAGCATTGGGAGAACTATGCAATCATCTGACGCGGCTGTAACAGATACAGCAGAGGATCCCTTCATCCCCGAAGTGATTCACATGAAAACACCTTTCATCCATGGGGCTTTCACATGGTAGAGAGCATGATATGGGGCCGGCCTGATATCGCGCTTGCCCGTGTGTGGCTAGTCTAAGTCACGTGGGTGAGACTCACTCATCATTCAGAAGTTTATTCCCATATTTATCAGGATCCTAATTTTGCCCGGGAACTAAATAATGGATATGAATCGCAAAAAAGCACCTACAATTAAATAACGTCTATCGCCCAGTCTCTTTGCTAGCAGCCCCGTCACAACAATTCAGTTGTAGCACATTGAAGTGTGCAAATGCAGCGGTACCAGATGCGCTCGCTGCAATCCTTTATTTCCTTCTAAGGGATTTTTCTTCTTATGTTGATGAAAAGAAATATAACATTAAAGAATGCATTAATTACAACATATGATTTGTAGCATATCTGTTATGTGCACGCCTTGTCAACTCCAATATGTTCATTGCACTTCAACCCCCTAAGGACCAGGGGGTTTCGGTCCAAAAAGGATCAGACACTTTTTAGGGATTTTACCTATGTGGTGCTTTTACTGCACCATTTTTCTTCCTTCAGCTACAAAATTTATTTTGTAAGGATTTTTTTTTCGTGATGTATAGGGCTATTTTTTTTATTTCTTTTTTCACTGAATTTCTTCTCCATTTTTTATTTCATTAGAGGTAAAAAGAAAAAAAAACATTTCATTTATAGATGTTTATTTTTAAAATTAGTATATTTACGCTTGACAAAGTACAAATATTTCGATATATAATGTGTATAGTCTCGGAGTACGGGGCGCACGTGGCAACGTTTTTCTTTTTTCACTTTATGTCCCCCATGATGTCATATAAGAGCTTTAGGGGGTCATTCACATTGCCTTTTTTTTTAATTTCACATTTTTCCACTGCAAGACTTCTTTCCCACAAGCGTATATTGGCCGCCGTTTTATCGCCGGCCGATATATGCTACGCTGGGAGAGATTAAACGGAACGGTGAACGGACACACAAATCAAACGTTTTTGCACCTGTTCAGACGGCATGGGTGCCAGCGGATATACTCCGAGACTACCATGCCGTCACCCCTTTCCCCTCCCTATCGTAGGCTCACCTCTGCTCTCCTTCCATGAAAACGGCCAGCCTATATATGCTCGTGGGAAAGAGCACTGACAGTTTTTGGCTCCTCCTCGCTGTGAGGTGCCTGTTTTGGCCCCTCACCACCGTGACGCAGCTTGCGTCCATGGGAAATTTTGTGTCTGGCAGGCAGGGGAGAGAGAGAGAGAGAGAGAAAGAGACCTTGAAAAAAAAAAAAAAAAGCTCGACACCCGGCATCCCACATACAAAAATGCTCGTGTCTCCCATTGTAGTTAATGGGGTTCGTTACTCGAGTAGAGCTCTCGGATTTTACAAAAAGCTCGACTCGAATAACGCGGACCCGAGCATTTGGGTGCTCGCTCATCTCTAATTATGATTTAAGGCTGTACATGGCATGTGATGTGCACACGAGCGTGGTGCGAGGTTTCCCATTAAAAACAATGGGAAACACTTGCCGACCCTCTGGCACAGCTGAAGGCCGCACTGGAGCATCGAAACCTCACAAAAGTGATGGAAGGTGTTCTTGACTGAAAACCTCGCATCCACAGGTACATTTCACGTTCACAAGCGTAGTGGCCCAAAGCTATAGGCCATTTCAAAATGTCTTTTATGTTTGTCGTGTGCATTCATATTGTCAGCAATTTCTGTATGCATGAAGTGTATGTGGTGCACCTCTGCAGTGCTGAAAGTCTTAACTGTCTGGTATGTGAGATGTATAGCAGTGTATCATTTTGTGTGTCATGTGACCGTGCTTTTGGGGTATATATGTTTTTCCAAGGTGCATGAAAAAAGAGAAAGTCAGTCAGTTCTTAGCCTAGTCTAGCCTGAACCAGTCTGAGAGCTAGGACACTTGGAGTATCTGTCAATGTGTCTTTGAAGCGCTGTCCACAGAACTCCCCTGTGCTGTGGAAGTGAGAATGGAAGAAGCTGAAAGTTATCACCTGTCTCCCCTGGATATCTCCTATCCCAGGAGACCCCAAGGAGTCGAGTGTCTGCCATCTTTTCTGCAATCGTGAGTGTGAACAGGGACAGAGAGAGAGAGAGAGAGAGAGAGAGAGAGAGAGAAAGGAAAGTGAAAATTCGTGTCTGGGACCAGGACCCTGCAGATAACTTTGACTGTGGAATATTCTCTCGTAAATTCCGTGTATGCCTCCCTGCTCTCTCATGTGGAGCGGCGCAAGTTGTACTCAGCTGCCAAACTTTTAATGCACTAATTGGACTGTTAGTAAATGGATTTCACTGTCCGTTCCCAGTGTGACTCTTAAATAGACTTCTCCATGTGTGGATCCTTTATTATCCATCGGTCGCTATCACCGCAGAGAAAGGAACGGTGGTGTCACCTGTGACAACACAAAGAAAGAACTAAGGTAAACCAGTTCCCAGTTACCCTTTACTTTAATAGCCTGCCCTTGACCCCGTTGGACATGTCCCTAGCTTCCCTCCGGGTGGGAGACAGTAGTGCCACCATGACAAGGCCTACAACTCATCTCCGCTGTCTCCTAGGCTAGGGCCCGTTCCTCGGAGACTGCACAAGCGCAATATTGGCCCGAGTTTCACAGCCTGATATTGTGCTTGGCCGTGTGTAAAAAGCCTCAAGGGACCTTTCACACAGGACGGAATTACTCCGTCATGGACATTTCTGTGTCATAATGTTATCCTATGGAGCTTGAATTCCGCACCTGTTAAAATCTGTGCATATTTAGGACTCCCTCACACAGACGTTTGCAGAATCGCAGTGTTTTCAATGCAGCGTTTACTGTGGTTTCAGCAGTGCTGTCATGCATTTTTTACAACGTTTTGGCTACATTTTTGGCACACCTGAAAACAAAGCCCAGGATGCTGAAAATGGCTGTGATTGGTGCATCGAGTGCCAGCTCTGATTAGCAGAGCCAGCTGACACTCAGCAAGCTCAGCCAATCAGAGCAATCTCTTGCTGGAGGCGGGGATTTCAATCCCCACTGCTAGCAATAGATGTTTTGTCGGCTTGACAAGTGCCCAGCAGCCTGCCTGGAGCTCTGGAGAACAGCGACGGGGACCCAGACGGCGCCAGCTAGGTGAGTATTGATTTTTTTTAGGTAGTGCAGCTAGTGCTTGCATTTAGCGCTGCCAAAAATGTGGTACCAAGTTTTGCCACGTTTTCGGCAGCGCTTAAGCCGCTGCCCATTCATTTCAATGGGCGACGCAGGGCTTAAAACGTCCAAAGATAGAACATGCATTGCAGTCAAAGCGCAGTGTTTTGACGCTTGTCTGAAATGAATGGGAGCATTGTACAGCGTTTAGCAAAGTGCTGAAAAGGCAGTACTAAACGCTGTACAAAACTGTCTGTGTGAGGAAGGCCTTACTCCAGAGCTGCAAGATTAAATGCTGCAGCAGAAATGCTTCCTGTCAGGGCCGTAACTATAGGGGATGCGGTTGCACCCAGGCCCAGGAGCCTTAGAGGGACCACAAGACCTCTCCTCCCCATGTAGAGAGCCCAGTACTATGAATAAAGCATTATAGTTGGGGGCCATGTTACAGGTTTTGCATTGGGGCCAAGGAGCTTTAAGTTACACCTCTGCTTTCTGCTGTGTAATTAACATCTTGCAGAATTATTATTGTGGATTACTAACATACAAGAAATATAAGTCTGCAATTAAAATCTGCAAGAAATTCCAGACATTTCAAGACGGTCCTCAGAACAAATTCCGCAGTTAAGAAAACACAACAAAATCCGCATCTACACTGCGTTCTGAAGACAATTTTATCCCATGTGAAAGGCCCCTAAAAGTTGTTTGCATACAGGTTAACAGCCATTAAGGTGAGAAGGTCATCATGGGAAACACCTGAACTGAGAAACCTCCTGGATATTTTTATCAAAAACTTGCATTCTGTTAGGTCTAAGTCAAAAAAAGATCTAATCCTACATTATCAATATTCTAATATATGCATTACCCCCTAGTGACGAAGCCTGTTTGCTCCTTAATGACGGAGCCAAATTTTGGCAATCTGACAATATTAATTTTACACTTTTTCAACTGTAATATCCCAAATATGTGCAAAACATACTGTACAAATTTTTGATAAGATATATATTACCACATGTTTACTTTATTTTGGGTGCACATTTAAAAAACATTAGTTTTTTTTTTTAACCATTTAGGAGACGTACAAATTTAACATTACTCATCAACATTTTGAGGAACACTTTGTTTTCCTACACCAAGCCTGGAAAACCGGGACATCATGAAGGACGGGGTGAGTATTTTGATCTGATCCATGAGGGGAGGTGAAACTTTAATTTTATTTAACTTTTTAAAACTTTTTCGTGATCACTGTTATCCATTGGACTGTGGTGATAACGAACCCCGGGACCGGTCACCACAGTCCCCGGTGACATCTCCTGGTTCCCGGCTACCTTCAGTAGCCGGGAACCAGGAGATTTCAAATGCGCTGCGCTGATCTTCTCTTCTGTGCATGAGCTGCCATCTTTCCTTTGGCGCGTATGCGCAGAAGATGCCAGAGGGTCCGTTCCAGACCAGATCAGCTGGGGACATCGCGGAGGATGGTGGTGAGTAGTTTCAGCCCCCTCATGCATGTGATCCGGGAGGAAAGCTGAAACTCTAACTTTTTAAAACTTTTTAAAATTTGCCGGGGTGGAGGGAGGAATCCCTGTGGCCCAGGATTACAGCTCCATGTTGTTGCCTACCTCCGGGAACTGACAGCATGGAGCTGTCACATCTTCAGCTCAAGTAGCTTTAATCCTGTGAGGATGCATGTTTTTACATCCTCTAGTATTAAAGCCCACTTTGGCAGGATGTAAAAACACTATGGGGCCGTCACTAAGGGGTTAATTAATGAATATACATATATGTTTTTTTTATCTTTGTTTTTAATTTGTTATTTTTTACCATGTGAGCTAATCCCTATTTGTGATTGGATGCATGTACTTTTTAAAAACCTGCCTGAGGTATACCAGTATGCTGTGACTAAGGGCTTTGATGCCTGAAACATCTAAGCGCTGTTGCTATATTTTTACCCTGTATGTTTTAGAAGTCGAGGGTCCTGGTTTCCTGCTCCGTTCTGGGAGGAGGAAAGAGGAATCCCTGCAGCCGAATGACTCAATCTTATGATGGATATGAACAGTGCTGAATAGACCCCATTGAATGCCCGGCATGTCCTATCTTTGGGCGTTCCCTCAAAAGCCTCACCCATTGTTTTTAATGTGGCCAGAAAAAACCTTGCACGGCGTGTGAGATGTACGCGAGTGAGATGTGATGTTTCCATTGAAAACAATGGGAAACACTTGCCAGAGGATCGCTACTTCCCTGAAGTGAGGGGAGGCATTTTTGAAATAAAAACGCCTTGCATCCATGGTGACATCGCATGTTCCCGAGCGCAATATTAAGCAAGTTTTATAGCCTGAGATTGATCTCTCCCGTGTAAAATTAGCCTAAATCATTTTATTTATCATCATAGAAATTTTGCCATTTCTAAACATGGCATTATGACACCCTACTATAAGTTCCTGGGCCCCAATGCAGAAATTAATGTACAAAGTTAAAGCAGCAAAGTTTGTGTTACAGTAACTTTCTACTCTGAAGTTCATCATGAAGGTTGTCTACTTTGACAAGCTTTCTGTACATTTCTATGGCTGCCCGACAATCCTGGCTATTTGATAATCGGGCATCATCCTCTTCAATTGATATTGGATTACAGGAATTGTACTGCAATAGCATTTGCTAAAGACCGTTGGCTCACACAGATCTACAAAGTGCTGAAACATCAAACAAGCTATTTTTTCTAACAGTTTTCAGGACTTTTATTTAAAAGAAACAATTCTACAAAATGTTTTATAGAAGTTAATTGCTACATAAACAAGAAACATAACAGTAATTTCAGATAATGTATGCCTTCATATGCAGAGTATTCATAAGACTTATAAGCATCTGCCTAGCATGGGTAGTGACCCAGAGTTGTAACTACTAAGTATAAAGCTTGATAGGATAGGATCAATATGTGATTTAAGTATTTGTACGTGTTCTAATGGTCTAATATCTTCTAATCAAAGTGCTAATGACCACGTGTTGTGAGGCGCATTGCGTACATAATTTCCTAATAATTACTAATATCCTCTTTGTATCGGCTGAATTGATGGCTATATTGGAATTGGTAACTAAAGGATTAGAGGGTTTAATATAGAGAAATAGAATGATAGAATAGCCTCAGTAAGGCCGCCTGCACACGGGCGGAAATGCCGTGGCGGGATTTCCGCCGCTCAAAGCCTGCATAGGAGTGCATTACAATACGCACTCCTATGCAGACGGCCGCGGTTTGGCCGCGCGAAATCTCACGCGGCAAACAAACCACGGCATGTCATATTTTTTCGCACAGAAACGTCACTCACCCGGCCGCCAGCTCCGGTCTGCGCATGCTCCGGCTGCCCAGCAGCCGGCACATGAAAGAGCCGGGGCCGCCGGGCGCGGGTGAGTATTGTCCTCCATCATTCACTGTAGTATAAAATGGGCCACTGTGTTCTATACAATGTAAGACATTGGCAATGCTATATGCTGGCACCGAAAACTAAAATTCAACTGTAATCTGAAAATGTTGCTTTAAAGGGGTTGTCTCGTGGCAAACATCAAAATTTTACATTAGCCCATTCCCCCTGTCACCCCCCTGGCATAAAATAGCATTTTAAAGCAGTTTTTAAACCACTTGCTACTCACCGATGTGATGAAAAATGAACTTATAAAATTCTTCTCCCAAGATGGCCGCCGGTCCTTTCCCAGGGATGCGCTGCGATTTTCTCCCATGGTGCACCGCGGGTCTTCTCCCATGGTGCACCATGGGCTCTGTGCGTTCCATTGCCGATTCCAGCCTCCTGATTGGCTGGAATCGGCACACGTGACGGGGCGGAGCTATGCGATGACGCGTAGAAGGGGCGGAGCCAGAACGCCGCTCGTGCCCGGACCGACCAGAAGGAGAAGACCCTTCTGTGCAAGCGCGTCTAAAAAAGCAAGAAGACCCCGAAATTAGACGGAGCCATGGAGACGGGGACGCCAGCAACGGAGTGGGTAAGTGAATAACTTCTGTATGGCTCACATTTAATGCACGATGTATATTACAAAGTGCATTAATATGGCCATACAGAAGTGTATAACCCCACTTGCTTTCGTGAGACAACCCCTTTAATAAGTTTGTGCATTGCTGTGTGATGGATCTGTGCCGTGCTATGGAGATGCCCAGTGAATATTTACTGACCATGTGCAGCTCTGTGAGGATACAAATGGAGCTTTATTTGATGAAAATGACCAGTACTTTTGCTGCTGAAAGTGTAAAGGACTGTTTGCTGTATTTGTACGATGCTACTGCACTTATGGCGCCAAGAGACTGTTTTGAGAATTTTTACTGCGCCATGGATTCACAAGATGGCACTTGCCCATCTGAAAATTTTTACTGCACAATCATTTTAGTTAAAAAGGAGAGAAGTCAACCTCTTGTTCTGCATATTCTGTGCAGAAAGAATTGTCCAATCCAGGGTGAATACTGTGCTTATTAGTGCCAGAACTCCACTGTATATGTGCTGCTGTGATATTCTACACCCTCACCATCTCTGCCATAGAAGAAGGAGGATACCCATCAGACTACCCCCCTCAGGAGCCTGCGAGATATTTCAGGAACGTGGAGGAACTGCAGGCATACACCCGCCTTACACCTTACATACAGACCGTGCACCCGACGCTCCAGCTGGAGACACCCTTGGGCCCGCTTTATCACCTACTAGCTTACCCGTCGCGCGTTGCTGCGAAGACAGACAGACATACATTCGTTTTTATATATCTAGATAACAACCAATCACAGCGCAGTTTTTTTTAGGTTACCTCAGTGGTATAATATATAACCAATCACAGCGCAGCTTTGATGTTTCCTCAGCTTTAAAATATATATAACACCCAATCACAGCGCAGCTTATATGTTACCTCAGCAGTATAAAATATAACAACCAATCACAGTGCAGCTTTCATGTTACCTCAGCGGTATAATATATAACAACCAATCACAGCACAGCTTTCATGTTACGTCAGCAGTAAGAGAAAAAACAACCAATCACAGCGCAACTTTTATTCTGCCTCAGCAATATAAAAAATAGCAACGAATCACAGTGCAGTATTGATTTTACCTCAGCGGTATAATATATAGCAACCAATCACAGCGCAGCTTTTATTTTACCTCAGCATTCTCAATATCCAGCAATTGTCTTGCGAAACATTCGGCGGATGCATTATTTTGTAGTTGAACACTCATCCCATTGCTCGTAATGCCTTTTGCTTTTGTGCTTGAGATGGAAATCAAACGATCTTTGTCTGGGTGGCATAACTGTCGACAACGCTCGCACGCACCCCACCTATCGTAGGATAGTTGTACTATGCCAGTAATCTTCCCAGGAGTGTACTCAACAACTTCCCATTAACTTTTCCTATGTATAACATAATCAATGCTCGTGCCAAATTTCACGTTTCTATGATACCGGAAAGTGAGAATTACATTCTGTACGTAAAATTTAGACGCTCATTCTTTTGTGCATAGAATTGAATAATCGAGTTGGGACCCAATAGCTTTTCCTATTTATGACATAATCAATGCTCGTGCCAAATTTCACATTTCTATGACACCGGAAAGTGAGAAAATTACATTCCGTACGTAAAATTTGGACGCTCAATCTTTTGTGCATAGAATTGAATAATCGAGTTGGGACCCATTAGCTTTTCCTATTTATGACATAATCAATGCTTGTGCCAAATTTCACGTTTCTATTAGCGTAAAATTTGGACGCTAATTCTTTGGCGCTTAGAATTGAATAATCGAGTTGGGACCCATTAACTTTTCCTATTTATGACATAATCAATGCTCGTGCCAAATTTCAAGTTTCTATAACATTGGGAAACGAGAAAATTAAATTCCGTACGTAAAATTTGGATGCCAATTCTTTTGCGCCTAGAATTGAATAATCGAGTTGGGACCCATTAACTTTTCCTATTCATAACAAAAGCAATGCTCATGTCAAATTTCAAGTTTGTATTACATTGGGAAGCGAGAGAGTTCGATTCCGTACGTAAAATTTGGACGCTAATTCTTTTGCGCATAGAATTGAATAATCGAGTTGGGACCGATTAGCTTTTCCTATTTATGACATAATCAATGCTCGTGCCAAATTTCGAGTTTCTATGACATTGGGAAGCGAGAAAATTAGATTCCGAACGTAAAATTTGGACGCTAATTCTTTTGCGCATAGAATTGAATAATCGAGTTGGGACCGATTAGCTTTTCCTATTTATGACATAATCAATGCTCGTGCCAAATTTCGAGTTTCTATGACATTGGGAAGCGAGAAAATTAGATTCCGAACGTAAAATTTGGACGCTAATTCTTTTGCGCATAGAATTGAATAATCGAGTTGGGACCCATTAGCGTTTCCTATTTATGACATATTCAATGCCCGTGCCAAATTTCAACTTTCTATGTGAGAAAATTACATTCCGTACGTAAAATTTGGACGCTAATTCTTTGGTGCATAGAATTGAATAATCGAGTTGGGACCCATTAGCTTTTCCTATTTATGATATATTCAATGCCCGTGCAAATTTCAAGTTTCGTTGTGAGAAAATTACATTCCGTGCGCAAAATTTGGACGCTAACTTTTTTGCGCATAGAATTGAATAATCGAGTTGGGACCCATTAACGTTTCCTATTTATGACATAATCAATGCTTGTGCCAAATTTCACGTTTCTATGACACCGGAAAGTGAGAAAATTACATTCCGTACGTAAAATTTGGACGCTAATTCTTTTGCGCATAGAATTGAATAATCGAGTTGGGACCCATTAGCGTTTCCTATTTATGACATAATCAATGCCCGTGCCAAATTTCAAGTTTCTATGTGAGAAAATTACATTCCGTACGTAAAATTTGGACGCTAATTCTTTTGCGCATAGAATTGAATAATCAAGTTGGGACCCATTAGCGTTTCCTATTTATGACATAATCAATGCTCGTGCCACATTTCACGTTTCTATGACAACGGAAAGTGAGAAAATTACATTCCGTACGTAAAATTTGGACGCTAATTCTTTTGCGCAGAGAATTGAATAATCGAGTTGGGACCCATTAGCGTTTCCTATTTATGACATAATCAATGCTCGTGCCACATTTCACGTTTCTATGACACCGGAAAGTGAGAAAATTACATTCCGTATGTAAAATTTGGACGCTAATTCTTTTGCGCAGAGAATTGAATAATCGAGTTGGGACCCATTAACTTTTCCTATTTATGACATAATCAATGCTCGTGCCAAATTTCACGTTTCTATGACACCGGAAAGTGAGAAAATTACATTCCGTACGTAAAATTTGGACGCTCAATCTTTTGTGCATAGAATTGAATAATCGAGTTGGGACCCATTAGCTTTTCCTATTTATGACATAATCAATGCTTGTGCCAAATTTCACGTTTCTATTAGCGTAAAATTTGGACGCTAATTCTTTGGCGCTTAGAATTGAATAATCGAGTTGGGACCCATTAACTTTTCCTATTTATGACATAATCAATGCTCGTGCCAAATTTCAAGTTTCTATAACATTGGGAAGCGAGAAAATTAGATTCCGTACGTAAAATTTGGACGCCAATTCTTTTGCGCATAGAATTGAATAATCGAGTTGGGACCCATTAGCGTTTCCTATTTATAACATAATCAATGCTCATGTCAAATTTCAAGTTTGTATTACATTGGGAAGCGAGAGTTCGATTCCGTATGTAAAATTTGGACGCTAATTCTTTTGCGCATAGAATTGAATAATCAAGTTGGGACTGATTAGCTTTTCCTATTTATGACATAATCAATGCTCGTGCCAAATTTCACGTTTCTATGACACCGGAAAGTGAGAAAATTACATTCCGTACGTAAAATTTGGACGCTAATTCTTTTGCGCATAGAATTGAATAATTGAGTTGGGACCCATTAGTGTTTCCTATTTATGACATAATCAATGCTCGTGCCACATTTCACGTTTCTATGACACCGGAAAGTGAGAAAATTACATTCCGTACGTAAAATTTGGACGCTAATTCTTTGGCGCTTACAATTGAATAATCGAGTTGGGACCCATTAACTTTTCCTATTTATGACATAATCAATGCTCGTGCCAAATTTCATGTTTCTACAACATCGGGAAGTGAGAGAATTAGTGGCAATGATGGAAATAGAACGATCTACATGGGGGGGGGGGTCGTAACTGTCGACGACGCACGCACGTGCGCCATTTATAGTAGCATAAATGTACTATGCCTATAATCTTCCCAGGAGTGCACTCAACATCTTCCCAAAGTTTCATGGCGATCGGATGAATGGTGTAGTAGCGCATAAAGGACAAACAGACACGCACACAGACACACATACATTCAATTTTATATATATAGATGATGCCTCCACCTCGATGGATCATCTTTCCAGAGGAATGGGATATGGAAGTGGATGTTCCTGACTCCTGTTCACCATGGTACCTCTATACCCCAGTTCTCCATAAATCTGGAACTAAAAGACTATTTGCATTCTTTTTCAAGTGAACTGAACTATTTTCCTGTTTGTTTTCCCAGTTCAGTAACTTTGCCTCTCAGAAACTCCTTTAACCCCTTCCCGTCCCATGACGCAAGGGTACGTCATGGGAGCGGGGTACTTCCCGCAAAATCACGTACCCTTACGTCATAGGGATAGCGCGAGATCATAGCAGATCTCGCGCTATCCTGCAGCGGGAGCTGGCTGTCATTAGTAGCCGGCGTCCCGCTGTGACAGCTGTTAACCCCTTCCCTGCCCTTTTGCAGATGGTCACACTTGGGGTAGCAGCAACCCTGTTGGCCATGGGAGCCTCCTATCGAAGCATACTCTGGGCCACTACTAACTGATGCTCTGTGGCTTCCACAGTTTGCTCAGCTTGCTGTTACTGAAAGTCCACTGCAGGTCACCACGCTCAGTGGGCCTCTCCCTACTGTAAAGCTCCTCGGGCTTCTGTGCACAGGCGGCACCTTCTCCTCTGTGATGCAGATCGTGCTGTTCTCTCTCAGGTTCCTGGTAAGTTTTAGCACCTTGGTGGGGGGAGGGACCTCTCTCTGAAATGCCTTGTAAGTTCTGTACACTGTGTAAGAGGAGGACAGAGTAACATGTCAGAGTAGAAGAGAACATTGTCCCTGTATAAGGAAAGTCCCCCCACTTATTGAAAGAGTTACGAAATCAATGATATCCACAGGTTAACGGCGATTGCATAATAGTGTAAAAACAAGTAAATAAAAGTTAAAGATTCAGCTCCCCTCATGGATCGGATTCATGAGGGCAGCTGAAAGTACTCATGCCCATCCTCTGTGATGTCCTGCGACGTTCTGGTCCTTCCCGGGCTTGCACCCTGGGAAATTTAAAATCCCTCTGCTCCCTGCTACCATGTGTAGCTGGTAGCAGAGAGATATCACAAAGGACCCCTGTATGTGGTTCTCGGTCACATGATCACTGTCATCCAATGGATAACAGCAATCATTTAAAGTGTAAAAAAAAAAGAAAAAAAAAAGTTTAAAAGTTTAAGTTTCATCTCCCCTTGTGGATCATACCTAAGGCCCCTGGATTTATCTGTGAACCTTACCCTGGCTTCATGCATGCGCAAAAACCGCGGATTACCGGGGTAATTTAAAAATCTCTCTGCTTGGGCCATGTTGTGCATACAGACATAAGATTAGGGCCACAATCGGTATGTTTCTGAACTCAGAACAAACAGGGGTATCCATTTTGGAGTGCAAATCCTCATTTTAAAATCACAGAGGTGAGGGGAAAAAAAAACAAAACAAAAAAAACCCAGACATTATTCACAGAAAAAGCCAAAAATACAATACCTGAAGGTCTGCAAAGCAGACACAGTCGCCATAAGGCAGGCACAATCGCCACCGGCACAATCGCCGTAGGGCAGGCGCAATGGCCGTAAGCCCTGGAGATATGCAGTCAGCCAGACAATAATGTGGAGGAGCAGCTTGTTCTTGGCAGGCCAATATGCAGTCACCCACTCAACCCAGCCCAGATTGGGGAGGAGTGACTGCATATACTAATAGCCAGGCTATTAGTGACTGCATATTAGCCTGCCAAGAACAAGCTGCTCCTCCACATTATTGTCTGGCTGACTGCATATCTCCAGGGCTTACGGCCATTGCGCCTGCCCTACGGCGATTGTGACGGTGGCGATTGTGCCTGCCTTATGGCGATCGTGCCTATGGCGACCGTGTCTGCTTTGCAGACCTTCAGGTATTGTATTTTTGGCTTTTTCTGTGAATAATGTCTGTTTTGTTTTTTTTTCCCCTCACCTCTGTGATTTTATGTAATTTATAGTGAGTTAGCGTAGGTACTGACGGAAGCGGTGTGGCCTCGGCGCGGCCCGTCAGCCTATGCGTTTTGGCCAAAATGCAGTACCAACACCCGCATTTTATTAGTATGCATTAGTATTTTTGTATGTAGTTTGCTAGTTGGTGGGGGAGCCCAAGATGTCAGCCAGTGTGACCCATTTTAGAGATACAGGGCAACCCGCTGTCATATCAGCCAGGGTTGATATCCTGTATGGTGGGTCACCACCCATCTATGGCTGACATCTTTGGTATCGTTCACATGTGCAGGCTATTAGTATATGCAGTCACTCCTCCCCAATCTGGGCTGGGTTGAGTGGGTGACTGCATATTAGCCTGCCAAGAACAAGCTGCTCCTCCATATTATTGTCTGGCTGACTGCATATCTCCAGGGCTTACGGCCATTGCGCCTGCCCTACGGCGATTGTGCCGGTGGCGATTGTGCCTGCCTTATGGCAATCGTGCCTATGGCGACCGTGTCTGCTTTGCAGACCTTCAGGTATTGTATTTTTGGCTTTTTCTGCAAATCCTCATTTTATGTGCACTATAGAAAAAAAATCTTGTCTTTAAAATGACATATTTGCAAAAGTATGAAATTAAATTTTTTCTCCTCTAAATTGCATTAATTCCTGAAAAGAAACTGTGGGATCAAAATACTCATGACACCCCTCAGTGAATAGATTAAAATGTGTATTTTTTTAATGGAGTCATTTGTGGGGATATCCATCAATCTGACACCTATGAGCCTTTGCAATCTTGGCTTGATGTAGAAAAACAAGTGTTCCTCAAAATGTTTATAATCAATGTTAAATTTCTTTGTCTCCTAAATGGTTAAAAAAAAACTGAATTTTTTCCAATGTGCTTCCAGAATAAAGTAAACAGATGGAAATATATATCTCATCAAAATGTTGTACGGTATGCATGCACATATTTGAGACAATGACAATTTTAAAATTTTTTTCCCAATTTTGGCGCTTTTAATTTCAATCAATGTAAAGTGCATCTGCAATACTAGCTAAGTCTTGCTTATAGATAATTAAATTAATAAAATGCTGACAGTAAAGTAACCCATCGACTACATAGTATTACCAACCAAGATGGCGGCCATACTTTGATTTCATCTCAGCTTCATCTTTGTCTGCCCCAGCTGAAGCCATGGTGAAATGCAACTATGGCTTTGGCCCTTTGCTTACATGCTTTTAAGGCCCACATTTTGCCACAGATCCTCCTCGTGAACGTCAATCGCGGATTCCGCAATTGGAATCTGCCGTGTGAGCCCGGCCTAACAGGGAAGAGTTAGATTAGCCAGGCATTAGCAGCCAGATTAGCTAAACTCCCACCCTCTCCCCGCCCTTTGTCCATAGCCATCAATGGGAGATGGCGGGGCGGACTAGTGCTTGGCTCCGCCCCCTCCCATTGCACAGAATGAGAGAGGAGGAACAAGAGGTGAGCCTGCGATGGGGAGGGAGGGAAAATGGGCTCACCAGGCCTTCTGAATGGGCACACAAACGTTTGATTTATGTGCCCATTTACCATATTTTCCTCTGCCAACGTAGCGTATATCGGCTGCCCGTGAAAACGACGCCCGATATGCGCTCGTGGGAATAAAGCCTTAGGGTGTAAACAAAGTTGTGACAATTTTTTTTCAATGCTGTGCTATTTTTTTCCTGCATTTTTCGAAGAACCCTGCAAAGAAGTCATGTAATGCAGATGTGAGCACAGCCTTAGAGAGTCTGCCCACTAAGGGGGCGGTTTCAGATGAGTGTATGCGCAAATACGTTTGCTACTAAGGATCGTGTTTGCATATGAACTAGGTTGGGAGATGACAAGAAACAGCCTGATAGGTACATGCCAGCATATAGTAGTGCTATTTTTGCACTTGAAGTGCCAGTTTGCACGCTAGCGTGTTACACCCTTTCTGTGTAATGCAATGGCAATTAAATGCCAAATTAGGATGAGCTGTCTTCTTTTGCCAGTGTTGTACACAGAATAACTCCCTCCCCCTCCTTCTTTTTTAATCTGCCATAGACTTCTATGGTACCTTTCTGTGTAAGGGCGCCCACCCACTGGCGATTTTTTTTTCTTTGCGTTTTGCGTTTTTTCTCAAGAGCAATTAGAATTGAATGTACTCCTGTCCACTGGCGTTTTTTTTTGCGTTGCGTTGCGATTTTTAACATAGGAACTGTCAGTTGCATATGTGTCCTTATTTTTCTCCTAATGCACCCATGAAAGTCAATGGAAATTAATGGGAAAGCCGCAAAAACGCCGCGAAAACGCCGCGTTTTTCACGCACGAAAATCGCAAACGCCAGTGGGTGGGCGCCCTAACACGGATGAACATAGGGCAAGTCCTATCTTTTCTTGTACTAAGATTTTGAGCGAGTGGCAGAAAGATGTTCGTCTGAACGAAGCCATTGAAATCAATGGCTTCGTTTCATTGCCTTATACGGGCGAGATTTTGTACGTATGGCCATGCCTCGTTTGTCTGTTTAAGCCCTTATACGAGGGTTTAATTGTTGTTTTCAGCAAGAACTGTATTTGTGTAAAGCACCATAAGGATGTGGATAAAATAGTCATCATTTCAATAAGTTCCAAAACATGCCAAAAACAAGAAAAGGCCATCTGAGTCCTACTTTATGATGAAACATATGGGTAACTTTGTTAACAAACATATGCAAGTTATTTGTATCTTCTGCATAACAAATATAAAAAAATACAATGTTTCCATGCGTGGGTATTAAATCCAGGCTATAAGCCGTATGCAATGAGTTATCTCTCAGCCAGCACACTGTCAATATACAGCATTTATCGCTTTTACAGGATACAGAAATATGCATGAAACCACGGCCATTTACTGTATTACAAAGTGCTAAGGAGTTAAGAGATTTAGAAATGCCTGGCATCGCGCCAAATCTAAATGGCCGTTTAAAAGCGGTTTGATTAAATAGAATTAACATGCTGATTGCCAATCTGTAGATGGTGCTGGTGACTCTCCAGAAAATCATTACTTGCCCCCAGTGTTAACCACTAATACATGGCAAAAGACCACGAAAGCAAATAGGTGATTAAATCCCTATGTTTATTTCATTTTAATATCAGGAAGCTGTGAGATATGGCATCGCCCAGAGAGATTCAGCACTGTGGTGCACAAAGCTCCCCTGCTGCCTGCAATGAGGCTCCGCAGCTGGTCACATGCTAGTGTATATGTACAGTGTCTGCTCACACTGCTGGAGTCTGGGCTGCAAACCACAACGCTCAGGCAACTTTATACAGTGCATTAAAAAGGACATGGATTATTTGCTACTTGGATTATGAGCATTTTGCAATCTACCCTTCCTTGAGACGTCTTCTCTGAAGAGGATTGCATTGAGACGTGAAGTTTAATAAGTAGCGTGAACCTGAGCATATTATTATCGGAGTCTGGAGGAACAATTGCAACAGTTTAAAGCAGCTGTGTGTAAGAGGAACCCTGCAGCTAGCAAGTCATTGCATTTATTATTAAGCAGCTGGCTGTTCTACATGCCCCAGAGATCTGGCTGACATGGATATGACATACTACATGGATGTGATTGTCTCTGTTGTAATACTGTACTGAAGGTACTCACACCTACCTAACCAGCATGGGGTGTACTCCAAGAGTCACAGCAGCATTATACTATTTTGGGGTCTTAATATGTTTACATTGATATTCCAATCATTCCTGGAACTGGAGCTGAAATAGTCTTAAAGGAGAAGCACAGGAGATTTTCTTCATTCTTATTTTTGGAAAGGCTTTCGTGAAAGATCTTTGGGACAAACCTCTGGATTACTCGGGATACAATCTCTTGGAGCAGGATGGAGCTGGGTTTCTATAATCTAGCACAGTCTTTGGAAAAGATGAAGACTTCTCAGGTACATTGAAGGACTGTGAAGACCATCTCATCACTATGATCATGTATGGAGAGATGCTACTAAACTCCAGCAGTGCAACTGAAGCCCAGATCATGCTCCAGACTAACACCCCTTACCTAAGCAGTACACAAAGACCAGTCAGCTCCTCAGCCTTCTACATGTCTACAGCCAGGGTACTGAAGGAAGGGGAGATCAACAAACCGGACCTGATGACTTATATCATCCTCTTTGTCCTTCTCTTCTTATCTGTGACTCTCATTGTCCTTTTCATTAACTGCCAGCTACGGAATTCTTTCTTTGCAGGTTTACCTTATGACAGATCCCTCCGAGAAGCCAGGAGTCCTTGGAAGACGCAGTCCGTGTGAAGCACATATAGCCAGCATCTGGGATGCATTTTCCTATGTTGATTTTTATATAGAAGTGGCATACGGTAAATAGCACAAGTATTGACTTTCTGTAGTAAACCACTGTAAATGCCATTTTACTGTCATTCTTCTATTATTTGTTATTCCTGCCAAAGCGCACAGCTCATTATGAAACTATGACGTGATTTGGTTTAATGATATTTTAAAGCTATATTTCATTATATCCTGTAAAGCCTCCATATTTATCATGGCATTGTGATTTCCATCTGTTTCTTTTTAGAATTGCATGTACCTCCTTATCACTGGATGACAAATGACATTTAAGAGGAACTATGACATGCTCAGGAAGCTAGTGGTTTGCAACTCCTAAGAACCTAATCTATAGACTGATGTAATAGCCGAGGCATCTGAGACGATGTAACTGAGCTGTGAGAAGTTCTATAGAGAATTACAAATTCTTCAAGTGTCATAAATAGCAATATCTACTTTCTTCTTGCAAACGTAGTGCAATGTATTGGTCTTTTCTCTAACACTCAGATACATTGATACTATTACATCTTTTATATAGAGACTTTGCCAGGAATAAATGTTGGAGGGAGAGCTCGAAAATGATAAGCTAAGATGCCTGACCCATTTAAATGCACCCTTGGGAGATGCCAGTCCAGACAAAACTTAATGTGTTAAGCTTTGTGCAGGTGTCTCTGCTGCGCTGAAAATACATAATGAGTATCTACCACTCCAATCTACCACTTGTTATCAGGAGGAAATGTCTTCATATTTCGGTTCAGATAAAAAACTGTTCAAAAAATAAATTAAAAAAACGTATTAACTCCTACAAGGCTGATGAGTACATTTTGCTATACAATACTTGTATTTAAATGCTCTGGCCTGGTCAGAGTGGCTGGTTAACTCCCATGCACCCAGGATGTGGGGCACATACCCACCAGCTACCATTAGTCTGCCTAGTATATTATGTGCTATTATTTTTTCTAGAAATTACACTATTTAAGTATTAACCCTAAAAATAAATTTTTATTACTACCGAATATCTGGAGTGAATATACAGTATGTGTTGAACCGTATACCGTGTGTCAGTTTTAATGATGTACAGATGGTACAAGAATTGCATAGGCACACAGCATTACTCCAGTGCATAGCTAATTGACATATAACTGCAATGGAGGGGGGGGGGGGGGGGGGGAATGGTGTGCCAAGCTTCAGGAATCTAAATTTCACATTTGTATGTGCAGAACTCAGAACCGTTTCTGTATTAAATTTTGGCATTTATTTTAATGAGAAACAGCAGGAATACTGTAAGATGATCACTGCAGAGAGCCACCGTTAGAAGAGTGAATAATTAGTTGCTTTCTAATTACATCTACATGGACTGAATACTTTTACCTCCTCACTGGTCCTGCAATGTACAGAATTCTTACTAGGTAATGTAAGTGATATACAATTTATTAACCCACTTGTTAAAAAACAGAACTACCAAAACATCATTAATGCAGAATTGTGTATGGAAATTGGTGTTTTGAAGGGTATGAGAGTAACTACATACATAATTGCTTGTTGGATATTTTTTGGAGCAGGTGAGCAGTGATAACATACTTTCTAATACTGCCCTGTTCACGGTAACTCAAAGCATCACATTAAGGCTAGTTAGAAACAAGTATCACATTTATTACTTAATTAAGTCTTAAATGGAAATGCAACACGACGAAAGCCCCACTTTAGACAACCTTCTATGAGCAAAAACAGAGAGCCCCTCTCCTAAAATAGCCCCTGCTCTGACTGACCTGTTACAACTATGGACACCCTTCGGGAAATTTGACTGGGCAAGCCAGCTTTTGAGATCCAGCTTATAAATGCTGGATCTGCAGCAGAGTTCTTTGTAAAAAAAAGGGTTTCCTTGATGAGTGGCTTATCTCCCATAGGGTTGAGCATGTCAAAATCCACCACATTCTAATAACTTTCTTTTCTGCGACATCTGCTGTTGGTGGGAAGATGGGAGGTACCCTATACATATTAGATGGTCAGACGGTATGTGCAGGTTCAACCAACATTCATCCAATATGTATGGGCACATTAGATGGGATTGCATTGAGTATTTACCAAATAATTGCACTATTCTTGAAACTACTAATGAAGCTTTTCAATAACTTCACCTAGAGGTGGCATGGGTGTAAGCCACAGCTATGATGCAAATTCATAAGGCATGATTTTACTGTACAAAGAGTCACTGTTTGACAAGTTATAACTTGCCATAAAGCTTACGCTACTTTCAGAAGATTTGTTAGTCTTAGTATAATGCGTCTTGTGATATAAAAAGATGTTGCTCTAATAAATGCCAGTTTTTACTAAACACAGTATTAATGTCGACCCTACAACGTTCAAGGTACTTAGCACATTAGCCTCTTCAATCCCTGTGTGATCACCTTTATGTAAAAGCATGAGCCCATCCCTGTTTATAGCAGTGTGCAGGGAGGGGGGTTCTTCTAGCTGCCTAATAAAAAGGAACTAGTTACTGCAGTTGGTTCAGTACAAAGGAAAAACATTTTTTTTCAGTATAATTGTATAAGTGATCTGCGCTACTAGAGGTAAAACACGACAGGAACTCAAAAAAAGAAAGCAAACATGTTACAGAAATAATGGCCCCCAGAAATGTACCGTACGTACTTATCAGTGAAGCTTTGCCGTCACAATCTGGAGTGAAGAAGGCTCTGTTTACATCTGCGTCAGAGGGCACATGACCAAAAAAAGCAGAGTAAGGAAAGAATGGTTCTGTTTGTCATAGCAAATAGACATAAAAGGAACTATAAAATCCTCTTGGCCGAGAAACATAAATGGAAAATAATTGTAAGTGAAAATATAATGTGGTAACTTTTATATAATTTGGCAGTTAAAGGAAACCCGGCACTAAGTTTTTGGAGAGTAAACCAATAGCGTAATGTTATAGTGATGGATGATACCTTTTTTAAAAATGCCCATGATAGAATTGGCTATTATGCTGCATAAAAACATACTAAAACAGAGCAACACTAAGCCAAAGATATCTGGCTATTAGCATGTCTATTCTGCGTCCTGCTCGACACAGCTAGCACTGATGTCAAAGTACCAGCCTCGATGTCAATCAAGGTAGAATAAACATGTTAATAGCCAGGACACCGTGACTCTTCACCACATCGGGACCACCCAGATGCCAAGAATGATAATATCATGTTGTTGGTTTGTTCTCCGAAAATCTACTTACAGGTTCCCTTTTAATATATATGTGAGACGGCACAGGGTTTGGACTCAGGGTCTCCCCTTTCTTCCAATGGCACAGGTGAATCAATCTGTGGTGTGGTCAACTGTTGCACTTCTGAGGCTGGGAGTGCCAGACCCAGTTCTTTCAGAGTCACCATATTACCCCTACCCACATACTAAGGCAGGGGCAACAGTTCTGGCCAGAGTGGTTTAGGAGTAGACCGAATATGAAAATACACTTGATTGGTAGCGGTAACGCAGAGACTCCAAGGATAGGTCTGGAAGATAACATGGATGCTCAATAACATTAACGAACAATACATACACAGATAATAATCCTAAAACTTCTGTTTCCTGGAAAAATGTGTCTTATAATCTCTACCCGCTTATTGGATGATTCGAATCCAGTAGTCTGTACTAGTTTATTGGGTGATAGAAGTTTCTGGTTAACAAGATCAATCCTGCTGCTTACCCAGATACCAAGATTATCAAACTTTGGAAGTTCCGTGGGAAACTATGA
The DNA here is from genome assembly GCF_035609145.1 of Eleutherodactylus coqui. Taxonomy (NCBI): domain Eukaryota; kingdom Metazoa; phylum Chordata; class Amphibia; order Anura; family Eleutherodactylidae; genus Eleutherodactylus; species Eleutherodactylus coqui. Next base: position 77,228,186 of record NC_089838.1, on the reverse strand, counting down.
GACAACTGTCTTTCTGGAACTTGGCCTCCTCCGAATCTCTCCTCACAGACGTGGGGTACATGCCCGTAGGGCATTTACTGCACACCGTAGTCTCATACTACAGCTTAGCTGCTTGTCTCACTCCTTCCAATGCCTTTCTTGCTCGAGGAGCTGCTCTTCCTTCCCATCCTCTCTTAAAGCTGCAGGTATCATTACAATGAACATCATAGGAACAATGAAACAATTGAAGGAAACAATACTCCCTTACAGATACATGCTGTATATGCTTACTGTAGAATATGGATAGCTTTCCATTATTACTAATTAGTCTTTTCGTATTGAATGAAGGTGGCACAGACCTTATCTCATAACTGAGGTTAAATTCATGCAATTTCATTAGAATTTGGGAGCCCAGACAGCTGCTCAGTGATATAAATACACTGCAGTACCGTATATGCTACTTTTTTTTTCTATTTTGCACTATTTTGCAGTAACCTGAATGCCTTCAGCAGTGTAAACAATTAATGTTTTTCATCTTCTTGTCATGGCTATGTACAGAGATATGTACAGTGCAGCATGAACTACTGCGCCTGAAGCCATCTACAGGGATGTCAGTCCATCACATAGATACACTGTTTGCTGATGTTAGTCTGGACTATCCATAGGATCCAAGTTATGTATCCAGCTCTTTCTTCTGAACTTGTTTGATTTAGGCTGCTTTCATATCTGCAATGGGGGTTCCATTTTCCTACTCCATTAGGGAGAATCCCATGGCAAAACGGATCTTATGACAGAAACGAACAACGCCAAATGGACCCCATTGACTATAATGGAGGTCCGTTCAGTTTCTGTTCCGCTGACTGGCCTTTTCCAGATAAGAGTCCTGCATGCAGTACTTTTTCTTCTGGTATTTGGTGCTGGATCTGTGAGGGAGCCTCCAAACGAAGGTTCTAGCGCAAATCTGAAAGAAGCTGTATATCAATTCAGCTGAACATCCTTTATTCTCTAAATGTTGGTTCTTCTATTGCACATGCACTGTTAAATGTTAAGGTTTTAAACTGCATAAATGTACATAGTAATAAAAAAAGTAATGACAAAATAAGTTTGATGAGCGAATACACTGAAATTGCCTAAATGATGTGAAATCAAGCATAATTTTATAAATACGATTTGTTTAAAAAATTAGAAATATTTTTGTGTAAGTACACCAATGAGGGGAATTTATCTAAACTGGCGTAAAATAAATGGAGAACACTACCATAGCAACCAATCACATTGCAGCTGTCATTTTCAGGGGTCTGCAGAAAAATAAAACAGGAACTTGATTGTTTTCTATGGACAACTCCTGTTCCCTTTTCCATTACAACAAAATAATCATCTGATGTCCCTGTCCATAATGCAGTAAACACATTCCTGGGATTTAGCCATGGCAACGGGAATGAATACATCAATTTACTGTATTCAAAGAATAAAAATCTGCACAACCTGAAAAAAAAATACATTAGAAGTGAAAGATTGTTCACTTCTAAGGTTGTTTTCCTCGGCATGTGTGTTACTGTTACCTAAGAATATTCTTTACATTATTGGTATTTTCTGTACTTTATGGCTGTGTCTTTGAAATTCTCTATCCATGTAGTTGTGGTAAAATTTTGTTTATACACTACAGCCAATCTGATGAGGCAGAGCGATAGGGAGAGGGAGGGAGCAGCAACCTGAACCAATGATGAGGCAGGGTGCATGTTTCTTTAAACCAATGATGAGTCAGAGGGTGTGTCTTTATGAACCAATGATGAAACAGAGGGTGTGTCACAGACTAGTAAATGCCATAGGTAAACTACTGTAGTCACAGATCACAGTCATGCCTTAAAGGGGTTGTCCCGCGCCGAAACGGGTTTTTTTTTTTTTCAACCCCCCCCCCCGTTCGGCGCGAGACAACCCCGATGCAGGGAGGTAAAGAAAGCTCACCGGAGCGCTTACCTGAATCCCCGCGCTCCGGTGACTTCTCTACTCACCGCTGAAGATGGCCTCTTCCTCCGTGGACCGCAGCTCTTCTGTGCGGTCCACTGCCGATTCCAGCCTCCTGATTGGCTGGAATCGGCACGTGACGGGGCGGAGCTACACGGAGCTACACGGAGCCCCATAGAAGACTGCAGAAGACCCGGACTGCGCAAGCGCGGCTAATTTGGCCATCGGAGGGCGAAAATTAGTCGGCACCATGGAGACGAGGACGCCAGCAACGGAACAGGTAAGTATAAAACTTTTTATAACTTCTGCATGGCTCATAATTAATGCACAATGTACATTACAAAGTGCATTATTATGGCCATGCAGAAGTGTACAGACCCACTTGCTGCCTCGGGACAACCCCTTTAATGGGGCTGAGCTAAAAAGCAGCCATGCAGCAAGTAGTAAGTATAAATATAAGATAACTTTCAAGTAATCATGACCAATAGTTACTAATTTACATGTAATCTTTGAGCTCATGACTGCAAATCCTGTATTATCTCCTTTATTTTCTATGTTTTTAATACTTGCAGATAGGAACTGATGTTTTCCCTTTCTTTTACCTCTACAGTATTTTCTTTCTCAGTACTGCTCTTTTTGTGACAGTTAATCTGTTTTTTATGGCTGGGTAGACTTGAAGCAACTGTAAACATGTCTCAGACAAGAAATCATCTGAGGATTATAGCAAGAAGAGATAAGGAAGCTCCCTAATTGTTTACTTTGTTAATGGGTTTACAACTATGCCTTTCATATATCTCTGGAAGGGTCCCATCTGACCAAACTCCGGAAACACAGTGTGACATGAAAACATTTCACAAAGGTCATATTAAAGTTTAGCTATGTTCACAGTTTAAACAAAGTCTGATTTTACTTAAATGGTCACTGAACTTTCAACAAACTTGACATGAATCAATTGTACAGGTGAAATCAGAGAAAATATCCTGCACCTAACCTTTACTGTCTCAAAGCTACTGGAATCACACTTACATTGCTCAGTACTTCTCTAGAATGAACTCGATGCTGCGACTGTTTTTATGTATATAAGAAATAGTGATATGGGTGTAGGATATCTTCTTCACTTATTTTGCCTTCACCCATCAACTCAAGGAAAACTGAGGATTTGCTATAGAGCCTGCAGAGGAAAAACAGCTAAAAAATGAAGAATAAAAGTGTTGTTCCTCATGTATACACACATGACAGCTTATTCTGAAAATTCACTTAAAAGTTTGCTACACTTTATGGGGATTTTCCCCAAACTAAATTATTGAATAGTTTATTGTCAGGGGTCCGCCTCCTGGGATGGCAACTGACCCATTGAATGAAGAATTCATAGCTCTTGGATGAGTGCCGCAGCAATCTTCTGAGGAATATGATGTCATATTCAACTATCACATAGAGTTGCAATACCAGACGCAGTTGTTTTTCAAAGTAGGGGTCTTCGATAGTTTAGTTCAGGAAACCCCCTTTCCTTAATGTGGAGTTAAAGAGGTATTACAGGACATCAATATATGATTGGTGGGGACCTGCTGCTTGGATCCCCAAAGACCTGCTCATTCCTACGATCACTGTCACTACAGTCAGTGCAGGAAGCAGAAAGTGCTGACCATACTCCAGTGGTCCAGATGGGTACTACAAGCGCAACTTCTATTAAGTTAATGAAGTTTATTTGCTTGAAAGAAAAAACTGCCTCTATCTCTGTCTGTCAGCTGCTGGTCCATCACATAACCTGCATCTCAGGCGCCTTACCTGCAACTCGTTTCACATTGCCCCAAAAGGGCTAATTGGCTTCTGCCCTTGGGGTTTTTTGCCTTCCTCTGGATCAACAAAGGAGGATAGACAGGCTGGACTAGATGGACATTGTCTTCATTCAGCCTTACATACTATGTTACTATGTTACTATGCCCAATGTTGCTGTGGAAAACGCCAATGGTGATTGGGAATGAGGTGGAGACAAGTGGCATATTTCACACGATTAAAAGGGGCAGCTATTGCACTGAAAAAATGGACCATCCTGCTGGAAAGAGAAGCAATTTGGTACCACTGTTAGTAAGCAATTCGTAAGCTTGCTTGATCCACAGCAATCAACTGCTGTCTAACTTCTAGGTATGCTGACCTGACTGACTCACTTACAGATCAGTGATTTGCAAGTCTTCTAGCTGACTGTGTCAGCAATTAACTGTTTGATTCAACTGACAGGACCACACTGTGTGCCATGCAGCTTTGTATGTCAGGCAGGCTGCTCTGTCCGACCACGCGAGTGCCACCCATGCCTTCAATCCTAACTGTGTCTATGGCGTATACTCTGGGTTGCCACTCCTAGCTACATCCTAGTTTGATTCATTACCAACAGTTCCTGATGGACTCCATTGAGTTATGAGGTCCATGAGGGTCTGCCATGGTGTCTATCAATTTTGATGGTAAGCATAGTGCTGCGTGTTATGTCAAACAAGATGGAATCTGCTAAGTAGACTGCTGATGGAGCCTCCAACACAGATGTGAACACAGCAGGACTTGTTTTTATTAATGTCAGACGTAGAAATCAATATTCCATTACCTTCGTTCAACATCTTAAATGCTAAGAGTATGCAAAGAGGTTTAATGCTGATAGAACAACTACAACAGCTATGAACTAAAGCCGTAACCAATATTGATAATGCAAACTATTATGAGGATGTTACTTTTACTTATTTTATTTAGTTTAACCCTTTCCAATCCACTGTCTGACGTCTGAAGGCATTATGATTTAAGGCTGTACAGCTCCGATGTTGGAAGATGTCCGTCAGGGCTCTCTTACTGTATATTGTCAGCCTTTCTGCTGTCGGAGCCTATCCAACGTGTTACCTCATGCAGTACTGGCTTTAGCCAGCAGATAGCGCCGTTATATAATGGCAGAAAAAGAGTAAGCCCCCTAGAAAAACCAGGGTACAAATTGGATTGGAAAGAGTTAAATCCCCCAACATGTACCTGCAATGTACCCTAAAATGTGAATGCACCCTTAGCTATACATTTAAAGAGGCCAAACACATTACAAAGAAATAGATTGATGGTTGAATGATTGTTACACTGAGATAGCCACTCCAATTTTAGTCCATATTGGTCATTAGAGTACTTAAAAATGGCCGTACATGTTCAGTGTCATTAGGCAATGATCAAATGATCTTTCTGGGAACATTCTTTTAGGAAATATCTTTCATGAACTAGCTACAATCTAAGAAAATTTTAAACACAGCCTACTTCTTTCCATAGAGCCTTGTGTGGTGCAGAGTGTTAAGGCTGCAGAAATGCAGTCCTAAGCTCTTGCTCACGATCTGAAGGTTGCAGGTTCCATCCCCACGTTGTTAAGGTAGCCAGTTCAAGGTTGACTCAGCATTCAAAGGTCAGTAAAATGAGTACCCAGCTTTCTAGGGGGTAAAAAGAAAACTGGGGAAGGCCATGGCAAACCCTTCAAAACAGTCTGCCAAGAAAAAGTCATGATGTGATAACACCGAAGGAGTCAGTTAAGACTCAGCGCTCACACCAGGGGACTTTACCTACTTTTTGCCATATAATAACATTATGCATTATGCGTAAGTTTGTTGTTAAAGTTTCACCCCCTAAAAGATTGTTTTGGTTGAAATTGTCTTTTTTGATCAAATTTAATTAATGTATATCGCCACTTTAGACTATGTTTATGGGGTTGTTTTAGCAGTAGAAATGTCTTTCTATATCTCTTCCACATATTTGTCATAGGATTAGATCGATACGTCAACACTATGATAATATATGTTGAAATGTCCACTTGTAAACTTCATTTTTGATTATGTGCAGACTCTCCGGTCCAGCAGAGCAAGTAGTAATGTATGTATGAAATCTCTGAAACCCAAAGAGGGTATGTACGAATCTCCAAGGGCAAGATAGAAATAACCACTTTCAGAAGCTGAGATTATCCAGTGCTGGGAAAACAAAAACATTGTCTATGATAGCAAGAATAAATGATTCCAGAACTTCTCTTGTATATTGTTCTTACAAACATGGGTAAAAGGCACATTAATAACGCATTTCTTAAAGCTAGATTGCCAGGGTTTACCTCTTGGCTTCATCTGAGTCAAGGGGAAGCTATAATAAAAAAATTGGACTATCATTTGATATGAACAACAAAGAGAAAAAGCTGACTCCTTTAAAACACTTCTTTTGTTCCAAAAAATCCATTAAATTACTAACAGTAGGTACCGTGTAACAGGATGTCTATGCAGTACCTACCATTTGTAATTTTATGGAATTTTTGGAATAAAAGAAAAATAAAAGTAGTGTTTTAAGGAGCTGAATTTTTTTCCTTTGTTGTTGCTATTTAAACCGTTTAACTCACGGTCAGCTTGACAACCTTCAAGCCAAACCAGGGTAAATGCTACTTAAATAAAATAACTCTTGGTATTTGTATAGCGCCAACTTATTCTGCAGCGCTTTCAGGTAATTATTACTTATCACCCCCCCCCCCCACCAAGCTGTGTTCTCATTTTACCGACCTTGGAAGGATGGAAGGCTGAGTCAACCTTGAGCTGGCTACCTGAATCATGCAGGGATCAAACTTGCAACCTTCAGGTCATAGGCAAGAGCTTACACTCTACACCACACAAGGCTCATTACTAACCAGATGAAGATAATGTTGTGTTATGTATTTTGGAATTTATTATTTGATATGCCTTTACATACATATCTGTTCAGTGATGGTGGAAGACTATCCCCATTCGGTTAGCACAACATGCATTGCAACAATCTGAAACAGTAACAGTTTGAAGCATCAATTGCTCAATAGGACCTGTATTCTTCTACTTATTAACGTTTGGCACTTACTCTGGAGCAAAGGTGCACATATAATAGAAGCAGACCATGAAGCACCTATAGAGAGCCTGAAGAAGCAAGGCCCAGCTCAGCTTTGCTACAGTCTTTATTTTAATGGATATTGAAGACTAGTGCAGGGAATTCCTTTCCACAAACCCTTAAATGTTAGCAAAGAAGGGTGTGGGGAAATAACTGAATGATTCTGGAAGGATGCTACAAGTGAACAAGCCTCAATGCCTTAAGGCCTCCTTCCCACGAACGGATTTACGCCGCGTAAATCCGCGGCAAAAATCCGCTGCGTTGCCCCCTGCTATTAGGTTCTATTGAACCTAATAGCACAATGCTCACGATGCGTAATTCCACCGCGGAATTACGCACCGTGAAATCTCCCGTCCTCACCCGCAGCATGTTCTATTTGCCGCGGGTGTACGCGCTGACGGCTTCCATTGCAGTCAATGGAAGCCGTCCGTTCACGCTATCTCCCGCTGCAACCAGCGGAAGATAGCGTGAAAAAATGCTTCCCCGCCTACCGCCGCGCGTCATATGACGCGGCCGGCGCGTCACGTGACACGGCCGGCCGCGTCATGTGACGCGGTGGGCGTGTCACATGACGCGACGGCGGTGGGCGGGGAAGCGTCTTCACGCTATCTTCCGCTGGTAGGTATGGGGTCTCTGGGGGGCGCCGTGACGGGCTTCACTGCGGAATATTACGCGGCGGAGCCCGTCACGCTCGTGTGAAGCCGGCCTAAGTGGTTAGCGATGAACCTCTGTTCACCAGCATAAAAAAAAGGGAGCCCATGTTAATCAGCTTTAAAATTAGCGCATTAAACAGATATTCATTCTTTTTTCTGGTGTTACGACGGGAGCACAACAAGAGTCCAATGGGTCCCAGGACAAATTTTGGACCTGAGCCCCCATCCAACTTGTTGCTTGAATGCACAGGTCCCATTTGCATTGCTACGTTATATATCTTCCCCATTTTTCTGTTGCTCTGCTGTTTTTAATCTACTTACGAACAGGGAGCAAGTAGCAAACCTAGTGTTCTGCCAATAGTTCACTGTCCTGACTTCCTTGTCCTTTATTTTTGTGCTGCATTGTACTGTCTCTGGTCTTAGCAGAATGAAGGCAGTGGATGATCAGGCATTTAAAGACATTCTAGCCAAATGGTTAGTAAACCCACTATAATGTGTGCGTAATGTGTGCACACACACAAATACATACCCAATGCTGTAAAAGCAGGAGAGGCAAAGACTGTGGAGATCGTTATCACAGTGTCTGCAGATCTGTCAGCCTGCAAGTGCATGGGAGCTGCCTGTGAAGATATCCCCTCCCACTCTTGCTATGGAAACATCCTTGTAGCCATGTTACTATGGAAGCTCTGTACCTAATGACAGAAAGTGGATTGCAGGAATGCTGGAAGGGAGACCCCTAGTAGCAGCTATTTCAAACATGATTTGCAGTGGTAAACCAGCAATATTTTTAATGCAAATATATTACATAAATGATGATACTAACACAAGCTAGACGATGAGCATATGTTGTCTGAAAATTTTGTGCCCCTTTAAGGAGTGAAAAAACCTCACACATTTAAGGAAAGGCTTTCTTCAATTATTCATAATAGATTATGAGATATATTGCTGTCTCACTATCAATATTTCTCGGGATTGGGAGGAATTCTGTGTTGAATTTGTTGTTTTTGCAGAAGTAAGTCCATTTGGCAGGTTCTGAATGTTTGTCAGATGTGTAAACAGTAGCACTCTGTGGCTAAATGGGAAAGATTTGCGACTGAATCATTTCAAAGCTGTTAGGGAGAAAAAAAATTAATTCTGTACCAGAAATAACCGTATAGTAAGATCAACATTCTCAAGAGAATCTTGCTAGCTTAATATTTCCGTACTGAGCTCCTGCTCTCAGAGAATTCTTTCCTGTTCAAAAAGAGTGTAATGATCATTAGACATATAGTCGGCGTTTAGATTTTATAAATTGAATATCTCATATAGTTTATTATCTGTAATTGTATAAGTAAGATAATTAGAACCTGTAGTATACAGAACTGAGTAAATACTGATGTAATAAATGCAGTACTGGGATATACCAATAAGTCTACAGAAAGAGACTTTTGTAATTTCTGATGGGATAGTACTACACTGGGACATGTATGCAGAGTTTGTATTAGTTAGATTACTAGCTAGTGCTATTGTCATTTGTTATCAAAATACTATTGATGACCTGTCCGTGCGTGAGTGAGTGAGTGGGTTTGTGAGTGGCTTACATGCTTTGCTCCTGATCACATGATGGTGATGTCATCAAAGGTCCTTCATTCTCAGTGAGGGAGTTACATGCTCTGCCCCTGAACACATGACGGTGACATCACAGGTCCTGTACGCACACGGCTGCTGTCCGGCTGGGTGCTTGTTAGTATTCCATAGCAACTGAGGCCACAGTGGGTTTGTAGTCCACCTGTAATCTGCACAAGGATGCAGGACCTGTGATGACGTCACCCTCAGTATAAGCACTGGAGCGATGATCATTGGAATGATATCTGGCACTTAAGCACTCAACAGTCGTTCCATGTAAAAGGGCACTGCAAGAGAAGAAGATATCATTGATAATCTGCAGTCATTTGTTAAATATAGCAGTTGATAAATATTATTTTAAAAAGCAAGGTGTAAACTCATCTTCACTTTTATAATATGACAATTAGGTTGGGTGGGAGTCGGACTTCTGAGATACCCATTGTTGCAGAAAACCAGGGGCTCCATTTTCAGCAGGAGAGCAGGAGGAGTATGGGCTGTCTCTCTCCATACATTTGAATGGGGGTGTTGGAAGTAGACAAACATGCTCATTTGGCTAGTCCTGACAAGTCCCATTTAACTAAAATCCCATCTACATATCCAGTGGAAAAAAAAAAACCTAGGCGATTAATGGGGTTTTCCAGCACTTTGAGCATTTTTTCTAATGATGACCTATCCTTTGCATTGGTTATGAATACAGATGGAGATTCCAGTTAATCATCTGATTCCTGTCAATACAGACAGCGCAGGAAACAGGTTGCAATGCCTGTACTGCAGCAGCCAGAGTTGGCAAGTGTAGGCGCAATTCCCATCAAATTTAGTGATTAATAATTGTAATCCAATGAAAAGCATATTGTACAACTTTATTGAAGTGGCGCAGCATGCTAAGGCAGCAGAAATACAGTCCTGAGCTCTTGCTCACGACCTGAAGGTTGTGGGTTCAATCCCCGCTTGGGTCAGGTAGCCGGCTCAAGGTTGACCCATCCTTCCAAAGTCAGTAAAAAGAGTACCCAGCTTGCTAGGGGGTAAATGAATGGGGAAGGCAATGGCAAACCACCCCGTAAAAAAGTCTGCCTAGAAAATATCACGATGTGACATTACCCAACGAGTCAGTCATAACTCGGTGCTTGCACCAGGGAACTTTACCATGCCTTTTTGAAGTGGAGGAAATGCAAAAGTTAGTATGTAGTGTTTTATTTGTGCTTATATATTTAATATAAAAGAGCCTGCAGGCTTTTTCTTGCACCACACTTTGACCCCGTTGTGTGACCTTTGGTGGATGATTTTGGTGTCATTAGATTTGTGACATCCTCACCACCACCGGAAATTTGAGTTTGATACATTGAGTGACCTGTCAGGCCAGGTCAAAGTTTCTATGTTAAGTCTAGCCGAGTTGTTGTGCCCCAGCCAACAGCGCCACTAGGGAGAGTCCGGGCTCCTTCACACTGGCGAAATCAGACTTCTAAGTTGACTGTAGTGAGTTAGTGTGCAGTTTGTTGCAAACATGTAAAGCACATGGATGTGAAAATCAGCAACGTGAATGAGCCCTTGCAATTGCCTGGCACAGATCTATTCAATAAGAAAATTCATAAACTAATTAGTGGCAACGGTGGCAATTTATGTTTACAGTTCCTGAGCCTTTCAGTACAAACAAATCTACTCCCAATATTTGTCTATGGAGATTGCATGGCCATTGCTACTCACCTCGTCTGGTTCCAGATTCCAGCAATATGGGCCTCATTTATTAAAACTGACAAAACTGTTCTTGTTACCCATAGCAACAAGACTTTATAAGGCAGCTTTCACACCTACATTAGGTCTCAGTTCAGGGTTTCTATCTCTCTGCTCCATTTTTGAATGAGAGAAACAGAAATAAAACTGAAAAAAAAAGGATCCATCTGGTTCCCCATGGATTTCAATGGGGTTTGAAAAAACGTAAAGCAAATGGAAAGGATTCCCCTTATTTCCATCCCGTCAGGTTTCCGTTTTTTGGGGGGATGGAAAAATAACGCTTTTTCATCTTATCTCGTTCAAGCTGATAATTTAGATATTTTTATGGATATAAACACCAGTGCTCAGAAACCCATCAGAAAGCAATATTGATTGAGCCACTGGATTTACATGTCATGAAACAAATATGAGATTCTAGAATGCTGGGCCCTGATAATTGTAAAGGTGACATGTATTTACAGTGTTTGCTTCTAGTTATCTCGACTACTACGCTGGTTTTTATTTTGAGAGGCATGAAATGTGCATCTGGAAAAGCATGAATAAGAGGTAAAGGATGAAAAGTCTCTTTTAGGTTAAATATTACATATTGTTTCTTATAGACAGGGGTGCACTTACCTAGAATCCTATCCCCATACCATTTATAATAAGTTATGTAAAACTTCTGCTAAAACTAGGAGGGGCATCAATTATTACATTCATTAAAAAATGCGTATAAACCCCCAGTGATGGATGAAGGCAGTCAGGATTTCTATCCCTTAAAGAGGACCTGTCGAGCCATATCTTTATTGCAGCTATCACTCCGACTCCATGACATTACATTTCATTGACACTGCATGCTAGAGACCTTCTACTTGACAGTAGACCAGTGCTGGGTAAGAAAAATGGTGTTGGGGTTAGCAGAGATGTAAATGTATGCAGCCTATCCTACTTATCAGATGACGTGATAGATCTTCTTTAACCCCTTAGTGACGAAGCCTGTTTGCGCCTTAGTGACGGAGCCAAATTTTGAAAATCTGACATGCGTCGTTCAACGTGGCATAACTCCGTAAAGGCTTTACATATCCCAGTGATTCTGACATTGTTTTTTCGCCACATGTTGTACTTCATTTAGATTGTAAAAAGAGACCGATATTATTTGTGTATATTTATTAAAAGTACCAATATTGGAAAAATTTTGAAAAAATTGTCATTTTTTCACATTTTCAACCGTAATATCTCAAATATGTCCAAACATACTGTACAAATTTTTGATAAGATATGTATTTCCATCTGTTTACTTTATTCTGAATGCACACTTGAAAAACTTTTGTGTTTTTTTTAACCATTTAGAGGACGTACAAATTTAACATTACTTTTCAGCATTTTGAGGAGCACTTTGTTTTCCTGCACCAAGCCAAGTTTGCAAAGGCTCATAAGTGTCAGAATAATAGATACACCCACAAATGACCCAATTTTAAAAACTACACCCCTTATTGTATTCACTGAGGGGTGTCATGAGTATTTTGACCCCACCAGTTTTTTTCAGGAATTAGTTCAATTTAGGGGAGAAAAAATAAAATTTCATATTTTTGCAAATATGTCATTTTAAAGACATATTTTTTTCCTATAGAGCCCATGAAAATGAGGATTTACACACCAAAATGGATACCCCCATTTCTCCCGTGTTCAGAAATATACCCATTGTGGCCCTAATCTTATGTCTGGATGCATAACGGGAGCCAAAATGAAAGGAGTAGTCGGTGTCTTTCAGAACATAAATTTTGCTTGAAGGCGTTTTAGGCCCCATAGCACATTTGTAGAGCTCTTGAGTGGCCAAAACCAAAGAGAACCCCCACAAGTGACCCCATTTTGAAAACTAGACCCCTTAACGAATTTATCTAGGGGTGTACTGACCATTTTGACCCCACAGTTTTTGAATGAATTCAAGCCAAGCAAAAGGAAAAAATTGTGATTTTCATTTTTTTGTCAATTCTGTCATTTTAAAAACAGCTTTTTTTCTACAGCACACACATGAATGAAGCCTTTCACCCCAAAATGGATACCCCTCTTTCTCCCGTGTTCAGAGACATACCCATTGTGGCCCTAATCTCATGTCTGGATGCACAATGGGGCCCAAAACGAAAGGAGTAGTCGGTGGCTTTCAGAACATAGATTTTCCTTGAAGGCGTTTTAGGCCCCATAGCACATTTGTAGAGCTCTTGAGCGGCCAAAATCAAAGAGAACCCCCACAAGTGACCCCATTTTGAAAACTAGACCCCTTAACGAATTTATCTAGGGGTGTACTGACCATTTTGACCCCACAGTTTTTGAATGAATTGAAGCAAAGCAAAAGGATAAAATTGTGATTTTCGTTTTTTGGCAATTCTGTCGTTTTAAAAACTGCTTTTTTGGTACAGCACACACATGAATGAAGACTTGCACCCCAAAGTGGATACCCCTGTTTCTCCCGTATTCAGAGACATACCCATTGTGGCCCTAATCTTTTGTCTGGATGCACAACGGGGCCCAAAATGAAAGGTGTAGTTGGTGGCTTTCAGAACAGAAATTTAGCATAAGGGTGATTTAGACCCCATTGCCCTCTTGTAGAGCCCTTGAGTGGCCAAAACGACAGAGAACCCCCACAAATGATCCCATTTTGAAAACTAGACCCCCTAACGAATTTATCTAGGGGTGTACTGTGTATTTTTACCCTACAATTTTTGAATAAATCTAAGCAAAGCAGTAGGAAAAAAATTACAATTTTCATTTTTTTGGCAGTTGTATCAATTTAAAAACTGTTTTTTTTGTACAGCACACATAGGAATGAAGACTTTCACCCCAAAATGGATACCCCTGTTTGTCCCGTGTTCAGAACCATACCCCTTGTGGCCCTAATCTACTTAAAGGACGCATGGCTAGGCCTATAATGGAAGGAGCACCCGTTGGATTTTAGGGTACAACGGAATAAATTCCAGGCCCCATTGCCCACTTGTAGAGCCATTGAGCGTCCAAAACTATAAAGAACCCCCACAAATATCCCCATTTTAAAAACTAGACCCCTTAACGAATTCATCTAGGGGTGTACTGCGTATTTTGACCCCACAGTATTTGACTAAATTTCAGCAAAGCAGAAGGAAAAAATTACGATTTTCATTTTTTTTGGCAATTTTGTCAATTTAAAAACTTTTTTTTTTGTACAGTGTACATAGGAATGAAGACGTTCACCCCCAAATGGATACCCCCGTTTGTCCCGTGTTCAAAAACATACCCATTGTGGCCCTAATCTACTTACAGGACACATGGCTAGGTCTATAATGCAGGGAACACCCGTTGGATTGCAGGGCACAACTGAATACATTCCAGGCCCCATTGCTCATTTGCACGGAATAAAAATTGACTCCCTAAAATCCCCCCCCCTCCACGCCCTTTTCGACGTTCCCCAAATCTTAGATAAAAGTAATAATGTGAACTGTGTAGTATTTCCAAAGACGGGTAATTATGGAGGCTGGTTGGGATGGGCACATAGGGCAATAAAATCGGGTATCCCCCCTCCTCTCATGCTTTTTGGGGGTCATTTTTTGACCTCAGTGGCGGGGATGGGGTGTAAAAAGTGGCGTTCCGTGAGTCTCCGTAAGCTTGATGAGGTGCGGCGGTCTCACACAGAAGACGCTCAACAAGCTGCTCCTGGAACTGCAGGAAGGCGAGCGTTCCCGGGGCTTCTTGTAAATTGCGTATTACAGGTAGCGGTCTGAATAACGCCGGGCTCAGGCAGCCGTAGGTGGAATCCGCTTGTGGAGGCCCGCAGCGGATCCCAGCTGTGAGCCCGGCTGTGACCCTGCGTACGGCCGCGTAATGTACTGCGCATAACTGCGTACTTACACGGGCGGTCATGCGCAGTACACTTTTTTTTGTTGTTGTTTGTATTTCCCGCACCGTCGCTTAGCGATGACCCGGGTACTCGCAGCCCGTATGCAACGTAGTTGCGTATGGGCTGCTGGTATATCCATGACCATGGAGCACAATGGGCTCTATGTTGCGGATATCCGCGGTAAGATAGAACCTGCTGCATTCTCTTTTCTGCGAGTGGATTACACAATTCCAACCCGCTAAGCGGAATTGTGCAATCCAATGCGATTGATCTGCGTATTATCGCTAATCAAATGCATGCGGAATCCGTAATGCGTATCCGGTCATGTGAGACCGGCCAAAGGTAGATCGCTACCATTTTTTCACGTGTCCGGGCACTGTTCAACGAGGCCACCCGTCACTGCTCCAGGCTCTCTGTGACCGTTGGTCGCCGAGAGCAAGGAGATTTTACGTTTCCTGGGCTCCCTGACTCCTGCGCATGTGTCCGGTGTTTTGCCGGCGGTCGCATGTGCAGAATACGGGAAAGTTCACGGAAGAAGATTGCGTCGGGGTGCAAATATGGAGGCCTCTGGTAAAAAGTTTTATCTCCTCTCACCGATCGCATCGGTGAGGGGAGATGAACCTTCCCCTTTTTTTAACTTTTACGTGATCGCCATTATTCTTTGGATAACGGCAAACACGTGATCAGGAACCGCTCACCGCGGCCCTCCGTGAAATCTCCAGGCTCTCGGCTAAGTTTTGTAGCCAGGAGCAGGGAGATTTTAAAAAACCACGGCTTTTGCGCATGCGCCTGCCACATTGGCGACGGGCGCGTGCGCAGAAGCTGGGGTGAGGTCCGCGGATAAATCCGCAGGTCTTAGGTACGTCATTTCATCCTCCCTCACGGATATGATCCGTGGGGGGAGATGAAACGCAAGCTTTTTTTAACTTTTTAAAACTTTTTAAAACTTTTTTTTTAACTTTTTGCACTTTTTTTTTTACCTTTTACCCCTTTTTTATTTTTATTTTTTTACTTTTTGCACTTATTTTTTACTTTACATGATCACTGTCATCCATTGGATGACAGTGATCATGTCCCCAGTGACATCCCTCTGCTCTTGGCTACACATGGCAGCCAGGAGCAGAGCAATTTTGAATTCTCCGGGGCTCGAGCCCCTCTGTGCACGCGCCCGATGTCAATCATCGGGCGCGCATGCGCAGACGGGGATTTCGGGTCCCGGGACATCGCCGAGGACCGGGGGTGAGTATCTTCACCTCCCCTCATGGATCCGATCCGATCCGATCTGAAACTTTACTTTTGTTTTACTTTTTCAACTTTTTCGCGATCACCGCTATCGCAATGGATAGCGGTGATCGCGGGCCTGGGGACCGCTCACAGTGGTCCCCGGTAACACCTCCTGGTTCCCGGCTACCTTCAGGAGCCGGGAGCCAGGAGATTTTAAATTTGCCGGGGACACCCGGGCTTCTGCGCGTGCGCGTGACGTCATCGGCTGGCGCGCATGCGCAGAAGGCCGCCGGCGGGTCCGGGAGGACCAGATCTCCGGGGGACACCGCCGACAAGCCGTGTGAGTATTTTCAGCTGCTGTGATGGATCCGATCCATCATAGCAGCTGAATTACTACTTTTTTACACTGTTTTATTTACTTTTTTGCGATCGGCGCTATTCATTTTATAGCGCCGATCGCAATGCCGGGGGGGACTGCCCGCATCCTGGGATGACAGCTGTCACGTCCTCAGGCCAGTGGGCATCAATCCAAAGAGGATGCATAAAACTACGTCCTCTAGAATTAAGGCCCACTTTCTGAGGACGTAGTTTCCCGATGGGGCGGTCGTTAAGGGGTTAATACAATGGTTTTGTGAAAGGAAATGGGGTATTTGGAGCTCTATATCAGAAAAACAGTTATGACACCTAATTACTTTGTGTAGGTGTAAGGGTTGTGCTGGCTGGGATCTGTTGTATCGCATAGATTTCTAGCAGTAGAGCTCCACAGGTGTGGAAGGATTGAGCTTGGTGGGTGTGGCGTTCTCCTGCTAGTCAATCTCAACCGGTCTGGTGGCAGATAAATATCCTCCCTCTACAAGAGGAAGCTGGTTTTCCTTCACTCTATGGTTTGTTGGTTTTGCATGCCTGTACATGTGTTATGTAGGTGAACAGTGTTGTGTCCAGTGTTAATGCATGTGGCCAGACATTAGGTGTGAACAGCCCTGTTCTGTGGATAGTATGAACAGGGACTCATCCAGTGTTTGTGCAGGTGGACAGACATTAGGTGTGGATAGCCCTATTCTGTGTATATGGCGTGAACAGTTTCATGTTCTGTATGTCTGTGTAGGTGGCTAGACATGGGGAGTGAACTGTTCTGTTCTATGTGGTTGTGTGTCTGGCATGCTAACCCTAGTGTGTTGCTGTGTGATTTGTGTTCTGTGTGCCGGTCTGTTCTGGTTCCCTGTATTATTCAGGACCGAGGTTCCAGTGCAGGGCCGCCTTTATCAAGGCGATATCCTTGCTTATTAGGTAGGGTCCCGCCATTCTCCCTGCAGCTTGGGGTCAGTTGTCTTGCTAGTGTAGGGACCTGCAAGACATTGAGGAGCCTTGATTGCAGCTTATGGGCTTAAGTATTTTGGCCAATGTACGAACCAATACCTCATACTTTTATAGCTATAACATCTGCTTATGTGTACAGGTATGCATGGCAAGTGTGTGTCGTCAATCGGTTCCTGTTTGTGTCTTCTGCCAGTACATCCAGTCTGAGTCAGTTTCCTGACACTGTTCCCAGTGGTCCCTAACCCCTTCTGGGTCACGATCGTGTAGGCCAAGTCTTTGTTTGCCCACACGAATGTAATAATAGGTTCATATTCTTTAAAGTAATTATCATATTTTTCAGACTATAAGATGCACATTTTATCAGGGAAAAATCGTGCTAAATAGCTTATACACCTAATAGTCCAGAGTAACAGATACTTGATAGCACTCAGGCAGAGGGGGAGGGAAGGAGAAGCCTAGTCCAGTGAACTAACCTACAGCCTACCTTCATCTCTGGGGCCCGATACAACTGCTGTCCTGCTGTACTGTAAGTCTCCTCTTGCTGCCAAACTGGATTTGTTGCTGCACTTCTGCTGGCAGTTGCTCAGAATGAAACAGCTCGCTCCTTTGAGCAACACAGCATGGAGCAACCCTGCAGCCAGCCAATTGAGATGAAAAAGTTGAAACCGACCGATCAAGCTGCATAAGATGAAGTGGTACTGCAACCACCCAATTAAGCTGTACAGGATCTAGTGGCACAGCAACTGCCTAATCGAGCCTCACAGGATGGAGTGGCACTGCAAGTACGTGATTAAGATGCACAATATTGAGTATCCCCATACAAAGATTAGGTGAGAGCAATGGGAACACCAAGAGGAAGTGCAAGGTACAGCACTTGGGTGACAGGACTAGACAACGGTCAGACATTTTGGGAACACAGAGGGAAAACAGATTGACACCACATTGAGGAAGAGTAAGTAGAAACAACTAGTTAAGAAAAGTGAAGCAGTTAACAAATGTAACCAGTTCCTGTCCCCTTACTAGACCATGTTGCAGTAAGCTCCCCTATTAGAACTGTGTCTGATATACTTTCTAACTACTATAAGGTACAACTGACTATGAAATATGCATCCTAAATAGAGATGAGCAAGCATACTCGCTAAGGGCAATGACTGGAGCGAGCATTGTCCTTAGTGAGTACCTGCCCGTTCGGAAGAAAAGATTCAGGTGCCGGCGGGCGGGGGTCGGGGAGTGGCGGGGGGGGGGGGGGGGAACGGAGGGGAGATCTCTCTCTCCCTCTCCCCCCCCCCCCGCTCCCCCCGGCTCACTCCCGCAACTCACCGCTCACCCACGCTGGCACCCGAATCTTTTCTTCCGAGCAGGCAGGTACTCGCTAAGGACAATGCTCGCTCAAGTAATTGCCCTTAGTGAGTATGCTCGCTCATCTCTAATCCTAAACTTAAGTGCATCCGAAAAATATAGTAATTAACATCCAGAAATGTTGGTCTATGCAATAATGGTTAATGTAGTACATGTAGAGAGCTACTAAAGTAACCATTTTGCCATCCCCACTTGTGACACCAATATGCTTGGAAACCCCACTTTAAAATCATATGCTTTAACCTTATAAATTGGATAAATATTTGCAAAATCTGTGTATTTTTTGGTTCTGCATTGCAGCGTTGTGGTTATTATATATATTTTTTCCTATCTTTCAGCTTGATAATTTTCATTTTGCCATGTTTTGAGTGTTTTGAGAGTATTTCGAGAAAAATGAAAAAGGTTTGGTACTCTGTTAGCCAGTAGAGCAAAATGTGATTGTTCTCAGTAAGAGAAACCAAGTAATCTTGTAGACCTGATACCTTTTAATGGCTAACAAAAAATACATGATGTTATAGTAAGCTTTGCAACCTCTCAGGGTTCTTCATCAGCCATAATGAAATAGATCCAAAAAGGCATGCATATATATACACACATACTTATAACAAGGTACAGACATGGATGTGATGAATTTGCATTTAAAAGAATACCACAACAGGGTTAGAAGAGAAATAAATAAATACTTAAATAGTCCACTATTTAAAGATAAAGGTAAAGATGTGAAGGTTTTATAGTCCCTGAATTAGTGTTAGGGGGTCACCAGTCCTGTGTGTTATCTTTGCTATAGATTTCTCATACTTACCATTCACGAATGAATCCTCTTGAAGAATTAAACGCTTTGTTGAAAGTGTCAAAAGTTGTTATAAATCTGTACTTCCAAATTCTTCCATGGCTTCAGGATTTGAAATTGCCTTTAAGTATAATAACTTTCATATGTTTTATGATGTGTCTGTGACTAGAAGAGTGCTCAGCCATATGTAACTCGGTCTTTCTTTCTTTAATTGTGCGGCAATGCGATCTCACCCTCGCTTTCAGTTTTTGACCTTTTTCTCCAACATAAAGGCCCCCAACAGGACATTTGCTGCACAGGATCAGGTACACAACATCAGACGTGGAACATGTGAATGTTTCTGCGATCTTATAGTCCTGCTGTGTGTTGGGGATCCATATCCTGTCCACAGTCAGTATATGTGAGCAGGTCTTGTAGCTCCTTATATTACAGGGATAAGTTACTTTTTGTGTGTCAGAGGGCAATGCACTCCTGATTATAAGGTTCCTCAAATTTGGAGGTTGCCTGTAACACAGAAGGGGAGGGTCCGAGAGTTTGGTTTTCAGATGGTCATCCTTGTGTAGGGTATGATGGAGTTTCTTTGCAGTTTTCTTTAGTATCTCTAGCTGGGAATTGTAGGTCACTACTAGAGGTACAAAATCATTTCCTTGCTTCTTTGTGTATTGGAGTAGTTGATTCCTGGGTAACCTGATCACTCTGATGATTTGGTCATTAATTGAGGTGGGATGGTAACCCTGATTTACAAATGTCCTTTTAAGATATCATAGATGTTCCTCTCTGTCTGTTGGGTTGGAGCAGATCTGGTTGTATCTGATCGCCTGGTTGTAGACAATGGACTTTTTGATGTGTTTGGGATGGAAACTGTCCCATCTGAGGTATGTGGGACAATAAATATGTTTTCGGTACAGGGATGTCTGTATTGAACTGTTTGAAATATTTATGGTGGTGTCCAAAAAGTTGATTTCAGTATATGAGTAGCTTAATGTCAAATTTATGGTGGGGTGGAATTAATTGAATCTCTCATGGAATTTTATTAGTGCTTGTTCGGTGTTGGTCCAGATGATTATGATATAATCAATGTAGCAGAAGTAGGCCAATGGTTTGCTGGAGCAGGAGGCCAGAAAGTCACTCTACAGTTTTGCCATGAAAAGACTGGCATATTGTGGTGCCATTTTACTACCCATGGTGGTTCCGGTGAGCTGCAGGAATATCTCTTTGCCAAAGAGTGACTGTGTGTGAGAAGGAATCTTGTGAGTTGTACACAGGATTCAGAGGCAACCCCAATGGGCCTCAAGGTGTGCATGGCATGCAGTCAGTCCATCTTTGTGTGGGATTTTGGAAATTAAAGATTCCATATCCATGGTGGTCAGGATGGCACCTACAGGGAGGGGACTTACAGTTGACAGTTTGTTCAGTAGGTCTGTGGAGTCCTGCAAGTAGCTGGTTGTGTTTCTCACTAGATTCCTTCAGTGAGGGTTCCCACACCTGAGATAATTGGCCTCTCTGGGTTGCCAGCTTTGTGTAGTTTTGGAAGCATGTAGAATGTTCCAATGCTGGGTTTCTCAATATCAAGTCCAAAAGTTTTGTGGAGCCCACAGACAGGCTTTTGACGACCCATCTCAATTCCTTCACATATTTTTAAGTCAGGTCTTGATCCATTTTAGTGTAGTATCTGGTGTCCATCAGCTGTCTGTCTGCTTCTTTCTTGTAGTTTGATGTATTCATGTTCTGTTTTGTCAAGCGTTTTAGTAGGACAGAATGTCAAGTCCCCTGGAGAGAGCTCCACATTAGTGGGATTGTGAGATGACAGATTGATAACACAGCTGGTTTTACCTGTGTCTGTGTCTTGTTGGGGGTTCTGTCCTATCCTGCCAGATTCAGGGTGTTATAGATAAGTGTTTGGGTACAGGCCTGCTTTGAGTCAAAGTCTTTGGAGAAAAATGAATTAATGCTGTGCCAAATGACACACTCTGCCCTGTTACATCTACATAGCTTTGCTTGCACTTATGGCTCTTTCATACCAGCTTATTTGTCTGTAATACAGATCTGAAATATGGATGCATCATGTGTGGCAAAGTGGTGCACAGAATGGCCTGCAGGGGGCTGTAAACAGGCCTTCTTTGCACTAGAAGTTGTACTAATCAGCAAGGATAGCTGTACAGGTATGTCTGGATGAGCTAAAATCTCCAGACACATTTAGTCCCAGGTTGAAAGCCAGAATGAGAGGCTTTGGTAGCAGAATCAGGAACCTAGAGCCTGAGGTCCGGTGTGAACCAGACTAGGGTCCGTCATGTGTCTGACAGTCAAGGATGCCCTCTAGACATCCCGGGTGGGGGATTGTGATGGGGAGCCTGTAGGTTGGAAACCCTGAAGCTGTATTATGTTCCAGTACGTGTTTGTTGTGTGTGAAATAAACTGGTGGAAGCCAGAATTTGAAGTAATTTGGTGGTCCTGAGCCTTGATGCGTTTGGTGCCAACCCTCTTAAATGGAGAAGATTGCAATCCCAGAGAGTGAGTAACCCCCAGGTTGCCACATATGGTACAAGATGCATCAGCATATCCTTAGGTTTATATTTGTATTTTAATTCATTGGTATTTTTCTGTATTTTGCAAAAATTGATCCATTTTTTGCACAATAGAAAATACCAGTGATTAAAATATGGATGCAAGTGCAGATGCAATGTGGAGGATGCAATATGGATGCATCTATATTTTAATCGACTTCAATGGGTGTATTACATCCATAAAATGGGTGAAACTAGTGTATGCATGTTCTTAAGATGGGTGCGTACTTTCTTTGCCTATGTAAATAGATTCGTGGACTTTCATTTGCTCAGTGTTACAGTTTGCAAAACAGATTAAACATAAATTTCAAATCCGCTGGTTTGAAGGAAGCCTTACATGTAATTTCGAACACATGAATTGTTACTAGTGGATTACCATTTGTAATTGAATACATAGTGCGATGATTGTATCTATATTTAATAAAACCGGTTGCTTGTATTCTAGGTTTGACGTGTAACAATTTCTGATCAGTATGTATAAATATTAATAGAGTGTTACTAATAGAAGTTATCTTAATGATCTCCTAACCAATAACACTGTCTCTTTGTTCCAGAATTATTCAATTCTGCATGTTATCCTGGTCATCTAGGCTATTTACACACTGGATGCCAACAGACAGGAATTTCCACAATTGACAATTTATGAGAAGGAACTACATTTACTTCCATGTTATGTGTTCTCTTGTCATCTTGTTGGCATTTGCTCTTGCAAATGTTTTCACAAGGAAATATTAATCGTAGTAGTTTCATTACATCCTATACTTGTTTTCAGAATGTCACTAGAACAGAGTTAGAAAGCCAAAGATCTTTCACTGATATTGTACCTTAGGCTTTGTTCCCACGAGCGTATGTCAGCCCGCCGTTTTCACGGTCGGCCGATGTATGCTGTGATCTGATACATTGGATTCCAATGCATTCCCACGACCTAAAAGCGCCTGGCCGGCCAATATAGCGCCAGGCGTTTTTACGTCAGGCCCAAAAGATAGTCCTGGAACTATCTTTTGGGCCGGAATATGTTGGCCACTGCATGGGCTCCTATGGGAGCCAATTACAGTGGCCGGAGAAGGGAGGTGGGAGGGAATTTAGCAGCGTGATTGCAATGGGAGGGGGCGGAGCTAATCGCTGTCCCGTCCTGCCTCTACCCATTGCTGACTGCGGACAAGAGGTGGGGAGGGGGCGGGAGCTTAGCTCTGCCCCGTCCTCCCCTCCCTTTGAATATAGCCAGAGGGGAGGAGAGAGGAGGTGATCCGGCGAGTGGGAGGGAAGGGGAAGGGGCAATGGCATGGCAGCCTCGGCGTATATGCGCTGGGGCCCACGCTGTCTGAACGGGGGCACAAATGTTAGATTTGTGTGCTCGTTCACAAGTTTTTACTTCTCAGATCGTAGACTATATCGGCCAGCCATGAAAACGGCAGCCGATATACACTCATGGGAATAAAGCCTTTGGATTACTAAAATAGTCATTTCTTTAAGTATGCTAACTTGCCCTGATGTAGCCAAGCTTAACATGACTTTTAATATATTAAGATAACTTCCTGTGCCACAGTCTATTTACCCTTTCAACTGCTTTACAATGGATTTGGTTGTGTTTAATTAGAACAATAGCTCTTTAATGTCCTAAAACAACTTGTTGAAGAAAGCTATCACAGTCATATTAAATGAGGCTACATTGGTATGATGCAAGATATATTCAATGCTGTAATTACCCTAGTGCAGCAAAATTGTAGGAGCACTTTACTATATATCAGTGGTGTGTTTATTTGAAATTATCATTAGGGCGAGTCTGATGACAATGTATAATGACTAATGTGTATATATTTGGTGTAAGCTGTTAGGTCTTTTTGGCCTCCTGCACAAAAGCGGGTCAGACCCCGCATGCAGGATTTCTGCAGAGGAGTTCAACCTGGAGCCTGGCTGGGTACTCCTGCGTACCTGTCCGAAATCTTATGCGAACGCTGTGGATGTGCCCACCGACACTCTGTCGTGCATGTGCAGTAGGCGCCGGCGCTCTGCAATGACGCGTATCCCGCAATACTTCTGCAGTGCTCAATGCAGAAGTGCCGCTGAACTGATGGCTTCCATTGACTTCAATGGAAGCCAACCATGTGCATCCTGCACAAAATCGCAGCATGCTGCGATTTCTCACCCGCGAGCGGAAAATCGCAAATGATTTCAGCTCGTGGGCAGGAAATCACGTTTTGCCACAGGATGCTATTTCACAATGCACATCCGCCCGTGTGCAGGAGGCATTACTGTCCAAAATCTTTAATTGCACAAAGCAGCTCTGAGGGTTGCTCTCACCCTTGGAGATGAGTGCCATATTTGTCCCATAAAGCTAATCAAACTGATTTCGATAGGAAGCCAGATGTAAGGTGAACAAGTTTAAATCGTCCTCTTCACACGATGCGGCTGTGTGAACAGACGAGAAAATGCTAATTTCTTTTGGAATTAGATTGCTGTGATTCTTTGACGCAATGCGACCTGCGTGAAAACACATTGCTCGTGTGCAAGGGGCCTAAGAATTCATTGGGCTTGCCCCTTGTTACCTGGCTGCCTAGTCTTAGGCCAATGATTTTCTTAATGGACTAATAGGTGGGTACATACTTGAGTTCCTGGGTAGAAAGTATAAAAAGTCATGCTGAACAATTGGACAGTGTCTCATTGGAGGAGAGCAGTGTTGCAGCTGGAATATGTGCCATTTTCTATCCACCTTCAGAAAGACTTTAGAATATCCTTCTAGGTTTCTGTATCTTTCTCCATTTTATTTTAACAACTGTTTTGCATCTATTGTATGGCCTTTTTATTTTGCCTTCTTTTTACCTTTTTATAGGCACTGCATTTTTTGTATTAAAGTCTAAAAACAAGTTTGGCCCTTGTTTCTTGGATAGTTAGCTTAGATAGCGTTAAAGAGAATCTGTCGCTATCTTTTTGCATCCCTCTCTGAGAGCAGCATAAGGTAGTGACTGTCACACTGATTACAGGGATAAGTCTGCTGTATTTATCTCTGCAGTAGTTTGGGACAAATTTGCATTTTATTAGTAGCAGCCAGACTGAGTACTAGTCCTGGATATTCATGAGCTGCACCTAACGCCACTCATCCCACCTTCCAACCTATTATTGACAGCTGTCTCTATACACAGTCATCAGTGGCTAGAGGGTGTGTTAAGGCCCATTTACACACACAGATATCTTTGAAAATACTGAAAGATCAGTAATCATTTTGCATAAAGTACTAAAAGGCACTAATTGCTATCAGCACCTTATTAGCTTAATTTGCATGCAAATGAGCTTCTGGGAGCTGTTACAAAACTCAGCAGGAGGTCTGAGCTCTGTTATTAGCTCCATTGTCCAGGCACGGGCTCCCCACGGAGAATTCAGCACCATGTACAGCAGACACAGCCTGCAGTCCTGCTTATCAGCTGTTCTGCTGAAGGAGGGTTTTCAAGCAGAAATGAAAACCGTTGTTTGGCCAAACAGTGAAAGACGGGCACAATTAGACACAACAATTATCGCTCAAAAGACAGCTTTTGTGGCTGAATTGGCCTGCCATGCGTTCATGACTTTTATTTAGCCTCCCAACTTGGCTACTGGATGGAACTGGTCAAGCCTGTGAAAGATAGGCTCCTGTGTCTTCTAGATGAAAAATCATACAGGGCCACTCTCCTTGAGGACCAGTGGCTTCCAAAAAAGAACATTTATAGATCTGAAGGATTCAACCCTCTTTTGAGGGGACCCTGCGAGACCTAGGACAGGTTGAGAGAGGACCTAGCACCTAAACTATCCCCGATCACCCCTTTGCGCACACTGTACAAACTCATGGGCAGTGCATCGGACCCCTGCACAGCAAACTTCTGGTCAGTGTTTGCAGATAGGACTATTAAAGACCTACAACTGCTAGCACATAAGAGTCCGCTGACTGCTTTTCAATCCCTTGCGCCAACTCAAGCTCTCTCTTTCCTACAGTCGGCTCATGTGACCAGAGTGTTTGGGGATTTTCTGGGGACATACTAGACCCCTCTCCCTCTTTGAAACACTTTATTTCCCCATCAGTACTATATAAACCCGCCTTTCTCTTCTCTTGGGAGAGAGAACTGAACATTTCTCTTTCACAGAGTGACATTGAGGTTGTTCTGAAAACGGCTTACTGCATTCTCTCACAGGAGGCACACTATAAGCTTCTGGTGAGGTGGTACAGCACTCCACTTTGGCTTCACGATCACAACCTGGCAGTTCATAATAAATGTTGGAGATGTGACAGAGGAATAGGCCCATATCGTCATTTTTGGTGGGACTGCCAGATACTGCATCCCTTTTTTAGTAACGGGGGGTGTGCACTGGGAAAAATCTCCCCAAAACTTAGCATAACTCCCAAGATTCCTTTCCTCTGGAGGCCTTCCTTTGTCTTCCACCCTCTTAAACATAAATTGGTTACTCTCCTGATCGATGCGGCTAAAGCGCTTATTCCAACGCTATGGCTACAAAAAACACCCCCGACCCTCACCCAATGGGGACACAAAGTAGACTTGGTCTAACACCTGGAAGAGCTATCCAGTTGGTCTAGGGGTACCCATAACAAGTTTCTTCAAATATGGAGCCCACGGCGTAGTCTGAGAGATGAGCTCTAGGCCCTCGGTTTCCTGGGTGGTGGACGGGGTGAGACGGGGTTTCATTCTGGGTTCAATACAGTCTTAGTTGTGTGTCCTATTTTTTCGCCATTTGGTGATACCATTACACTGACTATCTATGTTACTCATTTCAATGTGCATGTTCTGATGTATCTTATGAAAAACTTTAATAAAAGTCTGATTAAAAAAAAAAAAGACAGCTTTTGAGCGAATTTTGAGCGATAATCGTTGTGTCTAAATGGGCCTTTTGGCAAGGTTAGCTGCTGCTCATGAATATCGAGGGCTAATCCTGTAGTTGTCAATGTATGTGCTGCTACTGATAACATGTTTCTCCTAAAGTTTCTCCTAGAGATAAATACAGCAGACATATCACTTCTGCTCTCAGAGAGGACAGTAAAAATATGGTGACAGATTCTCTATAACTCTTTGACTGCTAGAGAGCCTTATGGCACCGTGTTCTAGAAGCAAGAGTTTGAGGTGTATGGACTCTGTTAGGATTCCATTTGAGCATAAATTACATCCCGAGTAAAAGGTGAGTGCAAGAGTGAGTAAGATAGATCAGTAGTTGCACCCATATCACGTAATAGGAGAGTACGTATATGACTGCAAGTAGCACTTAGTATTACAAGCAAAATTAAGTATATTTTAAACTATATGATAATTAGAGATGAGTGAGCACCAAAATGCTTGGGTGCTCGTTACTCGGGACAAAATTTTCGCAATGCTCGAGGGTTCGTTTCGAATAACGAACCCCATTGAAGTCAATGGGCGACCCGAGCATTTTTGTATTTCGCTGATGCTCGCTAAGGTTTCCATGTGTGAAAATCTGGGCAATTCAAGAAAGTGATGGGAACGACACAGCAACGGATAGGGCAGGCGAGGGGCTACATGTTGGGCTGCATCTCAAGTTCACAGGTCCCACTATTAAGCCACAATACCGGCAAGAGTGGGCCCCCCCCCCTCCCAACAACTTTTACTTCTGAAAAGCCCTCATTAGCATGGCATACCTTAGCTAAGCACCACACTACCTACAACAAAGCACAATCACTGCCTGCATGACACTCTGCTGCCACTTCTCCTGGATTACATGCTACCCAACCCCCCTCCCCCCTGCACGACGCAGTGTCCACAGCGCACACCAAACTGTCCCTGCGCAGCCTTCAGCTGCCCTCATGCCACACCACCCTCATGTCCATTTATAAGTGCGTCTGCCATGAGGAGGAACTGCAGGCACACACTGCAGAGGGTTGGCATGGCTAGGCAGCGACCCTCTTTAAAAGTGGTGGGGCGATAGCCCACAATGCTGTACAGAAGCAATGAGAAATATAATCCTGTGCTACCGCCATCAGGAGCTGCACACGTGGGCATAGCAATGGGGAACCTATGTGCCACACACTATTCATTCTGTCAAGGTGTCTGTATGCCCCAGTCAGACTGGTAATATGTACCTTAACAGTAACCGCGTTGGTGGTAATGTGGTGGTGACTGCGGACCTAGTAGCGCGGTTGTATTTTGTTGGTTTTCGGAATGTGGCCAGGATTAAGTGGGCCGTGGCGGGGGGATGGTGGGGGGGCTCTCTTGTTGTGTCGGTAAAGGTGAAATTCTTGGACTGCCACCAGACGAACCAATGCAAAGGCATTTGCCAAGAATGTTTTCATTGTTGGAGGAGGAGGGGGATGTTTTTGAGGCACTACGTGTCCTCTCCACGTGTCCGTGGTTATATGCACCTTAACAGTAACCGCGTTGGTGGTAATGTGGTGGTGACTGCGGACCTAGTAGCGCGGTTGTATTTTGTTGGTTTTCGGAATGTGGCCAGGATTAAGTGGGCCGTGGCGGGGGGATGGTGGGGGGGCTCTCTTGTTGTGTCGGTAAAGGTGAAATTCTTGGACTGCCACCAGACGAACCAATGCAAAGGCATTTGCCAAGAATGTTTTCATTGTTGGAGGAGGAGGGGGATGTTTTTGAGGCACTATGTGTCCTCTCCACGTGTCTGTGGTTATATGCACCTTAACAGTAACCGCGTTGGTGGTAATGTGGTGGTGACTGCGGACCTAGTAGCGCGGTTTTATTTTGTTGGTTTTCGGAATGTGGCCAGGATTAAGTGGGCCGTGGCGGGGGATGTTTTTGAGGCACTATGTGTCCTCTCCACGTGTCCGTGGTTATATGCACCTTAACAGTAACCGCGTTGGTGGGAAATGGCCTCACCGCCATCATGTCTTTGGGAAGCCTCTGTTTCCACACCCCAGAGACATACCATTAGCAGCGGTATAGGCAGAGCCCATAATTCGTAACATTTCAGCCGTAGCATTAGGACAGGCCCCACTAACATATCACTAGCAGCATTATAGGGGGAGCACAGTATTAGTTCCATTTCAGTAATAGTAGCACTCAAGACAGGCCCCAGTAACAATTCCGAAGCAGCAGTATAGTGGGAGCGCAGTCTTCGTTTCATTTCAGTAATAGTAGCACTCAAGACAGGCACCAGTAACAATTCCGAAGCAGCAGTATAGTGGGAGTGTAGTCTTCGTTCCATTTCAGTAATAGTAGCACTCAAGACAGGCCCCAGTAACAATTCCGAAGCAGCAGTATAGAAGGAGCATAGTCTAAGTTCCATTTAAGTAATAGTAGCAGCCTACACAGGCCCCAGGAACAATTCCGAAGCAGCAGTATAGTGGGAGCGCAGTCTTAGTTCCATTTCAGTAGCTGCAGTATAGCCAAGGCCCAAGTTACATTTATGTAGCTAAAGTGTAGGCCAACCCCACACACCTTTCTGTACCATGAGTGCAGGCGAAGAACATAGAAATTGCTATGATTACACTGTAGGTGAGGGCCCCAAAAAATTGGTGTACCAACAGTACTAATGTACCTCAGTAAAAATTGGCCATGCCCAACCAAGATGGCAGGTGAAACCCATTAATCGCTTTGGTTAATGTGGCTTAAGTGGTAACTAGGCCTGGAGGCAGCCCAGTTTAACGAAAAATTGTTTCAAGTTAAAGTTCCAACGCTTTTAAGAGCATTGAAACGTATAAACATTTTTTAGAAAAATTAGATGAGTGAGCCTTGTGGCCCTAAGAAAAATTGCCCGTTCAGCGTGATTACGTGAGGTTTCAGGAGGAGGAGCAGGAGGAGGAGGAGGAATATTATACACAGATTGATGAAGCAGAAATGTCCCCGTTTTGGATGGTGAGAGAGAACGATGCTTCCATCCGCGGGTGCAGCCTACGTATTGCTTAGGTATCGCTGCTGTCCGCTGGTGGAGAAGAGAAGTCTGGGGAAATCCAGGCTTTGTTCATCTTGATGAGTGTTAGCCTGTCGGCACTGTCGGTTGACAGGCGGGTACGCTTATCTATGATGATTCCCCCAGCCGCACTAAACACCCTCTCCGACAAGACGCTAGCCACAGGACAAGCAAGCACCTCCAGGGCATACAGCGCTAGTTCAGGCCACGTGTCCAGCTTCGACACCCAGTAGTTGTAGGTGGCAGAGGCGTCACGGAGGACGGTCGTGCGATCGGCTACGTACTCCCTCACCATCCTTTTACAGTGCTCCCGCCGACTCAGCCTTGACTGGGGAGCGGTGACACAGTCTTGGTGGGGAGCCATAAAGCTGTCCAGGCCCTTAAAGACTGTTGCACTGCCTGGGCTGTACATGCTGCTCGATCTCCGCACCTTCCCTGCTACCTGGCCCTTGGAACTGCGCCTTCTGCCACTAGCGCTGTCGGATGGGAATTTTACCATCAGCTTGTCCGCCAGGGTCCTGTGGTATAGCAACACTCTCGAACCCCTTTCCTCTTCGGGAATGAGAGTGGGAAGGTTCTCCTTATAGCGTGGGTCGAGCAGTGTGTACACCCAGTAATCCGTAGTGGCCAGAATGCGGGTCACGAGAAAGGCATCCTAACATGAAGTCAGCCATGTGTGCCAGGGTACCTGTATGCAACACATGGCTGTCCGCACTAGGAAGATCACTTTCAGGATCCTCCTCCTCCTCCTCAGGCCATACACGCTGAAAGGATGACAGGCAAGCAGCACGGGTACCCTCAGCATTGGGCCAAGCTGTCTCTTCCCCCTCCTCCTCATCCTCCTCATGCTCCTCCTCCTCCTCAACGCGCTGAGATATAGACAGGAGGGTGCTATGACTATCCAGCGACATACTGTCTTCCCCCGCCTCTGTTTCCGAGCGCAAAGCGTCTGCCTTTATGCTTTGCAGGGAACTTCTCAAGAGGCATAGCAGAGGAATGGTGACGCTAATGATTGCAGCATCGCCGCTCACCATCTGGGTAGACTCCTCAAAGTTTCCAAGGACCTGGCAGATGTCTGCCAACCAGGCCCACTCTTCTGTAAAGAATTGAGGAGGCTGACTCCCACTGCGCCGCCCATGTTGGAGTTGGTATTCCACTATAGCTCTACGCTGCTCATAGAGCCTGGCCAACATGTGGAGCGTAGAGTGCCACCGTGTGGGCACGTCGCACAGCAGTCGGTGCACTGGCAGATGAAACCGATGTTGCAGGGTGCGCAGGGTGGCAGCGTCTGTGTGGGACTTGCGGAAATGTGCGCAGAGCTGGCGCACCTTTCCGAGCAGGTCTGACAAGCGTGGGTAGCTTTTCAGAAAGTGCTGAACCACCAAATTAAAGACGTGGGCCAGGCATGGCACGTGCGTGAGGCTGCCGAGCTGCAGAGCCGCCACCAGGTTACGGCCGTTGTTACATACGACCATGCCCGGTTGGAGGCTCAGCAGCGCAAGCCAGCGGTCGGTCTGCTCTGTCAGACCCTGCAGCAGTTCGTGGGCCGTGTGCCTCTTATCTCCTAAGCTGAGTAGTTTCAGCACGGCCTGCTGACGCTTGCCCACCGCTGTGCTGCCACGCCGCGCGACACCGACTGCTGGCGACGTGCTGCTGCTGCTGACACATCTTGATTGCGAGACAGAGGTTGCGGAGGAGGAGGGTGCGTTAGTGGAGGAAGCATACACCGCCGCAGATACCAGCACCGAGCTGGGGCCCGCAATTCTGGGGGTGGGTAGGACGTGAGCGGTCCCAGGCTCTGACTCTGTCCCAGCCTCCACTAAATTCACCCAATGTGCCGTCAGGGAGATGTAGTGGCCCTGGCCGCCTGTGCTTGTCCACGTGTCCGTTGTTAAGTGGACCTTGGCAGTAACCGCGTTGGTGAGGGCGCGTACAATGTTGCGGGAGACGTGGTCGTGCAGGACTGGGACGGCACATCGGGAAAAGTAGTGGCGACTGGGAACTGAGTAGCGCGGGGCCGCCGCCTCCATCATACTTTTGAAGGACTCCGTTTCCACAACCCTATACGGCAGCATCTCAAGGCTGATAAATTTGGCTATGTGGACGGTTAACGCTTGAGCGTGCGGGTGCGTGGCGGCGTACTTGCGCTTGTGCTCAAACACTTGCGCTAGCGACGGCTGGACGGTGCGGTGCGAGACATTGGTGGATGGGGCCGAGGACAGCGGAGGTGAGGGTGTGGGTGCAGGCCAGGAGACGGTAGTGCCTGTGTCCTCAGAGCGGGGTTGGATCTCAGTGGCAGGTTGGGGCACAGGGGGAGAGGCAGCGGTGCAAACCGGAGGCGGTGAACGGCCTTCGTCCCACCTTGTGGGGTGCTTGGCCATCATATGTCTGCGCATGCTGGTGGTGGTGAGGCTGTTGGTGGTGGCTCCCCGGCTGATCTTGGCGCGACAAAGGTTGCACACCACTGTTTGTCGGTCGTCAGGCGTCTCTGTGAAAAACTGCCAGACCTTAGAGCACCTCGGCCTCTGCAGGGTGGCATGGCGCGAGGGTGTGCTTTGGGAAACACTTGGTGGATTATTCGGTCTGGCCCTGCCTCTACCCCTGGACACCGCACTGCCTCTTGCAACCTGCCCTGCTGCTGCCCGTGCCTCCCCCTCTGAAGACCTGTCCTGTGTAGGCGTTGCACACCAGGTGGGGTCAGTCACCTCATCGTCCTGCTGCTCTTCCTCCGAATCCTCTGTGCGCTCCTCCCTCGGACTTACTGCCCTTACTACTACCTCACTGCAAGACAACTGTGTCTCATCGTCATCGTCCTCCTCACCCACTGAAAGGTCTTGAGACAGTTGCCGGAAGTCCCCAGCCTCATCCCCCGGACCCCGGGAACTTTCGAATGGTTGGGCATCAGTGACGATAAACTCCTCTGCTTGGAGAGGAACCACTGCTGCCCAATCTGAGCAGGGGCCCGAGAACAGTTCCTGGGAGTCTGCCCGCTCCTGAGCATGTGTCATTGTAGTGGAGTGAGGAGGCTGGGAGGAAGGAGGAGTAGCAGCCAGAGGATTTGGATTTGCAGCACTGGACGGCGCAGAACTGTGGGTGGATGATAGCTTGCTCGAAGCACTTTCTGCCATCCACGACAGGACCTGCTCACACTGCTCATTTTCTAATAAAGGTCTACCGCGTGGACCCATTAATTGGGCGATGAATGTGGGGACGCCAGAAACGTGCCTCTCTCCTAATCGCGCAGCAGTCGGCTGCGATACACCTTGATCAGGAGCTCGCCCTGTGCCCACACCCTCACTTGGGCCTACGCGTCCTCGGCCACGTCCACGTCCTCTAGGCTTACCCCTACCCCTCAGCATGCTGTATTACCAGTGATTTCCCAGGCAGGAAATAAATTGGCGCAAGCCTGCAGGACAAATACAATTTTTCCCTTTTTAGGAAACGGAGGGCCCACTGACTATATTCAATCAGATAAGATATGTGTTGCACAGAAATGCAGTTATATGAAGTGCAGCAGAGCAGTTACTTTTCCCAGGCAGGAAATAAATTGGCGCAAGACTGCAGGACAAATACAATTTTTCCCTTTTTTGGAAACGGAGGGCCCACTGACTATATTCAATCAATAATATATGTCTTCTGGCCCTGCCTACACAATTCTCTCCCTGTAGTATTACTGCAAGGCGCAATGCTCTGCAGACAGACGATTTTGAAAAGAAAAAAATATGCAACACTGCTAACAGCA
The DNA here is from genome assembly GCF_035609145.1 of Eleutherodactylus coqui. Taxonomy (NCBI): domain Eukaryota; kingdom Metazoa; phylum Chordata; class Amphibia; order Anura; family Eleutherodactylidae; genus Eleutherodactylus; species Eleutherodactylus coqui. Next base: position 77,194,654 of record NC_089838.1, on the reverse strand, counting down.
GTCTGCACAGTACTGCACACGGATAGATGTGGCCCTAAGAAGGACCGTTGGGGTTCTTGAAGCCTACACTCACTCCTAACACTCTCCCTACCTAACCACCACTTCTGTCCCTGTAGTATTACTGCAAGGCGCAATGCTCTGCAGACTGCCGATTTTGAAAGAAAAAAAAATTTGTGCAACACTGCTAACAGCACCCTCCACAGTACTGCACACGGATAGATGTGGCCCTGAGAAGGACCGTTGGGGTTCTTGAAGCCTACACTCACTCCTAACACTCTCCCTACAGCAGCACCAGCAGCAGCACTTTCCCTCAGCTAACTCACAAGGCATCTGAGGCGAGCCGCGGGAGGGGCCGACTTTTATACTCGGGTGACATCTGATCTCCCCAGCCACTCACAGCAGGGGGGTGGTATAGGGCTTGAACGTCACAGGGGGAAGTTGTAATGCCTTCCCTGTCTTTCTATTGGCCAGAAAAGCGCGCTAACGTCTCAGAGAGGAAACTGAAAGTAACCCGAACACCGCGTGGTGCTCGTTAAGAGTAACGAGCATCCCGAACACCCTAATATTCGCACAAATATCAAGCTCGGACGAGTACGTTCGCTCATCTCTAATGATAATGAAAACTTTTTAAAAAGTATATTCACTGCAAGTTCTGCTACTTATATGCTGCAGACAGGTAAAAAAAAGTTTTGTACAATAAGGTTCAGGTGTTGTCAGAACATTGCATCATGCCAGCAAGAGATTAAAATAGAGCAACAATCCATCCAGAGATGCAACACAGACTTTTAATCACTCAGCTTCATAAATTGCTATCCATAGGAATGCATTAACTTTATTGAAAGTACACCGTGGTTGAATACTTTATATCACTACGGTACTAGACAGGATTTCTAAGCAATTTTGAAATATGGTAGATACTAGATACCTTTTTAATCCATAGAGTAATATATTCACTCATACAAAGTTATAAGTTGTTTCTCCAGTGTAGAATTAGCCTTAATTGGTCTACACCATCACATAAAGTTGCAGTCAAATATAATTATTCTCTAATGGCAAAAGTTGAAGGTACTCATTTGACCATTGCAAAACCATCAGTAAAAACTGTGTACAGGGCCATGGCCATAGTGACTGTTCAATGGCACACTGTGCCTCTACATTTCCATACTATGGACTACAATGAAACATGCCATGCTTATTTTTCTCTAATATCCCATTTGAGGGCTCTGTCACACGGCTGTAGGCATTTTTCCACGCACCCACCGGCGCCGTAAAAACGCGTTAACGGGTGAACAAATCTAACGTTTGTGCGCCCGTTCAGACAGCACAGCCACAGAGCATATAGGCTGAGCCCGCAATGCCAATGGGCGTGGAGAGATAGCTTAGCTGTCTCCCCTTCCTTCACTCTCGCCCATCCACACTGTCTGCTTGCAATGGGAGGGGGCGGGACAGATGCGGAGCTAAGCTCCCACCCCTTGTTTCCAGCCAGCAGTGGTAAGGGGCAGGATGGTGTGGAGCTTAACTCCGCCCCCACTCCCTCTCATTGCAAATAGCCGGAGGGGAGGAGAGAGGGGAAGGAGTTTAGCAGTCATGCTGCTAAACTTCCTCCCACTTTCCTTCTCCAGCCGCTCTCATGGGCTCCCATAGGAGCCCATGCAGCGGACGACGTATTCCAGGTGGAAAAATAGTTCCAGGACTATCTTCTCGGCCTCGTGTAAAAGCGTCCGGCGCTATATTGGCCCTGGCGACCGGGCGCTTTTACGCTGCGGGAATACGGCCATGTAATTTGATGCATTGGAATCGAATGCATCAGATTGTAGCGTATATCGGCCGGCCATGAAAACGATATACGCTCATGTGAAAGAGCCTTGAATGTGAGAGAAAAACTCTCTATGTCTCTGTGTTAAAATGGTTGTCCAACAAATGAAGTTATCCTCTACCCGCAAGACAACTATCTGACTGTTAGGGAGCCATCTGTTGAGACTGGAGATGAGCGAACGTACTCGTCCGAGCTTGATGCTCAGGCGAATATTAGCGTGTTCGGGATGCTCGTTACTCGTAACGAGCACCACGCGATGTTCGGGTTACTTTCATTTTAATCTCTGAGACGTTAGCGCGCTTTTCTGGCCAATTGAAAGACAGGTAAGGCATTACAACTTCCTCCTGTGTTGTTCCAGCCCTATACCACCCCTCTGCTGTGAGTGGCTGGGGAGATCAGATGTCACCCGAGTATAAAAATCGGCCCCTCCCGCGGCTCGCCTCAGATGCCGTGTGAGTTAGCTGAGGGAAAATGCTGTTCTATTGGAGTTGCTGTAGGGAGAGTGTTTGTAGTGAGTGTAGGCTTCAAGAACCCCAACGGTCCTTCTTAGGGCCACATCTACGTGTGTGCAGGCTGCTGTTAGCAGTGGAGAAATTTTTTTTTTCTCAAAATCGGCAGTGCAGAGCATTGCACCCGGCATTAGGGACAGAAGTGGTGCTGAGGCAGGGAGAGTGTTAGGAGTGAGTGTAGCCTTCAAGAACCTCAACGGTCCTTTCTAGGGCCACATTTAACCGTGTGGAGTACTGTGCAGGCTGCTGTTAGCTGTGTTGCTTTTTTTTTTTCTTCTCAAAATCGGCAGTGCAGAGCATTGCACCCTGCATTGATACTACAGGCACAGAATTGTGTAGGCAGGGCCACAACACAGTTATTAGTCATTGAATAGGCACAGTGGGCCTTTCCTTTTAAACAAAAGGGAAAAAAGTATATTTGCCCTGCCTCTGTCAGTCCTAAGGGCTCTGTGTACGTGTGTGCTGCGTGGAGAACGTAAAAAAATCAGACGCAACCAGCTACGGTTGAGTGCAGGCTTGCGCCAATTTCTTTCCTGCCTGGGAAATACCTGCTCTGCCACAGTTAATAACTCTGCAACAGTAAAGTTCTGTGACACTTTTGCAGGGCCGCAACACAGTTATATTAGTCATTGAATAGGCACAGTGGGCCTTTCCTTTTAAACAAAAGGGAAAAAAGTATATTTGCCCTGCCTCTGACAGCTGTCAGGGCTCTGGGTACGTGTGTGCTGCGTGGAGAACGTAAAAAAATCAGAGACAACCAGCTACGGTTGAGTGCAGGCTTGCGCCAATTTATTTCCTGCCTGTGAAATCAAATCACTGGTAATACAGCCAAGTGAGGGTGTGGGCACAGGCCGAGCTCCTGATCCAGGTGTGTCGCAGCCGACTGCTGCGCGATTAGGAGAGGCACGTTTCTGGCGTCCCCACATTCATCGCCCAATTAATGGGTCCACGCGGGAGACCTTTATTAGAAAATGAGCAGTGTGAGCAGGTCCTGTCGTGGATGGCAGAAAGTGCTTCGAGCAACCTATCGTCCACCCACAGTTCTGCGCCGTCCACTGCTGCAAATCCGAATCCTCTGGCTGCTGCTCCTCCTTCCTCCCAGCCTCCTCACTCCACTACAATGACACATGCTCAGGAGCGGGAAGACTCCCAGGAACTGTTCTCGGGCCCCTGCTCAGATTGGGCAGCAGTGGTTCCTCTCCCACCAGAGGTGTTTATCGTCACTGATGCACAACCATTGGAAAGTTCCCGGGGTCCGGGGGATGAGGCTGGGGACTTCCGCCAACTGTCTCAAGAACTTTCTGTGGGTGAGGAGGACGATGACGATGAGACACAGTTGTCTTGCAGTGAGGTAGTAGTAAGGGCAGTAAGTCCGAGGGAGGAGCGCACAGAGGATTCGGAGGAAGAGCAGCAGGACGATGAGGTGACTGACCCCACCTGGTGTGCAACGCCTGCACAGGACAGGTCTTCAGAGGGGGAGGCACGGGCAGCAGCAGGGCAGGTTGCAAGAGGCAGTGCGGTGGCCAGGGGTAGAGGCAGGGCCAGACCGAATAATCCACCAACTGTTTCCCAAAGCGCACCCTCGCGCCATGCCACCCTGCAGAGGCCGAGGTGCTCTAAGGTCTGGCAGTTTTTCACAGAGACGCCTGACGACCGACGAACAGTGGTGTGCAACCTTTGTCGCGCCAAGATCAGCCGAGGAGCCACCACCAACAGCCTCACCACCACCAGCATGCGCAGACATATGATGGCCAAGCACCCCACAAGGTGGGACGAAGGCCGTTCACCGCCTCCGGTTTGCACCGCTGCCTCTCCCCCTGTGCCCCAACCTGCCACTGAGATCCAACCCCGCTCTGAGGACACAGGCACTACCGTCTCCTGGCCTGCACCCACACCCTCACCTCCGCTGTCCTCGGCCCCATCCACCAGTGTAGTTCAGCGCACCGTCCAGCCGTCGCTAGTGCAACTGTTGGAGCGCAAGCGCAAGTACGCCGCCACGCACCCGCACGCTCAATCGTTAACCGTCCACATAGCCAAATTTATCAGCCTTGAGATGCTGCCGTATAGGGTTGTGGAAACGGAGGCTTTCAAAGCTATGATGGAGGCGGCGGCCCCGCGCTACTCAGTTCCCAGTCGCCACTACTTTTCCCGATGTGCCGTCCCAGCCCTGCACGACCACGTCTCCCGCAACATTGTACGCGCCCTCACCAATGCGGTTAGTGGCAAGGTCCACTTAACTACGGACACGTGGACAAGCACAGGCGCGCAGGGCCACTACATCTCCCTGACGGCACATTGGGTGAATTTAGTGGAGGCTGGGACAGAGTCAGAGCCTGGGACCGCTCACGTCCTACCCACCCCCAGAATTGCGGGCCCCAGCTCGGTGGTGGTATGTTCGGCGGTGTATGCTTCCTCCACTAAAGCACCCTCCTCCTCCTCCTCCTCCTCAACCTCTGTCTCGCAACCTAGATGTGTCAGCAGCAGCAGGACATCGCCAGCAGTCGGTGTCGCGCGGCGTGGCAGCACAGCGGTGGGCAAGCGTCAGCAGGCCGTGCTGAAACTACTCAGCTTAGGAGATAGGAGGCACACGGCCCACGAACTGCTGCAGGGTCTGACAGAGCAGACCGACCGCTGGCTTGCGCCGCTGAGCCTCCAACCGGGCATGGTCGTGTGTGACAACAGCCGTAACCTGGTGGCGGCTCTGCAGCTCGGCAGCCTCACGCACGTGCCATGCCTGGCCCACATCTTTAATTTGGTGGTTCAGCGCTTTCTGAAAAGCTACCCATGCTTGTCAGACCTGCTCGTAAAGGTGCGCCGGCTCCGCGCACATTTCCGCAAGTCCCACACGGACGCTGCCACCCTGCGCACCCTGCAACATCGCTTTAATCTGCCAGTGCACCGACTGTTGTGCGACGTGCCCACACGGTGGAACTCTACGCTCCACATGTTGGCCAGGCTCTATGAGCAGCGTAGAGCTATCGTGGAATACCAACTCCAACATGGGCGGCGCAGTGGGAGTCAGCCTCCTCAGTTATTTTCAGAAGAGTGGGCATGGTTGGCAGACATCTGCCAGGTCCTTGGAAACTTTGAGCAGTCTACCCAGGTGGTGAGCGGCGATGCTGCAATCATTAGCGTCACCATTCCTCTGCTATGCATCTTGAGAAGTTCCCTGCAAAGCATAAAGGCAGCTGCTTTGCGCTCGGAAACGGAGGCGGGGGAAGACAGTATGTCGCTGGATAGTCAGAGCACCCTCCTGTCTATATCTCAGCGCATTCAGGAGGAGGAGGAGGAGCATGAGGAGGATGAGGAGGAGGGGGAAGAGACAGCTTGGCCCACTGCTGACGGTGCCCCTGCTGCTTGCCTGTCATCCTTTCAGCGTGTATGGCCTGAGGAGGATGAGGAGGAGGAGGAGGAGGAGGATCCTGAAAGTGATCTTCCTAGTGAAGACAGCCATGTATTGCATACAGGTACCCTGGCACACATGGCTGACTTCATGTTAGGATGCCTTTCTCGTGACCCTCGCGTTGCACGCATTGTGGCCACTATGGATTACTGGGTGTACACACTGCTCGACCCACGCTATAAGGAGAACCTTCCCACTCTCATTCCCGAAGAGGAAAGGGGTTCGAGAGTGTTGCTATACCACAGGACCCTGGCGGACAAGCTGATGGTAAAATTCCCATCCGACAGCGCGAGTGGCAGAAGGCGCAGTTCCGAGGGCCAGGTAGCAGGGGAGGTGCGGAGATCGAGCAGCATGTACAGCCCAGGCAGTGCAACAGTCTTTAAGGGCCTGGACAGCTTTATGGCTCCCCACCAAGACTGTGTCACCGCTCCCCAGTCAAGGCTGAGTCGGCGGGAGCACTGTAAAAGGATGGTGAGGGAGTACGTAGCCGATCGCATGACCGTCCTTCGTGACGCCTCTGCCACCTACAACTACTGGGTGTCGAAGCTGGACACGTGGCCTGAACTAGCGCTGTATGCCCTGGAGTTGCTTGCTTGTCCTGCGGCTAGCGTCTTGTCGGAGAGGGTGTCGTAAGCAATACGTAGGCTGCACCCGCCGATGGAAGCTACGTTCTCTCTCACCATCCAAAACGGGGACATTTCTGCTTCATCAATCTGTGTCTAATATTCCTCCTCCTCCTCCTGCTCCTCCTCCTGAAACCTCACGTAATCACGCTGAACGGGCAATTTTTCTTAGGGCCACAAGGCTCACTCATCTAATTTTTCTAAACAATTTTTATATGCTTCAATGCTCTTAAAAGCGTTGAAACTTTAACTTGAACCAATTTTTCGTTAAACTGGGCTGCCTCCAGGCCTAGTTACCACTTAAGCCACATTAACCAAAGCGATTAATGGGTTTCACCTGCCATCTTGGTTGGGCATGGCCAATTTTTACTGAGGTACATTAGTACTGTTGGTACACCAATTTTTTTGGGCCCTCACCTACAGTGTAATTATAGCAATTTGTATGTTCTTCGCCTGCACTCATGGTACAGAAGTGTGTGTGGGGTTAGCCTACACTTTAGCTACATAAATGTAACTTGGGCCTTGGCTATACTGCAGCTACTGAAATGGAACTAAGACTGCGCTCCCACTGAACTGCTGCTTCGGAATTGTTCCTGGGGCCTGTGTAGGCTGCTACAATGACTTAAATGGAACTAAGACTACTCTCCTCCTATACTGCTGCTTCGGAATTGTTCCTGGGGCCTGTGTAGGCTGCTACTATTACTGAAATGGAACGAAGACTGCGCTCCCACTATACTGCTGCTTCGGAATTGTTACTGGGGCCTGTGTAGGCTGCTACTATTACTGAAATGGAACTAAGACTGTGCTCCTCCTAGACTGCTGCTTTGGAATTGTTTCTGGGGCCTGTGTAGGCTGCTACTATTACTGAAATGGAACTAAGACTGTGCTCCCCCTATAATGCTGCTAGTGATATGTTAGTAGGGCCTGTCGCTAATGCTACGGCTGAAATGTTACTAATTCTGGGCTCTGCCTATACCGCTGCTAATGGTATGTCTCTGGGGTGTGGAAACAGAGGCTTCCCAAAGACATGATGGCGGCGAGGCCATTTCCCACCAACGCGGTTACTGTTAAGGTACATATTACCAGTCAGACTGGGGCATGCAGTGTTGGCCGAAGCCCACCTGCATTAAGCACGACATTACTACCTCAGCTGTGTTGGGCACTGCAATTGGATATATTTTATGTACCGCCGGTGGCTTCCTGGCACCCACCCATGCTGTGGGTCCACAGGGAATTATAAATGCATCTGTTTCCACTTGTAAAGAACCCCAGTCTGACTGGGGCATGCAGTGTGGGCCGAAGCCCACCTGCATTAAGCACGACATTACTACCTCAGCTGTGTTGGGCAATGCAATGGGATATTTCTATGTACCGCCGGTGGGTTCCAGGGAGCCACCCATGCTGTAGGTGCACACGGAGTTTAACCTACATCTGTCCACTTGTAAAGAACCCCAGTCAGACTGGGGCATGCAGTGTGGGCCGAAGCCCACCTGCATTAAGCACGACATTAGTACCTCAGCTGTGTTGGGCAATGCAATGGGATATTTCTATGTACCGCCGGTGGCTTCCTGGCACCCACCCATGCTGTGGGTCCACAGGGAATTATAAATGCATCTGTTTCCACTTGTAAAGAACCCCAGTCTGACTGGGGCATGCAGTGTGGGCCGAAGCCCACCTGCATTAAGCACGACATTACTACCTCAGCTGTGTTGGGCAATGCAATGGGATATTTCTATGTACCGCCGGTGGCTTCCTGGCACCCACCCATGCTGTGGGTCCACAGGGAATTATAAATGCATCTGTTTCCACTTGTAAAGAACCCCAGTCTGACTGGGGCATGCAGTGTGGGCCGAAGCCCACCTGCATTAAGCACGACATTACTACCTCAGCTGTGTTGGGCACTGCAATGGGATATTTTTATGTACCGCCGGTGGGTTCCAGGGAGCCACCCATGCTGTGGGTCGACAGGGACTTCACAATAGGGAGTTGTACCTGCCTGTGTCTATGAATTAAAAAGCCCGGTCTGACTGGGGCATGCAGAGACAGCTTGACAGAATGAATAGTGTGTGGCACATAGGTTCCCCATTGCTATGCCCACGTGTGCAGCTCCTGATGGCGGTGGCACAGGATTCTATTTCTCATTGCTTCTGTACAGCATTGTGGACTATCGCCCCGCCCCTTTTAAAGAGGGTCGCTGCCTAGCCGTGCCAACCTCTGCAGTGTGTGCCTGCGGTTCCTCCTCATGGCAGACGCACTTCTAAATAGAAGGGTGGTGTGGCATGAGGGCAGCTGAAGGCTGCGCAGGGACACTTTGGTGTGCGCTGTGGGGGGGGAGGGGGGGCGGTTGGGCAGCATGTAACCCAGGAGAAGTGGCAGTGGAGTGTCATGCAGGCAGTGATTGTGCTTTGTTGGAGGTAGTGTGGTGCTTAGCAAAGGTATGCCATGCTAATGAGGGCTTTTTAGAAGTAAAAGTTGTTGGGAGGGGGGGCCCACTCTTGCCGCTATTGTGGCTTAATAGTGGGACCTGTGAACTTGAGATGCAGCCCAACATGTAGCCCCTCGCCTGCCCTATCCGTTGCTGTGTTGTTCCCATCACTTTCTTGAATTGCCCAGATTTTCACACAAGGAAACCTTAGCGAGCATCGGCGAAATACAAAAATGCTCGGGTCGCCCATTGACTTCAATGGGGTTCGTTACTCGAAACGAACCCTCGAGCATCGCGAAAAGTTCGTCCCGAGTAACGAGCACCCGAGCATTTTGGTGCTCGCTCATCTCTAGTTGAGACCCTTGATGGTCATGAAAACAGGGGTCCTTTAACAGCTGACAAACAACCTCAACAGCCGCGGTTGTAGAGAACTCTGATTGCGGCTGTTTACTATTTAGATGTTGCTGTAAATTCTGACAGCGGCATTTAAATGACCTGATAGAGCAGAAACTCTCCCTGTTACCCAAACAGACCCTGTCAATGAGATTTCGAGGTGCTGTTTGGGTATCAAAGAAGGTCCCCAGAGCTTGCATGCATTTCTACATATTAAGCCCTGTCTGTGACAAGACTTAACTCCTTTATGATATGGCCTATTTTAATCTAAAGGACAATGATTTTGGGGGGATTTTTATCTCCACTTTTCAAAAGCCATAACTTTTGTATTTTTCCATCGACATGGCCATACAAGGACTTGTTTTTTGTGTGGCAAACTGTCATTTTTATCGGTACCATTTTTGGGTACATATAATGTAAAATTTTTATTAATTTTTTTTGAGCGGCAAGGAGAGAAAAACTTAAATTCTGTAATTGTTGTTTTTTTTTTTTACAGCATTAATAATGCAGCATTAGTGACAAACACACCAATGGAGATGCCTATAATGTTTTCCTGCAAATTGGTATGATTAGGACGATACCAAAATTATTTTTTTAGGTTTTCCCCCTCTTGCACACTAAGTTCTGAGAATTTCCTCCGCCCCGCCTCTCCCCTTTGCAAATAGTGCAGAGGGGTGGAGAGGAGGCAGAGAGGGGGCGGGAGCTCAGTTCCTGCTCCTGGCTCTTCCATCCTCCCCCCCCTGCACACGAGGACAACGTACAGTATATCGGCTCGGCGTGAAAACCGAGCCGATATACGTTCATGGGGATGCACCCTAACTAACATTTTGTTTTTTTGGAAACCATTATTTTTTTCACATCGTTGCATTCAAAGCCCCTAATTTTTTTTTTCTCCATTGCCGAGCTCTGTAAGGGCTTGTTTCTTGTGTAACAAGCTATACTTGCTATTGGTACCATTTTGGGTACGATAATACTAAATGTGTGTTTTTTTTCATACAAATGGTACAGTGTACAAAAAAGCTATGATAATGCATTACAGTACTTCTGTATTGGAATACATTATCGTACACAACAGCGATCGCAGGCCAAGGCAGGCCTGGACACCAGTAAATGGCATTCAGTTTCCATGACAACCCATTGGCCCTCCATTAGTACATCACGGACTGCTGATGACTTCATAGAGGGAGAGCGCTTCCTCTGTGAACCCTTTACTTATACATTGATTGTGGCATGTAAGGGGTTAAGAGCAGGGATCGATGTTCTCATCAGTGGTAGGCTACCTACCTCTGCAGGATGGCACAGGCTCACTTCTGAGTCCGCACTCAGTTACATTACGTTCCTCCCAGCTAGGACATACACTTACGTCTTGTGGCATTTAGGTGTTAAAGTGATTCTATCACCAGATTCATGCCCCCTTAACCACTAAGGTTACACAATAGTAAAGTAAAGAAGTTATGATTTTTTTGACAGGGAGGAGAAAAAAATGAAAAAAATAAGAAAAAGAAAAATGAAATATGGCTCAGAAATGAAGGGGTTAAAGGTATCTATAAAGTACATGACTTGTCTACAATGTCATCCCCATCTAGGATATGTCCTCAAGCTGTGACACCTGTAGATTACTGGACATAATCCTGTCTTGGGGATATACTATATAAATGTGCCTGTTGAGCAGCTATACTTTCATTCTATCCAGTGTAAACCGGCTGCATGCAGCTCCATGACTTCACCAGACACACAGTGTTAATGGTACTTATTTCATCCCCACATATAACAGAAAATGCTATTTTGAGGGATGATATTAAAAAGGAGATTGAAAGGGTAGAGAATTCACCGGGGTATTGTGAGTGTTGCAGATTCCTGCTGTGCATGTTTATCTCCGCACAATGATACATTACTTATTAGATTTCCTTTGAAGTTGTGGAAACAAAGCCAAGGCCTCTGCCATTAATACATTTTATGCTTGCTTTAGTAGCAGCACTGATACATTTATGGAAATGGCACAATACAGTACAATACGGTCCCAATATATAATCAATTTCAGAGGAATCTAGTGAACGCATGCTGCAAATAAAGGGAAGCCATCAGTTTTTCTTTAAAAATTAGAAAAATTAACTGTAAATATTTTTTATTTCTTATCTCTTCGCCTTTTTTGTTGTCTGTTCATGTTGGGGGGGGGGGGGGGGATTGGGGGGAGGTTACGGCCCACTCAAACCTCTGTTAGTTATTCTGTCAAAAGTCCATCTCTCTGTTCTGCTCTTGTAGTAGAAAAACAGAATTAAGCATTTCCATTTTTTCTGCATTATACTCAATGGTGTTCAAAAAAAAAGATTGCTGTCAGTTAGCTTCAGGTTTTAGACAGTCTTATTTTGTTCTGAGATGTGCAGCTTCATTAGTGTATTTTATGGCAATCACTCATTATACATAAAGGTATAATATATAACTTAACTATGATAACTTTCTTCACCAAGTTATCATTAAAAGGATTTTCCAGGACTTACAAAAAAAATTTGAAAAAATTCTTAAAATCAATAAAAATCGATTACTTATTAGAGATGAGCGAACGCGTTCGTCCGAGCTTGATATTCGTGCGAATATTAGGGTGTTCGGGATGTTCGTTATTCGTGACGAACACCATGCGGTGTTCTGGTTACTTTCACTTCCTTCCCTGAGACGTTAGCGCGCTTTTCTGGCCAATTGAAAGACAGGGAAGGCATTACAACTTCCCCCTGCAACGTTTAAGCCCTATACCACCCCCCTGCTGTGAGTGGCTGGCGAGATCAGGTGTTCGCCTAATATAAAAGTCGGCCCCTCCCGCGGCTCGCCTCAGATGCGGTGTGAGTTAGATGAGGGACAGTGCTGTTTATACCGGAGCTGCTGTAGGGAAAGAATTGGTAGTTAGTGTAGGCTTCAAGACCCCCCAAAGGTCCTTATTAGGGCCACTGATAGCTGTGTGTTGGCTGCTGTTAGCAGTGGGATTTTTTTTTTTCTCAAAGTCGCCTCTGCAGACCGTTGCACCTGGCATTAGGGACAGAAGTGCTGCATAGGCAGGGAGAGTGTTAGGAGTGAGTGTAGCCTTCAAGAACCTCAACGGTCCTTTCTAGGGCCATATTTATCCGTGTGCAGTACTGTCCAGGCTGCTGTTGGCTGTGCTGCATTTTTTTTGGGCTTCTCAAAATCGCCTCTGCAGAGCATTCCACCCTCCATTGATACTGCAGGGAAAGAATTGTATAGGCAGGGCCACAACACAGTTATTATTCATAGAATATACGCAGTGCTGCCTGTTGGTGGGAAAAACCTGAAAACAAATCTATTTGTCCAGCCTCTGTCCGTCCTAACGCCTGTGGACACGTGTGAGCTGCGTGAAAAACATTGCTAAATCATACGCACCCAGCTACGCTTTACTGCTGGCTTCGCCATTTGCTTTCCTTAATTGGGAAAAAAAATACCTGCTCTGCCACAGTTAATAACTCTGCTACCCTCACGTTCTGTGACACATAAGCAGGGACACAGCGCAGTTATTAAACTTCTCAGGTTCATTGAATATACGCAGTGCTGCCTGTTGGTGGGAAAAAACTGAAAAGAAATCTATTTGTCCAGCCTGTGTCCGTCCTTACGCCTGTGGAGACGTGTGAGCTGCGTGAAAAACATTGCTAAATCATACGCAGCCAGCTACGCTTTACTGCTGGGTTCGCCATTTGCTTTCCTTAATTGGGAAAAAAAATACCTGCTCTCCAAGAGTTATAATAACTCTGCTACCCTCACGTTCTGTGACACATAAGCAGGGACACAGCGCAGTTATTAAACTTCGCAGGTTCATTGAATATACGCAGTGCTGCCTGTTGGTGGGAAAAAACTGAAAAGAAATCTATTTGTCCAGCCTGTGTCCGTCCTTACGCCTGTGGAGACGTGTGAGCTGCGTGAAAAACATTGCTAAATCATACGCAGCCAGCTACGGTTTACTGCTGGGTTCGCCATTTGCTTTCCTTAATTGGGAAAAAAAATACCTGCTCTCCAAGAGTTATAATAACTCTGCTACCCTCACGTTCTGTGACACATAAGCAGGGACACAGCGCAGTTATTAAACTTCGCAGGTTCATTGAATATACGCAGTGCTGCCTGTTGGTGGGAAAAAACTGAAAAGAAATCTATTTGTCCAGCCTGTGTCCGTCCTTACGCCTGTGGAGACGTGTGAGCTGCGTGAAAAACATTGCTAAATCATACGCAGCCAGCTACGCTTTACTGCTGGCTTCGCCATTTGCTTTCCTTAATTGGGAAAAAAAATACCTGCTCTGCCACAGTTAATAACTCTGCTACCCTCACGTTCTGTGACACATAAGCAGGGACACAGCGCAGTTATTAAACTTCTCAGGTTCATTGAATATACGCAGTGCTGCCTGTTGGTGGGAAAAAACTGAAAAGAAATCTATTTGTCCAGCCTGTGTCCGTCCTTACGCCTGTGGAGACGTGTGAGCTGCGTGAAAAACATTGCTAAATCATACGCAGCCAGCTACGCTTTACTGCTGGGTTCGCCATTTGCTTTCCTTAATTGGGAAAAAAAATACCTGCTCTCCAAGAGTTATAATAACTCTGCTACCCTCACGTTCTGTGACACATAAGCAGGGACACAGCGCAGTTATTAAACTTCGCAGGTTCATTGAATATACGCAGTGCTGCCTGTTGGTGGGAAAAAACTGAAAAGAAATCTATTTGTCCAGCCTGTGTCCGTCCTTACGCCTGTGGAGACGTGTGAGCTGCGTGAAAAACATTGCTAAATCATACGCAGCCAGCTACGGTTTACTGCTGGGTTCGCCATTTGCTTTCCTTAATTGGGAAAAAAAATACCTGCTCTCCAAGAGTTATAATAACTCTGCTACCCTCACGTTCTGTGACACATAAGCAGGGACACAGCGCAGTTATTAAACTTCGCAGGTTCATTGAATATACGCAGTGCTGCCTGTTGGTGGGAAAAAACTGAAAAGAAATCTATTTGTCCAGCCTGTGTCCGTCCTTACGGGCGGTGGAGACGTGTGAGCTGCGTGAAAAACATTGCTAAATCATACGCAGCCAGCTACGCTTTACTGCTGGCTTCGCCATTTGCTTTCCTTAATTGGGAAAAAAAATACCTGCTCTGCCACAGTTAATAACTCTGCTACCCTCACGTTCTGTGACACATAAGCAGGGACACAGCGCAGTTATTAAACTTAGATAATTCATTCACTAGAGGCAGTGGGGCCTTTCGTTTTCCAAAAAGGGCAAAAATTATATTTGGCCTGCAGTCTTGCGCCAATTTATTTCCTGCCTGGGAAATCTAATCACTGGTAATACAGCATGCTGAGGGGTAGGGGTAAGCCTAGAGGACGTGGACGTGGACGTGGCCGAGGACGCGGAGGGCCAAGTGAGGGTGTGGGCACAGGCCAAGCTCCTGATCCAGGTGTGTCGCAGCTGTCTGCTGCGCGATTAGGAGAGAGGCACGTTTCTGGCGTCCCCACATTCATCGCCCAATTAATGGGTCCACGCGGGAGACGGTTATTAGAAAATGAGCAGTGTGAGCAGGTCCTGTCCTGGATGGCAGAAAGTGCTTCGAGCAACCTATCGTCTACCCGCAGTTCTGCGCCGTCCACTGCTGCCAATCCGAATCCTCTGTCTGCTGCTCCTCCTTCCTCCCAGCCTCCTCACTCCACTACAATGACACCTGCTCAGGAGCGGGAACACTCCCAGGAACTGTTCTCGGGCCCCTGCTTAGATTGGGCAGCAGCGGTTCCTCTCCCACCAGAGGAGTTTATCGTCACTGATGCCCAACCATTCGAAAGTTCCCGGGGTCCGGGGGAAGAGGCTGGGGACTTCCGCCAACTGTCTCAACAACTTTCTGTGGGTGAGGAGGACGATGACGATCAGACACAGTTGTCTTGCAGTGAGGTAGTAGTAAGGGCAGTAAGTCCCAGGGAGCAGCGCACAGAGGATTCGGAGGAAGAGCAGCAGGACGATGAGGTGACTGACCCCACCTGGTGTGCAACGCTTACTCAGGAGGACAGGTCTTCAGAGGGGGAGTCAAGGGCATCAGCAGGGCAGGTTGCAAGAGGCAGTGCGGTGGCCAGGGCCAGGGGTAGAGGCAGGGCCAGACCGAATAATCCACCAAGTGTTTCCCAAAGCGCCCCCCCGCGCCATGCCACCCTGCAGAGGCCGAGGTGCTCTAAGGTCTGGCAGTTTTTCACAGAGACGCCTGACGACCGACGAACAGTGGTGTGCAACCTTTGTTGCGCAAAGCTCAGCCGGGGAGCCAACACCAACAGCCTCACCACCACCACCATGCGCAGACATATGATGGCCAAGCACCCCACAAGGTGGGACGAAGGCCGTTCACCGCCTCCGGTTTGCACCCCTGCCTCTCCCCCTGTGCCCCAACCTGCCACTGAGATGCAACCCCCCTCTCAGGACACAGGCACTACCGCCTCATGGCCTGCACCCACACCCTCATCTCCGCTGTCCTCGGCCCCATCCAGCAGTGTAGTTCAGCGCACCGTTCAGCCGTCGCTTGCGCAAGTGTTCGAGCGCAAGCGCAAGTACGCCGCCACGCACCCGCACGCTCAAACGTTAACCGTCCGCATCGCAAAATTCATCAGCCTTGAGATGCTGCCGTATAGGGTTGTGGAAACGGAGTCCTTCAAAAGTATCATGGAGGCGGCGGCCCCGCGCTACTCAGTTCCCAGTCGCCACTACTTTTCCCGATGTGCCGTCCCAGCCCTGCACGACCACGTCTCCCGCAACATTGTGCGCGCCCTCACCAACGCGGTTACTGCCACGGTCCACTTAACTACGGACACGTGGACAAGCACAGGCGGGCAGGGCCACTACATCTCCCTGACGGCACATTGGGTGAATTTAGTGGAGGCTGGGACAGAGTCAGAGCCTGGGACCGCTCACGTCCTACCCACCCCCAGAATTGCGGGCCCCAGCTCGGTGGTGGTATCTGCGGAGGTGTATGCTTCCTCCACTAAAGCACCCTCCTCCTCCTCCTCCTCCTCTGTCTCACAATCAAGATGTGTTAGCAGCAGCATGTCGCCAGCAGTCGGTGTCGCGCGGTGTGGCAGCACAGCGGTGGGCAAGCGTCAGCAGGCCGTGCTGAAACTACTCAGCTTAGGCGATAAGAGGCACACGGCCCACGAACTGCTGCAGGGTCTGACACAGCAGACCGACCGCTGGCTTGCGCCGCTGAGCCTCCAACCGGGCATGGTCGTGTGTGACAACGGCCGTAACCTGGTGGCGGCTCTGCAGCTCGGCAGCCTCACGCACGTGCCATGCCTGGCCCACGTCTTTAATTTGGTGGTTCAGCGGTTTCTGAAAAGCTACCCACGCTTGTCAGACCTGCTCGTAAAGGCGCGCCGGCTCTGCGCACATTTCCGCAAGTCCCACACGGACGCTGCCACCCTGCGCACCCTGCAACATCACTTTAAGCTGCCAGTGCACCGACTGCTGTGCGACGTGCCCACACGGTGGAACTCTACGCTCCACATGTTGGCCAGGCTCTATGAACAGCGTAGAGCTATAGTCGAATACCAACTCCAACATGGGCGGCGCAGTGGGAGTCAGCCTCCTCAATTCCTTTCAGAAGAGTGGGCCTGGTTGGCAGACATCTGCCATGTCCTTGGTAATTTTGAGGAGTCTACCCAGGTGGTGAGCGGCGATGCTACAATCATTAGCGTCACCATTCCTCTGCTATGCATCTTGAGAAATTCCCTGCAAACCATAAAGGCAGCTGCTTTGCGCTCGGAAACGGGGGCGGGGGAAGACAGTATGCCGCTGGATAGTCAGGGCACCCTCCTGTCTATTTCACAGCGCGTACAGGAGGAGGAGGAGGATGAGGAGGAGGGGGAAGAGACAGCTTGGCCCGCTGCTGACGGTACACCGGCTGATTGCCTGTCATCCTTTCAGCGTGTATGGCCTGAGGAGGAGGAGGAGGAGGAGGATCCTGAAAGTGATCTTCCTAGTGAAGACAGCCATGTGTTGCGTACAGGTACCCTGGCACACATGGCTGACTTCATGTTAGGATGCCTTTCTCGTGACCCTCGCGTTGCACGCATTCTGGCCACTACGGATTACTGGGTGTACACACTGCTCGATCCACGGTATAAGGAGAACCTGCCCACTCTGATTCCCGAAGAGGAAAGGGGTTCGAGAGTGTTGCTATACCACAGGACCCTTGCGGACAAGCTGATGGTAAAATTCCCAGCCGACAGCGCTAGTGGCAGAAGGCGCAGTTCCGAGGGCCATGTTGCAGGGGATGTGCGTAGATCGAGCAGCATGTACATCCCAGGCAGTGCAACAGTCTTTAAGGGCCTGGCCAGCTTTATGGCTCCCCACCAAGACTGTGTCACCGCTCCCCAGTCACGGCTGAGTCGGCGGGAGCACTGCAAAAGGATGGTGAGGGAGTACGTAGCGGATCGCACGACCATCCTTGGTGACGCCTCTGCCCCCTACAACTACTGGGTGTCGAAGCTGGACACGTGGCCTGAACTAGCCCTGTATGCCCTTGAGGTGCTTGCTTGTCCTGCGGCTAGCGTGTTGTCGGAGAGGGTGTTTAGTGCGGCTGGGGGAATCATCACCGATAAGCGTAGCCGCTTGTCAACCGACAGTGCCGACAGGCTAACACTCATCAAGATGAACAAAGGCTGGATTTCGCCAGACTTCTGTTCTCCACCAGCGGACAGCAGCGATACGTAAGCAATACGTAGGCTGCACCCGCGGATGGAAGCTACGTTCTCTCTCACCATCCAAAACGGGGACATTTGTGCTTCATCAATCTGTGTCTAATATTCCTCCTCCTCCTCCTCCTGCTCCTCCTCCTGAAACCTCACGTAATCACGCTGAACGGGCAATTTTTCTTAGGGCCACAAGGCTCACTCAAATAATTTTTCAGAACAATTTTTATAAGTTTCAATTAGCTTAAAAGCGTTGGAACTTTAACTTGAACCAATTTTTCGTTACACTGGGCTGCCTCCAGGCCTAGTTACCACTTAAGCCACATTAACCAAAGCGATTAATGGGTTTCACCTGCCCTCTTGGCTGGCCATGGCCAATTTTTGGGATGTACATTAGTACTGTTGATACAGCAATTTTTGTGGGCCCTCGCCTACAGTGTAATCAAATTAATTTTTAGCCCACCTGCATTACAGCTGACGTTACCTCAGCTGTGTTGGGCAATGCAATGGGATATTTCTATGTACCGCCGGTGGCTTCCTGGCACCCACCCAGGCAGTGGGTCCACAGGGAGTTAAACCTACATGTGTCCACTTGTAAAGAACCCCAGTCTGACTGGGGCATGCAGTGTGGGCCGAAGCCCACCTGTATTACGCACGACATTACTACCTCAGCTGTGTTGGGCAATGCAATGGGATATTTTTGTGTACCGCCGGTGGGTTCCAGGGAGCCACCCATGCTGTAGGTGCACACTGAGTTTTTAATACATCTGTACACTTCTAAAGAACCCGTCTGACTGGGGCATGCAGTGTGGGCCGAAGCCCACCTGTATTACGCACGACATTACTACCTCAGCTGTGTTGGGCAATGCAATGGGATATTTCTATGTACCGCCGGTGGCTTCCTGGCACCCACCCAGGCAGTGGGTCCACAGGGAGTTAAACCTACATGTGTCCACTTGTAAAGAACCCCAGTCTGACTGGGGCATGCAGTGTGGGCCGAAGCCCACCTGTATTACGCACGACATTACTACCTCAGCTGTGTTGGGCAATGCAATGGGATATTTTTGTGTACCGCCGGTGGGTTCCAGGGAGCCACCCATGCTGTAGGTGCACACTGAGTTTTTAATACATCTGTACACTTCTAAAGAACCCGTCTGACTGGGGCATGCAGTGTGGGCCGAAGCCCACCTGTATTACGCACGACATTACTACCTCAGCTGTGTTGGGCAATGCAATGGGATATTTCTATGTACCGCCGGTGGCTTCCTGGCACCCACCCAGGCAGTGGGTCCACAGGGAGTTAAACCTACATGTGTCCACTTGTAAAGAACCCCAGTCTGACTGGGGCATGCAGTGTGGGCCGAAGCCCACCTGCATTAAGCACGACATTACTACCTCAGCTGTGTTGGGCAATGCAATGGGATATTTCTGTGTACCGCCGGTGGGTTCCAGGGAGCCACCCATGCTGTGGGTCGACAGGGACTTCACAATAGGGAGTTGTACCTGCCTGTGTCTATGAATTAAAAAGCCCGGTCTGACTGGGGCATGCAGACACCTTGACAGAATGAATAGTGTGTGGCACATAGGTTCCCCATTGCTATGCCCACGTGTGCAGCTCCTGATGGCGGTGGCACAGGATTCTATTTCTCATTGCTTCTGTACAGCATTGTGGGCTATCGCTCCGCCACTTTTAAAGAGGGTCGCTGCCTAGCCGTGCCAACCTCTGCAGTGTATGCCTGAGGTCCCTCGTCATGGCAGACGCAATTCTAAATAGACATGAGCGTGGTGTGGCATGAGGGCAGCTGAAGGCTGCGCAGGGACACTTTGGTGTGCGCTGTGGGGGGGAGGGGGTGCGGTTGGGCAGCATGTAACTCAGGAGAAGTGGCAGTGGAGTGTCATGCAGGCAGTGATTGTGCTTTGTTGGAGGTAGTGTGGTGCTTAGCAAAGGTATGCCATGCTAATGAGGGCTTTTCAGAAGTAAAAGTTGTTGGGAGGGGGGGGGGCCCACTCTTGCCGCTATTGTGGCTTAATAGTGGGACCTGTGAACTTAGGATGCAGCCCAACATGTAGCCCCTCGCCTGCCCTATCCGTCACTGTGTCATTCCCATCACTTTCCTGAATTGCCCAGATTTTCACACATGAAAACCTTAGCGAGCATCGGCGAAATACAAAAATGTTCTGGTCGCCCATTGACTTCAATGGGGTTCGTTGTTCGAAACGAACCCTCGAGCATCACGGGAAGTTCGTTACGAATAACGAACACCCGAACATTTTGGTGTTCGCTCATCTCTATTACTTATCTATCTTCGTTGCTCTCTGTCCAGTGCTGCAGCCCCGTTGCCTGCTACATGAAACCCCGAAGAAGCAGTGGGAGATCGCATAGAATTGGACAAAAGCCAATGAAAAGCTAGTGAAAGGGCAAATAAACCGTGGCACAGAACTTTTTGTTAAGGCATTAAAAGTCAAGTTAAACTTTGCTATAATTGTAGATTAAAAAACTCCGATCATTGAAGAGCAAAAGATAACTATAGAGCATTTCTCTGCTGTTCTCCCTGTATGGTGATAATCTAAATGTATAGAGGGATAAATAAATTGCGGAAAAAGGGCATATCAATTCAAATATCACAGAAGGTGGACATACTTACCAATATAATGATAGTAAATAGAAGGACAGGTATAGACACCACATCCCTCAGCATGCAGATGGGCAAATTCCTTATACAGAGGAGCATTGCAAAGGTACAAGATACTGCTGAACAACCACTTGCACACCTACCACATATTAGGGAAGCGGCTGCTCAGTGATATACCTGCATATAGATAAAGCATACAAATGGTACCAGTCCCATTTATATGTGTAGTACACCGTGTAGACTTTCATTATAATAATGAATTGCAGTACTTTGTACTGCAATGCATTATCTTTCACAATAGCGATCACAGTGTCTGGCATCTGGTTGCCATGGCAACCCATTGGCCCTCCATGATTGATGATGACACAGAGGGAATGTGCTCCCTCTGTGAACCTTTCACGTCCATTTCAAGCGTGCAATAGCTGCAAACAAAAATAATCTCTTAAACAGTAAATGGGACTTGTGAGCAGACAACCAACAACAACTGACAAACACCAAAAGACTTACCTAGAATACCAACATGCATATGCAGATGGAATAGCTAAAGTACGGACGAGGTATATGTTAGGATTTTGGCTAAGATACTTAAGCTCATGAACCTACAACAAGGTTCCATATTGTCTCGTTGGGCCCTACTCTAACAAGACAACTACCCCATGAGTCCTGCCTGCAAGCGGAGCGATCATTCCAATAGAGGTGGCCCCACGCTGGAACTTGGGACTTGGTTCGCCCTAGATGCAAGCAGAACAGGACAATATTTACATCAACAGACAAGGGATTCCCACCCAGAACCTCATGCATGCAGCAACACCACAGCAGAACATGCATGACTCCAAACACCAGGGTTCTGAAAGGGAATGAGGTGAAAGACAAATGACCAGCTCACTATAGCAAGAGCGGCTGGCATTTATGTGCAGCAGACTGGTGGTGATTGGTCCACTGTAACAATACACACCCAGCCAGCTCAATCATTCCACACCTGTGGAAGTGTGCTCCTGGAAACCCAAAGAACTACAGATCCCAGGAGCATAACATGACAGAACATTTTACATACTGTGATCAATGTAGGGGGTTAACAGGGGGGTTCGGTGTTCTTACTGGTTCACTTCTCAGCTTGTGTCATCCACAGGATGTAGTTTTACATCCTTTTGTGTTACATACCACTCTGCCAGTATGTAAACTTATGTCCTGTGCCATTAAGGAGTTAATTACACTACAAAAAAAGTGAAACTGACATTTTACCACCTCCACCTCATATATTTCTATCTAGATCTCCCATTGTGAAAAGTTCAATGGTTTTTTTGAACTCATTAACCTTTTTTTCATTAGGAAATAATGTTATATCTCTAACTCATCAATTCTGTATGACTGACAGATGAATATTTTGATACTTGCTTTGGCCGTGATTGACTCACAGCTACTGCCACGTCTTTAGTGGTTGTTAGATATAATTTGTACCCACTGCCAAGACTATAAACAGATGTTCTGAGGACGGAGCCAGCTTTTCACCATGCTATTAATTACTGTAAGTGGTTTGTCTCGTCTGCTTGTTTTCTTTCCTTATTATTTGCTCTTGTTTTAAACTGAGTTTAAAGCATTAAGAGCATAAAGAAAAAATAAACATATTAAAATATATATATATTAAGAACACCATGTAAAAGCATCTACTTGGAGATATATAAACTGAAATGTTCGATACAGAAAAGCACACGGCATGAGAATAATAAAATAAAAATCTTGCAGGGAAACAGGGCACAAAATTGAAAACAATGCCAGGACACAATTAATGCCATAAAGGACAAAATCAGACTGACATGCGATTGATTAGAAATTTAACTCCCCTGTCCCAACCTTCAGTGCTTAAATGACTTTAATTAGCCTAAGAATGGAGGCTTTGATGCTTAAAAAGGTCAATTTCGTTCCCTGTTCCTTGTTCACAATAGAAAAAGACAAAATACCTATCTGAACAGACCAAAAATGCTATTATCACCAGGCACAGGCATTCTGAAGGGTATTAGACTATCTCCAAAGACCTTGGCATCTAGGCTTCAACAGTTCGAAATGTTATCAAGAACTTTGCTAAAGGTAGAAAAGAAGGCTGAGAGGAGACTTTGTAGCTGTCTACAAATATCTGAAGGGCTGTCACAGTGCAGAGGGATCAGCCCTACTCTCATTCGCACAAGGAAAGACTAGAAGCAATGGGATGAAAGTGAAAGGTAAGAGACACAGATTAGATATTAGAGAAAGTTTTCTGACAATTAGGGTGATCAATGGGTGTAACAGTTTATTACGGGAGGTGGTGAGTTCTCCTTCAATGGAAGTGTTCAAACAAAGGCTGGACAAATATCAGTCTGGGATGATTTAGTGAATCCTGCACTGAGCAGGGGGTTGGACCTGATGACCCTGGAGGTCCCTTACAACTCTATGATTCTGTGAAAATTGACGGCAGTAGAAGACCAAATGGTCCATCTATCTAGACTGCCCTCATGCAGTATTATTTCCTTTTTATTTTGCTCTTAAGATAGATATATGAATTAAGCATGCCTGGGGTAAGCATTGTTGATTTCCATTGAAATCCGGCACCATTATAGCTTTGACTGCGGCTGTCTTCTCCAGAAGACGTTTTAGCTTGGCTTTCAATCTTGTTCCTTCCCTCTGCTTGCTAAAATGCTCCCTGTCGCAGGGTTGCAGAAAAGCCAGCAGTAGTTTGCACACATCATAGAGTAACTGTGCCATTTTTGCTCCCTACGTAACTTTATTGGTTTTCCACGTATAAAGAAAATGGAAAAACACTTACCCTAGGTCCCATGTTTGTAATTGCACTACGGATATTCCAATAAACACCAGGCATGTTAAAGTTAACCATTATTACAACATTTCTATTTATTGCCATTTCAGTAATTTCATCAATCAACAGGTTGCTATAATCCTCAGTTTGTTACGGAGGCCAAAAACTGAACAGTTCTAATCACAGTTCCCTCTTTAGTTTGCATTCTAGTCCAGAGTGTTTGTGTGTATTTTGAATCACTATTGATTTAAGACTTGAAGTATCCTTGATATATATAGCTTCTCCACCGTCCCTTCTTTCTACTCCAGCTTTCCTGTACAACATGCTGGGCCATATTTACCACTATTCCCTGGAGGACCAGTACCCATGGCATCTATCTGTAGTGGGCAGCTCCAAGCGCAACCTGGAAATCTTTTTCATTTTTTAAAATTTTATTAACCTTATCTCTACTCCCCCGACCCCTGCTTCCTGTTTAACCAAGGAGAGGATGGGGCTCTGCAGAGTGAATTCCTAACTCTGTCAGTGCTTAGGGCTTCATTAGTTGTCAGAAAAATGTGCTATGGATACAGAAAATCAAACTAGAGTTCTTTGATAATGCATCCCAGTGTTATATTTATAGGCAAATGAAGCCTAAGAAAAACCATGCCCCCTACCTACAGTGAGACATGGTGGAGGATCCATAATGTTGTGGGGCTGCTTTGTTGTCTTTGGGACTGGAGGCCTTGAACAAGGAGAAAGAAGGATTTGAGAGTAAACTACACTCCCTAGAAGAAAACTAGGTTTAAGTCAAACAAGATGGGTCCTTCAGCAGGATTATTACCAAAAGTAGACATCTAAAGTACAAAAGTATGTTTCAGAAGTAAACAATGGACTGAACTCAAATTTCATTCAAGCGTCCGAAAGTGAGCAACAATCGTTATGTGTAAATGTGAGCAGTTGTGCAATATTTGTCCACTTTTCATTTGCGGCAGGATTTTAGCCCACATAAAATCCATGGTGAAGTCAGTCAAAATTTGTTCTATTTGAATGCATTTCACTCAGTCTTTTGAAACACTGCATGATGGTTTTGTTGGCCTTGCAGACACAATGAGCACATTGTTTAGGGAAGGCAAACAAATGTCTGGAGAAGACAATGGAATCCTGCCGGCCAGATAATCCCTTGCATAAACACAAGCCAGGTGAATAAATAGCTGCTACTGAGTTTACTTTAACTAATGAGGGAAACCAGAGATGATTAGGTGTGAGTAATTTTATGCAAAAATGTCATCAATTTGTTCAATCTTTTGGCCGATTTAGCGATATTTCTTGCATGAAAAAAGGGTCTTTAAGGTGGCGGGCAATGAGTCCTGATCTCAATCCAATTAAGATCTGATATTTGCTATTAGGAAAAGCAGCCTGCAAACATTCAAAAGCTTGAGAGAATTGCAGTGGAAGAATGGAAAAGACTTACCAGCATACAGGTGCAAGATGCTTATAGATGGCCACTAGAGATGAGCAAGTATACTCGCTAAGGGCAATTGCTCGATCGAGCATTGCCCTTAGCGAGTACCTGCCTGCTCGGGAGCAAAGATTTGGCTGCCGGCGGCGGGCGGGGAGCTGTAGGGGAGAGCGGGGAGGAACGGAGGGGAGATCTCTCTCCCTCTCTTCCCCCCCCCCGTTCCCCCCTGCTGACTGCTGTAACTCACCTGTCAACCGCACCGGCAGCCAAACCTTCTCTGCCGAGCGGGGAGATACTCGCTAAGGACAATGCTCGATCGAGTAATTGTCCTTAGCGAGTACACTCGCTCATCTCTAATGGCCACAATAGATGTCATTGGTGCAAAAGATTGTGCAACTGAGTATTAGGAAAGATGCCCTCAGTCCTGTCCATATTATATACTAGGTTTATTCTTTATTTCTTTTTAGAAATGACTGCATATATTTTATAAGTAAATGTTTTGTATGTACAAGGACATGCTATTAAACTGTTTTTATTCTTACTCTAATGATACAAAGTTAGTATATATCCACCTATTTCTAAATACATCCTTTTTTATTATACTACATTACTAATCAATTAAGGGTCAAGTTTGCTAATAATGTTGACCACAATTATATACAGTATATGAATATTTAAATTAATTACATGGCTGCATGGCATTATTTTTTTGCCTTTGTTTGTAGTGTAGAAGTTGACTAGACATCTCCCACATATCTATTACACAGTACATTGCGGAATTCCGGATACCAATTTCCCAGCCTTATGGTCCATACCATTCTCGTGATAACATATTTTTCTCACACCATATCAATCTACCTGTCACTTCACTGTAGGGTGCCTGGGAATTTTGTTGTTTCTGTGAGAATCAGACGTAAGATATATTTATGTAGTGATCTGAGTTAATAGTTGTTTATCTGAGAACCATCTTAATTGAAAATCAAGCTATGAGTCTATAAATCAAAGATGGGGGATACATGACAGAGTATAATAAATCAGGTTCCATGTGAATGAATGGAACGTCTGTTGTGTCTACAGATTTATTTCTATCCGCTCCAATATTTCATTGTGGACGGAGTTTACTGGATTTAAAATTTTCGCCTTATTTTTAATGAAGTGAACAAGGGTTTTATTTGAATAATAGAAGTATATTGGTGGAGCTATAGTGCAAAAAAAAGAGCAAAAAGAGGGATTATTCTTTATAGAATACGAGGAAAGTCAACCATGTCGGCAAAGTCTAAGATAATACAAGCAGCAATAATTTCACGGACACTAAGCTGCTTTCTGATTTTACGAGACAAAAAAGAAAAGACTCTATAAAATGCTTCCATACTAGAAGTATTTTATAAAATGGATTTGGTTCTGTACTCTTTAAGATTCATTGTATATTCATAGGATACACCATAAAAATGTGATTAGTTCAAGTCTGATTACTGAGACCCTTACCGATCATCAGGGGCATGCACAGAATTCATGAGGCCCTGTAGCAAAACTCAGAATTGAGCACTCCCCAAAAAAATATTTTGAAGACAGCATATTTATAACATGGCTAGATACAGTAACTCAGCTCTACTGATGGTCCAGTTACCTCCAGTGACCACAAGTGGCATCTTCTATAAATGGTATTGTCTGTTTCTTCTCTATCTGGACCTAGACCTCCACGAAGACTTTTTCTAGCTAGAACTCCTCTCTGCATACTATCTTCCATCTGTAACTGCCTCCAATCCCCCTTTCAGTATCCTCAATAGTAATAAAAAGGGTAAAGCGTGCACTCCAAAAAATCCAGCCAACACTAGAATCCTTTCTAACCTCACAGATCTGACAAACTCTGCACAGCTTATGCAATGCAGAGTCCAATGGTATTAGTGTAATACAGGGGTGTCAAACTCATTTTCTCCGAGGGCCACATCAGCCTTATGGTCGCCTTCAAAGGGCCGATTCTAATTGTAAGACAGAAAAGTAAATGTTAACCCCACAGTGGCCCGATTGGTAATAAGGTCCCCCATAGTGGCCAGTGACGCCCACCATTCTGCGCATACACCCGCACAGACGCCCACCATTCTGCACATACACACGCATGCCCACCATTCTGCACATACAGACGCCCACCCTTCTGCGCATACAGACGCACGCCATTCTGCGCATACAGATGCACGCCATTCTGCGCATACAGATGCACGCCATTCTGCGCATACAGACGCCCACCCTTCTGCACATACACACGCACAGACGCCCACCCTTCTGCGCATGCACACACACGCCCTTCTGCGCATACACACGCACAGACGCCCACCCTTCTGCGCATGCACACACACGCCCTTCTGCGCATACACACGCACAGACGCCCACCCTTCTGCGCATACACACACACGCCATTCTGCGCATACAGACGCCCGCCATTCTGCGCATACACACACACGCCATTCTGCGCATACACGTGCCCGCCATTCTGCGCATACACGCGCCCGCCATTCTGCGCATACACACGCCCACCATTCTGCGCATACACACGCCCGCCATTCTGCGCATACACGTGCCCGCCATTCTGCGCATACACGCGCCCGCCATTCTGCGCATACACACGCCCGCCATTCTGCGCATACAGACGAACGCCATTCTGCGCATACACACGCCCGCCATTTTGCGCATAAAGACGCACAGGATTCTGCGCATATACGTACAGACACACACACATATACACGCGCCCGCCATTCTGCGCATACACACGCCCACCATTCTGCGCATACACACGCCCGCCATTCTGCGCATACACGCGCCCGCCATTCTGCGCATACACACGCCCACCATTCTGCGCATACACACGCCCGCCATTCTGCGCATACATGTGCCCGCCATTCTGCGCATACACGCGCCCGCCATTCTGCGCATACAGACGAACGCCATTCTGCGCATACACACGCCCGCCATTTTGCGCATAAAGACGCACAGGATTCTGCGCATATACGTACAGACACACACACATATACACGCGCCCGCCATTCTGCGCATACACGCGCCCGCCATTCTGCACATACAGACGAACGCCATTCTGCGCATACACACGCTGAGCCTCCAACCGGGCATGGTCGTGTGTGACAACGGCCGTAACCTGGTGGCGGCTCTGCAGCTCGGCAGCCTCACGCATGTGCCATGCCTGGCCCACGTCTTTAATTTGGTGGTTCAGCGCTTTCTGAAAAGCTACCCACGCTTGTCAGACCTGCTCGGAAAGGTGCGCCGGCTCTGCACACATTTCCGCAAGTCCCACACAGACGCTGCCACCCTGCGCACCCTGCAACATCGGTTTCATCTGCCAGTGCACCGACTGCTGTGCGACGTGCCCACACGGTGGAACTCTACGCTCCACATGTTGGCCAGGCTCTATGAGCAGCGTAGAGCTATAGTGGAATACCAACTCCAACATGGGCGGCGCAGTGGGAGTCAGCCTCCTCAATTCTTTACAGAAGAGTGGGCCTGGTTGGCAGACATCTGCCAGGTCCTTGGAAACTTTGAGGAGTCTACCCAGATGGTGAGCGGCGATGCTGCAATCATTAGCGTCACCATTTCTCTGCTATGCCTCTTGAGAAGTTCCCTGCAAAGCATAAAGGCAGACGCTTTGCGCTCGGAAACAGAGGCGGGGGAAGACAGTATGTCGCTGGATAGTCAGAGCACCCTCCTGTCTATATCTCAGCGCGTTGAGGAGGAGGAGGAGCATGAGGAGGATGAGGAGGAGGGGGAAGAGACAGCTTGGCCCAATGCTGAGGGTACCCGTGCTGCTTGCCTGTCATCCTTTCAGCGTGTATGGCCTGAGGAGGAGGAGGAGGATCCTGAAAGTGATCTTCCTAGTGCGGACAGCCATGTGTTGCATACAGGTACCCTGGCACACATGGCTGACTTCATGTTAGGATGCCTTTCTCGTGACCCGCATTCTGGCCACTACGGATTACTGGGTGTACACACTGCTCGACCCACGGTATAAGGAGAACCTTTCCACTCTCATTCCCGAAGAGGAAAGGGGTTCGATAGTGATGCTATACCACAGGACCCTGGTGGACAAGCTGTTGGTAAAATTCCCATCCGACAGCGCTAGTGGCCAAAGGCACAGTTCCGAGGGCCAGGTAGCAGGGGAGGCGCGGAGATCAGGCAGCATGTACAGCACAGGCAGGGGAACACTCTCTAAGGCCTTTGACAGCTTTCTGGCTCCCCAGCAAGACTGTGTCACCGCTCCCCTGTCAAGGCTGAGTCGGCGGGAGCACTGTAAAAGAATGATAAGGGAGTACGTAGCCGATCGCACGACCGTCCTCCGTGACGCCTCTGCCCCCTACAACTTCTGGGTGTCGAAGCTGGACACGTGGCCTGAACTCGCGCTGTATGCCCTGGAGGTGCTTGCTTGTCCTGCGGCTAGCGTCTTGTCAGAGAGGGTGTTTAGTGCGGCTGGGGGAATCATCATGGATAAGCGTACCCGCCTGTCAACCGACAGTGCCGACAGGCTTACACTCATCAAGATGAACAAAGCCTGGATTTCCCCAGACTTCTCTTCTCCACCAGCGGACAGCAGCGATACCTAAACAATACGTAGGCTGCACCCGCGGATGGAAGCATTGTTCTCTATCACCATCAAAAACGTGGACCTTTTAGCTTCATCAATCTGTGTATAATATTCATCCTCCTCCTCCTGCTTCTCCTCCTGAAACCTGACGTAATCACGCCGAACGGGCAATTTTTCTTAGGCCCACAAGGCTCAGTCATATAATTTTTGTAAACAATTTTTATACGTTTCGATGCTAATTAAAGCGTTGAAACTTTCACCTGAACCAATTTTTATTTTAACTGGGCTGCCTCCAGGCCTAGTTACAAATTAAGCCATATTAACCAAAGCGATTAATGGGTTTCACCTGCCCTCTTGGTTGGGCATGGGCAATTTTTCTGACGTATATTAGTACTGTTGGTACACCAATTTTTTGGGGCCCTCGCCTACAGTGTAATCCAATTAATTTTTTGCCCACCTGCATTAAAGCTGACGTTACATCAGCTGTGCTGGGCACTGCAATGGGATATATTTATGTACCGCCGGTGGGTTTCAGGGAGCCACCCATGCTGTGGGTCCACAGGGAGTTGTACCTGCCTGTGTCAATGAATTAAAAACCTCGGTCAGGTTGGGGCATGCAGTGTGGGCTGAAGCCCACCTGCATTTAATCTGACGTTAGCTCTGCTGTCCAGGGCACTGCAATGGGATACATTTATGTACAGCCGGTGGGTTCCAGGGAGCCACCCATTCTGTGGGTGCACACGGAATTCCCATTGCAGAGTTGTACCTGCCTGTGACTATTTATAAAAAACCACAGTCTGACTGGGGCATGCAGACACCTTGACAGAATGAATAGTATGTGGCACATAGGTTCCCCATTGCTATGCCCACGTGTGCAGCTCCTGATGGCGGTGGCACAGGATTATATTTCTCATTGCTTCTGTACAGCATTGTGGGCTATCTCCCCGCCCCTTTTAAAGAGGGTCACTGCCTAGCCATGCCAACCCTCTGCAGTGTGTGCCTGCGGTTCCTCCTCATGGCAGACGCACTTATAAATAGACATGAGGGTGGTGTGGCATGAGTGCAGCTGAAGGCTGCGCAGGGACACTTTGGTGTGCGCTGTGGACACTGCGTCGTGCGGGGGGGGGGGGGGGGGTTGGGCAGCATGTAACCCAGGAGAAGTGGCAGCGGAGTGTCATGCAGGCAGTGATTGTGCTTTGTTGGAGGTAGTGTGGTGCTTAGCTAAGGTATGCATTGCTAATGAGGGCTTTTCAGAAGTAAAAGTTGTTGGGAGGGGGGGGGGACTCTTGCCGCTGTTGTGGCTTAATAGTGGGACCTGGGAACTTGAGATGCAGCCCAGCATGTAGCCCCTCGCCTGCCCTATCCGTTGCTGTGTCGTTCCCATCACTTTCTTGAATTGCCCAGATTTTCACAAATGAAAACCTTAGTGAGCATCGGCGATATACAAAAATGCTCGGGTCGCCCATTGACTTCAATGGGGTTCGTTACTCGAAACGAACCCTCGAGCATCGCGATAATTTCGTCCCGAGTAACGAGCACCGAGCATTTTGGTGCTCGCTCATCTCTAATTAATACCTCATTAGGCAATTTAGCCTTTTAAATCAGGGTTTGGTGTTTCCCCCGCCCATGTGAATGAGTTGTGTCTGTGCAATATGCTCTGTATTTGTGCAGGCAAGGGCACTAAATATACTCCACTGTGCAAAAAAATAAAACCTGCCCTCTCTTGTGCGTGTTTGCGCACCAAAGAGCCCCATAGAGGTCTACGGGAGGTGCGCAAACACACACATCTGCCTGCGTGGGTATGCACTAAACACAGTGCATACCTGCCATCACCTGCACCTCATTAGGCAAATTAGTCTTTTAAATGAGGGTGGGGTGATTTCCCTGCCGAGCATTGCCTGTGCAAATATGCTCATCTGTTGAAGCCCTTAGGAAATAGACAAGACAAATATTTTTACATATTCTTTTCAGATGCACATAGTGATGTGGCTTCATGTAATGTCTGTATTTCTATGGGTTCTCTCCTATACTATAAAAAGGAGTGATAGGTGAATTGACTTGCTGTGAAATTGGTAACAGTGTGTAAGTGAGAAATAGCAAATGGACTGTGAGCCTCATTGGACAGTGCTGTGGAATATGTTGGTGCTATAGAAGCAACAGAAAATAAATATATATCTACCAATGATGCAACATTTCTTTTTCTCTCATGCAAATGCATAAAAACTACTGCAGTAGTCTAGTCATATCACAGTGCAATGAAATGCGACATTTCTGCTGCAATGATAACGAGACTGACAACACAACAAATAGTTTTAAATAATGTGCCAATCTGTAAAAGCAATAGTAATGATTGATACCACCCACTGGGTCATGTTTTAGGAGCTGCACAAAAAAACAACAGCACCAAAGGGGTCCTAGTTCTTCATTACGGAGATCAGTAGGAGTTCCAGGAATCCTCTTAAAATAGAACTCGAAAAGAATATTGCTTTTTTGGGGCATCCCCATTCAAATTGAGCTTGAGGTAAGACCATAGTACTTATTTCTAAATATAGTCCTTTCATACCGAGACTTTAAAACGCCCATCAACGAGCTTTCTGTGCTCTGATAGAAAGCAATGACGTATATAAGAAAATCTTTGGAATATCAGGCACGGAAATAAGCGTTGGTGCATGTAATGATGTACAACAATGGGTATGATCGTCACCTGAAATAGCATCTCGCTAGGCGTACAGATTCTAAAGTAAATAAATGCCCTTAATTACCCTTGAAATTAAAACAATTAAATGTTCCTGGAAAGCATTTTGCAGATACCACTTAAAGCATCAAGGTAATTAACAGACTATGTGACTTCCGAAGCAACTCAAAATGTATTAATGACAAAAGCGATGTCACCTCTCTGTGACATTGGTGCCTTGTTTGCAGTGTTTCCTAATGATTATATGAATTCCAATTCCTTTTTAATGTAAACAGAAACATTATACCAAGAGCTGAAAAAGTCCTCGTTCAGATGCATGTTTTGTGCACGCATAATGCACGCTTCTAAAAGAACCAATGGGTTCCTATAGAAGGGTTCATATGCAAGGGATTTGAAGCACAAAACAGTGCGCACCTAAAAAAGATAGGACATGCACTATCTTCGGTGCGCGTTTTGCAGGAGTTTCTATTGACTCCTATGGGAGCAGGAGTTAATAGAAACTCCTGCGCACAGAATAGCTTCCCCACTGCTTACAGCAGGACATTTAAAAGGTGCTTCTGGCCAGAAGCATCTTTTAAATGTCACGCTGTTAACTCCTTAGTCCCTGGGGGATAAGGGAACTCCCTGAGGGTTCCGTTAATCCCCGCAGGCAGTCCCCTCATCACTGAACACTGTGACAGTGCTGTCACAGTGTTCAACAATGGTGCGACTCCCCACGGGGATGAAAGAATCTCCTGCCACAGCTGTGGCAGTGGAGCGCAATGATATCCCATTGCTTTTAATGGGGTGGGCGCTGAAATATAAGCCCTATCCCGAAAATCATCCCTAGCTGCAGAAAAATAAATCTGAACTCACCCAGAAGCACTGTCTGGCTCTTCTCTGTGGTCCCTTGCAGTCTTCTTTTGTATTTCTGGTGGCTGGGGATTGAAAAATCCCTGCCTTCTCAAAATGCTGCCTCTGATTGGCTGAGCACTGTGACCAGTCAGAGGCAGCGCTCAGCCATACATTGAATGACAGCTGAGCGATGCCTCGGATTAGTCACAGAGCTCAGCCAATCAGAGGCAGTGCTTTCAGCAGGTGGGGATTTTTCAATCCCTGCACAGAAGAAATACAGAAGAAGACTGCTGGGGAGCACAGAGAAGTGTCGGACAGCACTTCTAGGAGATTTTTTTCTGGAGCTAGGGATGATATTTAAGGTAGAGCTTATGTAGTGCAGAACATACAGTAGTTGTCGCGGCTTGTCGGTCGCGACAACGTCGTGGCATGGTGGCTTCAACACATGCAAAGACCTGTTACCTTGTTAAGCAGGTAAAGGGTTAATGCACCATGTGCAGAGTCTGCTGGTGCTGTCTGCCTTTGCTATGTGGTTGCATACTGGATTAGTCATGCCTGGGAATAGGGTGGAGGTGTGGTTTTCTGTTCACTGCCATTGTTTCAGGTGCAGAGTGCCTATATATTCTCACCACTTCTGGTTATCAGTGCTGCTTATTCCATTCCATAGTGGAGAAGTTGGAGTTTGGAGCTCTGCTGTGCTGGGTGTTTTTTCTACTTGCAGATAAGTTGCTGCGGGTTCTTTTTCAGTTGTATTGTTGCTTTTCATTTCTGTTTTTGCTTTGCGTGTTGATCCATCTCCTCAGGGGTTCCTATAGGGATAGTCGGGCCCAAGAAGAAGACCATAGGGTCGCCTTTTATCAAAGCAATGACTCTGCTTTAGGCAGGGACCTGTCACCTCCCTGCTAGGTTATGGCCAGGCTTCCTTCCCTCTCCCTGGAGTGGTGCTGCTGTCCTGCATAGCGTGGTGTGCGGCTTTTTCCAACTATGAGTACGTTCCCTGTTGCCGTGCTGTGTGTAGTACTTTTTGTGTCGCACGGGCTTTACATCTGGGTTACGTATTTCAGTTGTGGTGCGCACTGCTCTTCAGTGCATATATCTATCTACTAAAGTAGTCGTGAACATCACCCTGCGTTCATGCTAAGCGTGGTACTTGTGAGCCGCACAGATGTGACAGTAGTGTCTGTGTAGCACGGCTAAACATAGAATTAACCTACATCTTGTGACCGGGTGGTATCATTCAGTGGTGGACTGAGAGTTGTCTATCTCCGTAGACCATAAGGAACTATGAGGCTTATTTGCTATTCAAAATACAACAGTTTTCTGGCACAAATTATGGCAGAAAGCTGTCTTACATGTTTGTGCAACAATTATCATGCGTTTTTAGACATGTTCGGACACTTTTTCCAACTTATCAGAAAAAGGGATGCCCCTTTTGGCTTAACTTGTGCTGAAAACTGTGCCAAATGGACCCAAATTGTGCCAAAAGTTTGGTTCGATTTTTCGCAAAAACTTATCCATCTAAGGGCGCCTACCCACTGGCGATTTTTTTTCCTTTGCATTTTTTCTGAAGAGCAATTAGTATAGAATGTGTTCTTGTCCATTTGTGTTTTTTTTCGGTCCGTTGCAATTTTTCACATAGGAACTGTCAGTTGCATATGTGTCCTTATTAGAGATGAGCGAACGTGTTCGGCTCCGCCCCTTTTCGCCCGGACACCGAACTTCGCGAGGAATTCCGTGTTCGGGCGAAAAAAGTTCGGGGGTCGCCGTGGCAGCGCGGGGGGTTGCGGCGGGGAGTGGGGGGGAGAGGGAGAGAGAGAGGGCTCCCCCCTGTTCCCCGCTGCTGCCGCCCGCGCCGCCGCGCCTCTCCCCGCCCCCCGGCGCCCCCCGAATACTTACGCGCGAACACGGAAGTCCTCGGAAAAGCCGGTGTTCGGGTGCGTAAGTGTTCGTTAAGAACACGTTCGCTCATCTCTAGTCCTTATTTTTCTCTTAATGCACCCATGAATGTCAATGAAAATTAACGGAAAAGGCGCGAAAAACGCACCAAAAACGCTGCATTTTTCACGCACGAAAATCGGCAACGCCAGTGGGTAGGCGCCCTAATAGGTGGTCTAAAACTTAGACTAGACAGACTTAAAATTCAACAGATGTATCATTTAGTAATAAAATGGTGCATTTTAAACCTGTCTAGTCTGTTTGCACTACTTTTAGACAGTATTAGTAAATAAGCCCCCGTATTGCTAATAATTTAAGGATAGAAACAAACATAGTGGGCAAAAAACATGCTGAAATGTAGTGTTGCATTCAAATTCATTGTTAATGATTGTTTACCTGCAAAACTATACAGACATTAAAAATCAATTTAAAACCAGCAATCACAGTACTTGTAAAATCTACAGTATCCCCATTGTGTGTATCTCTCACAGGCACAGAAAGCTTTCCTGTAGATATCTGCCAGCAGGTTAATCAGAGTGATCCCAGCTTTTCTCCTATACTTTCACTAGCCTCTACCCTTTCTTATTACTTCCGTATCCCTCTCTTTAACTTAATCAAGCCTTGGGGTTCACTTTGAATACACTTCAGGCATTTTTTGCTTCTGCCAGTCTCCACACACATAGACTGAGTCTTCATTTTGGACTGGTAACAATCCTGTAGCTTGGGTGCTGTACACTATATGGGTGGAGCTGGTAACTCAGTATGCACTGAACTCTCTACTACTGCAGTAGTCTCCTACTCCACACTCTCTATACTCTGACCCAAACAGGAAGTGCCAGCTTTTATATTCCCCCCAGTCCAGAAGTGTCTAGCATCTTCTGGCTCAACATGCATAAGTTCAAATCTGACCAAGGACAACATCTTCATGGAGTTTCAATGTTTTCACTGTGTTTCTTTTTCCCAATAAATGTTTGCGCTATTTAAGGTTAGAATTATTATTAAGAAACCCAGAGAGAACATAAAAAACTTTATGCAGATGTTGTCCTTGGTCAGATTCTTCTCTTAGCATTGCTTAGCAATGATCTGTGAAAAACAGCACATATGGATGTCATCCACGTGAGTTCCAGTTTTTCTTTGCCCACCCATTGTCTTGAGTGGGTGACTGATGTCAAACTATTCATCTGTCTAAAAAAAAACATGTCTTCATAACCTGGTTGACTGTAATGTGACAGTGTGCTATCTGTGTGCAGTCAGTTTACAAACATGAAGACACTCAGATATTCACCCATATGATTAAGACCTCATATTGCAGTGTCCGAGGAGCAGGCGGCCCATAAGCTGAGGAGATAGCGGGGTAGATAAAGACCTTGTCACAGGTCTCTACCATATCCCCTTCCCCTGGAAGTATCTCAGGACCAGACCTCGTTACTGCTGGGGCAGATCACAAGGAAGTAACTGGGGGTTACCTTGAGTCCATTTGTCACTCGTGATGCCACCATTCCATCCTCTGTGGTGAAACTTGATGATGAAATAAAGTAGTCCACACACAGGGAAAACGTCTTAACAAAACCGGTAACAGTCGATAAAGTCCATTTGCTGTAACTTGACAAAGTCCAAACCACAACAACAGTCCTGGCACAGATACAACAAACTAGAGTGGTGTATCAGAGAGGATTCAGGGTATCTCAGATAATCCACAGTCCCAGTTATCTATGGGATCCTGCTCCTGGTGACTCTTGCTCTCTCTTACTCTTTACCGGTTAACACTCACTCTTGTTGTCCTCTTTTCGTAAAGCAGGAGTTGGTCTCTCAGCACTCAACAACAGCACTGAGGTTTCTTAAGCAGGCTAAGCCCAAGCAGAGCAACAGACCATCGCTCTGCCTCCTCCATGATCCACACATGGATCGACCAGTCTTTGTGTGGCTCACTCACTGATTCAAACTTCAACTCCAGACTGAATACTCTCTCTCTTCCATTCTCCTCTTTTTCTACTCCTATTCTACTCCTAGCATCCTTGCAAGCACATACATATATATAAAACATAGTCACGTCTCACACAATGATACATTTTCCAGACATGATCCAGACAATAACCCATTCAGTACTGCAGAAGTGCAATACACCTAAACCAAATGTATACTACACATAAGACGCTGATAAGACAATGATATGAGACAGGCATATAACATTATGGAGGGGCCCCTTTAACTCTGGGCCACTACAATATCCATACTGTTCTGTGTCCACATGCAAGCAAGTGTGGCTACTGAAATCCAAATTCCTAGTCAAACCAATACAGATGTTCAGTTGACAATGTTGAGATTAAAGCTCTGTAATTAGACAATATCATTTCCAATTTCATTCTACAGTGAAGTATTCATCTCTGCTAATAGGAACAAAGCCTAATAAGGACTAAACTTAGTTATCCACTGAGTAATACTTAGGACATGAAGGCAAGAACACACATGGATCTTTCACGAGACCCTGAATTAACTTGTGATCCTTCTTAATGGAATTAATCTAGAAAAAAAACAGAGGCACTTTTGAAAAAGGGAAATACATTATTTTAATACTATGATGTTTCTGAAAGATATGCAATATTCTATTCTAGCCTTACGGACATGAATTTTCCTCTTTGTTGTTTCATTATACAGTATTCTAATCACGGCATCTTGACTGGAGAGAAGTCTGAAATCTTGCGAACTTTCCCTTCCCCTATGGTGCAGTTTATTTTTTTCTGATACAAATTTGTTCTGTAGCTCATTTCCATTTTCCTAGAGAATAGAAATCATTGACACGAATGAGACAGAAGTCATGTTAAATAAAACATACCAAGCCAAATGTGTGTAAATGAAATGCGGTTCTTCGTTTCGAGAGTTCACCTGCTAAAAGGTGTCATGGCATTTGAATCTGACCTGTCAGCTAGGGCATTCAGGAGGAAAATGCAGGATACACCACTTCAATTAATTTTCCGTTGTGCTTGCAACTAACAGCTTGTGGGATAGCAAGTATCCCTGAGAGATATTACAGCACTGTAGCTTCTTGCTGATGAGCTCAATTACTGTTACGTACCTTGAGAACTAAGTTTGTTTTTTTGCTGAGAATGGAGATCAGTTTCATTGATCTTTAAAGAGCTCATTTTATGCAGGATGGTACTAAAATCAAAGATGTGAATGATTACATGCCACTTTCTTTGGCAGACATTACTGATATTCATGGTGGTGAACAGCATGTATGTACCTACTCATAGAATATAGAAAAAGGTTTGTGGTAGCTAAAGGGATTGTCCGAGTTATAGCTTATAGGTGACATAGTAACATAGTATGCATTGCCGAAAAAAAAGTCATATGTCCACCAAGTTCAGCTTATTACCCCCCAATGTTCATCCAGAGGAAGGTAAAAAAAAAAACATTTAAGGGAAAAAATTCCTTCCTGACTCCAATATGGCAATTGAATAATCCCTGGATCAACAAGTCTTCTGATGTTACTAATGATTTTAACATGTAATATTGTATCGCTCAAGAAAGGCGTCCAGGCCCCTCTTCAACTCTTTTATCGAATTTGCCATCACCTCTTCCTCAGGCAGAGAGTTCCACAATCTCACTGCTCTTACAGTAAAGACCCCCCTTGTATTTGGGGGGAAGCATTCTTTCCTCTAGCTGTAGAGGATGCCCTCTCGTTACCGTCACAGTCCTGTGTATAAATAGATGATGGTGGAGATCTCCGTATTGTCCCCTGATATATTATACATAGTTTATTAGGTCGCCCCTCAGCCGTCTTTTTTTCCAAACTAAAAATCCCAATTTTGATAACCTCTCTGGATATCGTAGTCCGCCCATTCCATTTATTACTTTGCCCGCCCTTGTACTCGCTCAAGATCTGATATGTCCTTCTTGAGTACCGGTGGCCAAAACTGTGCACAATATTTCATGTGTGGTCTGACCAGTGACTTGTAAAGAGTAAGAACAATGTTCCTGTCATGTGCTCCTAGACCTCTTTTGATGCACCCCATGATCTTATTTGCCTTGGTAACAGCTGCCTGTCACGGGTTGCTCCAATTAAATTTACACTTAACTAAAATCCCCACGTCTTTTTTCATGTCCGTCTTATCCAGTGGTTTCCCATTTAGTGTGTAAATCCCATTTTGCATGCAGTAAAATAACAAATGGGCTTATACTCACCTCTCCCCACTCCTGCTGTGCCCCATGCCAGTGCGCGGTCCTCTGTGCCTGTGTTTGTTTCTAGGCTGCAGTTCGGCCCAGTTTATGGAATGTCACAGGCACTGCAGTGAATAGCAGAGCTCAGCGATCACCAGAGCCGAACACAACCTTCCCCAACAACGTCGGCTATCATATCATGCCAG
Source organism: Eleutherodactylus coqui (assembly GCF_035609145.1). Lineage (NCBI taxonomy): Eukaryota > Metazoa > Chordata > Amphibia > Anura > Eleutherodactylidae > Eleutherodactylus > Eleutherodactylus coqui. The sequence goes on along the minus strand of NC_089838.1, from coordinate 77,155,517 downwards.
AAGGGTTCTGCGGACACTCATCTAGTAATAGAAGCCTGCACCAGTAACACCCCACCCACCAGGAAATGGTTCCTGTTTCTTTTGGGTGATCCCTCGCAGATCTGTAGAAATAGTACAGGAGATACTGCAGCCTATGCCCTGTATAGTAGCATGTAGTGTACGTCTCCACTGCAGCAAAGGGCAAAGTCGACTGGTTGGCAATAATCTTACATAATTTACCGAAAACTAGAAGCAGCTAGGAGGGGATTCAGTGACAACAGTTTTTGTGGTTGTCACCAAGTGTATTTCGGGTACACTAAAAGTTTTACAATGACTTATACATCTGTGGTTTTAAATAGGTGGAAAATTTCCCAGCTTGTTGCTACCATAAACTAATAATTCTGCTTATGTACAAACAATTGATATTATCCTTACCTGACATTGGGACTTTTCCACTAAGTACGCTAATTGGCAGTATTTAGGTGCTTCACCATTGGCCAATTTTTGTCATAAATCACAACTGTACAAAACGTGACCGATGGTATTTTAATACTTGGCAGCAGTTTATAAACAGGACTGATTTAACAGAGGAAGAAATTTGGATTGGATTAAGAGATTAAGCTGCAATTGTTTTTCTTAAAACCATTCTCACAGCGAGAGTGTAAAATAATAAAATGAACTCCTTTTATAGTTTGAAAACACAAGCACCAAGAAACCAGAGTCGAAATCTGGAACAAATATACTACTCTGTATCTACTATGATTGTCTTATTCAAGACTACGGCTGAGGATCATAAAAAACAGATTAATAAGCCTGCCCGTACGTTTTATACCTTAAATAATTCCTTCATCTAATTTAGCACATTTCTAGAAACTCCTTTAAGCTTCACTTGAGGGACAATCACGCAGACCAACAAAGTTATCTACTGATTGCTAAGAAATGGTTCATAGCTTCACTTCCAGTAAAGGGGAATTTAAAGAGATTGTCTGAAAATTTGTCTTCATACACTCCGTTAGGTAACTCTGGGTTAATAGAGAGGGCTTTTTTTTTATCAGGATACCCATGGATTAGACCAATTGGAGAACAGCTACTAAGAGTATCTTTTGCCGTGGGGACCTTTCCTGTCCTGCATGACACATTTGAATGGGGACTATGAAATGCTGCATTTATCACTTGGTGACATTGTAGAGAAAGTGAATATTTCCTGTTAGGTTTTCCCACAGACAACTGCTGATTGCAAGCGGTCACAACAGTGTGATCAGCTTACTATCAAGGGACCCTACTAACATGTAGGGATTGTCCAAAGTGGACAACCTTAATAAGCGTAATTTGTCCGCTTTCCATTTTTTTAAAGATGTAATTTGGTTTTAGCAAATTAAGCTTAGTTTTTGTAGAATTGAAAATCGTGCAATTTTATACAGTCTATACGAATTTCTTGTAGTTTTCAAGAGCTCTGGTTGCAGTCATTCAACAGGGGGCTTAGGGACATAGCTATAGGGGGTGCAGCTGTTTCAATCACACCCAAGCTCTGGTGCCTGAAGAACCCAAAGGACACATAAGAAGACTACCCCAGCCCCAGTATTAGTATACACTAAGCAATCACTGCATTAGATACAGCTGGCGCATGCCTGTAACATGGTACCACATGATGGCCATGTCATAATCAGCTCCCAAATAATATACTGACCTCTCCTCTGTGGTGACTTCAGTATTTAAAGAGTTTGGAGATGCCTTCCCAGCCCATTGGCCCCCACAATTGGATTGTAGGGTGCCAATGGGTGCTATAGTGGTTGGAGGCTCAAAAATGACCTCTGGGTCAGCCATTGACGTTGGCCGTACTGTCAGTGGATAAATGACAGTTTGAGAGAATACACTGCACTATATAAATAGTCTAGTGTATTATCTAAGTGATCAAGTGATCGCATGTCAGCATTGTTTTGTATAAGTCAGCTACTAACAATATAGTAAAAAGCGATCAAAAGTTTTCTGTACCCCAAAATAACACCAATGAAAATATCAGATCATTCCACAAAAAAAGACGCCCCCACACAGCTCTGTAGATGGAAAAATAAAGAAGTTATGGCTGTCTGACTATGGTGATGGAAAACCAAAACATTAATTTGGTATTTATGTAGTCATAATTTAAAAAATTTCCAGCAAAATCTGCACTCCTTTCCTTCTAGGCACTGCCATGGTGCAAACAGCAGTTTATGTCCACACTTGGGTCGTATCCATACTCCGAAGAAATTACTTAGCAAATTGTGGGGTGCTTTTTTCCTATTGTCTCCCATGAACATCTGGGGCTAAATCTATGAAAATTAGAAATTTTCTTTATCGTGGTCCATCTACCACCAAACACAAAGTGCTCACTACACCCCTTGATGAATTCTTTGAGGGGTCGAGTATTCAAACGAGGAGCCATTTTTTGGGTGGGCCACTGTCCTAAGTGCTTCATGAGTCTCCTAAATTCTTTCAGTTTCCAAAAGTAGCACGCCTTCCCTTCTGAGCTCTGTCATGTGTCTAAACAGCAATTCATATCCACATATAGGGGATCATACTCAAGAAAAACTGGGCAGCTAATTCTGGGTTGCCTTTTCTCCTACTGCCCCTATTGGAAATTGGATATTAGTGGATTTCCCGCTAATGGCTATTGTCCATTTAGTAGCATTGTGTGTGATGATCGATTTCCTAAATTTTGACATTAAGTTCAAACACCATATATTTTTAATGCGTTAAAAATAAGTAATTTAGCAATTTAAACACGTTATTTCCATTCATTAATTATGTTTTTAATAAACCCTTTAACCAACACTAGACACTACTTTCTGTCTTGTTTGGTGACCCAGCGTTCCGCTGTGATTACAATCAGAAAAGTCACCCAATAATTTCACTTATTTTGCCTTCTTCTATTTAACAAGTACTGCTTTGATTTCGAAAAATAAGCATTGTGATTATTGCGCAAATGTATGCTCTGTTTTTAGGAGAGAAGCATATGGAATAAAAATACCTTTTTTTAAAGTTTTCGAATTCTTCTGGAACTGACTCATATTTAAATATAACATTCACCGAGAGAGAACACTTGACTGCTTCATTAGAAAATATAATTTTAGTTCAATGTACAACCTGTCAAAAATAAAATCAGAGGGTGTTTTACATTTCATACAAGTGACAATTATTTTCGACAGAGTATTCACTCTTACATTTAGTTTAATATATTTTAATGTTAGAACTATTTATTGATTCAGAACTTTCATTTTAAGTGAATTCCTTTTCTTGAGAGCTGCAACTACTAGCTATTAGAGATGAGCGAACGTGCTCGGCCACGCCCCTTTTTCGCCCGAATACCGCGATTTCCGAGTACTTCCGTACTCGGGCGAAAAAATTCGGGGGGCGCCGTGGCGGCACGGGGGGTAGCAGTGGGGAGTGGGGGGGAGAGGGCTCCCCCCTGTTCCCCGCTGCTACCCCCCGCACCGCCACGCCTCTCCCCGCCCCCCGGCGTCCCCCGAATCTTTTCACCCGAGTACTGAAGTACTCGAAAATGGCGGTACTCGGGTGCGTAAGTACTCGAAACGAGTACGTTCGCTCATCTCTACTAGCTATATGTGCTGGTGATTGCTTTCATAAACCTTAGATTCTTCAAAATGTAGTGAGACCGAATGATTAAAAGAATGAATTCGCCCATAGACAAATAAGCATTTGTGGTACTATATGTTGTTTAATGACAAAACTTATGCATGTGTTTTCGGGCAGTTTACCAAAATTCCCCATTGCCCGTTCTTATTTCTGGTTCACCCCACCACACAGAGCCTCAATGATCTTTCACACAGCCCAATATTCAGACAAGTATGTTCGCCTGATCAGTGGGCCATGTAGAAGTGCAAACAATCAGCCAAAGAATGAGCAAACACTCTTTCATCAACTGATTAGCTTGTAGATCTAAGCATAGAAATGCTTTCCAGTTGGCTACATATTTTCTGTGTGACTGTGAAGATGTGCAGCTGACCAATGACAGCAAGTCACGCTTATTAGTCACTGCAGCCACACAGGAGGTCCCTATAACTAAGTGGGCACCACAGCAGGGGCACCATTACTAAGTGGGGCCCACAGCAGGGGCACCATAACTATGTAGGCATACATAGTAACATAGAAGTTAACATAAACATAGTATCATATTATGCAAGGCTGAAAAAAGACAAATGTCCATCTAGTTCAGCCTGTTTCCACCCCCCTTTCTTGTTGATCCAGAGTAAGGCAAAAAAAAAAATGCTTTATAAAACTTTTCTTATGGAATATGCATCTTTTTTTTTCTCTCTGAGCAGTGTGTTGATTTTAATTTTTGCTAGGGAACCATATGGATTCTTTGTATGCCCTTGCTTCTACCAAACCCACTTACTTTATTGATCCCTATGATGCTGTGATTTGGGGTCAGTAGATCTGCAGTCAGGCTGGGGCACTTGTCTGTAAAATATGCCTGTAATACATTCTTCTGATACTGGCCATATATAAAGGAAATGTGTTCCTTGTTTCTGTGCATTATCTATGTACTGAGCTTGGTTATGGTACAGTATTTAGGTACTGAGCCTGGATCTTGAGCTGTATTTAGGTACTCAGCTTGATTGTGATGCCGTTTTCATGTTAAGAGCTTGCTTCTGGTGCTGCATTTATGTTAACTACATAGACAGATCACTGGTCTCAAAAACACTGCTGCAAGGGAAATGTGAATCTGCTGCTTTGCCTATACTGCTTCTACATAAATGTTACTGGGGTCTGACTATACTGCTACTACTGAAATGTTACAAATGCTGTACTCTCCCTACACTGCTGCAAGGGAATATAGAATCTGCTGCTTTGACCATACTGCTTCTGCGTAAATGTTACTGGGGCCTGTCTATACTGCTACTACTGAAATGTTACAAATACTATGCTCTCCCTACACTGCTGCAAGGGAAATGTTTATCTGCTGCTTTGCCCATACTGCTTCTACGTAAATGTTACTGGGGCCTGTCTATACTGCTACTACTGAAATGTTACAAATGCTGTGCTCTCCCTACACTACTGCAAGGGAAATGTGAATCTGCTGCTTTGCCCATACTGCTTCTACGTAAATGTTACTGGGGTCTGACTATACTGCTACTACTGAAATGTTACAAATACTATGCTCACCCTACACTGCTGCCAGGGAAATGTGAATCTGCTGCTTTGCCCATACTGCTTCTACGTAAATGTTACTGGGGTCTGACTATACTGCTACTTCTGAAATGTTACAAATACTATGCTCTCCCTACATTGCTGCCAGGGAAATGTTTATCTGCTGCTTTGCCCATACTGCTTCTATGTAAATGTTACTGGGGCCTGTCTATACTGCTACTACTGAAATGTTACAAATGCTGTGCTCTCCCTACACTGCTGCAAGGGAAATGTGAATCTGCTGCTTTGCCCATACTGCTTCTACGTAAATGTTACTGGGGCCTGTCTATACTGCTACTACTGAAATGTTACAAATACTATGCTCTCCTTACACTGCTGCAAGGGAATTGTGAATCTGCTGCTTTGTCCATACTGCTTCTACGTAAATGTTACTGGGGTCTGACTATACTGCTACAACTGAAATGTTAAAAACAAATATGCTCTCCCTACACTGCTGCCAGGGAAATGTGAATCTGCAGCTTTGCCCATACTGCTTCAATGTAAATGTTACTGGGGCCTGTCTATACTGTTACTACAACTGAAAAGTTACTGCGCTCTGTCAATACTGCTGCAAATAAAAAGTTACTGGGGTCAGCCTACACTGCTGCAACGGAGATGTTAAAGGGGTGTGTCTATACTGTTACTACTACTGAAATGTTACTGGGGTCTGTCTGCACTGCTGGAACTGAAATGTCACTGGGGTCTGTCTGCACTGCTGGAACTGAAATGTCACTGGGGTCTGTCTGCACTGCTGGAACTGAAATGTTACTGGCGTCTGTCAATACTGCTGTAAATGAAAGGTTACTGGGGTTTGTCTATACTGTTGCTACTGAAAGGTTACTGGGGCCTGTCCCTAATGATACTACTGAAATGTTACTGGGGTCTGTCTGCACTGCTGTAACTGAAATGTTACTGGGGTCTGTCTGCACTGCTGGAAATGAAATGTTACTGGGGCATGTCGCAACTGATACTACTGAAATATTACTGGGGTCTGTCTGCACTGCTGGAACTGAAATGTTACTGGGCTCTGTCAATACTGCTGTAAATGAAATGTTACTGGGGTCTGTCTATATTGTTGCTACTGAAAGGTTACTGGGGCCTGTCCCTAATGATACTACTGAAATGTTACTGGGGTCTGTCTGCACTGCTGGAACTGAAATGTTACCGGGGCATGTCGCAACTGATACTACTGAAATGTTACTGGGGTTGTCTACACTGCTGGAACTGAAATGTTACTGGGGTCTGTCTAGACTTACACTACTGAACTGTTACTGGGGTGTGTCTAAACTTATACTTCTGAAATGTTACTGGGGTCTGTCCATACTGCTGCAAATGAAATGTTAGTGGGGTCTATCCCTACTGCTGCCAATGAAATGTTACTGGGGTCTGTCCATACTGTTGCTACTGAAATGTTACTGGGGCCTGTACCTAATGATACTACTGAAATGTTACTGGGGTCTGTCTGCACTGCTGTAACGGAAATGTTACTGGGGTCTGTCTGCACTGCTGGAACTGAAATATTACTGGGGCATGTCGCAACTGATACTACTGAAATGTTACTGGGGTCTGTTTGCACTGCTGGAACTGAAATGTTACTGGGCTCTGTCAATACTGCTGTAAATGAAATGCTACTGGGGTCTGTCTATACTGTTGCTACTGAAATGTTACTGGGGCTTGTCCCTAATGATACTACTGAAATGTTACTGGGTCTGTCTGCACTACTGGAACTGAAATGTTACTGGGGTCTGTCTGCACTGCTGGAACTGAAATGTTACCGGGGCATGTCGCAACTGATACTACTGAAATGTTACTGGGGTTGTCTACACTGCTGGAACTGAAATGTTACTGGGGTCTGTCTAGACTTATACTACTGAACTGTTACTGGGGTGTGTCTATACTTATACTACTGAAATGTTACTGGGGTCTGTCCATACTGCTGCAAATGAAATGTTAGTGGGGTCTATCCCTACTGCTGCCAATGAAATGTTACTGGGGTCTGTCCATACTCTTACCACTGAAATGTTACTAATTCTCGGCTCTGCTTATACTGCTGCTACTGCTATGTTACAGGGTTGTGGAAACGGAGGCTTGCCAAAAACATGATGGTGGCGAGGCTGCTCTATTGGGTCCCCAGGCGCGTCAATTTTTCAGCAACGCGGTTACTGGTAAGGTGCATATAACCACGGACACGGGGACAGGACACGTACTGCTTCAAACATCCCCCTCCTCCTCCTCCAACAATGAAAACATTCTTGGCAAATGCTTTCGCAATGGTCCGTCTGGCGTCAGTCCAAGAATTTCACCTTAAACGACACAATACGAAAGCCCCCACCACCACCCCCGCCACAGCCCACTTAATCCTGGCCACATTCCGAAAACCAACTAAATAAAACCGCGCTACTATCTCCACACTCCACATTTCATCCTGGCCACATTCTGAAAACCAAGGAAATAAAACCGCGTTAATAGGTCCACAGTCGCGACCACTTTCCCACCAACGCGGTTACTGGTAAGGTGCATATAACCACGGACACAGGGACAGGACACGTAGTGCCTCAAACATCCCCCTCCTTCTCCTCCAACAATGAAAACATTCTTGGCAAATGCTTTTGCAGTGGTCCGTCTGGCGGCAGTCCAAGAATTGCACCTTAAATGACACAATAAGAAAGCCCCCACCACCCCCCCGCCACGGCCCACTTAATCCTGGCCACATTCCGAAAACCAACGAAATAAAACCGCGCTACTATCTCCACACTCCACATTTCATCCTGGCCACATTCCGAAAACCAATTAAATAAAACAGCGCTAATTGGTCCACAGACGCGACCACTTTCCCACCAACGCGGTTACTGGTAAGGTGCATATAACCACGAACACGGGGATAGGACACGTAGTGCCTCAAACATCCCCCTCCTCCTCCAACAATGAAAACATTCTTGGCAAATGCTTTCGCATCCTGCTGTTATGGAAATGTTACAGTGGTCTGCTGATACCGTTACTACTGAAATGTAACTGATACTGTGCTCTGCCTATACTGCAGCTACTGAAATGTTACTGGGGTCCGTCTATACTGTAGCTACAGAAGTGTTAATAGGGTCTCCCTAGACTTCTGCAACATAACTGTTAGTGGGGTGTGCGTATACCTTAGCTACTGGAGTATTACAGGGGTCGGTGCATACTATGGGTGCACTAAGTGTTCCCATTACAGTGTTCCACGAACATGGCCCCCAAAAAATTACCCAGTCTGACTAGGGCATGCAGTGTGGGCCGAAGCCCACCTTTATGTAATCTGACGTTAGCTCTGCTGTCCAGGGCACTGTAATGGGATATAGTTATGTACTGCTGGTGGGTTCCAGGGAGCCACCCATGCTGTGGGTCCACAGGGACTTCACATTTGGGAGTTGTACCTGCCTGTGTCTATGTATAAAAAACCCCAGTTTGACTGGGGTATGCAGTGTGGGCCAAAGCCCACCTGTATTTTATCTGACGTTACCTCAGCTGTGAAGGGCACTGCAATGGGATTTATTTATGTACCGCCGGTGGCTTCCTGGGACCCACCCATGCTGTCGGTCCACATGGACTTCGCATTAGGGAGTTGTACCTGCCCGTCTGTATGTATAAAAAACCCCGGTCTGACTGGGGCATGCAGTGTGGGCCGAAGCCCACCTGTATTTAATCTGACGTTAGCTCTGCTGTCCAGGGCACTGCAATGGGATATAGTTATGTACCGCCGGTGGGTTCCAGGGAGCCACCCATGCTGTGGGTCCACAGGGACTTCACATAGGGGATTTGTACCTGCCTGTGTCTATGTATTAAAAACCCGGGTCTGACTGGGGCATGTAGTGTGGGCTGAAGCCCACCTGCATTTAATGTGACGTTCTCTCAGCTGTGCTGGGCAATGCAATGGGATTTATTTATGTACCGCCGGTGGCTTCCTGGGACCCACCCATGCTGTTGGTCCACACGGAGTTGTACCTGCCTGTGTCTTTTTATAAAAAAAAGCCCAGTCTGACTGGGGCATGCAGTGTGGGCCGAAGCCCACCTGTATTTAATCTGACGTTAGCTCTGCTGTCCAGGGCACTGCAATGGGATGTATTTATGTACCGCCGGTGGGTTCCAGGGAGCCACCCCTGCTGTGGGTGCACACGGAATTCCCATTGCGGAGTTGTACCTGCCTGTGACTATTTATAAAGAACCTCAGTCTGATTGGGGCATGCAGTGTGGGCCGAAGCCCACCTGTATTTCATCTGCTCTACTATCCAGGGCACTGCATTGGGACAAACTACAGGAGCAATACAGCGCTAATGAGACGTGCACAGCTACGCTAGCATTGGAGTCCGCTGTAGGCCTGCGATTGCTGAGGGTTTGTGCAGAGGCCTATGTCCTGGGTGCAATGAAAGTCCGCTTCCTACCTAGGATTGCTGAAGCTGTGGGCCGAGGCCTATGTCGTGGGCGCGGTGCAAGTCTGCCATGTTTGGCCACTCAGATCTATTTTTTGTTCATGTCTTGAGTTTCCTAGGACCCACCTATGCTGTTGGTGCCGACTTAGTTCCCATCGCAGTGTGTTTGACTTGTCTGACACAAAGACACTAACTGACTTGGGTAGAGGGCAGAGTGCAGCTGGCTTTCCCCTTGCAGTGTGGATTGAGAAATGCGACACCTTGACAGAATGAATACTGTGTGGGCACATGGATTCCCCATTGCTATGCCCACTTTTGCAGCTCCTGATGGAGGTGGCACAGGATTGGATTTCTCATTGCTTCTGTACAGCATTGTGGGCTATCGCCCCGCCCCTTTTAAAGAGGGTCGCTTCCTGGCCTCGCCAACCCTCTGCAGTGTGTGCCTCCCATTCCTCCTGATCACAAACACACTTATAAATAGACTTGAGGGTGGTGTGGCTATGCAGCCAGCGTGTGGCATGAGGGCAGCTGAAGGCTGCGCAGGGACAATTTTGTGTGGGCTGCGGACGCAGGGTCATGCGCCTGCAGGGGGGGATTGGGCAGCATGTAACCCAGGAGAAGAGGCAGCGTTGTGACCCGCAGGCAGTGCTTGTGATTAGTTGGAGGTAGTGTGGTGCTTAGCTAAGGTGTGCCTTGCTAATGAGGGTTTGTCTGAAGTAAAAATTGTTAGGGGGGTGGGGGGCCCACTCTTGCCACTATTGTGGCTTAATAGTGGGACCTGGGAACCTGAAAGGCAGCCCAGCATGTTGCCCCTCGCCTGCCCTATCCTTTTTCTGTGTCGTTTCCATCACTTTCTTGGGTTTTGCAGATTTTCACCAATGAAAACCTTAGCGGAGCATGGGTGATATACAAAAATGCTCGAGTTGTCCATTGACTTCAATGGGGTTCGTTACTTGAAACGAACCCTCGAGCATCGCGGAAAGTTCGACTCGAGCAACGAGCACCCGAGCATTTTGGTGCTCGCTCATCTCTAGTAAACATACATCAAAGTTGGTCTGCAACTCAAGGGCCAGTGTTGTGTTCTTGCCCCCTGGATTTACGTTTGCCAGCCAACCTCTGAGTCTAAGTACATACTTGTTCATGTTTTATATGCATCCTTTGAAAACACTGGTTTATAGTCTTTCAGTGTTCAATAATCTGTAAATAAATTGTTTCCATATAACTGTATTTTTGAAAATGAATCTCAGAATTGTTTTCACAAGTTTTTGGAGAAAGATCAATCTCCAACATTTGTCACTCACTGTGCTGGAGACATTGCCAAAACCCGCAAGAGTTATTAGTCACTGTACCACCGAAAGTCACAGAATAAAACACTTCATAGAACTATTTACAGCATATATTTGCCATACAACTGAAGCACACGTCTTTCCATGCTCACTGCAAAAAATATACCGAGAGCAGGATGTAACAGGAAGTCTGTATTGTAGGATCCTGAGCCATCGACTTATATTGAAAAAGAAAGTACATGTTTGGGTAGTTTTTATAATTTTTTTTCATCACGACACAACATTGAAGGCTGGCACTGCAAAAGGGTATAAAAACATGGGTGGTGCGTACGCATCAAGAGCAGAACGGAAATGTGCGAGAAAAGTGATGCATAATAAAATTGTGCATTCTCAAAAATATGTAAATACTACCTGCATCAAATTTTAATGTTAACAATACAAACAACACAAAAAATATTGTTAAAACCATTTAGAACCAACTAGACATATCAAAGACTCACAGTTATATCCAACATTGGGGGGTAATAGGCTGAACTGGATGGACATATGTATTTTTTCGGCCTTACACACTAAGTTACTATGTCACAGAAACTCCATAATAAAACAATAGAAATTATGGATGTCAGTAGATGTGTAAAATTACAAAAAGGGAAGGGTTATCTGGCTGTAAGTCAATTAAAACAAATTGATCCTGGCCTGTTAAAACAATTAAATCAGGACTACTTACCCATCCTCTGCCCCAGTGATCCAGTGCTGCAGCCTCGCACTCCTCCTAGTCTTTATTTTGGAACAGCTACCAACTCATTGCTGAAGCCAATCAGAGGCTGCATCTGCCCGATGCCGTTCTCCTGACATCACCGCTCACATGCTCAGGCCTCTGATTGGCTGCAGTGGTCAGGTAATATCCATCGAAAAAAAATGCCTCAAGGGCCACGGGGCTGCAGTACTGGGTTGCCGTTGGCAAAGGATAGTCAAGTACTCCTACTTTTATTGTTTTAACAAGCCTAGATCTTTTTTTTTTAAATTGTCATGTATCTGGACAACCCTTTTAATAAAATGCTTTGAAATAAGCAGGATCATCAGATATGGATAAAGTGCAAAGATCATGGAACAGTGAAGATTTCCACTGCAATAAACTAGTAATGTGACAGTCAAATAAAAAATAACTAGATACTTAGTCCATTGTGATATACGTCCTCAAATAGGTACAAAGAATGTATGAAAATGCATCCAAAGTAAGTTATGCTGTGAAAGTGAACCCGCACATATCACTGTGAATACAATAGTGGCCCCTGTAGTAATAGTGACCCCCATTATGGCCCCAGTAGTAATAGCGGCCTTAGTAGTAATAGTGACCCCTATTATGGCCCCATTAGTAATAGTGTCTTGCATAGTGGCTCCAGTAGTAATAATGACTCCCATTATAGACCCAGTAGTAATACTGCCCCCTATTATCGCCCTAGTAGTAATGGATCCCCCATAGTAGCCTCAGTAGTAAAAGACACCCCAATTTTGGCCCCAGTAGTAATTGTGCCTTCCATAGTGGCTCCAGTAGTAATAGTGACCCCATTATGGCTCCAGTAGTAATAGGGTCCCTCATAGTAGCCCCGGTAGTAATTGAGACCCTTATTATGGCCCCAGTAGTAATAGTGGCCACCATAGTGGCCCCAATAGTAATAGTGTCCTTTATATTGGCCTCAGTAGTAATATTGTGTCTTATAATAATGTATGTTATAATCATTAATAAATTAAAAAGGGTTATTGATCTATGAATTATTGCCAGATTGGAGTCAGAAAGGATTTTTTTCTCTTAAATTGGGAAAATTGACTTCTACCTCATTGTTTATTCTTTGTGTTCCTCTGGATCAACATTGGGGTTAATAGGCTGAACTGGATGCACATTGGTATTCTTTCGGCCTTAGATACCATGTTAAGGCTCATTTACAGTGGACGAGTGTCGGGCAAACGATGCCCGACACTCGTCCCTGTGTCTCTGCACTCCCATGCTCCTGTACGAGAGCTAGCAGAGCTGGCTCGCACATGAAGCGGCCAGCAGAGGGGCGGGGCAGTGCAAGAGATTTCTCTACTCTTGCTCCCCACCCCCCTTCATTGAGATAACACAGCGGCCGTTCGCTGCTGAATGGCTACTGTTTAAACTGCACAATGAGCTTCATCGCTGATCTTTTATGCTGCATAAAAGATGAGTGATAAGGCTCATCGCTCATCGTGCAGTTTCAACAGCCACTGTTCGGTAGCGAGCGGCCGCTGTGTTATCTCAATGGAGGGGGCGGGGGAAAGAGAGGAGAGAGATCTCCTGCACTGCCCCGCCCCTCTGCTGGCCGCTCCGCGACCCAGCCACCTCTGCTAGCTCCCGTGCAGAAGCACGGAGGCGCAGAGACACAGGGACAAGTATAGGGCAACGTTTGCCTGACACTCGTCCTGTGTAAATGGTCCTTTACTTTGATGCCAGGAGTTTGGAGACTTAACATTACGGCCTCTGATTGACCTAAGTGGTCATGTGCTTCTGCCTAGCCGTCTACTCGGAAGTCACCACCGATTACTCTGTCTGGGATGATTTAGTGAATCCTGCACTGAGCAAGGGGTTGGACCAGATGGCCATGGAGTCCCTTCCAACTCTACTATTGAAATTCCACAATTGTTTATTTTGTTTTATTGCTGTTCATTGTGTCGTAAAAACACGACATGACAATGTTATTCTCTGGATCAGCACGATAACGGTGAGAAAAAGTTTATATAGTTTACTAGAGATGAGCGAGCACCAAAATGCTCGGGTGCTCGTTACTCGAGACGACCTTTTCGCGATGCTCGAGGGTTCGTTTCGAGTAACGAACCCCATTGAAGTCAATGGGCGACCCGAGCATTTTTGTATATCGCCGATGCTCGCTAAGGTTTTCATTTGTGAAAATCGGGGCAATTCAAGAAAGTGATGGGAACGACACAGCAACGGATAGGGCAGGCGAGGGGCTACATGTTGGGCTGCATCTCAAGTTCCCAGGTCCCACTATTAAGCCACAATAGCGGCAAGAGTGGGCCCCCCCCGCCTCCCAACAATTTTTACTTCTGAAAAACCCTCATTAGCAATGCATACCTTAGCTAAGCACCACACTACCTCCAACAAAGCACAATAACTGCCTGCATGACACTCCACTGCCACTTCTCCTGGGTTACATGCTGCCCAACCCCCCCTGCACGACCCAGTGTCCATAGCGCACACCAAATTGTCCCTGCGCAGCCTTCAGCTGCCCTCATGCCACGCCACACTCATGTCTATTTATAAGTGCGTCTGCCAGAGGAACCGCAGGCACACACTGCAGAGGGTTGGCACGGCAAGGCAGCGACCCTCTTTAAAAGGGGCGGGGCGATAGTCCACAATGCTGTACAGAAGCAATGAGAAATCCAATCCTGTGCCACCTCCATCTGGAGCTGCACACGTGGGCATAGCAATGGGGAACCTATGTGCCACACACTATTCATTCTGTCAAGGTGTCTGCATGCCCCAGTCAGACCGCGTTTTTTTAAAAATAGTCACAGGCAGGTACAACTCCGCAATGGGAATTCCATGTGCACCCACAGCATGGGTGGCTCCATGGAACCCACCGGCTGTACATTAATATATCCCATTGCATTGCCCATCACAGCTGAGGTAGTAATGTCATGTTTAATGCAGGTGGGCTTCGGCCCACACTGCATGCCCAGTCAGACTGGGGTTCTTTAGAAGTGGAAACAGATGCATTTACAACTCCCTGTGGACCCACAGCATGGGTGGGTGCCAGGAAGCCACCGGCGGTACATAACAATATCCCATTGCATTGCCCATCACAGCTGAGGTAGTAATGTCATGCTTAATGCAGGTGGGCTTCGGCCCACACTGCATGCCCCAGTCAGACTGGGGTTCTTTAGAAGTGGAAACAGATGCATTTACAACTCCCTGTGGACCCACAGCATGGGTGGCTCCCTGGAACCCACCGGCGGTATATAAATATATCCCATTGCATTGCCCATCACAGCTGATGTTATGTCAGCTGTAATGCAGGTGGGCCAAAAATTTATTGGATTACACTGTAAGCGAGGGCCCACAAAAATTGGTGTACCAACAGTACTAATGTACCTGAGAAAAATTGCCCATGCCCAACCGAGAGGGCAGGTGAAACCCATTAATGGCTTTGGTTAATGTGGCTTAATTGGTAACTAGGCCTGGAGGCAGCCCAGTTAAAATAAAAATTGGTTGAGGTGAAAGTTTCAACGCTTTAATGAGCATTGAAACGTATAAAAATTGTTTAGAAAAATTATATGACTGAGCCTTGTGGGCCTAAGAAAAATTGCACGTTCGGCGTGATTACGTCAGGTTTCAGGAGGAGGAGGAGGATGAATATTATACACAGATTGATGAAGCAAAAAGGTCCCCGTTTTGGATGGTGATAGAGAACGATGCTTCCATCCGTGGGTGCAGCCTACGTATTGCTTAGGTATCGCTGCTGTCCGCTGGTGGAGAGGAGAAGTCTGGGGAAATCCAGGCTTTGTTCATCTTGATGAGTGTAAGCCTGTCGGCACTGTCGGTTGACAGGTGGGTACGCTAATCCGTGATGATTCCCCCAGCCACACTAAACACCCTCTCTGACAAGACGCTAGCCGCAGGACAAGCAAGCACCTCCAGGGCATGCAGCGCGAGTTCAGGCCACGTGTCCAGCTTCAACACCCAGTAGTTGTAGGGGGCAGAGGTGTCACCGAGGACGGTGGTGCAATCGGCTACGTACTCCCTCACCATCCTTTTACAGTGCTCCCGCCGACTCAACCTTGACTGGGGACCGGTGACACAGTCTTGCTGGGGAGCCATAAAGCTGTCAAAGGCCTTAGAGAGTGTTCCCCTGCCTGCGCTGTACATGCTGCCTGATCTCTGCGCCTCCCCTGCTACCTGGGCCGCGGAAATGCGCCTTCGGCCACTAGCGCTGTTGGATGGGAAGTTTACCATCAGTTTGTCCACCAGCGCCCTGTGGTATAGCATCATTCTCAATCCGCTTTTCTCTTCGGGAATGAGAGTGGAAAGGCTCTCCTTATACCGTGGATCGAGCAGTGTGTACACCCAGTAATCCGTAGTGGCCAGCATGCGTGTAACGCGAGGGTCACGAGAAAGGCATCCTAACATGAAGTCAGCCATGTGTGCCAGGGTACCTGTACGCAACACATGGCTGTCCTCACTCGGAAGATCACTTTCAGGATCCTCCTCCTCCTCCTCTGGCCATACACGCTGAAAGGATGACAGGCAAGCTGCATCTGTACCCTCAGCAGTGGACCAAGCTGTCTCTTCCCCCTCCTCCTCATGCTCCTCCCCCTCCTCCTCCTCCTCTGGCCATACACGCTGAAAGGATGATAGGCAAGCTGCATCTGTACCCTCAGCAGTGGGCCAAGCTGTCTCTTCCCCCTCCTCCTCATGCTCCTCCCCCTCCTCCTCCTCCTCTGGCCATACACGCTGAAAGGATGATAGGCAAGCAGCATCTGTCCCCTCAGCAGTGGGCCAAGCTGTCTCTTCCCCCTCCTCCTCATGCTCCTCCCCCTCCTCCTCAACGCGCTGAGATATAGACATGAGGTTGCTCTGACTATCCAGCGACATACTGTCTTCCCCCGCCTCCGTTTCTGATTCCAAAGCGTCTGCCTTTATGCTTTGCAGGGAACTTCTCAAGAGGCATAGCAGAGGAATGGTGATGCTAATGATTGCAGCATCCCCGCTCACCATCTGGGTAGACTCCTCAAATTTTCCAAGGACCTGGCAGATGGCTGCCAACCAGGCCCACTCTTCTGTAAATAATTGAGGAGGCTGACTCCCACTGCGCCGAGCAAGTTGGAGTTGGTATTCCACTATAGCTCTACGCTGCTCATAGAGTCTGGCCAACATGTGGAGCGTAGAGTTCCACTGTGTGGGCACGTCGCACAGCAGTCGGTGCACTGGCAGATTAAACCGATGTTGCAGTGTCCGCAGGGTGGCAGCGTGCGTGTGGGATTTGCGGAAATGTGCGCAGAGCTGGCGCACCTTTCCGAACAGGTATGACAAGTGGGGGTAGCTTTTCAGAAAGCGCTGAACCACCAAATTAAAGACATGGGCCAGGCATGGCACGTGCGTGAGGCTGCCGAGCTGCAGAGCCGCCACCAGGTTACGGCCGTTGTCACACACGACCATGCCCGGTTGGAGGCTCAGCGGCGAAAGCCAGCGGTCGGTCTGCTCTGTCAGACCCTGCAGCAGTTTGTGGGCCATGTGGCTCTTCTCTCCTAAGCTGAGTAGTTTCAGCACGGCCTGCTGACGCTTGCCCACCGCTGTGCTGCCACGCCGCGTGACACCGACTGCTGGCGACGTGCTGCTGCAGCTGACACATCTTGATTGCGAGACAGAGGTTGCGTAGGAGGTGGAGGAGGGTGGTTTAGTGGAGGAAGCATACACCCCCGCAGATACCACCACCGAGCTGGGGCACGCAATTCGGGGGGTGGGTAGGACGTGAGCGGTCCCAGGCTCTGACTCTGTCTCAGCCTCCACTAAATTCACCCAATGTGCCGTCAGGGAGATATAGTGGCCCTGCCCGCCTGTGCTTGTCCACGTGTCTGTTGTTAAGTGGACCTTGGCAGTAACCGCGTTGGTGAGGGCGCGTACAATGTTGCGGGAGACGTGGTCGTGCAGGCCTGGGACGGCACATCGGGAAAAGTAGTGGCGACTGGGAACCGAGTAGCGCGGGGCCGCCGCCGCCATCATGCTTTTGAAAGCCTCCGTTTCCACAAGCCTATACGGCAGCATCTCTAGGCTGATCAATTTTGCAATGTGCACGTTTAACGCTTGAGCGTGCGGGTGCGTGGCGTCGTACTTGCGCTTGCGCTCAAACTGTGGCGCTAGCGACGTCTGGACGCTACGCTGAGAGACATTGCTGGATGGGGCCGAGGACAGCGGAGGTGAGGGTGTGGGTGCAGGCCAGGAGACGGTACTGCCTGTGTCCTCAGAGGGGGGTTGGATCTCAGTGACAGGTTGGGGCACAGGGGGAGAGGCAGTGGTGCAAACCGGAGGCGGTGAACGGGCATCGTCCCACCTTGTGGGGTGCTTGGCCATCATATGCCTGCGCATGCTGGTGGTGGTGCCTCCCCAGCTGATCTTGGCGCGACAAAGGTTGCACACCACTGTTCGTCGGTCGTCAGGCGTCTCTGTGAAAAACTGCCACACCGTAGAGCACCTTGACCTCTGCAGGGTGGCATGGCGCGAGGGGGCGCTTTGGGAACCAGTTGGATTATTCGGTCTGGCCCTGCCTCTACCCCTGGCCACCGCACTGGCTCGGGCTGTGCCCACACCCTGACATGGGCCTCCGCGTCCTCGCCCGCGTCCACGTCCTATAGGCCTACCCCTACCCCTCAGCATGGTGTATTAGCAGTAGTGCAGAAACAGAACGCTGTAATTAAATGTGCCGCTTATTGGCCTGTGGCTGGAGGCTGACTTCGTTTACGGAACCCCAGGAAATAATTTGGCGCACGCCTGCTGTAACACTTAGCTGGCTGCGTATTTATTTGTAGAACTACTACCCCCAGCACACACGGACCCAGAATACTGAGCACAGTGACAGGCAGGCCAAATAGATTTTTTGCCCAATATTTTTTTGAAAAGGACCACTGCGTATATTGAATCAATAATATATGTCTTCTGGCCCTGCCTACACAATTCTGTCCCTGATGTGTGTGTCACAGAACTGCAGAGTGTTGCACTGTTATTAACTGCAACAGAGCGGTGATTTCAGAGCCAGGAAATAATTTGGCGCAAGCCTGCTGTAACACTTAGCTGGCTGCGTATTTATTTGGAGAACTACTACCCCCAGCAGACACAGACCCAAAACACTGAGCACAGTGACAGGCAGGCCAAATAGATTTTTTTCCAATATTTTTTTGAAAAGGACCACTGCGTATATTCAATCTATTATATATGTCTTCTGGCCCTGCCTACACAATTCTGTCCCTGGACTGTGTCACGGAACTGCAGTGTTGCACTGTTATTAATCGCAACAGACCGGTGATATCAGAGCCAGGAAATAATTTGGCGCAAGCCTGCTGTAACACTTACCTGGCTGCGTATTTATTTGGAGAACTACTACCCCCCAGCAGACACGGACCCAGAACACTGAGCACAGTGACAGGCAGGCCAAATAGATTTTTTTCCAATATTTTTTTGAAAAGGACCACTGCGTATATTCAATCTATAATATATGTCTTCTGGCCCTGCCTACACTATTCTGTCCCTGATGTGTGTGTCACGGAACTGCAGTGTTGCACTGTTATTAACTGCAACAGACCGGTGATTTCAGAGCCAGGAAATAATTTGGCGCAAGCCTGCTGTAACACACTGAGCTGGCTGCGTATTTATTTGGAGAACTACTACCCCCAGCAGACACGGACCCAGAACACTGAGCACAGTGACAGGCAGGCCAAATAGATTTTTTTCCAATATTTTTTTCAAAAGGACCACTGCGTATATTCAATCTATAATATGTCTTCTGGCCCTGCCTACACAATTCTGTCCCTGGACTGTGTCACGGAACTGCAGTGTTGCACTTTTATTAACTGCAACAGACCGGTGATTTTAGAGCCATGAAATAATTTGGCGCAAGCCTGCTGTAACACTTAGCTGGCTGCGTATTTATTTGGAGAACTACTACCCCCAGCAGACACGGACCCAGAACACTGAGCACAGTGACAGGCAGGCCAAATAGATTTTTTTCCAATATTTTTTTCAAAAGGACCACTGCGTATATTCAATCTATAATATATGTCTTCTGGCCACCAGGATACAGATGAAGACTGACAGGGACGTGGAGAAGAGCCGGACAGCGCTTCTAGGTGTGTTAAAGGGGTTGTCCCACGCCGAAACGGTTTTTTTTTTTTCAACCCCCCCCCCCCGTTCGGCGCGAGACAACCCCGATGCAGGGACGTAAAAAAAAAACCGCTCAGCGCTTACCTTAATCCCCGCGCTCCGGTGACTTCTATACTTACCGGTGAAGATGGCCGCCGGGATCCTCTTCCTCCGTGGACCGCAGCTCTTCTGTGCGGTCCATTGCCGATTCCAGCCTCCTGATTGGCTGGAATCGGCACGTGACGGGGCGGAGCTACACGGAGCCGGCATTCTGCACGAGCGGCCCCATTGAAGACAGGAGAAGACCCGGACTGCGCAAGCGCGGCTAATTTGGCCATCGGAGGCCGAAAATTAGTCGGCACCATGGAGACGAGGGCGCCAGCAACGGAGCAGGTAAGTATAAAACTTTTGATAACTTCTGTATGGCTCATAATTAATGCACAATGTACATTACAAAGTGCATTAATATGGCCATACAGAAGTGTATAGACCCACTTGCTGCCGCGGGACAACCCCTTTAATGTTTTGTTTTTTCTTGCAGCTAGGGATAATTTTCAGGGAAGGGCTTATGTTTCAAGCCCTTCCCCGAAAACCATCGCTGCAGGGGTTGCCTTCATCCCATAGTCTTCAATAGGGCGGCAGCAGTGCCGGCCCCATTGAAAGCAATGAGACAGCTGTGGCAGGGGATTATTTCGTCCCTGCTACAGTCCCTTCATCACTGAACACTGTGACAGTGCTGTCACAGTGTTCTGTGACGAGGGGCCCTTTGTAGAGCAGCTGCGCTTCTACAAGTACAGCTGCTTCAGTAACATGGAGCTTTTGTCACACGCATTTTGCACATCCGTGGAGCGCATTTTTTTTGCGCACATACGTGCACAAAAAAAAGCAGCTTGTCTGACTGAGGCCTAAATGGGGTTAACTAATGAACAAGCTATACAGTAGGAGTGAGGGCCCTGCTTGCTAGCTTATGAGGAAATAGGGATGACGCAAGAGGTACAAGTGCTTGTTCTGTAAAATGGTCGATCCATCTTTTATATATATATATAGGGTACAATTCATAAGACTGTATGAGCCAGTCAGCAGTCTGTATCTGTGTATGTGCAGATATGAAGTATATTAGGGTGTACAGAGTTAGAATAGAGGAATTGTGCTAGAAAAAAAGCACAAATCATTCAGTTGTGAAATCTATGCAGTTCGCAAAGAAAGAAAAACAATATAAATACTGCGTCTCCGATGGACTGTTGTAACAATCTTGCTCACCAGCGTGAACAATGTTATAAGCCATGATGCTGTGACAGATCCATTTTCAGATTTGAAATGTTACTGAATGACCCCATTGACTTTAATTTGGTCTGTCAGAGATTTGTTATTTTTGAAAGCAAGAATGGAGCTGCAGAGTTCAAGATTCTTGCCACTAAAAATGCCAGAATGGCCAACAGGAACAATATAAAGACCACTAACGTATATATGAACACAGCCCTACTGAATGGGCTAGAATAAAAGACAGCTAGTTTTAGATTTCTGCTTGCTACTACTGGTAAAAGTAGATAGTTTATAGGAGATTTTCTTTTTTGATTCCATGAGCCATAGAATAGCATAAGCATGGGAATTATGTAATTTGGAGGCAAATGTAACAACACTATTTATGCTATCGCTAAATCACACAAATTTAAAACTAAGGCCTCCCTCACACAGGGCGTTTTGTACAGCGTTTAGCGCTGCCTTTTCAGCCCAGCGCTAAACGCTGTACAACACTCCCATTCATTTCAATGGGGCTGCTCACACAGGGCTGAAAACGCAGTGCCTTCCAACGCTGCGCTTTGACAGCGATGCAAGTTCTATTTTGGGCCGCGTTTTTGGCAGCGGTAACCGCTCGCCGATTTTCGGGGTGAGGGCTTGCAATAAAAGCCCTACCCCGAAAATCAGTCCCAGCTAGGTAGAGAAAAAAAAAAGCAATACTCACCTAGCCGCTGCAGTCCAGGTCGCGGCCGCTGGTCTCTGCCGTTGATCCGGGCTTCCCCTGCACTCACAAGTCTATTGCCGTAGGCCAGGTTTGAGAACCCCTTGCGCCGGCAAGCTCTGATTGGCTGAGACAGTCAATGAAGGGCTGTGATTGGGCATCGAGCAAGCGCCGACAACCAATCACAGCACTCTATTGCTGGAGGCGAGGTTCTCAAACCTGGCCTATGGCAATAGGCTTGTTAGTGCAGAGGAAGCCCTGATCAGCGGCAGAGACCAGCGGCCGCGACCCGGACTGCAGCGGCTAGGTGAGTATTACGTTTTTTTCCCTTTTCAGCATCCTTGGCTGCGTTTTCAGCCGAGCTGAAAACGCAGCCAAAATGCTGGCATAAAGTATGCCAGCACTGCTGAAACGGGGCGGAATCTGCAGTAAACGCAGCGTTGAAAAACGCTGCGTTTCTGCAAACGCCCTGTGTGAGGGAGGCCTAAGGCTCACACGGGTGGATTCCAATTGCGGAATCCGCGATCAGCGTTCATGCGGAGGATCTGCACCAAAACGTGGGCATTGAAAAGCATGTACTTACGCTTTTTCACTTACACTCATGGATACAAATTGCTTATTCCGTGAGTGGAGGAAAAATTATGGATTCCACGCTGACAGTCTCCACTGAAATTAATGGAGGCCGTCTGACCCGCAGCCCATACGCAATTAACATTATGCATTCAGCGGCAGGTTTAAGCACTGACAACCAGGAAAAAGTAAATATACATCAATCATTCAGCGCCTCATAACAAATGAAATAAATAAATCATTTCATCCAAGAAAAAGTGAGTAGTGACTCACCTGGTGCCCAGTGGACTTCTCTGCAAGGAGAAGCCACCGACACCCGAAATCCACGATAACCTTGATTAATAATCCTGACTCCAAGATCCAAAGGTTGGAGAGACGTCTCGGGGTTGCAGCCCTCAACGGGCTGTATTTATCCAAAACAGATCCAAAACTAAGTACAAAAGTACGCCCACGCTCCGGAGCTCAGGAAGCAATAAGCAGCTTGTTATTTAATAGCTTTTTTGTTTATTGCAACGTCTTTTGGGAGTACATACTTGCCTTTCTCAAGCAATACATACACTTTACACAAAGTAAAGTGTAAAGTGTATGTATTGCTTGAAAAATGCACGTGTGTACCGCCGAAACGCGTTGCAATAAACAAAAAAGCTATTAAATAACAAGCTGCTTATTGCTTCCTGAGCTCCGGAGCGTGGGCGTACTTTTGTACTTAGTTTTGGATCAACCAGGAAAAAGTGGGAAAGATAATTATAAGGCTGCAATCACACGCCACCGCCACCTCTCTGTCTCCTCTCCGCCCCTCTGCACTATTTGCAATGGGGAGAGGCGGGACAGGGGTGGGGCTAATTCTCAGAATGTAGCCCAACCCCATCCCGCCCCCTTTCATTGCAAATAGTGCAGAGGGGCGGAGAGGAGGCAGAGAGGTGGTGGGAGCTCAGTTCCTGCTCCTGGCTCTTCCATCCTCCCCCCCCCCCTGCAGATGAGGACGACGTATATCGGCTCGGCGTGAAAACCGAGCCGATATACGTTTGTGTGAATGCAGCCTTAAATTCATATCCCCAGACTCGTAAATAGTAAAATTTACAACACTTTTCAACTAAAGGCAATTAAAGGAACACTTACAGGATTATACCGCTATATTCTATTTAGTTAATGATGGAATGTAGCCTTCACATTCTAGATATCTATTAAGGCCCTAAGGTTTACTTATCTGGGAGTGAATCATTTAAGAATGTTGAGAATCTATTGGTTTTCCTTTGTATGTAAAGGAAAGGCTTTTTAAGGGGTTGTCCCACTTTTAGCTGTTGTGCTACAGGAAGTAGACAGCTCTGTTGATTGTGCAGTGGCTCGGTTTTGGTACAGCAGTTGAGTCCTATTCAGGTAAGTGGAACTCAGCCTCTACTACCAACCCAGGCCACTGTGCAATGTATGAAGCTGTCTGCTTCCTGTTGCGTAACAGCTAGAAGTGGACAAGCCCTTTAAAGCATTCAAGCCCTATTATTTAGACTATTTGTGGTGTGGATTTACTGCAATATAGTGAGTGAATTCTGTGGTCCAAATCCAACCTAAAATCCGCACGTGGATTTTTGGTGCAGATTTTAATGCAGATATTCTCTGCAATGTGTGAGCATACCCTAACAGTAGCATGAGCTTCCCACCCTATATAGATTTTGTTCTATATAATAATCAAAGGTGGGGGCTAGCTCAGCTATTCATAACGAAGTGAGAGAGTTCGTTCATTTTAGTTAATAAATATCGCGTCAACCCTACTTGTTCAAAAGGAGGATAGAAATAGCCCCAACATTTTATTGCTTAAAACGTGTTTTCATTAAAATACCTCAGCAGACTTGGTTTTCTTCATAGCTCCAGTGCACGTTTCCCTCAGTCTTCGGTGCTCATACAACATCACTTCCTGGTTACAGGATTCATTATTTCCGCCTCCAGGAAGCGATGGCTGTGATTGGTTCTTCGACTGCTGCTCAACCAATCAATGCAGTGCTGGATAAACCAATCAAAGCCATTGCATTGGTTCATCCAGCGCTGCATTGATTTACTGAGCAGCGGTTGATGAGCCAATCAACAGGCATCGCATTGTGGAGGCGGGATTTATGAATTGGCTGTGAGCCGCGGCCAGCCAATTTATAAATCCTGCCTCCACAATGTGATGGCTATTGATTGTTTCTTCGACCGCTGCCTAGCCAATCATTGCAGAGCTCTGTGAACCAATCACAGCCATCGGTTCCTGGAGGCGGGATTTATGGACTCCGTTACCAGGAAGTGATGGTGTATGAGCACTGATGACTGCGAGAAGTGTGCCCCGAAGCTATGAAGAGAAGCGAGAAGGACCTAGACCAAGCCTGCTAGGTAATGTCTTCCTTTTTTTTAATGTAAAGAGCCTCATGTGGCGCAGAGTTTAAGCTCTCGCTCACGACCTGAAGGTTGCAAGTTCAAGTTCAATACCCACATGGTTCAAGTAGCCGACTCAAGGTCGACTCAGCCTTCCATCCTTCCGAGGTCGGTAAAATGAGTACCCAGCTTGGTGGGGGTAATACATAAAAAAAAGATTACCTGAAAAGCACTGCACAATAAGTTGGCGCTATACAAATAACAATGCATCACAGAAAGGGAAATATTGAGTATTAAAATTAATCACAGAAAATGGCCGTTACTTACTGACTGAGGAGTGCATATAGATGAGAGGTGAGAGGTCACCATGCAGGTAGCTGACCACCAAATGAGGGAGCCAATTACACCTGTGCAGGACACCGATGAGACAGCTACTCACACTGCCTCTTGATATAGAGGGGGGTGGCTGCTTGGCGTTTACTCCCACACACAGTGGATACAAAGAGCCAGACCATTCTGCTATATGTAGTTCACCATGCAGACCAGAAAACCTATTAATGACGCCATGATAATTCGGCGGGTTGCCCAGCACTTCCATCAATGAACAACATTGGTACTGCCACCCTGGGCTCCCCCTGGAGTCTTAAAGCCCCGCTGCATGTTAATGATAGATAATAAATGCAATGGATTTTAGCCAAAATACATGATGGCCGTTTTCTGTGATTGTTTTTAATTCTCTATATTTCCCCTTCTGTGATGCATTTATATTAGTGTAGGGACCCACTACAACGCAAGGAACCGTGAAGTGGTTAGTGGGCTCATGGTAAGTGGGTTTATTTTCAGGGTAAGTCTTATTTTTGTGAAAACACGGGAGTACTTAGGCAAAACAGATTTAGGTTGAAACATATGACTTCAGCACTCATCAGCTTATCTTGAAGAGTAGGATCTAAATTCCGACCAAATTCTTATGCATGTCTCAGTGTATATTTTTACTGTGTTTTAACACATTTTGGATAAATATTTCAGTAACAAATAGATTTGTGTATTACCAGGATACTTGAGCAATACTAGATTGACGTTCCTGAAAAAAATGTAGTTACAGGGATTTATGACGTGTTGCATTCCTTCTCTTAGCCAGTTAAGATAATACTGTACACAACATTTGTGTAACCAGAGCTGTAAAATCAGCAGAAGTCTCTGCACAAAAATAAACCTAAATTTCCTTCAAATGGATTTGATGCCATGTGAGTGTATGAACACGCACTCAATTCTTTTGTTGATTTTTTTATAAGATCATTAGCTTTGAATAATATTTTTACTATTAAAAATAATTTTTTAAGTTAAAATTAATTAAATTTATATATTCTACAGAAGAACGAGGACAACAAAAGAACATTTTATATCACATGCACTAGTAACACTTGTATTGTTCATTAGCAATTGTTGGTAATTAGGAAGCATTAAAGGGCCAGAGTTCCTTTATATTACACATTTGGTATGCTAAAGGCATTTTCTATAATCTCCTTATAGTGTTGCCAACAGAAGACAGATAGTGAATAAGAGCCTGGGGAATAGAATATTTTAGAACAGTCCAAAAATATACCTAATTTAGCTCATTTTCTTAGAAGATGTTTCAGCTCTCTATGAAAGCTTGAATATTTCAATGTAGTCATAAGTTAAGTGAACTTTCTCCTAACCTTTACTTTGCTTCTCAAATCTTACGTGTTATTTCAGATGATATCTGCCTAACTGTAAGAGCCTTTGTACACTTGACTTCAAGAAAGAGGATTAATAGGGTCCATTCTGGTGACCTAAAAAAGAGAGAATGCGTTAATGAGGTAAACAGCTAATCGCAGTGCAGAAATGTCAAGATTACTAGAAAAGTTCAATCACTTGTAACATAGTAGTATATTGGGGCTGGATGATCCCAGGAGACCGGTGTCCAAATAGCCTGGCGTCCAAAGACCCATTTAAACAAGCAAATAATCGGACTCATATTCAAATGCTAATGAAAATGTATGAAATTTGCTTAATTAAACAGATGAATGATTAGCAATGAAACACTAATTAATGTTGTGATTAATCCTTTGTTTTCACGCCGAGCCGATATACGTCGTCCTCATCTGCAGGGGGGGGGGGGATGGAAGAGCCAGGAGCAGGAACTGAGCTCCCGCCCCCTCTCTGCCTCCTCTCCGCCCCTCTGCACTATTTGCAATGAAAGGAGGCGGGATTGGGGCGGGACTAAGTTCTGAGAATTAGCCCCGCCCCCATCCCGCCTCTCCCCATTGCAAATAGTGCAGAGGGGCGGAGAGGAGGCAGAGAGGGGGCGGGAGCTCAGATCCTGCTCCTGGCTCTTCCATCCCCCCCCCCCCCTGCAGATGAGGACGACGTATATCGGCTCGGCGTGAAAACCAAGCAGATATACGTTC
Organism: Eleutherodactylus coqui; assembly: GCF_035609145.1. NCBI lineage: Eukaryota > Metazoa > Chordata > Amphibia > Anura > Eleutherodactylidae > Eleutherodactylus > Eleutherodactylus coqui. The sequence continues at coordinate 77,128,476 of NC_089838.1, read as the reverse complement.
GTGGGAATGCAGCCTGAACAAAAAAATGATCACATATCTTCTTAACATTGTGGTATCGTATAAGCGATTACGAATATGAGCACATTTTCAGGGTGATCTCTATTGATAACTATAAAAGTCTTTATTGTCCACTTACTCCATGAATATTTTTAGAGGCTCCTAAACTTTACAGTGATTTGCAATAACCTCGATTTTATAGATATTAGCATCTATAATTGCAATAAAATGTAAGTGTTTAGTACTTATAGATGAGTATATGTCCTTGAACACTGACTCCCATCTAAAATCACAGAGGTGAAAAAAACAGACAAATACACAACTCACAGAAAAGGAAGCCAGATACAAGATATACACTGCAGGAAAGGCCCAATCACCAAATACCCTGGTAGCATGCAGTAAGTTAGATTGCAATACTGAGGAGCAAAAGTGTTCATGTGCAGACTAATGAGCAGCCACTCAACACAACCCAAGGTGAGGGAAGGGTGACTGCTGACAAACCTAATCTGTGCAATATGAACTGATACCAAGGATGATAGCCATAGATAAGTGTGCCAAACCATACAGGAGTACAACCCACACTGACAAAGCTGTGGATTGACCTCAACCTCGAAACATCATATGATATACTGGCTTGCTGCATGCTACTATGGCATATGGTGATTGAGCCTTCCCTGCAGCATATATCTTGTATCTGGCTTCCTTTTCTGTGAGTTGTGTCTTCATACAATTTTTCTCACCTCTGTGATTTTATGTAGTTAATTGTGAGATAGCGTAGGTTCTGGGGGACGCGTGGTGGCCTCTCGGCGGCCCGTCAGCTTATGTGTTTTGACCAAAATATTAATGAACACCCATATTTGTGTGTTTTTTTTTTTTTTTTGCATGCAGTTTGCTATAGATGCTGGAGGAGCCCAGGATGGCATGCTAGTGTAGCAGAGTTAATACAGGGCAATCTCCTGCTTTGTCAGTGTGGGTTGTACTCCTGTATGGTGTGGAGCACAAAGGCTATCATCTTTTGTATCAGTTCATATTGTGCAGATTCGCTTTGTCAGCAGTCGCCCCTCCCCCACCTTGGGTTGAGTTGGGTGGCTGCTCAATAGTCTGTACATGAATACTTTTACTCCTCTATTTCGCAGTATGCTTGCTGCATACTGACTCCCATCTACAAGCAAAGTCTTTGTTATCATCAGGAAAAAATATTGCTTGTCTTGCCCAAATGCTAGAAAAAGTCAAAGGGACTGTAAGGAGGTGAACCACAAGAACCCATACTCACCCCCTCTCAAAATGTTGCTATAATGCACTGTTGAAATATATTAACCATGATCTTTTTATCATGATAATGCTGTAATATTTAACACTGTTCACTCCAATTATACCCATAGAGTCAGTTAGAGGGAGACTTTACTGGTACCTTGTGTTTGAATTCCCAACGCCTGTAGGTGAGGCTTGAGGTGTGTTTATACACTCACATGGCAAAAGTCATAGGATAACAGTATGTAAATTGATTGTGAAGTGGCATTACCTCAAGGGATAACTTGGGAACGCCAACACCTGTATAAGTTGTAAGATATTATCTTGTAAGGTGGAACACTGGCCAGCGTGCTCATGGCAAGGCAACGTAAATTATCGAACGAGGCATGATAGTGGGTGCCAGATAGTTGGAGCATTCCATTTCCGAATTTGTGTGGGACATTTAACATTCCTTGATCCACAGTATCATGTGTGCACTGGTAAAACATAAAATGCATTACCATCCACAGTGGCCGGCGCACTAGAATTATCTGTGCAAACAGACAAGTGACTCTGGCAGAAATCATATCCACATTCAATGCAGAAAGCCTTATGCATATATCAAGCAGGTCAGTGTACAGCTCTTTAACTTCCCTGGGATATGGGAACAGAAGACCCACCAGAGTACCTCCTGTAATGCCATGACATTAGACACAGCACCTTATGTGGGCTTGTGAGATTACTAACTGGACCCTAGAGGACTGATAATATGTGGTGTGGTCCGATGGGTCATGGTACCAATTGTTTCAGGTTGATGGTAGGGTTCATGTATGGAGCAGACCCCATGAAGCCATGTACTTCAGTTTTTAATAAGGAATGGTGCAGGCTACTGATAGTTCCATGCTGGTGTGGGGTGTGTTCTCATGATAAGTGTTTGGCCCATTGGTCCACCTAAGCATGTAATTAACCAGTGCCCACTATATTTCACAGCTTGGTGACCATTTTCAGCTCTTCTTGGATTTCATGTGCCCCCACAATGATAAGATATTCCAGTGCGATAACACCGTGCCATAGGGCCCACGTTGCCTGAAATTAGTTAGAGGAGCATTCTGGATAGTTCTTACCAATGGTGTGGCCTGTACATAAACCTGACATGACCCGAATCAAGTATTTATGGGATGTCATGGAGAAGTAAGTTTGCAGACAAGATCCTGTACCTACAAATACCACAAAGTAGTGGGTGGCTATCCAGATGGCATGGCTCAACATCCCTCCAGGTATCTTCCATCCACTTGTAGAATTGATCCCACGTCGAGTTGCTGCACTTTGCCTGGCTAGAGGGCATCCTACATTATACTAGTTCCTGTTCCATGACATTTGGCATGTCAGTGTATAAGCATTTGTGCTTGGCAGAACTGACATGAGCAGTGAGACCTGCTGTGAAAATAGGCAGAGGTCTGGGCCTTGGCAGCCACCAAGGAGCTTGCTAGTATGTTGTCAAAGAGAGGCCTGAAAGTGACTAAGGCCTGAGGAGAAGTGTAGTCCCTCTGACTGCCGAGTGAGACAGTGGGAGAAATGGGTCCTGAAGGAATAAACCCTCAGAGGTGTCATTCAGGGATAGCTAAAAAAAAACCACGAAGGCTAGTCAATCTGAGAAACTGATGGAAGGATGGTAATGACTGTGTTCTGTCAGGAGTATTGTGTAAGTTTAGCAATAGGACTAGTTGCCCATGTCCTGGTCAAAGGGAACTCAGACTTGAATAGAGTGGGTGCTGTTAGTGGAGGAAGAAAGGATTGTGTCTACAGGTGACTACAATAGAGGATCACTGATCCAACATGTAAGGAACAGCGCAGGTGACATCAACGACCCAGTGACTATTAGGCCGGGTTCACACAAACGTATAGTAAAAGGCTGTGTGTATAATGCAGCATTTTACAGTAGTGTGAGCTGGTGTATTGTTGCGTATGGCAGCAATTTTTGACTGTGCATAACAATGTATCTCATGCATGCTGTCATGCGCAGTCTTCCTTGTTTCATTTTTTTAATTCAATTTCCCACTCATTCCCTTAGCAATATTGCTTGTATATCGCAATCAGAAACTGTGGACTTGGACTGTGATAATAAAGGACTGTTCTCTGAAAGACAGGGCAGCTTTAACCATCGGGCAAATGGTGGATCTACACCGGGCCCCCTGGTAGCACAAGACCCCATGGAATGACACCACATTCAACTGTATCCATGTCCTCAGGATGCAGCTACAGTGGAAAAGTATTGAGGAGCTTAAAATTTAGTAAAACAAGCTATACCCACTTATTGCATGCCCCAGTTTTTCCAGTAGCTGTGATCTCTGCTCATTTCTAGGTGGTCCACTGTGGCCATTCACTGTTTTCAGTACCCACTGAGGCCAGTGATTGGTCACAGTAGTCCCATGCTTTGATCAGCATGTGACCACTGGATCCAGAAGTGAATAGCAACTGTGGGGAAGCCATACAGAGAAGTGTGGTCTGTTAGGCCTGGGTATGAGTATTATATTATTTTTTTACACAAAAATGTATGGGGGTGGAGGGAATAGGGAGATGGTGAAGATGATGATTTGTTTTAACACCCATGTACCGGGTCCTCTAAGGTATTAAAATGGTCCTGAGTGTGAACACTACGAAGCATACATTGTTGGTGGCCAGGTAGATTCTGAAAGTAGTGTCCAATACGATAATCAGTATAAGGATTTCTTCTCCCTAAGTGCATTATTTTACATTTGGGAACCCTAAATGACTTACCTATTAAACCTTGCCAATCCTTACCTATTAAACCTCATTCTGTGTCACTTAGGAACTCTCCCATATCCTTGAAAATAGTCTTTCTAAAATCTACTAATTTGGTTGTAGTAAAGGATTGCTGAAAGTCTGTTCTTATGTTAAACCATAAACATTGGTAGTCAACAGAAGCCAAATTCTCTTCCACCTAAGGGTGAATGCACACGGGCAGATTTGAATAGCGGAATCCTGAACGGGTGACCGTTTCCAGATTCTGCAGCAAATACCACCCATAGTATGCAATGCTAAAGTGGTTCTTTATGCACATGAGCAGAAACCAATTTCCTCGCAGATGGAAAATTGCAGCATGCTTCATTTCCTTGCGGATTCCGCATGGATGGCTTCCATTGAAGTCAATTGAATTTGAGGACAAGTCGCAGATTCCACGAGAAAAGCAGTAGTTTAAAAAAATCTGTACTGGACATGTCTGTTGGCGAGCTGTGCAGACTATCTGCAGTACAGAAAAGAAGAAGAAAATACCTGTATGCGTGGATGTCGGCTGGGCACAGGGTTGGATTCCGCTGTGGGCTTCTGCAAGCGGAATTCACCCACCCGTGTGCATGCGGCCTTAACCTCAGACAGGGATGAAATAAATCACAGGAACTTCGGACTTTCATAAAAGTAAGTTGCATGATTTATTGTTATTGACCAAGATCTAAACTAAAGATCGAAATGCATACTCCAGGGAGACCTGAAACCATGATGTTATGAGCACAATGTTACAATAAATCATGCAACTTACTTTTATGAAAGTCCGAAGTTCCTGTGATTTATTTCATTCCTGACAAAAGAGCCGGTTGGATCGAACGGCAGCGGACTTTAAAGGCGAGTTTCTTCAAAAGTGGAGCTGATCCCATGGTGGAATCAAGGGAGAAAGACATTACGTGGTGCAGAGGTGAGCGCTTTCTCTTCATGTATTGCTTAACCTCAGACACCAGATCCCCATTTGTTAAATACTAAATTAAGACTGTTATCTCCTTAGGTTGATGACCGAACAAGCTGTTTTAGAGATGCTTCTTTAGGTTCCTCTATCAAATCCTAGCTCTTGCTTGTAAGCTGAAGGCTAAAGGGGATTGGCTGCTGGAGATTACCTGTAGATGTGCTGCTAGGAAGCTTAGAACTACAGATCTCAGCAGCTCACGTAACATATAGTATAATGGGGACAAAACCACACTTATCTCAATCTGTCCTCACCATGTACCATGCAGCATGATCCCTACTCTTTTCTTTGGGCAACATATGTAACGATACACGCAGTATGAGACAGGGCTGGGTATTAAAAAAAGAAATACAGAGTCACACTGAGATACCCAGTCATGTGCAGTGCACTTGTTGCCATAAGCGGTCTCTGACGGCTCACACAGACCGGTAAAACGCTGCACAACCCACGCAGCATTTTACGCACACGATCGTGTGAATGGACTCTAATATAATTGACATAAGGTAATTTTTAGCTAAAAAGGTTAACCTTGTTTAAACAATTATGGCAACAGTAAAATATGTATTTCATGATCAGATTACATGTTCTAACTGTATGTATATCACATGATGTTTCCAGGTTAGGGACTTAAACAGATAAGCGTGTTTTAGGTCCATAATGTGTCGATGAAAATCATGGCTGCATAACAGGTCGAAACGAATCCATTGATTTAAATAGTTTTGTTTTCACTATAAGTATTCTCGCCATTGAAAGTACGCGTGAGAAAAGATAGGACACGTGCAAGAAAGATCGGGCAGGACTTATCTTTCCGCTGCTTCTTTTTTTTAATCGCACAGCAGTTCATGCGCCACTACGCTCCGTGGGTGCATTAGACAGCTGGTGTAGAACTGTCTTCTGGTGAAGAATGAGAAATATGTTGCTCATCGCCCACTTACAGGATCCATTTACCATTTTTTACTTTGACTTATTGGTTAAAGCTGAAGGAATGTCTTTCTGACTCCACTGAAGGTTTTTATATTTGACCTTCATTTAGGTTAAGATAACTGTTGTTTTTTAATTACCCAACTAGCTCTGATGAATATTTCCATACATTTGTTGCATTCTTCATATCCTAGCTGATTTTCTAGCAATTTAATTTGAGGTCATTTAGTTTTTTGACCCCTGGATGGTCAAGTGACAGATGTTACTTTCTATATCAAAGATCAGCTTTATGATTCATGCCCCTAGTTCCCAGCACAATTCTAGCTATTGCTTGTTACAATAGTGCATCCCAGCTGTGTGTATGGGTTGGCTGTAATAGAACAGTGAGGGTTCATGCAGACATTATTATGAAAATAGGGAACAATATGACATTTTTATTGCTTTTGGTAATGTTGAACACAATACTCTGTATGACTCTCAAATGCCATGTGCCTTCATACCAAAACGTGTTTTACAGGTTTTTAGTACATGCACTGTCAATAGAAAATACATGACTCACAGAGAAGTCTTGCAGATGTATTATATGAATTTATCCATACAAATTCATATTTTTAAGTAATAGGTTCGATCACATGCACGTATAGAGTATGTAGTAATTTTGGGCTACACTAACATGATTGTCTATGGGAAACATGCTGCATAATTTTAAGGCAGTGTGTTTGAGCCCATAGACTAAAGTGATATTTCCATGGAGAACATCTAGGGATTGTGCATGAACCCTCACTGCCTTCCAGTTAATACTGCTCTTCAAAGAAGTTTGAGTTTAGCTTGACCCATTCAGAAACTGTTGCGCAGCCCAAATCTTTTATCTACTTACCTGCAATGACCTGAAAGAGAAAAGCAATTCTGACAATTCTGAATCCTTACCACGAGTTCTGGATCATTTGGGGAATATACACTTGTTGAGGAGTTAGGAGTGGGCAAAGTTGGTGACTAACATCCTTTTTTAATTGACAGATCACATAATAGTAAGAAGTACCTCCAGTAGTTATGATATGCCATATTGCCCATCTTTGCTAATATATTCTCCATGTTACTTTCAACAGGATGGCGCGCTTTCACAGGTTGCTGTGGCTGTATGCAGATGGCTGGTTGTGAAATTCACTGGGCACTGGGTTGTAGGTAGAGGTCCGGTAGAGTGACTGCCAAAGTCACATGACTTAACAACTTTGGACTTTTATTTCTGGGGCCATTTAAAGTCCGTTGTGTATGCAGAAAAATTGTACAATATAGTTCACCTGAATCGGCAAATCCTATAGTGCGGGGAAAAAAATCTCACCTGCAGTTCTTCAGCATGTTCAGGAAGACTGGATTACACTTTTAACCATCTGCATCTGGCAGAATAGTGGACACATCAAACACATCATGTAAAGCACTTTGTGAAACTTTGTCCTCACTTAACTCCTAAACAAGAAACATAGGGCAAAATTAATACTTCTAATGTGTTTCTGAGTAAATTCTAGCTAAGGTTGATATATCCCATGACCCTCTTCCCATCTAAAAAAAAACTAAGCTGAATTCAATATGCAGGAGTTCAAAATGGCCACCGAAAATGCAGCCTCCATCCAAATTAATAATTTCACACATTGAAGTCAATTTTCTCATTATTACATGGGTATTTCCAGACTTTTGCCCCATCCTGTATATATTGTATATAATATGCCACATGCAAAAAAAAATGTTCAAATGCATGTCATCTGAAGGTTGGTCTTATAAATTTGTGCTACTGTTTTCACATTGAATGGAGTTGTTAAAGTACTGTAGGATTGTACAGCAAATTATTAGATTGCTGTTTTGCATATTATATGTGCAATGTATACTACTGTAATCTGTGCACTGTATAATACTATTATGAGAATTGGTTAGTCTGACACTAATATTATTACGTACTGTGAAGCAATATTATGTGTTCTCTCAATGGCACCATTATGTGAGCACTATATAACACTCCATTGTTTAAACAAGTATTATCTTTATACAGCAAGATGGGAGACAGGCATCCTCATATGCCTCATAAAAAATGCTCGGCTGTTCCCATCAGTCCCACAGATTTGGAATAGTTGTGAAGCATGACTTGACCCTACTCAACCACTGCCCCATTCAAACTCCTCATTACTGCATTGAATCCCCCGTTTTAGTGCTGGAACCCCTGTTGTAACGATCAATGGAGCTCTCAGCTATGAGGTGACCATACATTTATCACCTTTCTTGTGCATAGTAGATGAATGTACTTCATGGAAAATCCCATTTAATTGAGGTCTGGACATTGCTTGAATTCACTTGTATGAAATTTGTAGATCTGATCCAGTAAAATATTATTAATGAGCATAACATTAACTTTGCAATCACTTCTTTAATAGGCATTCCAATATTTTTTCCCATATAAAGTGCAGCATGGGTTACCGCTTTTAGTTGACGTGCCATATATAGGCTGTTCGCCATCTTAGCTCTTTCTTCGCCGCTGCAGGCTTATGTAATCTCATATACAGTCCTGTAGCCTATATTTCCCACGAGGGGCCTTTCGCATGGGCAGAATATTTCTGCAAAACACACCAAAATTTGCAGTGTGGAAAATTCTGCATGCATAAATGTGGATTTTCATCTGGAATTGCTGGCACTTTTAATGGCTCACCTCCCTCTGGCACTTACATTGCAACAGCTGGGAAGCACCACTCTCTCTCTCTCTCACTCTGGTACAGGTAAACCCAGCTCTCTGGTAGCACTGGGACAGCTCACTCCTCACAAGGCTCTCTGCAAAAACTTCTGAGTCTCACCCAGGACTTGCCTGTTAGGGCTCCTTCACACGGGTGTATTTTTTGTCAGTATTTTGTGAGCCAAAACTAGGAGTGGGTCCAGAAATACGCAAGAAATGTAAATCTTTCCATTCTTATTTCTCTCTGTATGTTCCACTTCTGGTTTTGACTCACAAAATACTGATGAAAGATACGTTCGTGTGAAGGAGCCCTTATGCATAGCCCATCAGCTAATGAACAGGCAGCACACTACCTGTTCATCCGCAGCAGCAAAGTTAGAGTGAAAAAAACAGTCATTTGACCTTTCTGAAGGTCCTGGGAAGTCCTGCAATAATATACATAGATATACTGTATATGCATGGGTACTTAACCCCTTACCCTCTTATATTAAAAAATCTAAATGGTGACATAAGGCTATCCTTATGCTGTATATTTGTGTAGGGCAGTATAACTGAGTAGTGTGTTCTAGGTCTTGTGCTTTTATACAATAGTGGTCTGTGACAATAAGATGCAACAGAATTGGTGGCATGTTGCATCCTGTTTTAAAGGTGCCTCTTCTCTAATCTTGAATAGAAAAACAAAGCAAAAGCAATATATTTCAGCAAGATGCAAAAATGAGGCTTCATACATATTTGCAAGTGTAGTTTTGAGATTAATATTCATATAACAAAGACCAAGGACTTACATATTTTTCTTCTATTAAATGGAAAGTGTCCTTAGAAATGTGTTCATACTGTACTGTTAGCAACTCTAGGTCCTGTGCAAAGCATAGGGAAAAGAAAATAAGTAATCTTGTAGATTTGATACCTTTTAGTAGCTAACAAAAAGAAAAGTTTTTGAACCTACCATTAAGAACTCCTTCACACGACTGTATGTGTTTTTATTCTTGGCCAATCGTTGCAAAAAATAGCATGAAGGAAGAATAGCCGTGATTAAGTCGAACTTTAGCCGCATTTTCACATGGGTGACTGCGGCGAAAAAATACGCTGCAGTGCGGAAATCCCTCGGTTGGCAGAAATCCTCAGAATGACTATGAATGCTTAAATAGAGCCTGCTGTCCTCGTTTTTCAGCGTTGGAAGCAGCTAAATTCCCTCACCCTCCCTTTTTTTCAGCTTTCTAGAGAAGGCTATGGGAGCCGCCAGTGTATCTCAGCAAAAGACAAGCCAAGACCTATCTTTTGATGCTGCATATAAAATTGATCGCCATTTTCAGTTGCCAATGTGCTATTTTTTCCGGTCACCATTTTTTTTATGCAGCCAAAAATTGTTCATCTGAATGAATACATTGGAATCCAATACTTCAGATCGCCATGATTTTGTACGTGGCTAAATAGCTGTGTATATACGAGTGTGTGAATAAGGCCTACGTCTGAGGAAGAGCCTGGTTTTGAAAGCTCGCTATAACATCATGTCTTTTTGTTAGCCATTAAAAGGTATCATATCTACAAGGTTCCTTGGTTTCTCTTACTGAGAACAATCACACTGCCATGCATAGCATGCATATGGCTTTTTATTACATAAACAAATATGATTAATACCTTTTTACTGACTTATAAAACCAGTCAAATATAACAACTAATGCAGAAATGCCAAGAAAATAAAGTATCAGTTTCATTGACTCAGAACAGCAATTAGCATCTGAATATGGAAATTATGCAGTTAAGCATTAGCGTGGAGAACAGCTAGTTACGTATCTGCAAGTAAATTGTAAATTAAGTCTCGCTTTTTGGCTTTGGAAGATTTACTTCCCTTAATAAAACCAGAGAAACAGAAAGATTAATAAAGGAGTAATTCAAATTAGTGAAGTAAGGTTCATATCATTTTTGTATGCATTTTTTTACATAACTGTTCTGGGCTAGAATGGAAAACGCTACACAGAGTGGCTCTCGCTTTAAGGGAACAGAGGTGTCCGTGCGTTAGGGTACTTTTTTATGGGCCAACAGTTGCCCGGGTAACAGCTGAAACGAGTGATTACAGGCAACTGTTGTCCTATGTGAATATGGTACATGACGGAGCAAGTAATCGAGAATCGCGCACTTGGTGCACTTGCTTGGTTTTTAGCTCACCTAAAAATCAAGCGACTGTCGGCCCGTTTACACAGGCAATCACTCTATTGTTTTCACTTTGTAATATATAGTCTGTCAGGTAAAAAAATACTTGTGTCCATTCTAGGGCCCCGTGTGTACAGTGCAGCAGAATACAATCCTAAGCTCTCGCTCACGAACTGAAGGTTGCGAGTTCAATCCCTGCATGGTTCAGGTAGCCGGCTTATGGTTGACTCAGCTTTCTATCCTTCCCAAGTTGGTAAAATGAGTACCCAGCCTGGTGGGTGGTAATAAACAAATTACCTGAAAGTGCTGCAGAATAAGTCAGCACTATGCAAATAACAATTCTCCCTGGCAATAATAGCTAGCTGAGCAGGATCACAGAAGTTAAGCCTTTGGCCCCCTGTCCACGGGGATTGCTAGCAATATTCCGCTGCAGGGGATGATGGGGAAGAGCTGACAGGTCTCCTCCATGAGCCCATCTAATAGATAGGCTCACCACGGAGAATCGTGGCAATATCGCTATGATTCTCCCCTCGTGGACACTGGTGCTGCGCTTTCCATAGCAACACTGTGGAAAGCTTTACAGAGCGTGATCCGCGGGCTACTTATCGCCCGTGGACAGGCAGCCTTTCTATGATTATCAAAGAGTTTGTGTTAGTGGACATGTGTGCATGTTCTTCAGTGAATAGATAGGACTAGGCTGTGCCAAAATCATTTAGCACCTTCAAACAACCTTCAGATCTGACAGCGACGTATCTTAAAAGGATTGGATATATTGAAATTCCTCATGCCCCATCCTCTTTACTGTATACTGAAACTGTGATTTAAAGAACAAACTAATGGAAATTCCTCTTACCTGCCAGATGAAAATTGTGCTGTGTTTTACAAGTAGAAAAACAGAAAACGGTGAAGTGCAAAACATCAATTGTTACTAATACTTTCCAAAATGAACATATTTGAAAAATAGTCGTCAATACATATGAGTTTGGTGGACTTGGCAGCCAGTCAGTAATTTTCCACTAATTAAAGCGCAACATGTTCTAGACAAGGAGGCATCCATGGAGACTGGTGCTTACCGGAAACAGCTACGGAGAAAACAGCAAACAAAAAATACATTGCACGCAGAATAAATATAGATGTAGTACATTAGTATATACAGTATAGGGTTCTGGAACCTACAAACCTTAAGTGCGAGATATGTAGCAAGCTGTAAGCAGAGGTCATTTCTAAAATTAATTTTAAAAAGTTCATAAGGAGGAGCCAGGGTGTTAGTGCGGGGGTTAAAATAATTCCTCTAGCAATGTGCATTGTGCCAAGTACTTTACCAAAGGATGAAGCCTTTCCTAGAAAGTAGGGACATCTGCCAACAATGAAATTGCCTTCGGCTTAGCTTTTTCTAATGCTGGGTATTATCAAGTAACATTGTCCACCTTTTGTTGCAGTTTTCAGCTTTGAGTGGAAACATCAACACTCAGAATAATCTGTGGTGGAAAAATATGTTTTACCATAACCTTTATCATCAGCATGGAGGATACAAGAATACCATATCTGACACATAACACAGAGAAAACCTAGAGAATAGAGGTACTGCATAATAAGGGCTCATTCAGACGAGTGGGATTTACATCCATCTATCTGTCTAAATCTCCATGTGAAAAAAATAATAATAGCATATGCTATTCTAGTTCAATGTATGGATAAGAGAAGCCTATGCAAAGACAACACACCCATGAAAGTCAGCATATTGTCCAATGGCACTTTAAACTTGATTTTAAATGGTAAAACGAAAAAATGTTTAAAGATGTTGCCTCATGTCTGGAAGCAGACAGCTCCGTACTTTGCGCAGTGGCCCGGTTGGTATTGCAGGGCTAAATCTTACTGAAATGAATGGCACTTAGCCTGCAGTGCCAACCTAGGCAAGCCCTTTAATGCAAGTATACTACAAGACTGATGATACGCACATAGGCTGTTGGATGAGCATAAATTGCATGAAAAGTTAGTGTCCATTTACATAATAAAGTCTAATGTAGGGGGAAAATGCTAATTCAAAGTAGATCTGGATATGGCTGGGAATTTAGTGTACCTGGATTAGATTTTTAGTACATCAGGTTAGTACATATAATGACAATGATTTAGGCAGCCAGAAAGTATATGAATACATTTATTGGCAGAACTGACTAGAGGACAGAAGACAGAGTGCTATTAATAATGGATCATATTAAAATTGGAGCACAGTTACAATTAGGATACCATGAGGGTTAGTTTTATGCCAAGTTCTTTTTATTAAATCTACTATATTACTGACTGTAAAAATGGCTTAGGGCTCGTTGACATCACTGTCACTGTTCCGAATGGAACTTCCGTAGCTGGCTTATGTTTAAAAGTAGGACGAAATAGTGCAGCATTAGAGATGAGCGAGCATACTCGCTAAGAGCAATTACTCGGCGAGCATTGCCCTTAGCGAGTACCTGCCCGCTCGGAAGAAAAGTTTCGGGTGCCGCGGGGAAGTGGTGAGTTGCGGGAGTGAGCAGGAGGGAGCGGGGGGAGAGAGAGATCTCCCCTCCGTTCCCCCCCCGTTCTCCCCCGCCGCTCCCCGCCCCCAAACCGGCACCCGAAACTTTTCTTCCGAGCGGGCAGGTACTCGCTAAGGACAATGCTCGCTCGAGTAATTGCCCTTAGCGAGTATGCTCGCTCATCTCTATGTAGCATGTCTATTGCATCTTGTAAAAAGCTAGGACCCCAACCAGAAACTGAATGGACCCCAGTCAAAGGGGGCCTATCTAGGCTGCACAGTTCTGTCATAAGACTGATCTATTCGGCCAGGGGGTGCCGCTTTCTCGCTTCCTGAAAGGAGGTAAACAGAACCCTTGAGCACTGATGTTCACCAGCCCTTATAGGGTATTATTCCACATGTTCAGATGGAATTGAGGAATATAGGGTTATTGACACAGAATGGAATACTATACCATTACAGACAGACTGGGGGAGTTATTTTCTTGAACAGAGAAATGGTAACTGAAGTTTAATGTAGATAAAATAAGGTTTTTAATTTAGGAGAATAAAAAGTAATAAAATGTTCTTATTACATATTTAATGACTTAATATTGTGGAAAAGAGACTTGGGTAAATCAGTGGATTGGAAAATGAGCTTCAGTAACCAGTGCCAGGCACCTGCTGTCAAGGCACGCAAAGTCAGGGGAAGTAACAAATGAGGCCTGAATCCACATTCTGAGAACATACCAGTATATGTGTGGTCTGACTTCATTATTTATGTAAGGGCAAAACTATGTAGCCAGTTTTTGGCATTTGTTTGTAAGACATAAAAAGAACTGGCTAAGGTTCAAAGAAAGGCAACCAAAGTAATAAAAATAGTGCCTAGTCTGGTACTTAAATACACAATGGTTTTTGGGAGATTTTAATCTCCTCTTTTGAAAAGCCATAACTTTGTTATATTTCCGTTGACATAACATGATTACGATGATACTAGAATATTATATATATATATATATATATATATATATATATATATATATATATATATATATATATATATATATATATATGAAATATATAGATTTATTTTTATTTTTTTAGGTTTTTCCATAATTGCACCAAGAATTTGGCATTGCTACTAGAGATGAGCGAACCTACTCGTTTCGAGTAATTACTCGATCGAGCACCGCGGTTTTCGAGTACTTCAGTACTCGGGTGAAAAGATTCAGGGGGCGCCGGGGGCGGGGGGAGGCGTGGCGGCACGGGGGGTAGCAGCGGGGAACAGGGGGGAGCCCTCTCCCCCCCACTCCCCGCTGCAACCCCCCACTCACCCACGGCGCCCCCCGAATCTTCTCGCCCGAGTACGGAAGTACTCGAAAATCGCGGTACTTGGGCGAAAAAGGGGCGTGGCCGAGTAGGCTCGCTCATCTCTAATTGCTGCATTCAAAAAGCCATATATTTTTCATATTTCCATGCATGGAGCCATGTGAGAGCTTGTATTTTCTGTAACAAGCTTTAGTTTGTATTGGTATCATTTTCAGATACATATGACTTTTTGGTTCACTGTTATTGCATTTTTTCAGAGGTGAAAACAGTAAAAAAGCATTTTAACTTTTTTTCTTTGTTTTTAAATATTGTTGCGTTTAAAGTAATGTCAGGCATATGGTTTTGGCAACACATTAGCCGTCTGCGATTAGTTAGTGCAGGGTTGATGACATTACAGAGGGAACTCACTAACATAGTAACATAGAATGTTAGGCTAAAGAAAGACAATGTCCATCTAGTTCCACCCCCTTCCTTGTTGATCCAGATGAAGGCAAAAAAAAACAAGAGGCAGAAGCCAATTTAGCCCATTTGGGGAAAAAAAATATTTCCCAGCTCCATAATGGCAGTCAGAATAATCCCTGGATCAACATTTCGAAAGTTCCTACCTGACTCTAAGACCCGGATAAACAACCTTGCTGGTTATTTAGTGTCTATATCCTGTATTATCATAGCACTCTAGAAGAAGGCATCTAGTCCGCCCTTAGGCCTCCTTCCCACGAGCGTGACGGGCTCCGCCGCGTAATATTCCGCAGTGAAGCCCGTCACGGCGCCCCCCAGAGCCCCTATACTTACCAGTGGAAGATCGCGTGAAGACGCTTCCCCGCCCACCGCCGTCGCGTCATGTGACACGCCCACCGCGTCACATGACGCGGCCGGCCGTGTCACGTGACGCGCCGGCCGCGTCATATGACGCGCGGCGGTAGGCGGGGAAGCGTTTTTTCACGCTATCTTCCGCTGGTTGCAGCGGGAGATAGCGTGAACGGACGGCTTCCATTGAATGCAATGGAAGCCGTCAGCGCGTACAGCCCGTCCTCACCCGCAGCAAATAGAGCATGCTGCGGGTGAGGACGGGAGAAATCGCGGTGCGTAATTCCGCGGTGGAATTACGCATCGTGAGCATTGTGCTATTAGGTTCAATAGAACCTAATAGCATGGTGCAACGCAGCGGATTTTTGCCGCGGATTTACGCGGCGTAAACCCGTTCGTGGGAAGGAGGCCTTAAACTTCTCTACCGATTTTGCCATCACTACGTTCCTCTTACAGTAAAGAACCCCCTTCTATAGGTTCATGATGAAACATTCATTCCTCTAGACGAGGAGAATGCCCTCTAGTTACCGTCGCAGTCCTGGGACTAAAGGGAGATCATGGGAGAGATCCTTGTATTATCCCTGATGTATTTATACATAGCTATTTGATCGCCCCTTACCGTCTTTTTTCCAGGGTGAATGATACCAATTTTGATAGCCTCTCTGGGTATTCCAGTCCTCCCATTCCATTAATTTAGTTGCCCTTCTTTGAACCTCCTCAAGCACTGCAACATCCTTCCTGAGCAGCGATATCCAGAACTGTACACAGCATTCCAAGTACCTTATATAATGGAAGAATATGTTCTCGTCCCTTACTTCTATACCTCTTTTAATGCACCCAAAGACTCTATTTGCTTTTGCAGCAGCTGACTGACATTGATTTCTCCAGTTAAGTCTACAATCAACTAGTACCCACAGGTCTTTATCCATATCACTTTTCCCTAGCAGTTCCCCATTTAGTGTATATTGGTGACATCCGCTTCTCTTGCTCATGTGCATAACCTTACATTTATCAATATTGAACTTCATTTGTCATTTTTCTACCCAAGCCCCCAGATTATCTAGGCTCATTTGCAGTCGTACATTGTCCTCTGTTGTATTGATTATCTTGTATAATTTTGTATCATCTGCAAATATTGAAATTTCACTGTGTAGCCCCTCTATCAGGTCATTGAAAAATATATTGAACAGAACGGGGCCTAATACTGAACCCTGTGGCACCCCACTGGCAATGCTGGCCCAATCAGTGTAGAAACCATTTATTACGATGCTCTGCTTTCTATCTCCGAGCCAATTCTTTACCCAAATACACATGCTTTCGCCCAGACCAAGCTGTCTCATTTTACATATCAGCCTATTATGCAGCACATTGTCAAATGCTTTAGAAAAATCCAGATACAAGATCAATAGACTCTCCTAGATCTAGCCTAGAACTTACTTAATTGTAGAAGCTGATCAAATTGGTCTAACATGATCAACCCCTCAAGAACCAGTGCTAATGAGGAGTTATTCTGTTGTTTTCCTTGGGGTATTCTATAATAGCATCTCTCAGACAACTCTTGAATATTTTCCAATTATTGAAGTGAGACTTACCAGCCTCTAGTAATCAGGCTCCCTTCTTGACCCCTGTTTGTTTGTAACCACATTGGCAATGCACCAAACCAGTGGTACAACCCCACTCTCAATAGTGACCCTAAATATAAAAAATAGCAATCTGTCTATCATGTCACTTAAATCCCTTGGGTGTAATCCATCTAGACCACACGATTTGTTGATTATAATCTTTTTTAGCTGGCTCTGCACTTTCTCCTGCGTTAGGGCAGGTGATATTTTGAGGGGGGTTCATTTTATCCCCCTGCATCTCGTGTGACATTTCTTTTTCCTTTGTGAATAGGCTTGAAAAAAAATATATTTAAAAGATTTGCCTTTCCCCTATCATCTTCTATGATTTCTCCTGCATTATTTGTTAAAGGGCCAGTGCTCTCAGTGCAAAATCTTTTACCGTTTATATAATTGAAAAATAGTTTAGGGTTATTTTTGCTCTCTTTTGCAATCAGTATCTCTACCTCCTCCTTGGCAGTTTTTACCTTTTCCTTACATAATTTGTTTTTTTTTCCTGTATGTTTTTAGCCCTTCTTCACTGCCTTCTTGTTTTAACAATTTAAATGCTTTCTTTTTTTCACTTATAGCCCCCTTACAGTCTTGACAAGCCACATTGGTTTCCTTCTAAGTGTAGTTCTTTTAGTTTTAAAGGGTATGCGCTAACATGAGGTAATTAGGATGTTTTTAAACTTCCCTAATTTGTCGCCTGTACTATTATTTTTGAGGACGTTGTCCCAATTAATGTTGCCGATAGTGATTCTGAGCTGATCAAATTTTGCTTAACTAAAGTTTAGTTTTTTTGTCGCTCCCTGATAAGGCTTCCTATTGAATGACTACTGGAAATTAATTATATTGTGGTCACAATTTCTCGAGTGTCCCTCAACCTGCACCCCTGTTATTCTGTCTAGTTTGTTAGTTAATAATAAGTCCAGAATGGTCCTCCCTCTTGTTGGTTCCTGGACTAGTTGGGTAAGGTAATTACCTTTAATTGTTTTCAAGAACTTATCACCCTTGTGAAATTCGCAGGTTTCATCTTCTCATATTATATCTGGCTAATTAAAGTCTCCCATAATAATTACTTCATTGCGGTTTAACACCTTTTCTATTTGCCTTATTAATAAGTTTTCAGTCTATTCTTTTATTTTTGGTGGCCTATTAAAACCCCCTATCAGGATTTTATTATTTCTACCCACAGAGATGTCACATGTTCATCTCCTACACCTATATATTCTCGTAGCCTCGGCATTAAGTAGGACTTAACATACCCCTCCCCTTTCTGGTTCGCAGAAATTGTAACCCTGGTAAATTCACTACCCTTATCATCAAGCCATGTTTCAGTTATTCCTACTATGTCGTAGTTTTTTTCAGACATTCTTGCTTCAATCTCACCCATTTTACTGATCAGACTTCTTGCATTCATTGCCATACAATTTATATGGTTGTTGTTATTATTTATATTCATTATGCTACTTATGGTCCTATTAGCTGCTCTATCAGTACTAATCCCACACCCAGCTCGACCCCCATTCCCAATACTTGGTTCCTGGTCACTGTCTACACTGTCTTCCCTCCTATTACTCTTTTTGCCCTCCCCCCTAGTCCCTAGTTTAAACACTCCTCCAACCTTCTCGCCATCTTCTCCCCCAGCACAGCTGAACCTTCCCCATAGAGATGCAGCCTCTTCCTACTATAGAGCCTGTGACCAACAGCAAAGTCAGCCCAGTTCTCCAGGAACCCAAACCCCTCATATACCAACTCTGCAGCCACTTGTTTACCTCCCTAAGCACCTGTTGCCTTTCTGGTGTGGCTCGTGGTACAGGTAGTATTTCTAAGAAAACTACCTTGGAGGTCCTCACCTTAAGCTTAGATCCTAGGTGCCTAAAATCGTTTTTGAGGGTCCTCCATTCACCACTAACTTTGTTGTTGGTGTCAATGTGCACCATGACCACTGGATCCTCACCAGCCCCTCCCAGTAATCTTTCAACCAGATCAGCGATGTGTCAAACTCAAGTGCCAAAAAGACAACACATGATCTTGGTCTTTGTGGCAGATTGCCCTGACTGCCTCCCTTACAATTGAATTCCCAACAACTAGGACCTGTCTAGCCTATGCTCTCCTTCCCTTTCTTACTGGAGCAGTCACTCCCCCTGGTATTCAGAGGACATGTTGTGCTGCAGCGGTGCTGACCCTATAATGGCATTCTCCTCATCTGCCAACTTTGCAAACTTATTGGAGTGTGTCAGTTCAGGACTAGCCTCCCTGGTTCTCTTCCCTCTACCCTTTCTAACTGTCATCAAGTTAGCTGCCTGCTTATCCTGCTCTTCCAAACTACCATCCACCCCTGCATCTACCCCAGCGAGTGCCTGAGCAGCAAACTCCTTTCCATATTATCAATCGAACTCAGTGCTGCCAGACGCTAATTTAGATCCAGGATTTGGGCTTCCAAATGTGTGATGTTCATGCATTTTGTGCAACAGTATGTGCCCTCGATCGACTAATCAAGAATGCATACTTTGCACAAGTAGCATACTGGACAACATTATCAAGCATGGAGCACATTCTAGTGGGGATCTACAAATTTACTTACAAAAGAAACAAGAATCAGCTAGATCACACTCCTCACGTGCCTCTGCCTGTTCGCAACCACTCCCATGCCTCCGCCCATTCGCAACCTCCCATGACTCTGCCCATTCGCAACCTCCCATGCCTCTGCTTGTTCACGAACCACTCCGTACCTCCACCTGTTCGCAACCACTCACGTGCCTCTGTCCATTAGCAACCACTCATGTGCCTCTGCCCTTTGGCAACCACTTATGTGCCTCCATCCGATTGCAACCACTCACTTGCCTTCACCTGTTCACAACCATTCACATGCCTCTGCCCATTTGTGTCATAAATTTTTATTATTTTTTTAATCGCTCACATGCTCTCACTGCCTGCTCACTCGCAGTCACTTACACACTCACTTACTCTCTTACACTCCCTTACTTAATAAAATTTATATTTGCCTTTTATTTTTTCGGGGGTGTGCGCGTTGTGCATATTGCGTTGTTTTTTTCTTCTTTTTTTCACACATGGTTCTGACTCATTATCTGTAGTCTATAGAGAAAACTGCATAAGAAAAGAAATTTGGACGGACACTATTCGTTTCACATAGTTTCTATTCCTGACAGTCTTTTAAACTGAACAGAACAGTGCTATCCTTGGCACAAGCCATATAAGTGATTACAATACGTTTGCCTCCAATAATCACAGGTAATCTCACATTTGAAAAGTTTTCTACTTTTCCAAACCACCATGACAACTTCTCCTGGTCAAAATTTGTCTTTGCACAATCTGGCATACAGACATTTTTAGCTCTTCAATTTTCCAACAACCTGCCTTCATTTTCCATACCTCTATAAATCTCTACATGTATAGTGTCTCTATATTAATGTTATCCATGGTGCCCCACATAATAATAGTAAAAGTTTGGTATACTGTAAACATATGTCCATATTCACTGACAATAAAGATATGTATTAAAAACATAAGAAAAATTGAAACAGAAGGATATAAGAAAAAATTATGTCTTATTTTACATGGTTATTAAAAATTATTAACCTACAAATGGAAAAGTCCTTCAAGTATCAAAGCAGCAGTGATTCACAAATTATCAAGTATGGTAAAGATCTGTATCTTTCTTAAAATGTATAATATTGGACCATTGTTGCCATATGGTATTATCGAGACTAATCTTACCATCATATATCACTAATTTAGATGGCATTTCAGAATATTTCCATTTCTTAAACAATACCTGCACTTTTACTTCGGAACACACCTGCTGCATTGGCCGTTTTTGTCTGCTTCCGGTAGCTAAAGATGGCCTCATATACCCTGTTTCCCTGAAAATAAGACCTACCCCAAAATAAGACCTAGCATGATTTTTCAGTTTGAGCTCTTAGTCCTACTGCAAAATTAAGCCCTAGTTAAAGTTAATTAAAAAAAAGTAAATTTAAATAGTGTCCAGGGAGCTATACATGTAAAAAAGTGAAATATTTTGAAGCAAAAATTAATATAAGACACTGTCTTATTTTCAGGGAAACGGGATAGTGCCATATAAGTGCAATATAAGGGTTATATTGGGCCATCTTTAGCTGCTGGAAGAAACCGAAAACGGCCGATGGAGCAGGAGTGCTCAGCAGTGAAAGAGCAGATATTCTTTATACAAAAATTCTCCATAGACATCTTAAAGAATGTTGAGTTTGGTAAAAGCAAGACTTGTTTGAGAAGCTGTTGTATTGTTTTGACAGCAATAGAGGAGGAAAAGATTTAGTGAGAAGTCCTCTTACATAAGTGACCTCATTGTCTATTCCTATTAAGACAAAGCTTCACAACACTTTACTCACTCTGAATTATATGACACTTAAGCTTATCTGAAGCCACTAACACAGATACTTTCTTGTAGAAGTTTCCATGCAGGTTCACAGCATGTAGGTGAGTTCAAAAATGTTCTCCCGTTCTGGGGGGCGTGGCCTGGATGGAGACCGGAGTAGTCGCACTTCTCTAGTCTCCCGGGAACCCGGCTTTACCAAGCGACTACAAGCACCCAAAAGAGAAGAGACGGAGAGATAAAGTTAAGAGAAGCCTCCCAGACAGCCATGGCAACGCGGAGGAAAACGAAAACGGAGCCGAAGCGGCTCACTTCCTTCTTTACCGCCCGTACAAGCGACACGGCAGGAGATAAGGGAGAGGCTGACAAACGGGAGCAGCGGACCCCCGCCGGAGCGGCGACCAGAAGTACCGGGTCGCAAAGTGGAAAAGGTAGGGGATCCCCCAGCAACCCCTCACCATCAGACCCCTCTAATAAGGCTGCAGAAGGGCGGGCAGGGCAAGCTAAGATGGCGCCTGAGACACACGCAGGGAAGAGGCACCACGCGCCCCAGAAGCATAAACTGCAGGATGCAGCAGAGCCAGACGGTTACAGCACCTTGCACAACTTAGAACTTGAGCCCCAACCCACACAACACAATGAAAATATCTCAGACTCTGGAGACAGTGAGGACCCTATCCTGAGCATGAGCTGCACTGAACAAGCAGCATCTGAAATATTCATCAAGCAGATGATAGTAGCCCTGAGGGGGTCCCTGCAAAAGGACTTACTATCTGTTAAATCAGCCCTCAACTCCTCGTTAGCTGACCTGGGGGCAAGAGTAGATCATATAGAAAATAAATTCGCCGAGTTCACCTCTTCGCACAATGACCTAATCGATGCGCACTACAGCGTAGAAGAGGAAATAGAGGCTTTGAGAAATAAAGTAGCAGACATCGAGGATAGGAATCGGCGAAATAATTTGAAAATACGAGGAATAGCAGAAACTGTTTCACAATCTGAACTGAAAGAATATGTCCAGAGATTAATAAAAGACATATTACCAAATACCTCAGAGGAAGAAAGAATTATAGACAGGGCACACAGACTTCCCCGCCCGAAAGCGATCCCTGACCACCTGCCCAGGGACACAATTATAAGAATTCACTTCTTCCACGTAAAAGAGGCCTTACTCTACACCTTAAGAAAAAATGCAAATTTGCCCGCACCATACGAACAAATAAAATTGTTCACAGATCTCTCTCAAGCCACCCTGCAAAACAGGAGAAAGTTCAGAAATATCACTCAAATATTACGAGAAAACAAGATTCCATACAAATGGGGCTTCCCGCCCAAACTTATTATTTCTAAAGACGGAAAAACCTCCATCCTACAAAACCCAGAGGAAGGGCAGCAACTACTGAACAAATGGGGCATTTTGTCTCAGAATATAAACACACCAGCGCACCTGAATGCAGAATGGGAAAGAGTACCCAATCGCTGACCACGACACAAGCCATCTTTCTTCACAGTGACAGGAGCTGGGATGACTCTCAAGAACTATGGTTAAAAATGTTTTCAGTAATCCAAAGTCTCTTTTCTAGAAGCGGACGAGAGCCGAGTCCTTAAATTGGCCGGACTGTTCACCCCCGCAAGAAGAAACCGGCACCCCCACGCGGACAACATGGTGTCCAGGAGGGACTGCCGATGTTCTAACTTTTACCAGTTTTTTCCCCCTTGTTTAGGTTTCCCCCCCTCCCCTCCCTACCACTCCCCTGAACAGAGGAATGCATCAAGACAGAATCTGCCTCAACCACCGCAACAACAAACAGGAAAAGAGGCATCAAGAAAAGAAATCCTTCTCATATCCAACCACAAGAAGAGAAAGAAGAGAAATTCACATACCCTTCTGAAGCGAGGTAATAAAACTACACAATGGACACAAAACTGATGTCCCTTAATGTCAAGGGACTTAACTCCCCTTACAAGAGAGCCTCGCTGTGGAAGGATGCTTTAGCAGCTCGAGCAGACATCCTGTGCCTTCAGGAGACTCATTTTGTAAAAGGGAAACATCCTAAATTTATGCACCCCAAATATCCAGAAATTTTCATGTCTAACACAGAAAAAAAGAAAGCAGGAGTCCTCATAGCGATAGGAGACTCGTTAGAATTTAAATTGCATAAATCTGTGATAGACGAAAAAGGGAGATTTATAATACTAATATGCGACATAAATGGATGTCTAATGACGTTGGTTAACATATATGCGCCGAATTCTTCCCAAATAAATTTTTTAAATAAAATTATGCGAAAGGTAAAAAAATGTCAAAGGGGTCAGCTTTTGTTATGTGGCGACTTCAATATAATTATAGACAAAACACTAGATACAAATAGCAGAGCAAGACTAAACGCTCCTACGCTATCCCCATGGTTGCTAAGTCATGAACTTTACGATGCTTTCAGATGTCTCAACACAAACTCGAGAGAATACACTTTCTATTCCACGAGACATAAGATTTTCACTAGAATTGATATGTTCTTGGTGGACTTTTTCATCCTACCAAGAGCAAAATCAGCTACGATCGGCATAACGTCATGGTCGGACCATGCGCCGGTGTTCCTAAATCTGAGACTATCTAGAGATGAACATCTCCAAAAAATTTGGCGGAACAACAGCTACCTAATGAAGGTTGACCCCTACAATACCCAAATAAGAAATGCAATTAATGAATACTTTGCTATAAATGATACGTCGGAGGTGACCTCACACACTCTATGGACCGCCCATAAAACGGTCATAAGGGGGCTGATGATTCAGCAGGGCTCCCGACATAAAAAAGAAAAAAGGAAAAAATTAAATGACCTGCTTACCCAATTAAAAGAACTAGAAAGCTCTATCCAGCAAAACCCAATGGAAGAAACCCACCGTAAATTGCTGAGAACTAGACAGGAAATTAGAGACCACTTAATGCTAGACCACGAAAAACACATTAGAACATATCAGACTACTTACTACACAGACAACAACAAGCTTAGCAAATACATGGCCCGCAAAGTCAAACAAAAACGTATAAAAGCTAGAATCCCGTTCCTTATAAACCCAGACACAAAACAAAAAACTAGCAGCCCACAAGGAATAGCAGAGGAATTCTCGAAGTTCTATGCAAAGCTTTACAACCTAAAAGAGGATAGCAAAACCACTCAACCAAACATAGACGACATACAAAACTACCTAAAGGATATCTCTCTCCCAACACTCAAAACAGAAGAACTAGAAAAACTTAATTCCCCAATCTCCACCCAGGAAATACTTCAAACAATTAAAACATTAAAAAAAGAAAAAGCCCCAGGACCTGACGGTTACTCTAACGAGTACTACCAACACTTTGGAAAGGAGTTATCTATATATCTGGCTAGGACATTCAACACAGCTATGGAGGGGGGAAAACTACCTACAGAAATGCTACAGGCGACAGTGGTCACAATCCCAAAACCGGATAAGGACCACTCCCTCCCAGTCAACTACAGGCCGATATCACTACTCAATAGCGACACTAAAATATATGCAAAAATACTTGCCCAGAGAATAATGAGATTTATACCTAATTTGGTGCATAGCGACCAAGTCGGCTTCACTCTGGGCCGACAGGCTTCAGATGGCACGAGGAGGATTATAGACCTCCTGGCGGCGGTGGAGGGGATGCGAACGCCTTCTCTGCTCCTAACCTTGGATGCGGAGAAGGCGTTCGATAGGATACACTGGGGCTACGCGTTTGCTGCGCTTGAAAAATTTGGTTTTCAAGGGAACATACTCAGAGCTATCCAGGCGCTGTACTCAACGCCAACAGCGAAAGTGCTGGCAAACGGTACCTTATCTAATAGCTTCACTATCTCCAACGGCACACGACAGGGGTGTCCCCTTTCCCCATTGCTGTTTGTCCTAACAATAGAGCCATTCGCTGAAAAGATAAGAATTGACCCAGAAATAAGAGGCATCCCTCTCCCTCTACGCCAACATAAGATTGGTCTCTTCGCCGATGATGTGGCACTAATCATGACTCACCCAATTACCTCCCTTAGAGCTATCACAAAAAATATTAAAGAATTTAGCAGGGTCTCATATTATAAAATTAACGCACACAAATCACAAATACTGGGAATAAATATAAACAACAGCACAAAACGAACAATACAAAAAGAATTCCCATACACCTGGGACACTGAGGAGATCCCATACTTGGGGCTCAAACTCGCAATCCCGATAAGCAAAATGCCAACAATTAATTTGGTCCCACTGGTCTCCTCTCTTCAAAAGGAACTAGATAAGTATGAAAAAGTAGAACCCACGTGGTTGGGAAGAGTCGTGCTCTACAAGATGTTGGTTTTACCAAAAATCCTTTATATTTTCAGAACTATGACAATACCCATACCCCAGGGTCTGTTAAAAACCCTACAGAAACAAATGTTAACATTCATCTGGAAAAAAAAGAGGCCAAGGATAGCAGCATCAATTCTTTACACCTCTAGAGGAAAAGGGGGAATGGGAGTCCCCAACCTCACAGCATATTATAGAGCCACAACAACACAGCAGTTGAGAGCTTGGTGCACGTCACCAAACATCAGTTGGCCAGAGATAGAAAGGTTTCTGGGGGGGGGAGGAGGCCTCAGCACAATGCTACTCGCAGCAGCAGTAGACCCCAACATGAAAATCCCTGAACATCCATCCATCAAAACATCATTAGAAATTTGGCGAATTTCACTTGAGATCTCTAAACTACACATACCAAGAAGACAAATACCACTACCGATAGAGGTGCTAGAAGTAGTGATACCCAATATGTCGATGAGAAGCTGGAGACAAAAGGGAATAAAACTAATCTCAAACATCCTGAGAGATAACAAAATTATGCCCTTTGACGAACTATGTGAGATAACACAACTCACTCAGAGAGACCTATTTCAATATAGACAAATAAAAAGCTACTTATCAGAAAACAAAAACCTCTCACTTACACTTCCCCTAAATCTGTACAACCTGCTCTATGCTCAAAACCTGCCACAAAATAAACTAAAACAATGGTATGAGATCCATAATGGAGAAGCAAAAGGAGACCCAAACAAACAAAAGAAAATTCATTTACTCAATTGGGAGAAAGATTTAAAAGTTTCATACCAATTAGAGTACTGGGAAAAAACTTGCAACTGGGCATACAAATGTACCCTAAGCGCCAAATTATTGGAGGTACATCAAAAAACAATAACAAGGTGGTACTACCCCCCTTTAAGGCTGGCCCAAATGTTTCCGGGTACCTCGGATAAATGCTGGAGAGGCTGTGAAGAAAAAGGATCGCTGCGGCACATATTGTGGGACTGCCCATACCTCAGGCCATTATGGAATGCGATCCCTACAATCACTCAAAAAATTTGGGGAACTAGAATCAAAATAAAGCCCCAAACAGCGATTCTATTACTGGAGGTTGAAAAATATCCACCTCAGAGTAGAAAGTTCATAACCCATATGCTATTATGTGTGAAATACCTGATAGTCAAAAACTGGAAAACCACTAAGATTCCAACAATACAAAATCTCATAAAATTACTAGAAGAACACAACACATTAGAAAACTTATACGCAATTAAACAAAACAGATTGGGCAGATATAAAGAAATCTGGCAGCCTTGGATAGAGAGCAGGAAAAAAGGATTAATTCCAGAATAAAAGTAACAAAAACACCCGACAGGATAGAGAAGAGATCTACTAGAAAAATAACGGAAAGGCAAAACAGTGGTGGAAAAAAAAAAAAAAAAAAAGGACTATGGCACCTCTGGACCCCTAACCCTCCCCCCCCCTCCCCTAACACCTCCTTCCCACCCCCCCCCCACCCCCCCCCTTCTCCCAACCCTATCCTCGTAGTTTACAAAAAAAAATAAACAAAAATTTTTTTAGTTTTGCACGTTGCTAAAGTAGATAGTAAGCTTTGGACACAATCCAACATACAGAGTATAAACGGGTGATGTGGATGTACATTTGGAGAAAAGGTAACCTAATGTTTTATGTACAATAAATGTATGAAGAAATACATGACAGTTAAATGTATCCCAAATTGCTCTGTACAAGAAATTTATGTTGACATGTATGTTTATATGTATCTACCAAGTTGCACAATAAAAAAAAAACTATTGAAATTAAAAATGTTCTCCCGTTCTCATTTTATTTTCACAGCATGATATTGACTGGATATTGGCTTTGGATGGCTCTTAAAGCCTCTCCTTTACGGACTTTATTTGCCTGGAGAAAATTAATACATTTTAAGTACCTGTTCATCGTAGCAGCAGGGCTGCCCATTAAGAGTTCAGCTTCACCCTCAGGGGACCTTGTAATATCTTCCTAGTCTCTTAACTTCTAAAACATGGCTCTGTGGTGATAGTTACTTGGTTGGGTGAATTGAAAAAAATATATATTCTAATAATATAACTTAAATTTTTTTTTATGGCTATTTTAAATCCAAAGAATAGCCGAGGTCAAAAACAGTATAGTCAAGTCAGTAACACGGGTGTAGGCAGAGCAACTCCAAACCAAACACTGGCAACTAAAGTCTGAGCCAGCAGGGCTTATATGCAGACCTCCCCGCCCGAAGGGTGGGGAGAAGTCCCATGACAACTGGTGGAAGTGATAAAGCCACTTCCCCCTGGTGGAGCGCACCCGCCTGAACACCGCACGGCTGACCAGCAGACAGGCGCTCCTGCACACGCTGCGGGATGCACCGCCAGCCGCCGCGACCGACCACCAGAATGGAGGAACCCCGGACAGAGACGCCAGCAGTGCCAGGATGAGCAGCCAGCAACAACCCGCCCCTGGAGCCCCTAGTGGTAACCCCATCTCTAACATGAACCTATTGATCAACAAGTTATGCCCTATCCTGACATTCTGGTACAACCACTTTAATAGGATATTTTATAATAAGGCAGACAACACATTGAAAAGCGATACTGTACCTGTTTACTATAAGCATCTAACATCAAAATGTGCAGTTAGTGGCAGCCAATGAAGCATCAGATTTGATTCTAGTATTTTGGCAGGACAGGATAATGTAGAACCAGCTAAAGTGGAAACCAAAACTTCTCCATTTTTCTAAGAAGTATATGGAGTCAACCAGTATTATGTCTGGACATTGTTTTCAGACATAGAAACAAACAAACAAACAAAATAACAATGGATTTGCACACACCTTGGAGGCTTGTATTTGCTCACAGGAACTCAAAACTAAAACCTAAAGGAGCAAAAGGGCATGTTGTTGGGCGTCATAGCTGATGGACCCTCACAGTGCTTTAATATCAAAGTCACTTTAAATGGGTGTACTGTGGTTTGAGTTTCAATGCCTCATGGTCTTCAAAATTTCTGCTTGTAGTCATTCAGTACGAAACTTCATTGTTCACGTACAGTTTGTAAAGGTGCAGGTTGAAAATTTGTGAAGGCATGGAAGTGGACAGATGGAAGTTACACAAGTTTTTACTTAAATAAAATATTTACACATGGGACTAATACTTATTGTGGTAAATAGTCTGTATAAAGCAGGTCTTCTAGTCTCAAAGGGATTAACTATTACAAAAGGCCCAAGGGGAACCTTCCTGATACAAGGGCAGTGTTTTCCAGTCAAACAGCTTCCTCCACATCTTTGGCAACCTCTCTGGTTAATCTTTTATGGGCCCCCAGCGTGTGCCCAACTACACAGGTTACAGAAAGGCTCCTGCCCACTCTGTGTCATAACAGGCAGCACTTCCATCTCAGTACCTTGTCTTGCTAATGAGAAGGCCATAAGCGAACTTAAAGTAATCACGCAGGGTACACTTTTAATTTTGGACCTGTTTTTCACTCTCTCTCTAACCCTATTGCTGTGGGCATCATCTGTAGCCATTTCTGGTCATGTGGGAAGAGAGACTCCTTCTCCTCCCACATGCCTGTGATCTTGCTGGGCCTTCTGCAACATCCCGGGCAACTCCTGCTTAGGCCTCTCTTGGTCCTGATGGCTAGCTCCCCCACTGCAAGGCCTCACCTGGTTAGGCCACCTCTGGCCCTGATAACTGGGCCCCTGGCTGCATCAAGCTTCACTTCTAGGCCAACTGTTTCACTGAAGTCTGTTCTGTGAGCCTAATTTTTTTGAGTCCCTGCCTGGCACTTGCAGGGGGCTTGAATTACACATACCCCTAATGTAATGTTGTCTCTACCACTTCACTAAAAGTTGCTGTGCCACATGACACAAAAATGGTGCACGTCTGTAATTAAATAGTGCCTGCCAACAACAAACTGCAGTGGTTAGCATTTACAGTAATTCCTATGCAGCATAGCACTGCTTCTTGGTTGCCATTTTGCCATTGTCAGCATGGGCTTCAGCTGTGGAGTATTAGGTCATATGGCTGAGTGTGAGCTGTGCTTGTGATTCCGAGCGCAACTGGCATTGGACAGAACACGGACACAAGTCCATTTGTTGTCTGTTACCCAAAGGCAGTGGACAGTGCATGTTGGATTCTAGCCCGTGAATGGGACCAAAATATAATATGCTCCAAGTTTTTTCACAAAAAAATGCCTATATAAATAGCCTAATTGGCTATAAAAAGGCTGAGTGCTGTCCAAAAAATACACAAACAGCACTTGGATGGGAAAATTGCCATTCTGAATGGGGTGGGATGGGGGGGGGATGGGGGTTGCTGGAATGACCTTTTTGGAAATATTGTGTACATACTATAGATATGGTCTAAAACTGACTTTGTATTCTTTTTCTCATAGTTACACTTTAATTTTATCTTCTTAAACTGTACTTTGTAAACGACAATAAGTCTTACAAATTTTCAAAACCAAGAATCATATTGTGTATGCAAGAAGGATATAATCCTTCTACGGTGGCATCACAATACTTCTGTGTATTATTCTGAATTATAAAATGTGACGTCCTATCAGATGCAACTTTTGCCAGCATAGGGCTGTGATGCAAACCCTTTGATAGTCGTTTAAATATGGCCTTAAGCAAAACCTCAAAATTACATTTTTCTGTCCTGCACTTGGTTGTGTCCCACTGATAATGAACATTCCTTCACACACAATGAAAGCCTTTTACATAATGTTTAAATGGAAGTGATAACTAGAAAAGTAACTTGATTGGTTCTAGAGAACTGATTAGTTATACTGCGGATACATTGCTGTATTTGCATTATATGCAGCTGGTGAAAGCTTTTGGAATAACTAACAAATGAATATATGAATAGAAAATGTGTGAAGAAGAAAAAGAGCCCAATTTTGTGTTGGTATCAATGTATCAGCTATTTAAAAGGAAGCATATTATTAATTTAAAACTGCCTTACTCGAAGATAACATGCTCATTATATTCTGGAAATGACACAAGATATCACAGTCATTGTTTTTAGGAACATTTCACAGCTGCAGAACACATCCAATATTTTTACTCTCTAGATTCATTTTAGTTCACGAGGCTCATATAGAATAAAGGTGGTTATCCATCAGTAACGGGAAAGAAGTAGAAAGGTTCGATTTACAATAAAATGGATTCTGTCAAGAATCAGACTCAGGGAAGATGACTATAAACTAAGAAATGGACCCTGTACATATATGGTAAAGATGACTTTTTTGTTAGAGGACTGAGAATCGCATTTGATACAATTCATACTTGGGTATTTTGTTGCAATACATAGCTAGTCACAAGGCCTTTTGGTGTTGCTAAACACACCAGTGCTTTCCTTATGTTTGAGACTATCAAATTGTCCATTTGGTCACTCTAAAGTTTCTTCTATATCTCAGAAAGATTTGTTTGTTGTGTTTTCAGCTTATTAATGGCCTCCTTTAATTGAATTGATACCTCTGTGGACCACATATTGAGATCCCCTGTGAACAGCTGCCAGATGCAAATTCAACACTTGGACTCAACTCAACTCCAGACCTTTCATCTCCTTAATTTCTTATGAAATAATTAGGTAACTTCTTATCAGTCAACTATCCAGTTACTTTTAAGCCGGTGAAAATGGAGGGACTATGTAAAAAAATTGCTGTCACTCCTAAACAGTTAATGCCCTATTCTTGTTAGGACTATATCACCAATATCTTATGGTATTAATTGAAACCAGATAGTAAAACATTTTCCATTTGTCTAACCTGTTTTTATTTTCTAATTGTAGATTTTTTTATTCTGTTGTTTGTTCATGATTATTGGAGCGTCCATCTTTCATGAGCTGCATTTAACAGCATTTAGAGATATCCTTTGCGGAAGTCTCATGAGCCATTCACACACTGGACAGCAGCTGACCCATTGACTTGTATGGGAGATGGTTCTAGGCATGCTCTGTGACTTGTGCAGAAGTCCTTTTGTAGGGAGGGGTGTAGAAAGTCAGAGCTTATACCCATGGTGAGTAATGGATCCAGCGTTATCCACATATAGGTGTTAATTTCAGTGTAATCCTGCCTGTGATGTTAGTGAGGTGACTGCTGCAAAGCTTTTTACAGAACAGGAAGTGACAGACTAATATTAGGCTCTGTGGTCAGTGTGAAAACTGCAGGATTTTAGGATTTTTTAAAAATACAGATTGGGATCAAAAGTTAAAAAGAAAGTTATCAAAAATTCTTAAAAATGTGTTTAATACAAAAAAGGGATTTATATAAAAGGTCATTTTCTGATGACACATTCCCTTTCAGCCCCAGATGAAAGTTTGTATTTCAAACAGATCCTAACGAGGTATTCTTTGACCAAATCAAGTACTTTTCCAATGACTCCTGTAGCAACCTTGTAATGTGTACTATTTACCTTAGTAGTATGATTTGCCACTTCTGAGAGTTAGTCACAAGGTAGTCTTGATGCAGTTTGGTGTCTTCCACTGACATTACATCCATCAGTTTACTCATGTCTCTTCTAATTCCTCTATTGGTCTCAGAGAAAAATCACTCACATGAATTAACCCATTGAAACGAATGGGTTCTTTTCCTGTGTGAGTTCTGTTCATCTCAGAATTGGAAAAATCGCCCATGTGAATACACCCTTGAGATATGCTGTCTGATATATAAAATGTGTGTTTATGTATTTTTAATTACACTCTTTGTAAAAAAAAAATCAAGCATCTAGAAGGAGTTGTCATTTTGCTGCAAAACCTGGCATGCAATTACATTTTAGCCAAATGCTTAGAGTTGTGGTGTGTTTAAATGAACAGTCTTTCCACTTCACGACTTAAAACTGGTTCCACCCTAGGCCTCTAGGCTCTGAGAGCCTACTTTTGTGTGGTGACTAGAGATGAGCGAACGTACTCGTCCGAGCTTGATACTCGTTCGAGTATTAGCGTGTTCGAGATGCTCGTTACTCGTAACGAGTACCACGCGATGTTCGGGTTACTTTCACTTTCATCTCTGAGACGTTAGCGCGCTTTTCTGGCCAATAGAAAGACAGGGAAGGCATTACAACTTCCCCCTGCGACGTTCAAGCCCTATACCACCCCCCTGCAGTGAGTGGCTGGCGAGATCAGGTGTCACCCGAGTATAAAAATCGGCCCCTCCCGCGGCTCGCCACAGATGCGTTCTGACATAGAGGAGGGAAAGTGCTATCTTGGTGGAGCTGCTATAGGGAGAGTGTTAGGAGTATTTTAGGCTTCAAGAACCCCAACGGTCCTTCTTAGGGCCACATCTAACCGTGTGCAGTACTGTGGAGGCTGCTTTTTGCAGTGTTGCACATTTTTTTTTTTTGGTATATCGGCCGTGCAGAGCATTGCGCCCTGCAGTAATACTCCAGGGCCAGAAGCGCTTAGGCAGGGACAGAAGACATATTGATTGAATATAGGCAGTGGGCCTTTGCAAAAAAATTTGGGGAAAAAAATCTATTTGGGCTGCCTGTGACTGTCCTCAGTGTTCTGGGTCTCTGCTGGGTGTAGTAGTTCTCCAAATTCATACGCAGCCAGCTAAGTGTTACAGCAGGCTTGCGCAAAATTATTTCCTGGCGTTCCGTAAGTGAAGTCAGCCTCCAACCACAGGCCAATAAGCGGCACATTTAATTACAGCGTTCTGTTTCTGCACTACTGGTAATACACCATGCTGAGGGGTAGGGGTAGGCCTAGAGGACGTGGATGCGGGCGAGGACACGGGGGCCCAAGTCAGGGTGTGGCCACAGGCCGAGCCAGTGCGGTGGCCAGGGGTAGAGGCATGGCCAGACCGAATAATCCACCAACTGTTTCCCAAAGCGCCCCCTCGCGCCATGCCACCCTGCAGAGTTCAAGGTGCTCTACGGTGTGGCAGTTTTTCACAGAGACGCCTGACGACCGACGAACAGTGGTGTGCAACCTTTGTCGCGCCAAGATCAGCTGGGGAGGCACCACCACCAGCAAGCGCAGGCATATGATGGCCAAGCACCCCACAAGGTGGGACAAAGGCCGTTCTCCGCCTCCGGTTTGCACCACTGCCTCTCCCCCTGTGCCCCAACCTGCCACTGAGATCCAACTCCCCTCTGAAGACACAGGCACTACCGTCTCCTGGCCTGCACCCACACCCTCACCTCCGCTGTCCTCGGCCCCATCCAGCAATGTCTCTCAGCGCAGCGTCCAGACGTCGCTAGCGCCACTGTTTGAGCGCAAGAGCAAGTACGCCGCCACGCACCCGCACGCTCAAGCGTTAGGCTGCCTGCAGACGAGCGGGTCGGATCCGGCAGCGAGAATTCTCGCCGCGGGACCCGACCCGAGAGCCTGCAGGGACAAGCGCGTACTCACCCGCGCCTGGCGGCCCCGGCTCTTTCATGTGCCGACTGCCGCGCAGCCGGCGGATGCGCAGACCGGAGCCGGCGGCCGGGTGAGTGCGAGCCCCGCACAAAAATAGGACATGCCACGGTTTGTTTGCCACGCGAGGTTACGCGCGGCCAAACCGCGGCCGTCTGCATAGGTGTGCGTATTGTAATGCACTCCTATGCAAACTTTCAGTGGCGGAAATCCCGCGGGAAATCCCGCGTCGGGATTTCCGCCCGTGTGCAGGCGGCCTTAAACGTGCACATTGCCAAATTGATCAGCCTGGAGATGCTGCCGTATAGGCTTGTGGAAACGGAGGCTTTCAAAAGCATGATGGCGGCGGCCCCGCGCTACTCGGTTCCCAGTCGCCACTACTTTTCCCGATGTGCCGTCCCAGCCCTACACGACCACGTCTCCCGCAACATTGTACGCGCCCTCACCAACGCGGTTACTGCCAAGGTCCACTTAACAACAGACACGTGGACAAGCACAGGTGGGCAGGGCCACTATATCTCCCTGACGGCACATTGGGTAAATTTAGTGGAGACTGGGACAGAGTCAGAGCCTGGGACCGCTCACGTCCTACCCACCCCCCGAATTGCGTGCCCCAGCTCGGTGGTAGTATCTGCGGCGGTGTATGCTTCCTCCACTAAACCACCCTCCTCCTCCTCCTACGCAACCTCTGTCTCGCAATCAAGATGTGTCAGCAGCAGCACGTCGGCAGCAGTCGGTGTCGCGCGGCATGGCAGCACAGCGGTGGGCAAGCGTCAGCAGGCCGTTCTGAAACTACTCAGGTTAGGAGAGAAGAGGCAGATGGCCCACGAACTGCTGCGGGGTCTGACAGAGCAGACCGACCGCTGGCTTGCGCCGCTGAGCCTCCAACCGGGCATGGTCGTGTGTGACAACGGCCGTAACCTGGTGGCGGCTCTGCAGCTCGGCAGCCTCACGCACGTGCCATGCCTGGCCCATGTCTTTAATTTGGTGGTTCAGCGCTTTCTGAAAAGCTATCCACGCTTGTCATACCTGCTCGGAAAGGTGCGCCGGGTCAGCGCACATTTCCGCAACTCCAAGACGGACGCTGCCACCCTGCGGACCCTGCAACATCGGTTTCATCTGCCAGTGCACCGATTGCTGTGCGACGTGCCCACACAGTGGAACTCTACGCTCCACATGTTGGCCAGGCTCTATGGGCAGCATAGAGCTATTGCGGAATACCAACTCCAACATGGGCGGCGTAGTGGGAGTCAGCCTCCTCAATTATTTACAGAAGAGTGGGCCTGGTTGGCAGCCATCTGCCAGGTCCTTGGAAACTTTGAGGAGTCTACCCAGATGGTGAGCGGGGATGCTGCAATCATTAGCGTCACCATTCCTCTGCTATGCCTCTTGAGAAGTTCCCTGCAAAGCATAAAGGCAGACGCTTTGCACTCGGAAATGGAGGCGGGGGAAGACAGTATGTCGCTGGATAGTCAGAGCACCCTCATGTATATATCTCAGCGCATTGAGGAGGAGGACGAGGGGGAGGAGCATGAGGAGGAGGGGGAAGAGACAGCTTGGCCCACTGCTGAGGGAACACATGCTGCTTGCCTGTCATCCTTTCAGCGCGTATGGCCAGAGGAGGAGGAGGAGGAGGGGCAGGAGCATGAGGAGGAGGGGGAAGAGACAGCTTGGCCCACTGCTGAGAGTACACATGCTGCTTGCCTGTCATCCTTTCAGCATGTATGGCCAGAGGAGGAGGAGGAGGATCCTGAAAGTGATCTTCCGAGTGAGGACAGCCATGTGTTGCGTACAGGTACCCTGGCACACATGGCTGACTTCATGTTAGGATGCCTTTCTCGTGACCCTCGCGTTGCACGCATTCTGGCCACTACGGATTACTGGGTGTACACACTGCTCGACCCACGGTATAAGGAGAACCTTTCCACTCTCATTCCCGTAGAGGAAAGGGGTTCGAGAATGATGCTATACCACAGGGCGCTGGTGGACAAACTGATGGTAAACTTCCCATCCGACAGCGCTAGTGGCCGAAGGCGCATTTCCGAGGCCCAGGTAGCAGGGGAGGCGCAGAGATCAGGCAGCATGTACAGCGCAGGCAGGGGACCATTATCCAAGGCCTTTGCCAGCTTTCTGGCTCCCCAGCAAGACTGTGTCACCGGTCCCCAGTCAAGGCTGAGTTGGCAGGAGCACTGTAAAAGGATGGTGAGGGAGTACGTAGCCGATCGCACGACCGTCCTCGGTGACGCCTCTGCCCCCTACAACTACTGGGTGTCGAAGCTGGACACGTGGCCTGAACTCGCTCTGTATGCCCTGGAGGTGCTTGCTTGTCCTGCGGCTAGCGTCTTGTCAGAGAGGGTGTTTAGTGTGGCTGGGGAATCATCACGGATAAGCGTACCCACCTGTCAACCGACAGTGCCGACAGGCTTACACTCATCAAGATGAACAAAGCCTGGATTTCCCCAGACTTCTCTTCTCCACCAGCGGACAGCAGCGATACCTAAGCAATACGTAGGCTGCACCCGCGGATGGAAGCATCGTTCTGTATCCCCATCAAAAACGGGGACCTTTTTGCTTCATCAATCTGTGTAAAATATTCCTCCTCCTCCTCCTGCTCCTCCTCCTGAAACCTCACATAATCACGCCGAACGGGCAATTTTTCTTAGGCCCACAAGGCTCAGTCATATAATTTTTCTAAACAATTTTTATACGTTTCAATGCTCATTAATGTGTTGAAACTTTCACCTGAACCAATTTTTATTTCAACTGGGCTGCCTCCAGGCCTAGTTACCAATTAAGCCACATTAACCAAAGCGATTAATGGGTTTCACCTGCCCTCTTGGTTGGGCATGGGCAATTTTTCTCAGGTACATTAGTACTGTTGGTACACCAATTTTGGGGGGCCCTCGCCTACAGTGTAATCAAATTAATTTTTAGCCCACCTGCATTACAGCTGACGTTACATCAGCTGTGTTGGGCACTGCAATGGGATATATTTATGTACCGCCGGTGGGTTCCAGGGAGCCACCCATGCTGTGGGTCCACAGGGAGTTGTAACTGCATGTGTCCAATACTAAAGAACCCCAGTCTGACTGGGGCATGCAGTGTGGGCCGAAGCCCACCTGCATTAAACATGACATTACCTCAGCTGTGATGGGCAATGCAATGGGATATATTTATGTACCGCCGGTGGGTTCCAGGGAGCCACCCATGCTGTCGGTCCACAGGGAGTTGTAACTGCATGTGTCCACTTCTAAAGAACCCCAGTCTGACTGGGGCATGCAGTGTGGGCCGAAGCCCACCTGCATTAAACATGACATTACCTCAGCTGTGATGGGCAATGCAATGGGATATATTTATGTACCGCCGGTGGCTTCCTGGCACCCACCCATGCTGTCGGTCCACAGGGACTTCACGATAGGGAGTTGTACCTGCCTGTGTCTATGAATTAAAAACCCCGGTCAAGTTGGGGCATGCAGTGTGGGCCGAAGCCCACCTGCATTTAATCTGACGTTAGCTCTGCTGTCCAGGGCACTGCAATGGGATACATTTATGTACAGCCGGTCGGTTCCAGGGAGCCACCCATGCTGTGGGTGCACAGGGAATTCCCATTGCGGATTTGTATCTGCCTGTGACTATTTATAAAAAACCGCGGTCTGACTGGGGCATGCAGACACCTTGACAGAATGAATAGTGTGTGGCACATAGGTTCCCCATTGCTATGCCCACGTGTGCAGCTCCAGATGGAGGTGGCACAGGATTGGATTTCTCATTGCTTCTGTACAGCATTGTGGACTATCGCCCCGCCCCTTTTAAAGAGGGTCGCTGCCTAGCCGTGCCAACCCCCTGCAGTGTGTGCCTGCTTTTCCTCTGGCAGACGCACTTATAAATAGACATGAGGGTGGCGTGGCATGAGGGCAGCTGAAGGCTGGGCAGGGACAGTTTGGTGTGCGCTGTGGACACTGGGTCGTGCGGGGGGGGGGGGTTGGGTAGCATGTAACCCAGGAGAAGTGGCAGCGGAGTGTCATGCAGGCAGTGATTGTGCTTTGTTGGAGGTAGTGTGGTGCTTAGCTAAGGTATCCATTGCTAATGAGGGCTTTTCAGAAGTAAAAGTTGTTGGGAGGGGGGGGGGGCCACTCTTGCCGCTATTGTGGCCTAATAGTGGGACCTGGGAACTTGAGATGCAGCCCAACATGTAGCCCCTCGCCTGCCCTATCCGTTTCTGTGTCGTTCCCATCACTTTCTTGAATTGCCCAGATTTTCACAAATGAAAACCTTAGCAAGCATCGGCGATATACAAAAATGCTCGGGTCGCCCATTGACTTCAATGGGGTTCGTTACTCGAAACGAACCCTCGAGCATCGCGAAAAGTTCGTCCCGAGTAATGAGCACCCGAGCATTTTGGTGCTCGCTCATCTCTAGTGGTGACCTCTTTTTCTACTTGTGTAGAGGTTGAAGACCACTAGATGCCTCTATGATTATTGAAATGCAAGAAGCTGGATGGTTGTATTGACAAATTGCTCGCCACCAAGTTTGTTCTGACCAGACTGTTCAGATATGTTGGGGCCAGAGGATGCATGAGGGCACACACAGAAGCCAACCGGTCATAGGATGCCCCCTGACAGAGCACCCGGAGAGGTGATCATCTGATCTTCCAACAAGCATGAGCAGCTTCAACTGTTTCGTTGTCCACCATCCATAGAAGATAAGTGACACCCTTGTTACAGGCCCCTGTATCTGTCAGAATCATCTCCAGGTGCAATGTAATGCAAAAAACTGAACCCTTGAAGGGAGGCTGTAGTACCCTGTTGTCCCTCGTACCAGTACTAGGGGTGACCAAATGTCATGTGTGATGGCCCCCAAACAATCACACCAGCAATGGGGGAAGTGTGTCACTACACAGCAAAGGCAGGATTGAGCAGCTCACCCCATAGGTCTCCAGACACGAACAAGGATGTTGTCACTGCCCAAACTAAATCTGGATTAGTGCTGAAGACAACCCAGTTCCACTCTGTAGCAGTCTGGTCTTGTCGTTCACAACAGCACTGCAAATGGAAGTGACAGTGGGCGGGTGTCAAAGACAATACACGTAATGGGTGCTGTGAGACCAAATGTCCTTCAGCCAAGCGCTATTTAAAGTAATTCTGGATATTCAAGAGCTGCAGACTAGCTAAACCAGCCCGCCTTCCAGCCGCTGAATAACAGCTATCTGCTATAGTGCATACTGAGAGAGCTGCCAACCATTGGCTGGAGGGTGAGGTGGGTGTGGCTAGCTGCAGCTCATGAATATGCAGGACTAATTCTGTGTCTGGCATCTACTAATAAAATGCAGGTTTCTCAAAAGCTACTGAACAGATCTATACAACAGATATATCAGTATAATCAGCGTGACAGACACTACCTTATGCTGCTCTCAGTGAGGGCTGAAAAAAACATGTTGACAGATTCCCTTTAAATTGAACTATTAAGAAAAGGCTTTGCAAAGCTAATTACTTCATAATTACTTTCACTGGCTCAGCATTCAAATCAATTATTTTTTTATTTCCAAAGATAACGAATTTGCATCCAATCCTATAGCATTTCCTCTGAGCACATAAATTACAGTATAATGAGCAATGGCTAGAAAACTCATATTCCCCAGGATCTCTTATTAAATCTGACCTGACAGTTACTTTTCCACACATTTCAAACCAATTTCATTACAATTTCTCAGCTAGAAAATAGCATCAAAGTCAACGCATTTTATTCATGATATTTACAACCCACTACCTGAAGAAAGTTTCAGGTTAAGTAAATTAGAAAGCAATTATGGGATAACATCTTAGAAGTTTTGCTGCATCTAATTGCAATTACTATTTCAGAAAGTAATAATTTCTATTTAAAGGTCATAAGATTGCCAATATGGTTTTGATAGGGCAATCATTTTCTGTGTGCAAAAATACCTTAAATATCCTTTCGTTACAAATGTGTATATGCTGATAGCCTACCAAATGAAAATAGCTTAGTGAGTCAATTCTGTGTACAACATTGGGGGATACGATGGTGATATATGTAGCAGATAATGGAAAATAATACTTATAAAAATACTATAAAACTGTCCATACAGGCAAAATGTCTTCGAGATACTAGGTGTACAGGTACCCTCTTTTTAAGGCAAATTAATGTAGAATTTGAGAGCTCAGACAAATTCTTAAAGTCAAGGGGCTACATAGTGCCGTAAACATCTGAGCCTTTTCACTGGAAACATCTAACGCTAAGTTTGCTTCACTAAAATTAACCCTTTCCAATCCACTGTCTGGATTCTGATTGAAGGCTGTACAGCTCTGATGTCAGAAGACGTCCAGCAGGGTATTTTTACTGTAGATTACGGGCTGCTCTGTTGTCAGGGGCCTCTCCAGCATGTCCCATACCGCAGTACTGGCTCTAGCCAGCAGATGGCGCCATTGTATAATGGCAGAAAGAGAAAGCCCCCTAGGAAACCCTAAATCCAAAATTGGATTGCAAAGGGTTAATGTTTTGGTAGAACCAAACAATTTCAAGATTTAAGATTATAAAAAATGTAGATATTACTGATGGAAGTCATTGATGGAAATCTCACACCAGCTCATTAAATATGTAAGCCAGACAATAGTACAAAAAATTGCTGGGAATCATAGACACTAATAAACTGTTGTTATTAAAACATTAACGCAATAGTGCGAAATTTAAATGCTAAAAAAAAGAATTTTACCTTGTTCATGCGCAAAGATGCTCCGTAGTGGTGAGTGTATTTGTGCATGCGCTCATCTATTTTAGCACTGATACTGAATATTCAAGGAAGTCTGTGCACTAATAGTAAATAGGCATGCATAACAAATTCCAATATGAGCACCGAGGAATGGCTACAATTTTTTGTTGTTGACTGGCATATCTGATGAGTGCAATGCCCGTGTTCTATTGGTCCTTTTTTCTAATTTTTTTAATCTGAACCATTTTTCATGTTATTGCTTATGCACTCCTCATTCTCTGGTGGTAAGAGCGGATTGAGACATGCGTGATTGTGTCCCCCTATAATCACGGCAGTGTAACGGGACAAAACAAAACCAGTGGTCTCTATGGGATTTCAGTGGTTTCGTTTTCACAGCCTTTTGCCTGGCTGTGATTTATATGGCCGGGAAACTATTGGAGCTGCCCTATTTTTCCCGGACAGAGTTAGACTACGTGCAGGGAGGATCGGGCAGCACCTGTCTTCCCACAGTTTTTTTTAAACTCCTGTGTTCTGGCGTGAAGTTTGAAAAGCTGGCAAAGGGGAAGGAATTCCGCTTGTTCAGGCGCAACTATGCTCTGTGCCGGTGAGCATAGTTGCACCTACGGCAGTGTGAATAAGCCCTTAGCCCTAAAGCCAATGTTATAGGCAGGTGAACACTGACAAAGTTCATTTATTCAATCAGTTTATACAGGCAGAGAAATCTTTTCGGTTTCGATTGTTAGTTGTTCACAGTGTACAGTGAATGTGAATGACTAAACAATCGCTGTTTACATACAACGACGTGTAAACAAGCGAACCGTGATCATTAAGCTTGCGTAAAATGAACGACAAACAAATTCTCGTTCATCATTCCATTGTCCCCCGTGTTTACATTGAACAATTATGGTTCAAATTTGCAAGATTCAGTGATTTTTTTAACGATAATTGTTCTGAGTAAAAGGGCACATAGGCCAGTAGTGAAAGCAATGCTTCATGTTGGTGCTGAAGATCATCAATAGAGATGAGCAAGCACCCAAATGCTCGGGTCTGTGCTATTCGAGTCGAGCTTTTCGTAAAATTCAAGAGCTCTACTCGAGTAATGAACCCCATTGGCTACAATGGGAGACTCGAGCATTTTTGTATGTGGGACGCCGGGTCCCGAGCTCTTTTTTTTTTTTTCTTCTCTCTCTCACTCTCTCCCCTGCCTGCCAGCCCAAAAATTTGCCATTGACGTGCGCTGCGTCGCGGCGGGGAGGTGCCAAAAACTGGGGCGGGGTCGAACACGGCGTTATGCTCGTTCGAGTAACGAGCACTATCGAGTATGCTAATACTCGAACGAGCATCAAGCTCGGCAGAGTAGGTTCGCTCAACTCTAATCATCATAGCTCTACCCAACCCCTATGACAACCAGGAGAATAATTTT
This sequence comes from Eleutherodactylus coqui, assembly GCF_035609145.1. Lineage (NCBI taxonomy): Eukaryota > Metazoa > Chordata > Amphibia > Anura > Eleutherodactylidae > Eleutherodactylus > Eleutherodactylus coqui. The sequence goes on along the minus strand of NC_089838.1, from coordinate 77,086,233 downwards.
ATTTTTGGCCACTGGTCTATGCCCAATGGGACATAGATGAAAATAACTAGCAAATGCCTAATTACTAGAGATGAGCGAGCATACTCGCTAAGGCAAACTAATCAAGCGAGTAGTGCCTTATTCGAGTACCTGCCAGCTCGTCTCTAAAGATTCGGCTGCAAAAATCTTGTTCACACACTGAGTGACATGCAGTGCGGAAATGAAAGACGCAGCATGTCAATTCTTTCTCCGTTTCCACAGCGCCCGCTCTCCTCTCTATGGGGAGACATGGCCGTAGTGGAATGGAGGCACCGAAGCCGCTCTAAAATCCATGGCTAGAGGTCGTAGGTTTTGAAGCTGTGCTTATCCCATGGACATCTCATGGTTTTTCCGTGTGGTTATTCCGTGAGATTTCTGCTGGATTTTGGTCCTGTGTGGACGCAGCCTAATAGAAACAGGAACTACAAAAAAAAAAAATCACAGAAGAAGACAGACACCGGAGGGCACTATAGGAAGGAGAGGGAAATAGGTCAAGTCAAGAAAATTCCTAACAAGATGGAAGACAATATGGACTCATTGTAAGGCAAGAGTATTAAAAGATCCTCGATAGCCTGGAAAAGCTCTAGAGTATAGTTAAGGATTGCTGTTAAAAATTCAAGTGAGTAAATATCTCTGAACTTAGCATATAAGTCTATTCGGGATGGTCGATCCATGTGCTTCCAGCATTTTGCAATAACTGACTTGGCCGCTAGATAAGCATAATGGGGCAGCCTTGTGGGCATTTTATTAAGGCGCTTGGAGAAGCACCTAATAAATAAGTGAGAGGGTCCATAAATATGTTAATACAGAATGAGCTTTTAGTCAGCCCTTTGACTTCTTTCCAAAGGGGGGTCAGAAGAGGGCATTCCTAGAATGCCCTCAAGACAGGTCATCAGGACAGGTCATCAATAGTTATCGGTGGGGGTCCACCACTAGGGATCTCCACCAATCACCTGATTCCCAATGCAATTGTCACTACAGACAGTGCAGGAAGCAGAAAGAGCTGACCATAGTGCAGCGATCCGGTCTGGTACGGAAGGCACATCTCCTATTGAATTTAATGGGAGCACGTCCAGCAATACCAATCTGGGCAGCTGTGCTGCGGCTAGCGTAATTTGCTTCCTGCACTGTCCAGAGTGATAGCAATGCCAGGAATCAGCTGATCGGCTTGGAGTCCAAGCAATGGACCCCAGCGGATCATCTATTGATGATCTGTCCTAAGGATAGGTCATTAATTGAAAAACTCCACAATATTTTAGAAAACCTCTTTAAACTATCCAGATTTAAGGAATTAAAAGGACCGAGACCACAAAGGAATTGTGGGATATGAAAAAATATATATTTTAAGAAATATATTGTTTTTAGGGTATACAGTATTTTCTATCACTTTAAATTTCTATGTGAAGTCAGAATGCAGCAAGTGTTATGGCTTCTACAATGCATACTTTTTTAAAGTTTTGACAACTTTTCCTTTTTGATTACTTTTTTTGTAACGCGAACATGAATGATTTTCACATGAAACCTACAATGTCTATAGATCTAATCTTATCTAATCTCCCAATCCACCTCACCATTCTATTACATTCAATGAAAATTCTCACCCATTTTACACTAAAATTAGATTCTTTTCTTTCTTGCAACATTTGAAACCTCCTTCTTTGCTTCTCAAAAGAACGTCTCCAGTCTTTTATCTACCATTTTATTCCCTGTCACCTCATTTTCTTCCTAAACAGATCTTTAAACATTTAACACTTAGTTTGACCTGCTTCTCTTAAATTACCCCTTTCAAGCTTCCAGCACTGCCTTCAATAGTGGCCTGTGCATGGATATGCCCTACATTTCTGTTATTACCTGAATGATACTGTTTCCTTCCTTTGATTATTTTTTTGGGTCACAGAAGTCCATATATAAATAAAATAAATGTATATTCCTCATAGTTTAAACTTAACCCTCTTAGGGCTCCTGCACACTTGCGTTTTTCTTGCGCGTTTTTTTCACGTGATATTGCTGCGTTTTTTTTTTCACGCGATTGTCAATGGGACTTTCTAATATTAAAAATGCATCGCACAAAAGGCTGAACTGGATGGACGTATATCTTTTTTTTTCAACCTTACACGCTATGTTAATATGTTAGTATGACCAGAATGAAATTTTCAAGGTTATAGCATCCTATAAATTAGTGGCACCAAATCTTTTATGGTCTGAGGGCTATATTAACAAATTGAACCACTCTCAAGGGTTGCAAAAAGCAGTTTAAAGGGTTACTACAATTTCAGACTTGTATGGCATAACAAAAGCATAAACCATAAATGCCTGACAGGGGCAGGTTCCACTTCCAGGACTCTCACCTATGTATGCTTGCTGCTATCTCCCTTATGGTTAATGTGAGTTTCTAAAACAGCCAATGAAGTTAGCCACATGCCTGCATGGCCCCTTCTCCACCTCATCTACTCCTTTCTGGAGTGCCACACTAGGGTCTTCCTATTGTGCAAATATATAGGATTGCCATTGATGGCCACAAAGTGCATCATTATTACTTACTAGAGATGAGCGAGCACCAAAATGCTCGGGTGCTCGTTACTCGAGACGAACTTTTCGCGATGCTCGAGGGTTCATTTCGAGTAACGAACCCCATTGAAGTCAATAAGCATTTTTGTATATGGCCGATGCTCGCTAAGGTTTTCATTTGTGAAAATCTGGGCAATTCAAGAAAGTGATGGGAACGACACAGCAACGGATAGGGCAGGCGAGGGGCTACATGTTGGGCTGCATCTAAAGTTCACAGGTCCCACTATTAAGCCACAATAGCGGCAAGAGTGGCCCCCCCCCCAACAACTTTTACTTCTGAAAAGCCCTCATTAGCAATGGATACCTTAGCTAAGCACCACACTACCTCCAACAAAGCACAATCACTGCCTGCATGACACTCCGCTGCCACTTCTCCTGGGTTACATGCTGCCCAGACCCCCCTGCACGACCCAGTGTCCACAGCGCACACCAAATTGTCCCTGCGCAGCCTTCAGCTGCCCTCATGCCACGCCACACTCATGTCTATTTATAAGTGCGTCTGTCAGAGGAACCGCAGGCACACACTGCAGAGGGTTGGCACGGCTAGGCAGCGACCCTCTTTAAAAGGGGCGGGGCGATAGTCCACAATGCTGTACAGAAGCAATGAGAAATCCAATCCTGTGCCACCTCCATCTGGAGCGGCACACGTGGGCATAGCAATGGGGAACCTATGTGCCACACACTATTCATTCTGTCAAGGTGTCTGCATGCCCCAGTCAGACGGCGTTTTTTTATAAATAGTCACAGGCAGGTACAACTCCGCAATGGGAATTACGTGTGCACCCACAGCATGGGTGGCTCCCTGGAACCCACCCGCTGTACATAAATGTATCCCATTGCAGTGCCCTGGACAGCAGAGCTAACGTCAGATGAAATGCAGGTGGGCTTCGGCCCACACTGCATGCCCCAGTCAGACTGGGGTTCTTTAGAAGTGGAAACAGATGCATTTACAACTCCCTGTGGACCCACAGCATGGGTGGCTCCCTGGAACCCACCGGCGGTACATAAAAATATCCCATTGCATTGCCCATCACAGCTGAGGTAGTAATGTCATGTTTAATGCAGGTGGGCTTCGGCCCACACTGCATGCCCCAGTCAGACTGGGGTTCTTTAGAAGTGGAAACAGATGCATTTACAACTCCCTGTGGACCCACAGCATGCGTGGGTGCCAGGAAGCCACCGGCGGTACATAAATACATCCCATTGCAGTGCCCAACACAGCTGAGGTAGTAATGTCATGTTTAATGCAGGTGGGCTTCGGCCCACACTGCATGCCCCAGTCAGACTGGGGTTCTTTAGAAGTGGAAACAGATGCATTTACAACTCCCTGTGGACCGACAGCATGGGTGGCTCCCTGGAACCCACCGGCGGTACATAAATATATCCCATTGCAGTGCCCAACACAGCTGATGTAACGTCAGCTGTAATGCAGGTGGGCTAAAAATTAATTTGATTACACTGTAGGCGAGGGCCCACAAAAATTGCTGTATCAACAGTACTAATGTACATCAGAAAAATTGGCCATGGCCAACCAAGAGGGCAGGTGAAACCCATTAATCGCTTTGGTTAATGTGGCTTAATTGGTAACTAGGCCAGGAGGCAGCCCAGTTAAAATAAAAATTGGTTGAGGTGAAAGTTTCAACGTTTTAATGAGCATTGAAACGTATAAAAATTGTTTAGAAAAATTATATGACTGAGCCTTGTGGGCCTAAGAAAAATTGCCCGTTCGGCGTGATTATGTGAGGTTTCAGGAGGAGGAGCAGGAGGAGGAGGAGGAATATTATACACAGATTGATGAAGCGAAAAGGTCCCCGTTTTTGATGGGGATACAGAACGATGCTTCCATCCGCGGTTGCAGCCTACGTATTGCTTAGGTATCGCTGCTGTCCGCTGGTGGAGAAGAGAAGTCTGCGGAAATCCAAGCTTTGTTCATCTTGATGAGTGTTAGCCTGTCGGCACTGTCGGTTGACAGTCGGGTACGCTTATCTGTGATGATTCCCCCAGCCGCACTAAACACCCTCTCTGACAAAACGCTAGCCGCAGGACAAGCAAGCACCTCCAGGGCATACAGCGCGAGTAGTTGTAGGGGGCAGAGGCGTCACGGAGGACGGTCGTGCAATCGGCTACGTACTCCCTCACCATCCTTTTACAGTGCTCCCGCCGACTCAGCCGTGACTGGGGAGCGGTGACACAGTCTTGCTGGGGAGCCATAAAGCAGTCAAGGGCCTTAAAGAGTGTTGCCCTGCCTGTGCTGTACATGCTGCCTGATCTCCGCGCCTCCCCTGCTACCTGGCCCTCGGAACTGCGCCTTCGTCCACTAGCGCTGTCCGATGGAAATTTTACCATCAGTTTATCCGCCAGGGTCCTGTGGTATAGCAACACTCTCGAACCCCTTTCCTCTTCGGGTATGAGAGTGGAAAGGTTCTCCTTATACCGTGGGTCGAGCAGTGTGTACACCCAGTAATCCGTAGTGGCCAGAATGCGTGTAACACGAGGGTCACGAGAAAGGCATCCTAACATGAAGTCAGCCATGTGTGCCAGGGTACCTGTACGCAACACATGGCTGTCCTCACTAGGAAGATCACTTTCAGGATCCTCCTCCTCCTCCTCCTCCTCCTCCTCAGGCCATACACGCTGAAAGGATGACAGGCCAGCAGCATGTGTACCCTCACCAGTGGGCCAAGCTGTCTCTTCCCCCTCCTCCTCATCTTCCTCCTCCTCCTCCTCCTCACCGCGCTGAGAAATAGACAGGAGGGTGCTCTGACTATCCAGCGGCATACTGTCTTCCCCCGGCTCTGTTTCCGAGTGCAAAGCGTCTGCCTTTATGCTTTGCAGGGAACTTCTCAAGATGCATAGCAGAGGAATGGTGACGCTAATGATTGCAGCATCGCCGCTCACCACCTGGGTAGACTCCTCAAACTTTCCAAGGACCTGGCAGATGTCTGCCAACCAGGCCCACTCTTCTGAAAATAATTGAGGAGGCTGACTCCCACTGCGCCGCCCATGTTGGAGTTGGTATTCCACTATAGCTCTACGCTGCTCATAGAGCCTGGCCAACATGTGGAGCGTAGAGTTCCACCGTGTGGGCACGTCGCACAGCAGTCGGTGCACTGGCAGATTAAACCGATGTTGCAGGGTGCGCAGGGTGGCAGCGTCCGTGTGGCACTTGCGGAAATGTGCGCAGAGCCGGCGCACCTTTCCGAGCAGGTCTGACAAGCGTGGGTAGCTTTTCAGAAAGCGCTGAACCACCAAATTAAAGACGTGGGCCAGGCATGGCACGTGCGTGAGGCTGCCGAGCTGCAGAGCCGCCACCAGGTTACGCCCGTTGTCACACACGACCATGCCCGGTTGGAGGCTCAGCGGCGCAAGCCAGCGGTCGGTCTGCTCTGTCAGACCCTGCAGCAGTTCGTGGGCCGTGTGCCTCTTATCTCCTAAGCTGAGTAGTTTCAGCACGGCCTGCTGACGCTTGCCCACCGCTGTGCTGCCACGCCGCGAGACACCGACTGCTGGCGACGTGCTGCTGCTGCTGACACATCTTGATTGAGAGACAGAGGTTGCGTTGGAGGAGGAGGAGGAGGAGGGTGGTTTAGTGGAGGAAGCATACCACCACCGAGCTGTGGCCCGCAATTCTGGGGGTGGGTAGGACGTGAGCGGTCCCAGGCTCTGACTCTGTCCCAGCCTCCACTAAATTCACCCAATGTGCCGTCAGGGAGATATAGTGGCCCTGCCCGCCTGTGCTTGTCCACGTGTCCGTTGTTAAGTGGACCTTGGCAGTAACCGCGTTGGTGAGGGCGCGTACAATGTTACGGGAGACGTGGTCGTGCAGGGCTGGGACGGCACATCGGGAAAAGTAGTGGCGACTGGGAACTGAGTAGCGCGGGGCCGCCGCCATCATGCTTTTGAAGGACTCCGTTTCCACAACCCTATACGGCAGCATCTCCAGGCTGATAAATTTGGCTACGTGCACGTTTAACGCTTGAGCGTGCGGGTGCGTGGTGGCGTACTTGCGCTTCCGCTCAAACACTTGCGCTAGCGACGGCTGGACGCTGCGCCGACAGACATTGCTGGATGGGGCCGAGGACAGCGGAGGTGAGGGTGTGGGTGCAGGCCAGGAGACGGTAGTGCCTGTGTCCTCAGAGCGGGGTTGGATCTCAGTGGCAGGTTGGGGCACAGGGGGAGAGGCAGCGGTGCAAACCGGAGGCGGTGAACGGCCTTCGTCCCACCTTGTGGGGTGCTTGGCCATCATATGTCTGCGCATGCTGGTGGTGGTGAGGCTGGTGGTGATGGCTCCCCGGCTGATCTTGGCGCGACAAAGGTTGCACACCACTGTTCGTCGGTCGTCTGCACTCTCAGTGAAAAACTGCCAGACCTTTGAGCACCTCGGCCTCTGCAGGGTGGCATGGCGCGAGGGGGCACTTTGGGAAACAGTTGGTGGATTATTCTGTCTGGCCCTGCCTCTACCCCTGGCCACCGCACTGCCTCTTGCAACCTGCCCTGCTGCTGCCCTTGCCTCCCCCTCTGAAGACCTGTCCTCAGTAGGCGTAGCAAACCTGGTGGGGTCAGTCACCTCATTGTCCTGCTGCTCTTCCTCAGAATCCTCGGTGCGCTCCTCCCTCGGACTTAATGCCCTTACTACTACCTCACTGATAGATAACTGTGTCTCATCGTCATCGGCCTCCTCACCCACTGAAAGGTCTTGAGACAGTTGCCGGAAGTCCCCAGCCTCATCCCCCGGACCCCGTGAACTTTCCAATGGTTGGGCATCAGTGACAATAAACTCCTCCGGTGGGAGAGGAACCACTGCTGCCCAATCTGAGCAGGGGCCCGAGAACAGTTCCTGGGAGTCTTCCCGCTCCTCAGAATGTCTCATTTTCATGGAGTGAGGAGGCTGGGAGGAAGGAGGAGCAGCAGCCAGAGGATTCTGAGTTGCAGCAGTGGACGGCGCAGAACTCTGGGTGGACGATAGGTTGCTGGAAGCACTTTCTGCCATCCACGACAGGACCTGCTCACACTGCTCATTTTCTAATAAGGGTCTACCGCGTGGACCCATTAAATGTGCTATGAATGTGGGGACGCCAGAAACGTGCCTCTCTCCTAATCCCGCAGCAGTCGGCTGCGATACACCTGGATCAGGAGCTCGGCCTGTGCCAACACCCGGACTAGGGCCTCCGCGTCCTCGGCCGCGCCCACGTCCTCTAGGCCTACCCCTACCCCTCAGCATGCTGTATTACCAGGAATGCAGAAACACAACGCTGTAATGGAATGTGCCGCTTATTGGCCTGTGGTTGGAGGCTGACTTCGCTTACGGAACGCCAGGAAATAATTTGGCGCAAGCCTGCTGTAACACTTAGCTGGCTGCGTATTTATTTGGAGAACTAATACCCCCAGCAGACACGGACCCAGAACACTGAGCACAGTGACAGGCAGGCCAAATAGATTTTTTTTCAATATCTTTTTGAAAAGGACCACTGCGTATATTCAATCTATAATATATTTCTTCTGTCCCTGCCTACACAATTCTGTCCCTGGACTGTGTCACGGAACTGCAGTGTTGCACTGTTATTAACTGCAACAGACCGGTGATTTCAGAGCCAGGAAATAATTTGGCGCAAGCCTGCTGGAACACTTAGCTGTCTGCGTATTTATTTGGAGAACTAATACCCCCAGCAGACACGGACCCAGAACACTGAGCACAGTGACAGGCAGGCCAAATAGATTTTTTTTCAATATTTTTTTGAAAATGACCACTGCGTATATTCAATCTATAATATATGTCTTCTGTCCCTGCCTACACAATTCTGTCCCTAGACTGTGTCACGGAACTGCAGTGTTGCACTGTTATTAACTGCAACAGACCGGTGATTTCAGAGCCAGGAAATAATTTGGCGCAAGCCTGCTGGAACACTTAGCTGGCTGCGTATTTATTTGGAGAACTAATACTCCCAGCAGACACGGACCCAGAACACTGAGCACAGTGACAGGCAGGCCAAATAGATTTTTTTTCAATATTTTTTTGAAAAGGACCACTGCGTATATTCAATCTATAATATATGTCTTCTGTCCCTGCCTACACAATTCTGTCCCTGGACTGTGTCACGGAACTGCAGTGTTGCACTGTTATTAACTGCAACAGACTGCTGATTTCAGAGCCAGGAAATAATTTGCGCAAGCCTGCTGTAACACTTAGCTGGCTGCGCATTTATTTGGAGAACTAATACCCCCAGCAGACACGGACCCAGAACACTGAGCACAGTGACAGGCAGGCCAAATAGATTTTTTTTCAAGATTTTTTTGAAAAGGACCACTGCGTATATTCAATCTATAATATATGTCTTCTGGCCCTGCCTACACAATTCTGTCCCTGGAGTATTACTGCAGGGCGCAATGCTCTGCACGGCCGATATACCAAAAAAAAACAACTGTGCAACACTGCTAAAAGCAGCCTCCACACTACTGCACATGGTTAGATGTGGCCCTAAGAAGGACCATTGGGGTTCTTGAAGCCTACACTAACTCCTAACACTCTCCCTACAGCAGCTCCAACACGATACCACTGTCCCTCAGCTATGTCACAACGCATCTGAGGCGAGCCGCGGGAGGGGCCGATTTTTATACTCGGGTGACACCTGATCTCCCCAGCCACTCACAGCAGGGGGGTGGAATAGGGCTTGAACGTCGCAGGGGGAAGTTGTAATGCCTTCCCTGTCTTTCAATTGGCCAGAAAAGCGCGCTAACGTCTCAGAGATGAAAGTGAAAGTAACCCGAACATCGCGTGGTACTCGTTACGAGTAACGAGCATCCCGAACACGCTAATACTCGAACGAGTATCAAGCTCGGACGAGTACGTTCGCTCATCTCTAGTACTTATCCATACCTGCCATGCACCACTCCTCTTCTCCTTGACATGGAAATTACATATGAGCAGCCACTAGACACAGACAAGCATGAATATGACCAGATGTTTGGGGGCTGCACAGAATAGCATTGTGGGCCACATGTGCCCCCGGGCAACAGGTTGTACACCCCTGCTCTAAATGATGCCATTTATAGAAAGAACTTAATTCCAAATACACAACCCAACCTATTATCCACTTCCGAATCTTCAATGCCTCCTCGATAATGCCTCATCAGATAATTGCTCGTTAATAATTACCCTAAGAGTCTATTCCCACATAACAGGTACCACTTGCAGCTGAGACTCCACGCAGCCATGTCTGCCAATAGCCACACAATCTTGCCAACCCTATTGGCAAGAGTAAGCTTCCACTGGCAGCTGCAGCTGGACACAGGTCTTAGCTGCAAGCGGTACCTGTTCCATGGGAACCCACCGTAAACATATATCCTAAATGCATCGCGTGTGACACGATTTAGAATCCTAAAGTCCCGAACATATAATTTCATTGAATTTTTAATCAGCAGTTTTTATAGAGGAACATGCCTCAATTACAATAATTCAAATTTATTATTATTCATTGATTTCCGTTGGTTCATAAAATTAAAAGACAAATCTGAATATGCAAGATAAAGAATTTAACATCTAGAATGCAGAGAAAACACACTCCAGCACAGTGGGATCATATATGTTTAGCTTCTGGGAATACGGGTACAATAAAATGTTTAGCATAAATATTTAGAAATATGCGTGAACAGTGAGGAACAAGTCATCTTGACACCCCGGTCAGTTTGGATGCTTTATAGTAGCTGCAGCTCTGGCCTCGGCTGTTCACTCAAGGCTTTTTCTTTTCCATTAGTATTTTTATTGGAGAATTATCAAACTTATACATCTCATTGCAATATTCAAGTATATGAACATCATAGAAAGCATCATTCATAAATAGACATACTTGATGCTGGTATGTTAATAGCTCTCAATTATATCATATATGGCTGCATAGTCTCCAAAGAAAATGTTGTTCTCCTAAGTATATATAATATAATAGATATAACATACATACATATAACAGTAATCAGTGTCATTTTAAAGGAAAAATCAATGTAAATGAAAGAGACGTACAAGATGGTTGCCTCTTTTATCAAAGAATTTTTAACTCCTATATGCTAAATAGATCCTTGACACTAGAAGATAGTCTGTACTAGACTACCAATGTGGTTCACTTTTTGAGGTGCAGGGCAACCCCCCGAACTGATATGGAGTCACTAATAGGTTGCTGACCTGCATTGTGCACTGCATGTATCAGCAGGTCAGACACTCTGTATCTACTACTCCTGTGGTGGTGAACCTATGGCACGCGTGCCAGAGGCGGCACATAGAGGCCTTCCTGCTGGCACGCGTTGCCGTTGGTCGCTCACCACGTCAGTTAATACCGGCAGGAGCCACTGCTCCTCTGCAGGCATCCACTCATGGCACTGCTAGCTGCACTGATCCCGGCGTACACTGTGACGTCAGTGCGTAGCCGGGATCCTCCTCCCCTTTCCCCTGATTTCTTCTCCTAGGTTCCGCAAGAGTAGGGGAGGAGGCATCCGGCAGCACACACTGACGTCACAGTGTGCACCTGGGATCAGTGCCAGCGGCAGCACCATGCAGAGGAGGAGGGGGTAAGAATATGGGTCTCGGGGGGTCACTATTACTACTGGGGCCACTTTGGAGTGTCACTATTACTACTGGGGGGCCACTGTGGGGTGTCATTGTTACTACTGGGGGCCGCTGTGGGATGTCACTATCACTACTGGGGCTGCTGTGGGATGTCACTATTACCACTGGAGACACTGTGGGATGTCACTATTACCACTGGGGACACTGTAGGATGTTACTATTACTACTAGGATCACTGTGGCATGTCACTATTACCGCTGCGGCTGCTGTGGGATGTCCTTATAACCACTGGGGCCACTGTGGGATGTCACTATTACCACTGGGGCCACTGTCGGATGTCACTACTACCACTGGGGACACTGTGGGATGTTACTATTACTACTGGTGCCACTGTGGGATGTCATTATTACCGCTGGGAATGCTCTGTGGTATGTCACTATTACTGCTGGGGCCACTGTGGGATGTCCATCAGAAGGTCTGACACATCTACTACTCTGTGTAGGAGTATACACTAAGCAACTACCCCCCTCTATATTAGGAGGCTCTGCGAGTGGCTATCTTATCGGCGTCCTCCACAGGTGTAATTGGCTCCCTCATTTGGAAGTTTGGCTGCCTGCATGATGAGGTGGTGCACATATTTGTCCTTCTGTATCAGTAGGTATGTGGCCATTTTTAGTAATATGTAGGCATAATAGGATAGATTTATCCTATTGTGCCTGATGAAGAGCCCTAACTAGGTTTGAAAGCTTGCTGTACCATAATGTCTTTTTGTTAGCCACTGAAGGGTATCATATCTACAAGATTACTTAGTTTCTCTTACTGAAAACAATCATTTTGCTCTACAGGCTAAAGGCCCTTTTACATACAAAGATTATTGCTCAAATCCGTCCAAACGGTCGAAAATAAACGATAATTGGTACATTTAAACGTGGGCATCGTGCACTTTTCGTTTGAGCGATGGATTTTAGTTCACTTAAAATCCATTGTTCAGCAGCTGAAAGACTGAGCAAATAGATTCCATTTGAATGTATTTCACTCATTTTTCAATAGACTGCAGGATGTTCTTTCCACGACATGTTTACAACTAGCCGCGAAGAGGACAATGGAATGTAATGGCAGCTCTTTGCACAGCTAGGCGTTTGTTTAAACACACACTGGGCTCTGCAAACAACTTCTGCAGGTCCTTTTACATGCAAATAAAGATGATAAAATGTTAATGGATATTAAAATCATTAACACTTTATGCGAATAGATTGCTAAATCTTTCAGTAGTTTGAAAGATTATCTTTGTGTGAAAAAGGGCCTTAACACGGTGCCAACCTTTTTTTTTTTTTTAACATATTACAGTACATCTACATTCCACATTTTTGCTATAGTTTTATACTTTTTCGATAAATATCAAAATCACTGCCAAAAAAATAGAATAAAAAAGTATTTATGAATAACTATCTAGGCTGTCTTTCAGTTGACCATGTTTTTCAATTCCCAAAGTCATTTTCCATGACATCATCCTGCACATCTTTACACTCCATCAACCTTAAAGCATACCTACGTTTTCAACAAGTTTTTTTAAAAACTGTAACAGGTTCTCCTTACCTTCTGATTTGCTGCTGTTTGCACCCTGTTTTATGTCTGTAAGTGCTGATTTTCAGATGGTCTTCACCATTTTTCAGTTGGCCTGTTGTTTGCAATCCACTTTCATGCAGGGTGTGTGTGACCTAACATTATGCCAGTAGTTCCTTGTCCTGTACTTCCCATGTTGCATTGCACAGTGTGTTGTCCAATAAGCTGGGTGTCAGTATCTGAATGCCTGCCCCTCCACTGAATAATTCCAAAAAGGGAACTGATTCTGAAGATCATTATCACAGTGTCTGCAGATCTGTCAGCCTGTAAATGCAAGGAAGTTTGTTGTGAAGACAGCCCATTCCTGTCCTTGTTATTAAGGAAGCTCTGTATTTAATAACAGAGAGTGGACTGCAGAAGTTGGAAAGGAGACCCCTAGTGGCGGTCAATTCAAATGTTATTTACAGTGATAAAGAAACACATTTTAATTGCAGGTATATTACAGAAATTCTGAGAATAACATAAACTAATAGATAAGCATAAATTATCAGAAAAGTCAGGACACCTTTAAGTCATATGCAGTGGATTAGCTGCAGATTAGGAATGGCTTTTTGTTGCATAATCTGCTATGAGAAACCTGCAACTACAGTACATGCATGTAAATGGGGTTCAACAGAATAACACCAATGCAGAATTGAAGGTGTGCTGTGAATTTTAAAGTCTTCGCTATACCCTTTCTGATTACTCTTTTTATCTATAATGGATTTCGCCCATCGTTCAGCGTTCTGCAGCACTTTTTTGGCCACTTCACAGTGGATTAAATCTGCTGTGTGCACATTGCCTAAGGTGTTCTCTATACTTCCTGCTAACTCAGGTAGAAAAGAACACTTTAGCAGGATCACCTCCATCCATCCACATCACGTCTGACTAATCTAATCTTAACCTAACTTGATGAATATCACAATGTCAGGATCTTTACAAAGATCCCAGATTTCCAAATAGCGTTTTTTCTCTTCTTCAGTATAATTGATGTCTTATTTTTTGCAGACTTTTGTTTAGCAAGGAGTCTCAAGTAATATGTTAGCATATTTCCATTAACAATGGAAAAGAACAATACCATAATGGTACATAATAGTAATAACCTGTTCTGCATGTTCTGCACTCAGGATTACTCACATGTGTATTTCTAATTATGGAGTTTATGCAGTATACATTCTCTATGCAAAGACTTGTATAAGCTTCTTGTCCTCGGCATTGAGAGCGCTCTATTACTAATGAGCATGATAATGCACTGTACTGCTTACCATTCTGTTTAATTCCTTTACTGCCAGTAAAGCCAATTGCCAATGTTTTATTAATGTGATGCGTATTAAAATGACTTGTGTTGTCGTCATGTAATTGAGTAAATTATATAACTCTGCTAAGTATATTGTATTTATAGGCACAGCTGGTGAATAATTTTAATTTTCTCTGGTTAGGGCATAAGAAAGATGAAAGTATCTGAAGTATTTACTCTGTGAACCTAATCAAATGCAGGCCAATGTGGAAATGAATTCACACATAATAAAACTGCTTCATACTGAGATATCAGGCTGCAATCCACTCTATTAGTTCAACAGTTAAACTGAAAATAATTGAACCATAACAGCTGAACATACTGTATGTCTGTCTACATTTATGTGAAACCTTTACACATTTATCATTAATGTCAAATAAAGTTACAGTTCTCATTAGAGAAGAGCACAACCGACTAAAGAACAATATGACTTTGTTAGGCTGCCAAGGATGCTGCTCTTTTCATATGTTCCCATATTTATTTGGAATCTAGTTTCCATTTGTAACACGGTCTCTTCATGCGTCACAAAATTGATTTCAATTTTACATGTTCTGGTTTGATATTTTTGTTGCATCCTTACCATGTGGATTTTGCTGTGGATTTGCCATAGGTTTGCAGAGAAGACTTCAGTTGTATGCAGGGTCTTCTTCACATGAGTGTAAAGGTAAAAACTAGAGATGAGCGAACGTACTCGTCCGAGCTTGATACTCGTTCGAGTATTAGCGTGTTCGAGATGCTCGTTACTCGTAACGAGCACCACGCGATGTTCGAGTTACTTTCACTTTCATCTCTGAGACGTTAGCGCGCTTTTCTGGCCAATTGAAAGACAGGGAAGGCATTACAACTTCCCCCTGCGACGTTCAAGCCCTATACCACCCCCCTGCAGTGAGTGGCTGGGGAGATCAGGTGTCACCCGAGTATAAAAATCGGCCCCTCCCGCGGCTCGCCTCAGATGCGTTGTGACTTAGCTGAGGGAAAGTGCTGCTGCTGGTGCTGCTGTAGGGAGAGTGTTAGGAGTTAGTGTAGGCTTCAAGAACCCCAACGGTCCTTCTTAGGGCCACATCTAACCATGTGCAGTAGTGTGGAGGCTGCTGTTAGCAGTGTTGCACATTTTCTTTTTTTTGGTATATCGGCCGTGCAGAGCACTGCGCCCTGCAGTAATACTACAGGGACAGAATTGTGTAGGCAGGGCCAGAAGACATCTTATAGATTGAATATACGCAGTGGTCCTTTTGCAAAAAAAGATTTGAAAAAAATCTATTTGGCCTGCCTGTCACTCTGCTCAGTGTTGTGGGTCCGTGTCTGCTGGGGGTAAAATTGCTCCAAATAAATACGCAGCCAGCTAAGTGTTACAGCAGGCTTGCGCCAAATTATTTCCTGGCTCTGAAATCACCGCTCTGTTGCACTTAATAACAGTGCGACACTCTGCAGTTCCGTCATACAGTCCAGGGACAGAATTGTGTAGGCAGGGCCAGAAGACATCTTATAGATTGAATATACGCAGTGGTCCTTTTGCAAAAAAAGATTTGAAAAAAATCTATTTGACCTGCCTGTTCATCTGCTCAGTGTTGTGGGTCCGTGTCTGCTGGGGGTAAAATTTCTCCAAATAAATACGCAGCCAGCTAAGTGTTACTACAGCAGGCTTGCGCCAAATTATTTCCTGGCGTTCCGTAAGCGAACTCGGCCTCAAACCACAGGCCAATAAGCGGCACATTTAATTACAGTGTTGTGTTTCTGCATTCCTGGTAATACAGCATGCTGAGGGGTAGGGGTAGGCCTAGAGGACGTGGGCGCGGCCGAGGACGCGGAGGCCCTAGTCCGGGTGTGGGCACAGGCCGAGCTTCTGATGCAGGTGTATCGCAGCCGACTGCTGCGGGATTAGGAGAGAGGCACGTTTCTGGCGTCCCCACATTCATAGCACATTTAATGGGTCCACGCGGTAGACCTTTATTAGAAAATGAGCAGTGTGAGCAGGTCCTGTCGTGGATGGCAGAAAGTGCTTCCAGCTTGAGTTCTGCGCTGTCCACTGCTGCAACTCAGAATCCTCTGGCTGCTGCTCCTCCTTCCTCCCAGCCTCCTCACTCCATGAAAATGAGACATTCTGAGGAGCGGGCAGACTCCCAGTAACTGTTCTCGGGCCCCTGCTCAGATTGGGCAGCAGTGGTTCCTCTCCCACCAGAGGAGTTTATCGTCACTGATGCCCAACCATTGGAAAGTTCCCGGGGTCCGGGGGATGAGGCTGGGGACTTCCGGCAACTGTCTCAAGACCTTTCAGTGGGTGAGGAGGCCGATGACGATGAGACACAGTTGTCTATCAGTGAGGTAGTAGTAAGGGCATTAAGTCCGAGGGAGGAGCGCACCGAGGATTCTGAGGAAGAGCAGCAGGAGGACGATGAGGTGACTGACCCCACCTGGTTTGCTACGCCTACTGAGGACAGGTCTTCAGAGGGGGAGGCAAGGGCAGCAGCAGGGCAGGTTGCAAGAGGCAGTGCGGTGGCCAGGGGTAGAGGCAGGGCCAGACCAAATAATCCACCAACTGTTTCCCAAAGCGCCCCCTCGCGCCATGCCACCCTGCAGAGGCCGAGGTGCTCAAAGGTCTGGCAGTTTTTCACTGAGAGTGCAGACGACCGACGAACAGTGGTATGCAACCTTTGTCGCGCCAAGATCAGCCGGGAAGCCACCACCAGTAGCCTCACCACCACCAGCATGCGCAGGCATATGATGGCCAAGCACCCCACAAGGTGGGAAGAAGGCCGTTCACCGCCTCCGGTTTGCACCGCTGCCTCTCCCCCTGTGCCCCAACCTGCCACTGAGATCCAACCCCGCTCTGAGGACACAGGCACTACCGTCTCCTGGCCTGCACCCACACCCTCACCTCCGCTGTCCTCGGCCCCATCCAGCAATGTCTGTCAGCGCAGCGTCCAGACGTCGCTAGCGCAAGTGTTTGAGTGCAAGCGCAAGTACGCCGCCACGCACCCGCACGCTCAAGCGTTAAACGTGCACATAGCCAAATTTATCAGCCTGGAGATGCTGCCGTATAGGGTTGTGGAAACGGAGTCCTTCAAAAGTATGATGGCGGCGGCGGCCCCGCGCTACTCACTTCCCAGTCGCCACTACTTTTCCCGATGTGCCGTCCCAGCCCTGCACGACCACGTCTCCCGCAACATTGTACGCGCCCTCACCAACGCGGTTACTGCCAAGGTCCACTTAACAACGGACACGTGGACAAGCACAGGCGGGCAGGGCCACTATATCTCCCTGACGGCACATTGGGTGAATTTAGTGGAGGCTGGGACAGAGTCAGAGCCTGGGACCGCTCACGTCCTACCCACCCCCAGAATTGCGGGCCACAGCTCGGTGGTGGTATCTGCGGCGGTGTATGCTTCCTCCACTAAACCACCCTCCTCCTCCTCCTCCAACGCAACCTCTGTCTCGCAATCAAGATGTGTCAGCAGCAGCACGTCGGCAGCAGTCGGTGTCGCGTGTCGTGGCAGCACAGCGGTGGGCAAGCGTCAGCAGGCCGTGCTGAAACTACTCAGCTTAGGAGATAGGAGGCACACGGCCCACGAACTGCTGCAGGGTCTGACAGAGCAGACCGACCGCTGGCTTGCGCCGCTGAGCCTCCAACCGGGCATGGTCGTGTGTGACAACGGCCGTAACCTGGTGGCGGCTCTGCAGCTCGGCAGCCTCACGCACGTGCCATGCCTGGCCCACGTCTTTAATTTTGTGGTTCAGCGCTTTCTGAGAAGCTACCTACGCTTGTCAGACCTGCTCGGAAAGGTGCGCCGGCTCTGCGCACATTTCCGCAAGTCCCACACGGACGCTGCCACCCTGCGCACCCTGCAACATCGGTTTAATCTGCCAGTGCACCGACTGCTGTGCGACGTGCCCACACGGTGGAACTCTACGCTCCACATGTTGGCCAGGCTCTATGAGCAGTGTAGAGCTATAGTGGAATACCAACTTCAACATGGGCGGCGCAGTGGGAGTCAGCCTCCTCAATTATTTTCAGAAGAGTGGGCCTGGTTGGCAGACATCTGCCAGGTCCTTCGAAACTTTGAGGAGTCTACCCAGGTGGTGAGCGGCGATGCTGCACTCATTAGCGTCACCATTCCTCTTTTATGCCTCTTGAGAAGTTCCCTGCAAAGCATAAAGGCAGACGCTTTGCACTCGGAAACAGAGCCGGGGGAAGACAGTGTGTCGCTGGATAGTCAGAGCACCCTCCTGTCTATATCTCAGCGCGGTGAGGAGGAGGAGGAGGAGGAGGAAGATGAGGAGGAGGGGGAAGACACAGCTTGGCCCACTGGTGAGGGTACACATGCTGCTGGCCTGTCATCCTTTCAGCGTGTATGGCCTGAGGAGGAGGAGGAGGATCCTGAAAGTGATCTTCCTAGTGAGGACAGCCATGTGTTGCGTACAGGTACCCTGGCACACATGGCTGACTTCATGTTAGGATGCCTTTCTCGTGACCCTCGTGTTACACGCATTCTGGCCATTACGGATTACTGGGTGTACACACTGCTCGACCCACGGTATAAGGAGAACCTTTCCACTCTCATACCCGAAGAGGAAAGGGGTTCGAGAGTGTTGCTATACCACAGGACCCTGGCGGACAAACTGATGGTAAAATTCCCATACGACAGCGCTAGCGGCCGAAGGCGCAGTTCCGAGGGCCAGGTAGCAGGGGAGGCGCGGAGATCAGGCAGCATGTACAGCACAGGCAGGCCAACACTCTTTAAGGCCCTTGACAGCTTTATGGCTCCCCAGCAAGACTGTGTCACCGCTCCCCAGTCACGGCTGAGTCGGTGGGAGCACTGTAAAAGGATGGTGAGGGAGTACGTAGCCGATTGCACGACCGTCCTCCATGACGCCTCTGCCCCCTACAACTACTGGGTGTCGAAGCTGGACACGTGGCCTGAACTCGCGCTGTATGCCCTGGAGGTGCTTGCTTGTCCTGCGGCTAGCGTCTTGTCAGAGAGGGTGTTTAGTGCGGCTGGGGGAATCATCACAGATAAACGTACCCGCCTGTCAACCGACAGTGCCGACAGGCTAACACTCATCAAGATGAACAAAGCCTGGATTTCCCCAGACTTCTCTTCTCCACCAGCGGACAGCAGCGATACCTAAGCAATAGGTAGGCTGCACCCGCGGATGGAAGCATCGTTCTGTATCCCCATCAAAAACGGGGACCTTTTCGCTTTATCAATCTGTGTATAATATTCCTCCTCCTCCTCCTGCTCCTCCTCCTGAAACCTCACATAATCACGCCGAACGGGCAATTTTTCTTAGGCCCACAAGGCTCAGTCATATAATTTTTACAAACAATTTTTTTATGTTTCAATGCTCATTAAAGCGTTGAAACTTGCGCCTGAACCAATTTTTATTTTAACTGGGCTGCCTCCTGGCCTAGTTACCAATTAAGCCACATTAACCAAAGCGATTAATGGGTTTCACCTGCCCTCTTGGTTGGCCATAGCCAATTTTTCTGATGTACATTAGTACTGTTGATACAGCAATTTTTGTGGGCCCTCGCCTACAGTGTAATCAAATGAATTTTTAGCCCACCTGCATTACAGCTGACGTTACATCCGCTGTGTTGGGCAATGCAATGGGATATTTTTATGTACCGCCGGTGGGTTCCAGGGAGCCACCCATGCTGTGGGTCCACAGGGAGTTGTAAATGCATCTGTTTCCACTTCTAAAGAACCCCGGTCTGACTGGGGCATGCAGTGTGGGCCGAAGCCCACCTGCACTAAGCACGACATTACTACCTCAGCTGTGATGGGCAATGCAATGGGATATTGTTATGTACCGCCGGTGGCTTCCTGGCACCCACCCATGCTGTGGGTCCACAGGGAGTTGTAACTACATGTGTCCACTTCTAAAGAACCCCAGTCTGACTGGGGCATGCAGTGTGGGCCGAAGCCCACCTGCATTAAACATGACATTACTACCTCAACTGTGTTGGGCAATGCAATGGGATATATTTATGTACCGCCGGTTGCTTCCTGGCACCCACCCATGCTGTGGGTCCACAGGGAGTTGTAACTACATGTGTCCACTTCTAAAGAACCCCAGTCTGACTGGGGCATGCAGTGTGGGCCGAAGCCCACCTGCATTAAACATGACATTACTACCTCAACTGTGTTGGGCAATGCAATGGGATATATTTATGTACCGCCGGTTGCTTCCTGGCACCCACCCATGCTGTGGGTCCACAGGGAGTTGTAACTACATGTGTCCACTTCTAAAGAACCCCAGTCTGACTGGGGCATGCAGTGTGGGCCGAAGCCCACCTGCATTAAACATGACATTACTACCTCAACTGTGTTGGGCAATGAAATGGGATATATTTATGTACCGCCGGTGGCTTCCTGGCACCCACCCATGCTGTGGGTCCACAGGGAGTTGTAACTACATGTGTCCACTTCTAAAGAACCCCAGTCTGACTGGGGCATGCAGTGTGGGCCGAAGCCCACCTGCATTAAACATGACATTACTACCTCAACTGTGTTGGGCAATGCAATGGGATATATTTATGTACCGCCGGTTGCTTCCTGGCACCCACCCATGCTGTGGGTCCACAGGGAGTTGTAACTACATGTGTCCACTTCTAAAGAACCCCAGTCTGACTGGGGCATGCAGTGTGGGCCGAAGCCCACCTGCATTAAACATGACATTACTACCTCAACTGTGTTGGGCAATGAAATGGGATATATTTATGTACCGCCGGTGGCTTCCTGGCACCCACCCATGCTGTGGGTCCACAGGGAGTTGTAACTACATGTGTCCACTTCTAAAGAACCCCAGTCTGACTGGGGCATGCAGTGTGGGCCGAAGCCCACCTGCATTAAACATGACATTACTACCTCAGCTGTGTTGGGCAATGCAATGGGATACATTTATGTACCGCCGGTGGGTTCCAGGGAGCCACCCATGCTGTGGGTCCACAGGGAGTTTTAACTACATGTGTCCACTTCTAAAGAACCCCAGTCTGACTGGGGCATGCAGTGTGGGCCGAAGCCCACCTGCAGTATACATGACATTACTACCTCAGCTGTGTTGGGCAATGCAATGGGATATTGTTATTACCGCCGGTGGCTTCCTGGCACCCATCCATGCTGTGGGTCCACAGGGAGTTGTAAATGCAACTGTTTCCACTTCAAAAGAACCCCAGTCTGACTGCGGCATGCAGTGTGGGCCGAAGCCCACCTGCATTAAGCACGACATTACTACCTCAGCTGTGTTGGGCACTGCAATGGGATATATTTATGTACCGCCGGTGGGTTCCAGGGAGCCACCCATGCTGTGGGTCCACAGGGAGTTGTAACTACATGTGTCCCCTTTCTAAAGAACCCCAGTCTGACTGCGGCATGCAGTGTGGGCCGAAGCCCACCTGCATTAAGCACGACATTACTACCTCAGCTGTGATGGGCAATGCAATGGGATATTGTTATGTACCGCCGGTGGCTTCCTGGCACCCACCCATGCTGTGGGTCCACAGGGAGTTGTAAATGCAACTGTTTCCACTTCAAAAGAACCCCAGTCTGACTGCGGCATGCAGTGTGGGCCGAAGCCCACCTGCATTAAGCACGACATTACTACCTCAGCTGTGTTGGGCACTGCAATGGGATATATTTATGTACCGCCGGTGGGTTCCAGGGAGCCACCCATGCTGTGGGTGCACACGGAATTCCCATTGCGGAGTTGTACCTGCCTGTGACTATATATAAAAAACCGCGGTCTGACTGGGGCATGCAGACACCTTGACAGAATGAATAGTGTGTGGCACATAGGTTCCCCATTGCTATGCCCACGTGTGCAGCTCCAGATGGAGGTGGCACAGGATTGCATTTCTCATTGCTTCTGTACAGCATTGTGGACTATCACCCCGCCCCTTTTAAAGAGGGTCGCTGCCTAGCCGTGCCAACCCTCTGCAGTGTGTGCCTGCTTTTCCTGCGGCATATGCACTTATAAATAGACATGAGGGTGGCGTGGCATGAGGGCAGCTGAAGGCTGGGCAGGGACAGTTTGGTGTGCGCTGTGGACACTGGGTCGTGGGGGGGGGGGGTTTGGCAGCATGTAACCCAGGAGAAGTGGCAGCGGAGTGTCATGCAGGCAGTGATTGTGCTTTGTTGGAGGTAGTGTGGTGCTTAGCTAAGGTATGCATTGCTAATGAGGGCTTTTCAGATGTTAAAGTTGTTGGGGGGGGGGGGGCCCACTCTTGCTGCTATTGTGGCTTAATAGTGGGACCTGGGAACTTGAGATGCAGCCCAACATGTAGCCCCTCGCCTGCCTTATCCGTTTCTGTGTCGTTCCCATCACTTTCTTGAATTGCCCAGATTTTCACAAATGAAAACCTTAGCGAGCATCGGCGATATACAAAAATGCTCGAGTCGCCCAATGGGGTTCGTTACTCGAAACGAACCCTCGAGCATCGCGAAAAATTCGTCTCGAGTAACGAGCACCCGAGCATTTTGGTGCTCGCTCATCTCTAGTAAAAACGCATACAAGAGTGCGACTTTTTGCACAGTGAAGGTTGCGCTATCACGAACATAAACATATCTGTACATTTTACTGTACTTTTTGCAGTGTCGGGGACCATTCACATCAGTGCAGGACATGCAAGCAGCCTAATTGGTCACAGGGGTTTTACATTTCCTGCAAAACTGTGCAATATCTATATCTATATCTATCTATCTATCTATCTATAGTATATATATATATATATATATATATATACTAGCTGATATACCCGGCTTCGCCCGAGTTAATTTGGTACTGGTATTTATCTGTTGTTCACACGGAAAATCTTATGAAGTCGTGGTTACTTTAGAGATACCGAGGAAAAACATATGTTCCCCATTTTGCATAGTTCTCTGCGTTACCCAGGAAACACCATGGGGAGGTAACCATGCGACGTTTCCTTTATATAAAATGACATCAGGAAGTGAGAGAATTTGATTATGTACATAAAATTTGGACACTAATTCTTTTGCGCTTAGAATTGAATAATCGAGTTGGGACCCATTAGCTTTTCCTATTTATGACATAATCAATGCTCCTGCCAAATTTCCCGTTTCTATGACACCGTAAAGTGAAAAAATTACATTCCGCACATAAAATTTTGACGCCAATTCTTTTGCACTAGAATTGAATAATCGAGTTGGGACCTATTAACTTTTCCTATTTATGACATAATCAATGCCCGTGCCAAATTTCATGTTTCTATCACATTGGGAAGTGAGAGATTTAGATTATGTACGTAAAATTTGGACGCTAATTCTTTTGCGCATAGAATTGAATAATCGAGTTGGGACCCATTAGCTTTTCCTATTTATGACATAATCAATGCTCGTGCCAAATTTCCCGTTTCTATGACACCGGAAAGTGAAAAAATTACATTCCGCACATAAAATTTTGACGCCAATTCTTTTGCACTAGAATTGAATAATCGAGTTGGGACCTATTAACTTTTCCTATTTATGACATAATCAATGCCCGTGCCAAATTTCATGTTTCTATCACATTGGGAAGTGAGAGATTTAGATTATGTACGTAAAATTTGGACGCTAATTCTTTTGCGCATAGAATTGAATAATAGAGTTGGGACCCATTAGCTTTTCCTATTTATGACATAATCAATGCTCATGCCAAATTTCCTGTTTCTATGACACCGGAAAGTGAGAAAATTACATTCCGCACGTAAAATTTGGATGCTAATTCTTTTGCGCATGGAATTGAATAATGGAGTTGGGACCCATTAGCTTTTCCTATTTGTGACATAATCAATGCTCGTGCCAAATTTCCTGTTTCTATGACACCGGAAAGTGAGAAAATTACATTCCGCACGTAAAATTTGGATGCTAATTCTTTTGCGCATGGAATTGAATAATCAAGTTGGGACCCATTAGTTTTTCCTATTTATGACATAATCAATGCTCAGGGCAAATTTCACGTTTCTATGACCCCGGAAAGTGAGAAAATTAGATTCCGTACGTAAAATTTTGATGCTGATTCTTTTGCGCATAGAATTGAATAATCAAGTTGGGACCCATTAGCTTTTAATATTTATGACATACTCAATGCTCGTGCCAAATTTCCCGTTTCTATGACACCGGAAAGTGAAAAAATTACATTCCGCACGTAAAATTTCGACGCCAATTCTTTTGCACTAGAATTGAATAATCGAGTTGGGACCTACGAACTTTTCTTACTTATGACATAATCCATGCTCTTGCCAAATTTCACATTTCTATGACACCGGAAAGTGAGATAATTAGATTCCGTACGTAAAATTTGGACGCTAATTCTTTTGCGCATAGAATTGAATAATCATGTTGGGACCCATTAACTTTTCCCATTTATGACATAATCAATGCTCAGGCCAAATTTTAAGTTTCTATGACATTGGAAAGTGACAGATTTAGATTACGTACGTAAAATTTCGACGCCAATTCTTTTGCACTAGAATTGAATAATCGAGTTGGGACCCAATTACTTTTCCTATTTTGGAGATAATCTATCCGCGTGCCAAATTTCATGTTTCTACGACATCGGGAAGTTGGAGAACTTTTGGCGAGTCAGTGAGTCAGTCAGTGAGTGAGTCAGTGAGTCAGTGAGGGCTTTCGTCTTTATATATATATATATATATATATATATATATATATATAATGGCAATCTACTAATGAGCGCTTGTGCATTTGTATGTATGTATGTACATGTGTTTGTGTGTGTGTGTGTGCTTCTCATGCTCTGCCCCTAGTGATGCCATCACTCTGCCCATGGTAACGTCATTGCAGGTCCTACAGATATATATATATATATATATATATATATATATATATATATATATATATATATATATATATATATATATATATATATATATATATATATATATATATATATATATATATATATATATATATATATATATATATATATAAAACACAGAGCCTGTCCTGCAGAAGAAGAACAAAGTTAGGGCTCTTAAAAGGAGAGGACAAAAAAAACACAAAATAAGAAAAACTAAGCCGTTATTATCTCACATACAACTCAGCGTTCCTGACAGGAGTCACCAACCTACCTTCACCATAGAGATCCGGTGAGCTGAAGGACCTGTGGTGATGTCACTGCTGTGGGAGGAGCTGTTCGGCAGTTTGGTAGAAAGTACTGTATACTAGATAAGCCGACAGCAGCCACCAGGATGTAATGTGCTGTGTGTGTAATGTGTGCAGGTAGAATGGATGTAGTAGAGCTGTGTGTGTAATTTGTGGGAATCGGATTGCAGGATCTGTGGTGACATCAATACTGTGGGAGGAGCCATTCTGCAGTTTGGTAGAAAGTACTGTATACTGGATAAGCTGACAGCAGCTACCAGGATGTAATGTGCTGTGTGTATAATGGATGCACTATGTAACACAGCTGTGAGGTGCATTGCGCCACCCGAAACACTGGTACTATAATTTCCTAACAAATACTAGTATGTATATATATATATATATATATATATATATACAGTATATATATATATATATATATTTGTGTGTGTGTGTGTGTGTACATTATGCTAGTGCAGTTAGCAGAATGACCAGCAGAGGGCTCTAAAGTGGTCATTCTGTTAAACTAATGGGAGAGAACACCTGTGTGGGTGTGGCAGGGAGGAAAGAAAAACGTCTCTGGGATGAGGGTAGGTTAGATCTCGAAAGGGAAATATGCCACTGTGATCACTCCCTGAATGGAATGGTATGGATTTTGATATGTTGCTGTGATACATTAAGGCATTAGACCTGATAGTTAGGATTGAAGATCTAATGGAAGGCCTCATTCATATGAGCGTAGTTTTAGTGCAGTACAGGCACGTGAAAAGATCGTGGCTACATTAAAAATCGTGTGAACGGGTGATTTCCAGCTATTAAATCTTGAGCTTAATTAGCTGTGAAATTGCCCGTTCACATGATTATCCAGGTCCCATAGGAGTCAATGGAAACTCCCACGCATCACACACCAAAGATAGGTCAGGTCATATCTTTTCTCGCACCACGGACCTTAGACGCAAGCTTTGCAGCTTTGTTAGGTGCGAGTCTTTTGAGCGTCTAAAATTCCTTTATCTGAATGCTTCTACAGGAAACCATTGGTTCTATTAGACGCGATCTTTTCACGCGCCTCTAATGCAGTAAAACCACGCTTGTGTGAACGAGGCCTTAGTTAGCGGCCAAACAGCCTGGTATTGTTTTGGCATTTGCGCTGTAATGCCTGTAACAACAGTGTGAATGCAGCAAGTCCCCAATTTACGAACAAAATCAGTTCCAGGAAGCTGTTCATAAGTGCATTTGTTCATATGTCCGAATAAATGTCTGTATGGAGGGGGATCGCAGTTGGATCCTGTTCCATACAATGCAGGTGCCGGCTGTTTCTTACAGCCGACACCCGCCCGCCCGCCCGAACAGTTCCGATAAGCCGCAATGCTTATTAGAGCTGTTAATCCTTTAAATGCCACTGCAAACTGTGACAGTGGTATTTAAATGCCCCGACCAATGCAATAAGATCGCAGGTTGCTGTGCAGTCTCCATGACAGTGGGTGGCCTTCTGAAGGGCCCCAGGACTGCCTATACAGAGTGCTTATCAAGCTGTGCCTATGGAGTGGCTTGATAGAATGCCTGTCTGATCGCTGTACAGTATGATGGCGTTACATCAGACGGCAGAACAATTTTGTTCGTATGTAGCGATGTTCATAACTAGAGATGAGCGAGCACCAAAATGCTCGGGTGCTCGTTACTCGAGTCGAACTTCCCGCGATGCTCGAGGGTTTGTTTCGAGTAACGAACCCCATTAAAGTCAATGGGCGACTCGAGCATTTTTGTATATCGCCGATGCTCGCTAAGGTTTTCTTTTGTGAAAATCTGGGAAATTCACGAAAGTGATGGGAACGACATAGAAACGGATAGGGCAGGCGAGGGGCTACATGTTGGGCTGCATCTCAAGTTCCCAGGTCCCACTATTAAGCCACAATAGCGGCAAGAGTGGGCCCCACCCCCCGCACTGTCAGCATAAAGATCGTTCTCCTCTGCCACAGCTGTAACAGCTGTGGCAGAGAAGAACGATGTTAGCCCATTGAATTCAATGGAGCCGGCAATATAAAAATATAAGCCCTTACCTGAAAATCATCCTAAAATGTGTAAAAATAAAAAAAAATGTATACTCACCTTTCCGCTGCAGCCGGAGTTCAGCCGCGTCTGGCCGGCAGTTCTCCTGAACTGCTCTCTGTAGTATTCAGCAGCCGGGGATTTAAAATCCCCGCCTGCTGAATGAGCTGCCTCTGATTGGTCACAGCCTCACCAATCAGAGGCAGCTCTCACTCACACCCATTCATGAATTCATGAATGGGTGAGTGCTGCCTCTGATTGGTCCCTGCGCTGAGCTAATCAGAGGCAGCTCTCACTCACACCCATTCATGAATTCATGAATGGGTGTGAGTGAGAGCTGCCTCTGATTGGTGAGGCTGTGACCAATCAGAGGCAGCTCATTCAGCAGGCGGGGATTTTAAATCCCCGGCTGCTGAATACTACAGAGAGCAGTTCAGGAGAACTGCCGGCCAGACGCGGCTGAACTCCGGCTGCAGCGGAAAGGTGAGTATACATTTATTTTTTTTTTCACACTTTTTAGGATGATTTTCAGGTAAGGGCTTATATTTTTAAGCCCTTCCCGAAAATTCATCCCGCGCTCGCCGGCAGCCCATTGCTTTCAATGGAGCCGGCTGTATTGCCGGCTCCATTGAATTCAATGGGCTAACATCGTTCTTCTCTGCCACAGCTGTTATAGCTATGGCAGAGGAGAATGATCTTTATGCTGAAATTGAATTCAATGGTCAGTGCTCGTTTAATCGAGACGAGTACCGCGTGGTGCTCGTCTCGATTAACGAGCATCTCGAGCACCCTAATACTCGAACGAGCATCAAGCTCGGACGAGTATGCTCGCTCATCTCTATTCATAAGTCGAATGTTCACAAGTAGGGAACTTTCTGTACTGCTGAACAGCTGCAATAAAAAGCTAGTGAACCCAGTTTTTCTAATAAAGCTACAAATATATACTGCATAGTAAACAAGCTGCATCCACATATGATACACAAGATTCAGCAGTATACTATTCTCATTTTGCATTAAAAAGAGAAATATGTCATTTATCTGCTCTTTCAATTAACTTTGGACATGTCACAAGGTCAAAAATATTGATTGCTAGAATAAGGGGGCTGCAGCAATTACCCGCGCGGCGTGGTTCCTTCTGGCAGATTAAGTATGTAATAGGATATATATATATTCTATACATTTGCAATCAAAACGAACACTTGTTTATTACGCCTGGGTTCACACAGGGCGGATTTGCTGCGGTTCTGCATATCCGCACTGCGGCAAAACCACTGCGTTTGCAGTGCAATGCAGTACAAATGTGTTTGGGCAAAAAGCTGTTCTCACAGGGCGGATTTTTTCTGCAGTGCGGTTTTTCAAGATGCAGCATGTCAATTCTTTTGACTTTTCCGCAGCGCTTTTTTGTCCATAGACCTCTATGGATGCAGCAAAATCTGCACCAAAATACGCTGCAAAAGGAAAAAAGCACTGCGGAAAAAAAAACACTTGCGGATTTTCCGCGCGGAAAATATGCAAGAAAATACACAAGACAAAATTAACCTTTGAAGCGGTTTTGCCGCAGAAGCAGTTCTTCTGCGGCAAAACCACAACGGAAAAATCGCAAGAAAACGGTAACAAATTCGCCCTGTGTGAACCCAGCCCACCTGATGTGTTGAGCCATTTATAAGTGATTTTTTATTTTTCTTTGCAAACAGCTAAAAGTTTGTAAATTTGCAAGTAAACCTAATTTGCAGTGTGTGGGGGGTGTGTGTGGGGGGGGGGGGGGGGTGACTAATTTTGATTGCAACTGTAGGTTGCAGACCCCTAAAGTAGAACCTGACTGTGGCATTGCCCTCCCATTCATACAGTCTCACCCGGACGTATCAAGCATTTCAGAACTATAGATAAAACACAGTACAAACACTTCAAAGCTACTTTTTCAGTTCTAGCACAGCTTCAGCACCTCTGACTCAATGACAAGATAGAGATCTAAGCAGCTATTTCATTGGCTGCCTGCCAGTCTGTAATACTTTCCATGCCAGTCTACCAGTGTCATGTGTAGCTTTGTATCAGTTATACAATACCTTACAAACAGCACAGTGCTTGCACCTGACATGGTTTCTCTTCAGTTGATTATACATTCGAAGGACTAAAATACTTTCAGAAAAATATCCTTCTAATGCAATAATTTGGATCGCTCTTCATTATCAGCATTGTGTATAATATACTTGTGAAAATGTGCTATTTACATACCTTTATTTGGATTTGTAATAATGAGAATATAATGAAGACTGATACAATATAAGATTATCATCCACAGAAAGCAATCTAGTGAAGAAGGGAAAGAAGGGGATTTAGTCAGTGAAGCTGAACCTTCTGCCCTGTATATTTTGGTAATTGGAAGATAATTGATGCCATAATATACAGTATTACCGTCTACCCCGTGTTGCTTCGTGTTCCCGGTTATTTCAGTGATTTATGTTGGACAGAGAGCATAAACAAAATAGAATTTGCTGTTGTATAGATCAGTGAATCCATCAGTCAGGACTCACATGCCAGCCACATGGCGATTCAATTCATTGCACACAATGGTGCACCAGTTCCTTGGCTCTTACATTGCAAGTGGCTATCTAAAATAGACGAAACAAGTGGTAATTACCGTTTTTCCAACAGGAAAATGGCGCTCTATTTTTGATACTTGCTTTGTTCTCCTTCACAGCAGTTGAATGTTCCTTACTTGCAAACTAAACAAACGCTAAGCTTTTTTTCACTGTTTTCCAATAGCATAGATTCGTATAATTGAAAATAAATACATCTTAGGTTCCTTCACACAAGCGCATTGGCATGCACACCTAATACGCAGAGAATAGAGCCAGTTGATTTCAATTGGTTCATTCACATTTCTGTATTTTGCTTGTGCATTTCAGCCATGCAAAAAAAATTAAAAATGCAGCATGCTCTATTCTTTGGCGCTCCCTCGGAACACCTCGCCTATTGTTTTCAATGGGACCTTAAGATATTGCATTGCATGTCGTGCGATGTTTCCCACTAAAATCAATGGGAAACACTTGAAATCCTCAGTAGCGCGTGAAACACGCACGTAAGGCTTTATTCATATGAGTGTTTCTACGTGGCTATTTAGCTGCGTTTTGACGTCGGCCAAAAATCGCGACCATCTGAAGCATTAGCTTCCAATGTATTTGTTCAGATGAGCGCCTCCTTTCATTGCAAATAGTGCAGAGGGGCGGAGAGGAGGCAGAGAGGGGGCGGGAGCTCAGTTCCTGCTCCTGGCTCTTCCATCCTCCCCCCCCCCCTGCACACGAGGACGACGTATATCGGCTCGGCGTGAAAACCGAGTCGATATACATTCGGGGGAATGCAGCCTTAGTGTGTGCAAATGCGCAGAAAAATAGAGCATGCTGCATTTTTTGCACGTGCAAAATGCATTGCAAAAAAAATTAATCAGATTGGACATTTTGAAATTAATGGGTTATATTCTCTGCGTATTCTGATCATGTGAAGGGACCCTGATAAAGTTTATTTGCATGCATGTCTGCGAATAGTACTGTACATTTTGTGCATGCAGGACTAGTCCATACGTGTGCGACGCACCTCTTCTGTGCATTAAGAAAGGCTATTTAGCATAATGAAGTCCAGATGGGTTCTTTTTTTCAAGGAATTGTGCAGCATATTGAGCATTTGCGCACATATTGAGTGCATATTCAGCATCTCCCATAGATGTCTATGGGACCCTTTTTACGCAAATATACAGGAAAATAGAGCAGGAACTATTTCTTTACAGACGTGATAAAATGCACATGCAAAACACACTCCTGAGAACAAATGCATTAACATCAATGGGTTCTATTCTCTGCACATGGCGCATGTATATTTTACGTGTGCAAAAATATGTGCAAATACTGTTGTGTGAAGAAGCCCTTACAGACCAGAATAGCCCATGCAAGTATAGTGGCCCAGAGTAATGCGGCCCCGCAATAAGTATGAATGCATTTGTCCTGTGCCTATGTATTATCAGTGTCTCCTGTGTAAGTGAATTTGATGTGTATTGCACCTCTGCAGCACTGAATGGGTTACTGTCTGGGTTATGGCTGGAAAATATATCTTGTTGTGTGCCATGGGACCTTGTTTGATATATGTGTTTGATAGGTGCATGAGAGAGTGGAGAATTAGTTGAGTTGTTGAGAAGGTTGCAAGAGGAGAGTCTGCCTGCACACAGACACCTACAATCTGTGTGTGGAGAAGATGGAAGAGGCTAACCGATTGCCCTGCGCCCAATCTACCAATGCCTCTATGCTAATGACTTGAAGGACCACAAGTGTGCGAGAACCCGCCATGCAGCACTGAGTGCCCTTTCCTAAACGTAACTGTGTACCAGTAGAGAGAGAAGGAGTTTGCTGGGGACCGGGTCATGCAGATAACTCGACTGTGGATCATCTGGAGCAACCCATGAGAACCTCCCTGTCACACCACTAATTTGCCTGCACCTGTGTCCTGATGGTGGATGTATTCTGTATTGGACTCTAACTTTACTTTCAAGTAAACAAGCTCTACCGACTGTTCCCAACTCTTTATTGGCACCTTCAGGATTCACCACAGAGGACGGAACGGTGGTGCCACACATGACAAAGACTTAAGGTAAACCCCAGGTTGGTTACCCTTTGAAAGGCCTGCCCTCGGTTACTTGGATGGGTCCTGGCTACCCTCAGGGTGGGAGATGGTAGAGCCCCGTTACAAGGCTCAAACTCTACACCGCTGTCTCCAAGGCTGGGGACTCGCTCCTCGGATGCTGCACAAGTCTATAGGAAAGATAAAAATATGCAGTGAATACGCATGATACATACTCATTCACTGTGTATTTACACAAGAAGGAAGGAGAAATCTCCTGCACCTTCTTAAGGTTTTTTTTTACATAACAGCAAGTCACATCCCAAAAAATAATGCAGGCTGAAATAGTCTGAAAATATCCTCATTGTCAAAAACATCACTCTCCTAGAAGAAGTTGTCGGAATAGAATGACACTTTCTCTGTGTGATTGTAATGTTGATATAAGTGATTACAATATCAGAGCAAAAAGATAATTTATTGCGGAAAACTGAACACATGAAGGAAGGCTCTAGTACCCTGTTGTACCACCTCTAGCTTGGATACAGAAGGTGATACAGGCAGGCATGGAAGCTCTAGTACCCTATTGTACTGCCTCTAGCTTGGATGTAAGATGTGATACAGGCAGGCATGGAAGCTCTAGTACCCTGTTGTACTGCCTCTAGCTTGGATACAAGATGTGATACAGGCAGGCATGGAGGTTCTAGTCCCACGTTGTACAACCTCTAGCTTGGATACAAGATGTGATACAGGTGGGCATGGAGGCTCTGGTACACTGTTGTACCGCCTCTAGCTTGGATGTAAGATGTGATACAGGCAGGCATGGAAGCTCTAGTACCCTGTTGTACTGCCTCTAGCTTGGATACAAGATGTGATACAGGCAGGCATGGAGGTTCTAGTCCCACGTTGTACAACCTCTAGCTTGGATACAAGATGTGATACAGGTGGGCATGGAGGCTCTGGTACACTGTTGTACCGCCTCTAGCTTGGATGTAAGATGTGATGCGGGCAGGCATGGAAACTCTAGTACCCTGTTGTACTGCCTCTAGCTTGGATACAAGATATGATACAGGTGGGCATGGAGGCTCTAGTACCCTTTTGTACCACCTCTAGCTTGGATGTAAGGTGTGATACTGGTGGGGATGGAGGCTCTAGTACCCTGTTGTACTGCCTCTAGCTTGGATACAAGATGTGATACAGGCAGACATGGAGGCTCTAGTATCCTGCTAGTAGCACCTCTAGCTTGGCTATAAGATGTGATACGGGCAGGCATTGAGGCTCTAGTACCCCGTTGTACCACCTCTAGCTTGTATACAAGATGTGATACAGGTGGGCATGGAGGCTCTAGTACCCTGTTGTACTGCCTGTGGCTTGGATGTAAGAAGTGATATGGGCAGGCATGGAGGCTCTAGTATCCTGTTGTACTGCCTCTAGCTTGGATGCAAGATGTGATACAGGCAGACATGGCCGCCGCGGCTCCCCTGCTGGTATTCACTAACCAGCACTGATCCCGGCACAAACTGTGATGTCAGTGTGCAGCCAGGACCTGCTGGTTCCGCGGGAGCGTTCCGGGGGGGAAGGCGTCCTGCAACACACTGACGTCACAGTATACGCCGGAGATCATCACTGCTGGAGGGCGCGGAGGCCAGCGGAGGAGCGGAGCCTTCAGGATGTGGATGGGGTGAGTACACGGGTCTTCTGGGCCACTGTCGCTGCTGGGGGGTCTGCTGTCGCTGCTGGGGGGTCCGCTGTGGGGGGGTTTCACTGTCACTGCTGGGGGGTCCACTGTCGCTGCTGGGGGGTCCGCTGTCACTGCTGGGGGAGTCCGCTGTCACTGCTGGGGGAGTCCGCTGTCGGGGTCCGCTGTGGGGGGCCACTGTCGCTGCTGGGGGGGGTGTCCGCTGTCGCTGCTAGGGAGTCTGCTGTCGCTGCTGGGGGGGCCGCTGCTGGGCAGTCCACTGTCGCTGCTGGGGGAGCCACTGTCGGGGTCCACTGTGGGGGCAACTGTCGCTGCAGGGGCGTCCGCTGTGGGGGCCACTGTCGCTGCTGGGGGGGTCCGCTGTCGGGGTCCACTGTGGGAGCCACTGTCGCTGCTGGGGGGTCCGCTGTGGGGGCCACTGCCGCTGCTGGGGGGGTCCGCTGTTGCTGCTGGGGGGGCTGCTGTGGGGGGCCACTGTCGCTGCTGGGGGGTCCGCTGTCACTGCTGGGGGCTGCTGTGGGGGGGGGGGCACTGTCACTGCTGGGGGTCATCATTACTAAGATGAGTGAGAGGGAGGCTAGGAGAGGGGAGGACCTGTGCTATGGGTGTTTAAGGTTTACTAAATACAGTTATATATTACAAGTATCCTTTTTTTGTTATTTAAATTATAAATATCGCGAATTTATGACTTTTTCCCCGAAGTGACACACCACCCAAGTTATGCTCGTTTTTTTGGCGAATTTTGGCACACCGAGCTCAAAACGTTGCCCATCACTGCTCTAGTACCCTGTTGTACCGCCTCTAGCTTGGATATAAGATGTGATACGGACAGGCATGGAGGAGCTAGTACCCTGTTGTACCACCTTTAGCTTGGATACAATATGTGATACGGGCGGACAGCAAAGGCAGGATTGAAATGCTCACCTCTGTGGCTAATCGTTTGCCTTATTGTACTACAAACGGTATGAGTTTTTTTGTGTTTTTTATGAATACATTTGTTTTATTTTCTGGATAAAGGTTGTTCATTTTCTTTTAGGTGCGCGATTATTCTTTTGGATGTAAGCTGTTATTATGTTATGGTTATGCTCACATCCTTTTTTACATCCCTCTTTTCCTCATAATTGTGGTATCCATCTGTTACGGATTCTTGCAGGTTTTTTTTTTGTGGACAAATAGGCAGTGATCACTGTGCATTTATGCATGCACTAAAACCCAAAATATACAGGGAATCCACACATTTTAGTAGCACAAATATGCAGCTTATTACGCAACACAATATGCTACGCCCAAGTGAGTGAGCCCTTAGAGACTTTTGACTCAAAGTTCTGGGCATTTGCGATGTGTGGACAGCAGTAAATAATAAAGAAAGGGAAAAAATCATTCCAGGAGGAAACTGCTCACTCACAAAACACAGAAAAGTTCTACATATAACATAGTAACATAAAGACATATGTCCATCCAGTTCAACCTATTACCCCCCAATGTTGATCCAGAGGAAGGCAAAAAACCTCAATGGGGTAAAGCCAATTTTCCCCATTCAAGGGGAAGAAAAACTTCCTGACCCCATGTGTGGCAATCGGAATAATCTCTGAATCAACAGCCCTTCTAAAGTAATACAGTATATAGTATTTGGACACTGCAGAAAATCAGCAAATATGGAAATACTGAGTTTGCCGAACGGTATGCTGAGAAGAGCATGGGTAAAATAAAAAGCTGCTCATTTTGTAATAACTATTTCTTCATCCGATCGAGCTCTTGTGGGATGAACTGGAGCGATGGGTACAACACCGCCACCCACACCCATCTTCACAACAATCTCTTCTCACAGCCTGGCACGAGGAATGTCAACTATTCCTGCCCAGATTCACAGAGAACTTGTGGAAAATATGCCTCGATGTGTTACTGCTGTAATACAAGCAAAAGGAGGCCGACATATTACTAAAAAAATAATTAAGCACTTTTCTGAAAAACATGCAATATCCAAATACTTTTGTCCATATAGTGTATATGCAATAGCCTTGGAAGGGCTTGGAAAAGACACAAAATATCTGCAATGACCCCGAAGTGTCACTACATAATTATGCTGATAAGTCTCGGAAAATTGTAAAAATGTAACTTTAAATATACATTTTTTGCAAAATTATTTTTATTAACATTTTAAAAAGGAAGGGGGGGGGGGTGACAATATAACAGGCTTGCATAAATATTATATGCATATTTAATATACATGTATTGTGTATATAATAGAAGAAAAATAGGACAAATAAATATTAGAGATGAGCGAGCATACTCGTCCGAGCTTGATGCTCGTTCGAGTATTAGGGTGCTCGAGATGCTCGTTACTCAAGAGGAGCACCATGCGGTACTCGTCTCGATTAAACGAGCACTGACCATTGAATTCAATGGAGCCGGCAATACAGCCGGCTCTATTGAAAGCAATGGGCTGCCAGCGATTGCGGGATGAATTGTCGGGAAGAGCTTAAATATATAAGCCCTTCCCTGCAATTCATCTAGAAATGTGTAAAAATAAAAAATATATATATATACTCACCTGGTCCCGGCAGAACGATGTTAGCCCATTGAATTCAATGGAGCCGGCAATACAGCCGACTCCATTGAAAGCAATGGGCTGCCGGCGATCGCGGGATGAATTGTCGGGAAGGGGTTAAATATATAAGCCCTTCCCTGCAATTCATCCAGAAATGTGTAAAAATAAAAAATACAGATAGTCCCCGACTTGCGAACATTCGACTTACGAATTTCGCAAGATACGAACTATCTGTTCTGCACAGTATGATGTAATGCTATGGCATTACATCATGCTGTGCAGGGACCGGACAAGCTTCTATCAAGCCTGATAGAAGCCTGTCCGGTCACATCGCGGTTGCGGGGCAGCCGGGGGCCTTCTGAAAGGCCCTAGGGCTGTCTATGCAGAGCGCCTATCAAGCCGTGCGCCTATCATGGGCACTCTGCATAGGCAGCCCTGGGGCCTTTTAGGAGGTCCCCGGCTGCCTAGCAACCACACAGCGTCCCGCGATCTCATCGTGGGACGCTGTACGGGCCCCCTGAATGTCGGGTGCAGGCTGTTTATTACAGCGCGCACCCGGCGGCAGCAGTTCCGACGAGCCGCGCCGCTCGGCGGAACTGTTAACACTTTAAATACCGCTGTCAGAGCAGCATTTAAAGTGTTAACAGTTCCGACAAGCGGCGTGGCTCGTCGGAACTGCTGCCGCCGGGTGCCCGCTGTAAGAACAGCCTGCACCCGACGTTGTATGGAGCGGGATCCACCCGCGATCCCCTCCATACTACCATTTGTTCGACTTGCGAACAAAACGGACTTGCGAACGGGCTCCCGGAACGGAACCTGTTCGCAAGTCGGGGAGCACCTGTATATACATACTCACCTGGTCCCGGCAGACGGAGTTCAGCGCGGCAGGCTGCAGTTCTCCTGAACTGCTCTGAACAGCTGTGAGTAGTATTCAGCAGCCGGGGATTTAAAATCCCCGCCTGCTGAATGAGATGCCTCTGATTGGTCACAGCCTGACCAATCAGAGGCATCCCTCACTCACACCCATTCATGAATTCATGAATGGGTGAGTGAGGGCTGCCTCTGATTGGCTCAGGGGCAGCTCTCAGGTCAATAGTGGGACCTGGGAACTTGAGATGCAGCCCAAAATGTAGCTCCTCGCCTGCCCTATTCGTTTCTGTGTCGTTTCCATCACTTTCTTGTGTTTTGCAGATTTTCACAAATGAAAACCTTAGCGAGCATCGGCGATATACAAAAATGCTCGAGTCACCCATTGACTTCAATGGGGTTCGTTACTCGAAATGAACTCTCGAGCATCACTGAAAGTTCGACTCGAGTAAGGAGCACCCGAGCATTTTGGTGCTCGCTCATCTCTAATAAATATGTTTTTAATATATTGTAAAATGTCTTAACCTGAAAATAGTGACTATCTTATAGTTTAGTTTGAGAAGCATAGAACAGTCTTGTTAAAAGTCTCCTACCCATCAGCCAATAAGCACTGGGAGCACAAAATTCTAAACGTTTTTGTAATGTTCTAGAAAGATTGGAAGACAGTAGGAAGTTGTGTAGCAAAGTGTGACATGAGCTGGATTAGGGGACAGATTTTCACAGTTCCTAACAGCCATTCCTGGATCTGACTTCTCAAGGAAAAAAGGTGTGTAGTGCAGGCTGAAAATTGTGGTAAAACCCACATCAGCAGCACAGAAGCAAATAGTGAGGCAGCAGCACTTCCAGCCACCACCTTCAGAATGGATTTTGGAAACTGGATTGTAATAGACTTTTGCTTTCATTATGTGCATGCTGAATAAGCGTGAGTTAACTGTTACCCTTTCTGCCTCCTTGGACTCTTCTCGGATTTCATGCTACACCTAGACATCATACCAAGGAGCAAAAATCAGCCCTTGCCATCAACCCCCCCCCCCCCCCCATCTTTCACTGTAGTGTAGCCAGTTGGGAGAGGGACATATAACACAACTGCCACTGTGAATATCATCCTCCCACTCTGGTACTCTGGTACACTACGTATCCAGGTGAAAAAAATATTTCTGTTTACATTTCATCTTACAATATTCTGTACATCTACAGATGCAGGGGCATAACTATAGGTGATGCGGTTGCACCCGGGCCCAGGAGCCTTAGGGGGTTCATAAGGCCTCTCTTTTCCATATAGGGAGCCCAGCACTATGAATAAAGCATTATAGTTGGGGGCCCTGTTACAGATTTTGCATTGGGGCCCAGGAGCTGCAAGTTACGCCTAATATTTATACCCTGGACATTATAAGAGTAATATAGCAGTTCTTTACATGTCCAATGCTATTTATTCATTATGCAGCTAACCCCCCAGTATATATGTCAGCTAGTATTAACTTCTTTCTGTCTGAAACGCCTACCCTCTTTTTCTCAGTTCTGACCAGCTTAGATCTGCTTGGGGTTATGGATTAATTTTCTATTTAGCTACTCAGTTTGTGTGATGCTGTTACATGTATCTACCAGATAAACTGCATCATGAGGGATATAGGTATTTCTGTCAGTGTAAGTAATGATGATCACACAGTTATAATGGAGGAGATCACAGTTCATCCTCCTGACTGTACATATAGTTTATAGCTTATTTAGGTGAATACAGAAGGCAATGATAATGAAACTGACCCCCCCCCCCCCCCCACACACACACACGCACGCACACAGGCAAAACTGGCAAAGCCTCAGCTAATACTGTTCTGATTAGAGATGAGCGAGCACCAAAATGCTCGGGTGCTCGTTACTCGGGACGAAATTATCGCGATGCTCGAGGGTTCGTTTCGAGTAACGAACCCGATTGAAGTCAATGGGCGACCCGAGCATTTTTGTATTTCGCCGATGCTCGCTAAGGTTTTCATGTGTGAAAATCTGGGCAATTCAAGAAAGTGATGGGAACGACACAGCAACGGATAAGGCAGGCGAGGGGCTACATGTTGGGCTGCATCTCAAGTTCACAGGTCCCACTATTAAGCCACAATAGCGGCAAGAGTGGGCCCCCCCCCCAACAACTTTTACTTCTGAAAAGCCCTCATTAGCAATGGATACCTTAGCTAAGCATCACACTACCTCCAACAAAGCACAATCACTGCCTGCATGACACTCCGCTGCCACTTCTCCTGGGTTACATGCTGCCCAACCCCCCCTGCACGACCCAGTGTCCACAGCGCACACAAAAGTGTCCCTGCGCAGCCTTCAGCTGCCCTCATGCCACACCACCCTCATGTCTATTTATAAGTGCGTCTGCCATGACGAGGAACCGCAGGCACACACTGCAGAGGGTTGGCACGGCTAGGCAGCGACCCTCTTTAAAAGGGGCGGGGCGATAGCCCACAATGCTATACAGAAGCAATGAGAAATATAATCCTGTGCCACCGCCATCAGGAGCTGCACACGTGGGCATAGCAATGGGGAACCTATGTGCCACACACTATTCATTCTGTCAAGGTGTCTGCATGCCCCAGTCAGACCGCGGTTTTTAATTCATAGACACAGGCAGGTACAACTCCCTATTGTGAAGTCCCTGTGGACCGACAGCATGGGTGGGTGCCAGGAAGCCACTGGCGGTACATAAAAATATCCCATTGCATTGCCCAACACAGCTGAGGTAGTAATGTCGTGCTTAATGCAGGTGGGCTTCGGCCCACACTGCATGCCCCAGTCAGACTGGGGTTCTTTAGAAGTGGAAACAGATGCATTTATAATTCCCTGTGGACCCACAGCATGGGTGGCTCCCTGGAACCCACCGGCGGTACATAAAAATATCCCATTGCATTGCCCAACACAGCTGAGGTAGTAATGTCGTGCTTAATGCAGGTGGGCTTCGGCCCACACTGCATGCCCCAGTCTGACTGGGGTTCTTTAGATGTGGAAACAGATGCATTTATAATTCTCTGTGGACCCACAGCATGGGTGGGTGCCAGGAAGCCACCGGCGGTACATAAATATATCCCATTGCATTGCCCAACACAGCGGATGTAACGTCAGCTGTAAAGCAGGTGGGCTAAAAATTCATTTGATTACACTGTAGGCGAGGGACATTTTGCTGTATCAACAGTACTAATGTACATCCAAAAAATTGGCCATGGCCAACCAAGAGGGCAGGTGAAACCCATTAATCGCTTTGGTTAATGTGGCTTAAGTGGTAACTAGGCCTGGAGGCAGCCCAGTTTAACGAAAAATTGGTTCAAGTTAAAGTTTCAACGCTTTTAAGAGCATTGAAACGTATAAAAATTGTTTAGAAAAATTATATGAGTGAGCCTTGTGGCCCTAAGAAAAATTGCCCGTTCGGCGTGATTACGTGAGGTTTCAGGAGGAGGAGCAGGAGGAGGAGGAGGAGGAGGAATATTATACACAGATTGATGAAGCAGAAATGTCCCCGTTTTGGATGGTGAGAGAGAACGATGCTTCCATCTGCGGGTGCAGCCTACGTATTGCTTAGGTATCGCTGCTGTCCGCTGGTGGAGAAGAGAAGTCTGGGGAAATCCAGGCTTTGTTCATCTTGATGAGTGTAAGCCTGTCGGCACTGTCGGTTGACAGGTGGGTACGCTTATCCGTGATGATTCCCCCAGCCACACTAAACACACTCTCTGACAAGACGCTAGCCGCAGGACAAGCAAGCACCTCCAGGGCATACAGTGCGAGTTCAGGCCACGTGTCCAGCTTCAACACCCAGTAGTTGTAGGTGGCAGAGGCGTCACGGAAGACGGTCGTGCGATCGGCTACGTACTCCCTCACCATCCTTTTACAGTGCTCCCGCCAACTCAGCCTTGACTGGGGACCGGTGACACAGTCTTGCTGGGGAGCCATAACGCTGGCAAAGGCCTTGGAGAATGTTCCCCTGCCTGCGCTGTACATGCTGCCTGATCTCTGCGCCTCCCCTGCTACCTGGCCCTCGGAACTGCGCCTTCTGCCACTAGCGCTGTCGGATGGGAA
This sequence comes from Eleutherodactylus coqui, assembly GCF_035609145.1. NCBI lineage: Eukaryota > Metazoa > Chordata > Amphibia > Anura > Eleutherodactylidae > Eleutherodactylus > Eleutherodactylus coqui. The sequence continues at coordinate 77,045,265 of NC_089838.1, read as the reverse complement.
GTTTACCATCAGTTTGTCCACCAGCGCCCTGTGGTATAGCATCATTCTCGAACCCCTTTCCTCTTCGGGAATGAGAGTGCAAAGGCTCTCCTTATACCGTGGATCGAGCAGTGTGTTCACCCAGTAATCCGTAGTGGCCAGAATGCGTGTAACGCGAGGGTCACGAGAAAGGCATCCTAACATGAAGTCAGCCATGTGTGCCAGGGTACCTGTACGCAACACATGGCTGTCCGCACTAGGAAGATCACTTTCAGGATCCTCCTCCTCCTCCTCCTCCTCAGGCCATACACGCTGAAAGGATGACAGGCCAGCAGCATGTGTACCCTCACCAGTGGTCCAAGCTGTCTCTTCCCCCTCCTCCTCATCTTCCTCCTCCTCCTCCTCCTCCTCACCGCGCTGAGATATAGACAGGAGGGTGCTCTGACTATCCAGCGACATACTGTCTTTCCCCGCCTCTGTTTCCGAGCGCAAAACGTCTGCCTTTATGCTTTGCAGGGAACTTCTCAAGAGGCATAGCAGAAGAATGGTGACGCTAATGATTGCAGCATCGCTGCTCACCATCTGGGTAGACTCCTCAAAGTTTCCAAGGACCTGGCAGATGTCTGCCAACCAGGCTCACTCTTCTGTAAAGAATTGAGGAGGCTGACTCCCACTGCGCCGCGCAAGTTGGAGTTGGTATTCCACTATAGCTCTACGCTGCTCATAGAGTCTGGCCAACATGTGGAGCGTAGAGTTCCACTGTGTGGGCACGTCGCACAGCAGTCGGTGCACTGGCAGATTAAACCGATGTTGCAGGGTCCGCAGGGTGGCAGCGTGCGTGTGTGATTTGCGAAAATGTGCGCAGAGCTGGCGCACCTTTCCGAGCAGGTATGACAAGTGGGGGTAGCTTTTCAGAAAGCGCTGAACCACCAAATTAAAGACATGGGCCAGGCATGGCACGTGCGTGAGGCTGCCGAGCTGCAGAGCTGCCACCAGCTTACGGCCGTTGTCACACATGACCATGCCCAGTTGGAGGCTCAGCGGCGCAAGCCAGCGGTCAGTCTGCTCTGTCAGACCCTGCAGCAGTTCGTGAGCCGTGTGCCTCTTATCTCCTAAGCTGAGTAGTTTCAGCACGGCCTGCTGACGCTTGCCCACCGCTGTGCTGCCACGCCGCGTGACCCGACTGCTGGCGACGTGCTGCTGCTGACACATCTTGATTGCGAGACAGAGGTTGCGTAGGAGGAGGAGGAGGGTGGTTTAGTGGAGGAAGCATACACCCCCGCAGATACCACCACCGAGCTGGGGCCCGCAATTCTGGGGGTGGGTAGGACGTGAGCGGTCCCAGGCTCTGACTCTGTCCCAGCCTCCACTAAATTCACCCAATGTGCCGTCAGGGAGATATAGTGGCCCTGCCCGCCTGTGCTTGTCCACGTGTCTGTTGTTAAGTGGACCTTGGCAGTAACCGCGTTGGTGAGGGCGCGTAGAATGTTGCGGGAGACGTGGTCATGCAGGCCTGGGACGGCACATCGGGAAAAGTAGTGGCGACTGGGATCCGAGTAGCGCGGGGCCGCCGCCGCCATCATGCTTTTGAAAGCCTCCGTTTCCACAAGCCTATACGGCAGCATCTCTAGGCTGATCAATTTTGCAATGTGCACGTTTAACGCTTGAGCGTGCGGGTGCGTGGCGTCGTACTTGCGCTTGCGCTCAAACTGTGGCGCTAGCGACGTCTGGACGCTGCGCTGAGAGACATTGCTGGATGGGGCCGAGGACAGCGGAGGTGAGGGTGTGGGTGCAGGCCAGGAGACGGTAGTGCCTGTGTCCTCAGAGGGGGGTTGGATCTCAGTGGCAGGTTGGGGCACAGGGGGAGAGGCAGTGGTGCAAACCGGAGGCGGTGGACGGGCATCGTCCCACCTTGTGGGGTGCTTGGCCATCATATGCCTGCGCATGCTGTTGGTGGTGCCTCCCCAGCTGATCTTGGCGCGACAAAGGTTGCACACCACTGTTCGTCGGTCTTCAGGCGTCTCTGTGATAAACTGCCACACCGTAGAGCACCTTGACCTCTGCAGGGTGGCATGGCGCGAGGGGGCGCTTTGGGAAACAGTTGGTGGATTATTCGGTCTGGCCCTGCCTCTACCCCTGGCCACCGCACTGGCTCGGCCTGTGCCCACACCCTGACTTGGGCCTCCGCGTCCTCGCCCGCGTCCACGTCCTATAGGCCTACCCCTACCCCTCAGCATGGTGTATTACCAGTGATTTGATTTCCCAGGCAGGAAAGAAATTGGCGCAAGCCTGCTGCTAAACGTAGCTGGCTGCGTATGATTTCTGTTTACGTTCTGCACCCACCACACACGTCCCCAGAACGCTGAGGACTGTCAGAGGCAGGCCAAATTGAATGTTTCTCTTTTTTTGGTAAAGAAAAGGCCCACTGCGTCTATTCAATGAATAATAACTGTGTTGTGCCCCTGCAAATGTGTCACAGAACTTTAGTGTTGCAGAGTTATTAACTAGAGCAGAGCAAGGAATTTCACAGGCAGGAAAGAAAGTGGCGCAAGCCTGCTGTAAAACGTAGCTGGCTGCGTCTGATTTTTTTACGTTCTCCGCGCAGCACACACGTACCCAGAGCCCTGAGGAGTGTCAGAGGCAGGCCAAATATACTTTTTTCACTTTTTTTTAAAAGGAAAGGCCCACTGCGTCTATTCAATGAATAATAATTGTGTTGTGCCCCTGCAAATGTGTCACAGAACTTTAGTGTTGCAGAGTTATTAACTATGGCAGAGCAGGTATTTCCCAGGCAGGAAAGAAATTGCCGCAAGCCTGCAGTCAACCGTAGCTGGCTGCGTCTGATTATTTTTACGTTTTCCACGCAGCACACACGTACCCAGAGCCCTTAGGACTGACAGAGGCAGGCCAAATATAATTTTTTCACTTTTTTTAAAAGGAAAGGCCCACTGCGTCTATTCAATGAATAATAACTGTGTTGTGCCCCTGCAAATGTGTCACAGAACTTTAGTGTTGCAGAGTTATTAACTAGAGCAGAGCAAGGAATTTCACAGGCAGGAAAGAAAGTGGCGCAAGCCTGCTGTAAAACGTAGCTGGCTGCGTCTGATTTTTTTACGTTCTCCGCGCAGCACACACGTACCCAGAGCCCTGAGGAGTGTCAGAGGCAGGCCAAATATACTTTTTTGACTTTTTTTTAAAAGGAAAGGCCCACTGCGTCTATTCAATGAATAATAACTGTGTTGTGCCCCTGCAAATGTGTCACAGAACTTTAGTGTTGCAGAGTTATTAACTATGGCAGAGCAGGTATTTCCCAGGCAGGAAAGAAATTGGCGCAAGCCTGCAGTCAACCGTAGCTGGCTGCGTCTGATTATTTTTACGTTCTCCACGCAGCACACATGTACCCAGAGCCCTTAGGACTGACAGAGGCAGGCCAAATATAATTTTTTCACTTTTTTTTAAAAGGAAAGGCCCACTGCATCTATTCAATGAATAATAACTGTGTTGTGCCCCTGCAAATGTGTCACAGAACTTTAGTGTTGCAGAGTTATTAACTAGAGCAGAGCAAGGAATTTCACAGGCAGGAAAGAAAGTGGCGCAAGCCTGCTGTAAAACGTAGCTGGCTGGGTCTGATTTTTTTACGTTCTCCGCGCAGCACACACGTACCCAGAGCCCTGAGGAGTGTCAGAGGCAGGCCAAATATACTTTTTTCCCTTTTTTTTAAAGAAAAGGCCCACTGACTATATTCAATCAATAATATATGTCTTCTGGCCCTGCCTACACAATTCTGTCCCTGTAGTATCAATGCAGGGTGCAATGCTCTGCACAGCCGATTTTGAGGAAAAAAAAAAATGCAACACAGCTAACAGCAGCCTGCACAGTACTCCACACGGTTAAATGTGGCCCTAGAAAGGACCGTTGGGGTTCTTGAAGCCTACACTCACTCCTAACACTCTCCCTGCCTAACCACCACTTCTGTCCCTAATGCAGGGTGCAATGCTCTGCACAGCCGATTTTGAGAAAAAAAAAAAATATCCACTGCTAACAGCAGCCTGCACACAGGTAGATGTGGCCCTAAGAAGGACCGTTGGGGTTCTTGAAGCCTACACTCACTACTAACACTCTCCCTACAGCAGCTCCGGCACCAGCAGCACTGTCCCTCAGCTAACTCACAAGGCATCTGAGGCGAGCCGCGGGAGGGGCCGACTTTTATACTCGGGTGACATCTGATCTCCCCAGCCACTCACTGCAGGGGGGTGGTATAGGGCTTAAACGTTGCAGGGGGAAGTTGTAATGCCTTCCCTGTCTTTCAATTGGCCAGAAAAGCGCGCTAACGTCTCAGAGATGAAAGTGAAAGTAACCCGAACATCGTGTGGTACTCGTTAAGAGTAACGAGCATCCCGAACACCCTAATATTCGCACGAATATCAAGCTCGGACGAGTACGTTCGCTCATCTCTAGTTCTGATGCATCATTGGGTTGATTGAAACTGAAAGTAAAAAATCTCACTCTCAGGGCTTTTACCCACTTGCGTTTTTTTAAACGCTGCGATATGACTGCAATTTTTTCAATGGGACTTTCTAATGTTAAAATTGCATCGCACAAAAAAAGTTTGTGCTTTTGCAATTTTTGTGCGATTTTAACATTAGAAAGTCCCATTTAAAAAAACGCAGCGATATCGCAGCGTTAAAAAAATGCTTGGGTAAAAGCCCTCAGGAGGGTGCTTGATAAGCATCAAACAGGGGGCTGCACTGCATGGAAGTGACTGCAATACACAGACCTTCAAAGTGTGACAGGAAATTTGGTGAGGGGGCCGGCATGGAAAAATGTGTTTTCACTGGAGGGGCCTTTAAATGAATCCATAGCCGTGCTGTGTGTGAGGGCTTTAGACAGTTACAGAGGGTCTTAATATAAATATTATTTAAAATATACATCTTCAATACATGTAATGTTGTTTTATCACATTGCTGAGAAGTGATAAAAGAGAATCATTTTCTAGTTTGTGAAGTGTTTTATTCCTAGGATTTGCAGTCTCGTCTAGGTGTGATCTATTAATTTGTTTCCCTTTCTCTCTGTTGGTTTTCCTGCTGTTGCTAAGTGTTACCAATTTTAACTCTGAAATGTTGCCAACTTCCAAACATCCGTGTGCTCCTCAACAACTCAAACATTGAAACAAGCGCTCATTATTGACTGCGGTGCGGTAACCTTTAAAAAAGTAACCTTCCGTAACATGCTGTAGTAACATAATTGATAAGGCTCCAAAGGTCTATCAAGTCCATACTATAATCCTACTATGTTGGTTCAGAGGAAGGCAATAAAACCCCATGAGACAGATGCCAATTTCCTGACATTAAGGCAAAAAAATTCTTTACTGACTCCAAATATGACAATCAGAATAAATACCTGGATCAATGAAATCTAGTATCTCATGATAGTTTATCATGATTTTATCCAGGCCCCTATAGAACATGTATGTAACAATATCCTATGGCAGAGAGTTCCATAGTCTCACTGCACTTATAGTAAAGAAGGTCTACCTATGACGATTGGCAAATTTGCCTTCTTGTAGACGTAGAGGATGTCTCTTTACCATGGTCACAGGCCTAGGTATAAAAAGATCATTAGAAAGATCACCGTATTGTCCATTCAAATACTTGTACAATGTAATCCGATTGGATTTAAAAGTATATTATAATATTTGTTAACTAAATAACCCCAATCTCCATAGCCTGTTTTGTTTTTTCAATTCACCAATTCCCTTGGTCGCCCACTTCTGAACTCACTTTAGTTCAGTTATGTCCTTCTTACACAAAAGATTGTGCCCAATATTCCATATAGGATCTGATTAGTGATTTGTGTAGAGGCATAACTTGAAGCTCCTGGACCCCAATGTAAAACCTGTAACGGGGCCTCCAACTATAATGCTTTATTCATAGTACTGGGCTCCCTATATGGAGAAGAGAGGCCTTATGGCCCCGTACGGCTCCTGGGCCTGGGTGCAACCACATCCCCTGCACCCCCTATAGTTACACCTTTGAACCTATGTTTCTATTTGCCTTGGCAGCAGCTGCCTGGCACTGGTGTCTGAATTTACATTTACTGTCCCCTAATAGCACCAAGTCTCTCTTTTGATTGTCAGTTTTACCCAGTTTGACTATTTAATATGTACTTATAGAATTCATTTCCTCTTTCCAAGTACAAGACCTTACATTTATCCACATTAAACTTAATCTTACATTATTTTGCCAGGCCTCCAACTTTCCTAAATTCCTCAATAATTTTATATTATCCATCCTCTATGTGAATTACTTTGCAGAGCTTAGTATCATCTGGAAATATTGAAAATTCTACTCTGTAAGGGTGCCCACCCACTAGCGTTTTTTTTACTGCGAAATTCGCAGCGTTTTTTTTTCTGCAGGGGTCTTTGGGCTATGGGACATGCAAAGCTAAAATCGCGATCGCGCAAAATCGCGATATCGCGATTTTTACATTACAAGTCCCATAGACCCCCTGCAGAAAAAAAACCCCTGCAAATTTCGCAGTGAAACAAAAACGCCAGTGGGTGGGCGCCCTAAATATGCAAGGTTATTAAAGTGGTTTCATGTGAGTAAACTATTGATATCCTATTCTCAGGATAGGTCATCAATAGTTGATTGGTGATGGTGGGGGTCTGCTGCTTGGGATCCGCTCTGATTAACTCTTCTCAGGCCAGTGACATCATGTTCATTCACGTGGCCTTCGAACAGCTCAGTTGCACGGGGATGTGGTTTGGCAAGAAATCATCTTGGATTTGTGGAAAAGGGGCATGGCTTAAACATGACAACATGGTCTAAAATTTGAGTGGAAAATTTTAATTCAATGTAAGCAAACCAATAGTTGGTGTGAAGTTAAATGAATGCGCCTAAATATGCGCCAAATTTATCTTGCATTGTCAGCAACTGTGATAAATCATTTTTAGATTACACTAACTACTAGACAGGATTAGTAAATCTGCCAGTATCTATGGAAGCTGGCCTGAGGTCTGTATCAGTTTAGGGGGTCTAATCTGGGGCTGGTATTTATTCTGGAGTCTGTACTAATGCATCATTGCAAATGTTATAAATTAAATGTTAGTTTACATTTATTTTTACAGAAAATGGCCATATACTTACCAACGTACTAAAAAAAGAGGGCAGGTAATGCACCATATCCCTCAACATGCAGACAGCCGAACTGTTATATAGCACAGGTGCAAGGTACCGATGACCAACTATTCACACACCCTCTTTACATTGAGGGGGTGGCTGCTTAGTACTATACTTGCACATAGATAAAGCATATACAGGGTGTCAGGCCACACAGTATATCATGCAGGCTTACAGCCTATTAGTGATTTCATATTTCAATCCAGCGAGCTGTCCTGCTCCCCATAGGTGAACTACACTGGCACCCTGGGCTCTGCCAGCACTCAAAGCCGCAAAGCATGGTACAGATACATGCCAATAAATACGAGGTACTGGTTGATATTTTGGCCAAAATACACAAGTCCACAAGCCCGTGTCAAGGATCCTCATTTCTTGTGAGTCCCTACACTAAAATCAATCAAAAATCAATCAAAAAATCACAGAAAATGGAAATGGGCTCACAAGAAAACGAGAACACTTGAAGTAGTCTTGTGAGCTTGTGTATTTTAGCCAAAATATTAACCAATACCTCATATTTATTGGTGTTTGTTGGTACATATCAGTAACATGCAGTGTGGCTTTGAACGCTGGGGGAGCCCAGGGTGCAAGTGTGGTTCACCTGTGGGGTGCAGGGCAGCCCGTGGATTGAAATATGGCATCACTAATAGGTTGTAAGCCTGCATGGTGCACTACACGTACCATGTGGTCTGACACCCTGTCTGCCTCTTTTTGCAAGTATAGTACTAAGCAGCCACCCCCTCAATATAAGGAAGGTGTGTGAGTGGCTGTTCCTCTGGACCCTTGTGGTGTTTCCTCTACTTAGCAGTTTGGCTGTCTGCATGTGGAGGGATGTGGAGCATTACCTGCCCTCTTGTGTTAGTACAGCAGTAAGTGTGTGGCCATTTTCTGTGATTTTGTTTGTCTGCTTATAAATGTGTTTTTTTTACACATTTTCAGTTTAATTTGGGGAATTACCAAACGTGTGAAGAACATAATAACACATAATATTGTCTAGTACAAAAAGATAAGTTTGTAAATGTTAAAAAAAGCAATAGTTCTGTAAATACCTAATTGTTTGGCAGAATTTGTTTTGTTTTCTGGAACAAATATGATCAGGGCTGTCGCTGCAGTAGTCTGCCATCATGTTTCTGTTCCACATGCCGTAATATCTGTGTTCCATGGTCTTAATGACCTGGTGGAAGTCTTCTCCTTGCTCTTCACTCAGAGCTCCAAGGTTTGGAGGTAAGTATTTTAGATGACTGTGGAGGAAATACATCATATTTTCTCCAAGTCTATAAAAAAGTCATCAAAGTTTGAACTCGGAGTAGATCATTATTGGCCCTAGTATTACCAAGAAAGTTTGACACAACATCAGAAAAAGCAGACCAAGCATCCTTCTATATGCTTTTCATGGTGTTCACAAATTCTCTGTCTTTTCCTAATTTGAGGGCCATCAAATATACCAGCTTTCAACTTGTGTGTGAAACAGCAGGAAATTTGAGACAATTTTATACGGAGTGGTGGGAGCAACACTTTATTAGGATCATTCTTAATATTTTTGTTCCCAATCTCTCATTTCTCCTGAACAGGCCACTCTTCCCTTGTCTAATGTTCAGTCTTTGCTCGGCTATCCCAAAGGCACAAGAAGCAAGGAGTTTACAACTATAAAGCATAGTACACGGTATCTAGTCTAATCAATCAAACATTACTTAACCCTTGTGACGGCCACATTGCCTTTTTACGTCCTAGATAAGTGGGCTTTAATCCTCCGGGACGTAAAAACATGATTCCTCTGAGGATTAAAGCCACATGGGCTGTGGATGTGACAGCTCCATACTGATGGCTGACGGAGGTAACCGATAACCTGGAGCTGTCATGGGGGGCCGGGAAATCTGACCCCCGATCATGCGATCGGCGCTATCCAATGGATAATGCCAATCGCAGGAAAGTAAATAAAAAGTTAAAAAAGTAAAAGTTTCAGCTCCCCTCACTCATCGCCAAATGAAAAATGGCGACGCATGCGCAGAAGACCGAATCATCGCGGGACATTTGAAATCTCTTGCAGAAGATGTCACCAGTGACCCCGGTGACTGTTCCCCGGGCCCATGATCACCGCTATCCAATGGACAAGTGGAGAACATGAAAGTTCTGAAGAAGGTCTTCCCAATCATTTTTTTTAACTTCATAAAAATTTTGAACTTGACTTGTAAGAATGTTGCCATCTAATTGATGTACTGGCTAACACGGTATCAAACGCCTTTTTTGTTGTGTGATGGACATGCAATACTGATCAATTTGTGTATCAGAGGTGTTTCTTGTAATGACACATGTCCATGTGTCTATGCAGTATCCCAGAGGGATACCCCTGACACTTGACACATGTTGGGAGCTGGGAGGGTTAAGTGTTGGCTTAACGGCGGCACTTAGCAGACTCCTTTCCTAGAGAGAAAACATGCAGCCACGGCCAGAATATGTCTGCAGGCCACCGACATCAACCTTAGGATAGGGAATGCTAATAAACAGGAGGATGGGGGCCACCATTCTTACACACTGGTATGATATTCGGCAGGGAATAATCACAGACACAATTTTTAAGTACCTCGGGTTCCTAGAAATGGTTAGGGGCTGGTATAAACTTTTATAATTATAATAATTTTGCAACAAACAATTATCACAAGACAATTTAGGTATAGTCTTCACAGTGCAGGTAAGGAAAGAGATCAGAGGTTGGGGAGGAAACTCAGGATGACACCGGTCCTGCAGTCCATGTTATCTGCCAGGAACCGCTCCTGGAAAGGGAACACTCTGGAGGAGGAAAGGGGGAAGGGGGTCACTCCACAGACACTCTGGCAGTAATTGTTGACTTTCTGTATTTGCACCTTGCACTGGAGACATGTGGGTGGGACAATTAAAGAGAGTACCCCTACATGGTGATTCTGGCTCTGGACGTAGGAAAGCTTATAGAAGTATTCAGTACCTCTGCACTGGCCTTGTCAGGGAAAGTGATGACTTACGGTTGCTCGCTCTCTGATTTGGGGCTCAGTCCACTCACATCCAGAATACAGTCACTACAGGAAATCTCTCCTCCGCTTCCATCTTCACCACAAGGAAGCTGAAGGTGCTTACATGTGGTCCTGTGTTTGGTGACACTCTCAACTCCAGAAGATGGAACCTCTTTCCTGCTTTCAAGCACTCCTATGTATACCCTCACTCATACCACATGACATGACAGACTAATACATTTAGGCCGGCTTCACACGAGCGTGACGGGCTCCGCCACAGAATATTCCGCAGTGAAGCCCGTCACGGCGCCCCCCAGAGACCCCATACTTACCAGCGGAAGATAGCGTGAAGACGCTTCCCCGCCAACCGCCGTCGCGTCATGTGACACGCCCACCGTGTCATATGACGCGGCGGCGGTAGGCGGGAAAGCGTTTTCACGCTATCTTCCACTGTGTTACAGTGGGAGATAGCGTGAACGGACGGCTTCCATTGACTGCAATGGAAGCCGTCAGCGCGTATACCCGCGGCAAATAGAGCATGCTGCGGGTGAGGACGGGAGATTTCACGGTGCGAAATTCCGCGGTGGAATTTTGCATCGTGAGCATTAAGCTATTAGGTTCAATAGAACCTAATAGCAGGGGGCAACGCAGCGAATTTTTGCCGCGAATTTACGCGGCGTAAATCCGTTCGTGGGAAGGAGGCCTTACAGGCAGACTATGATTTTATTAGATTTAACCTCTCAAGTGCCACAGCTGTGCAACACACACACACTGGAAATAACAATACAGGTTTTGCACAGTGCATCCACATAGGACAAACATGTATGACATTTATGTAGGGGGCCAGGATGATGTACTGGGCTACTACATTTACATCACATGACTAGGACAGATTTCTATATCTCCTGAAAGCAAACAGTGACTGCAAGCAGAGATCTTGAAAACAACCTATGCAGAAAGTGTACTATAAAATTCTTTAATATATCTATATCTATATCTCAACTGTAAAGCTCGCAATATATTTAAGATTAGTATTGAACAGAATGCTCCAGATCAATCATATGTTGGGCTGTTCATACAAACAATCCAAGGCTAAATTAGCAATGGGTTTGTGGAAAGTGGCAAACAATCATCCATACTAGGCCAATCATGACATACATGTGTAGTTTCATTTGACAATGATAAAAAAATTCAACCTGACAGTTTATATTCTTAATAGCCATAGGACTGATCATTCACATATAATTTTCAAAAGATGGTGAGCTAAAATGTTTGAAATCAGTCATGTCGGACGACTTTTATCTTATGTATATGGGTAGTTTAGGACCATAATGAACATACACTTTAAAGTGTGTTAATGAGTAATAAAAGGACACCTATGGCACTAACTTCCTGCCCTTAAGGTCCTTTTACATGCAAAGATAATTTTTTCAATCACTAAAAGATTGAAAGATTTAGCGATCTATTTGCATAAAGTGCTAATGGCCATTAACGCTTCATCACCTTTATTTGCACGTAAAAGGACCTCCAAGAGCTGTTTGCAGAGTCCAGCATGTGTTAAAACACATGCCCAGCTGTGCAAACAGCTGCTGGCACATGTCATTGATCTCTTCGCGGCTTCCGGCAGATTGCATTGTTCTCCTCATGGTTAGTGTAAACACGCCTCTGGGAGAACATCATGCAGTCTTTTGAAAGATGAGCTAAATACATTCAGATGAAATGTATTTATGCAGTCTTACAGCAGCTGAATGATGGATTTTAATTTAACTAAAATCCAGCATTCAAACACAAAGTGCATGATGCCCGCGTTTACATGTAACGATTATTATCGCTCATTTTCGGCCGTTTGGATGAATTTTGAGCAATAATCATTGCATGTAAAAGGGCCTTTAGTTCCAGAATGAAGAAAGTTAGAAGAAGTTATATTGTATGGACAGTGACTCTTTCTAGCTGTCTTTCTTGTAATTTTTTCTCCATTCATGTGACAAAAGGCTTTGCTGCGCCTCATTCAGCTAATGCACCACATCTGCACATTGCTGAAGCTTGGAATGTTTCCACATGGGCTAGCAATTCTTCTACAGTAGTTGATCTATGAGGATGCTGCCAATCAACTCTCTAGGAAATCACTGCATTATGGATATTCTTTCTTACTGAATATTTATTAATTACATTTTCACTTTGACTAAATTTTCATGGATGAACCAACCACATTCTCTTTCTAATTTGTACAGAAGGAGGTTGTGCACCAAGTGTCGTGATATGCAAAAAGGTGCAAAGTATGAAGTATATAACTCACTGCATATATCAGCAAAGTAGGATACAGAGGCCTTATTGCCTCAGTTGATGGATCAGAGTCAACTCCTTCCTGCTAATCTTTTTCATAACTTTTTTATTTTTATATAGTCACATAGAGGTTTGTTTTCTCTGAGGCAAGTAATATTCTTCAATGATACCATTTAACATACTGTACCTACACTGTCACAGCTGATTCTGGCATGGATATCACACAACTGAAAGAAGCAGTGTAAAACCAAAGAACATGGAGGGAGTTTGCCTATTGGGTTGCCGACTAAACGGCTAACAACAACCTTACAATGTATTGGAAAACTTTTACAATTTTCTAAGTGAGGTGAAATGAGGAAAAAGACGCAATTTCACCATTTTGAGTTATTTTTTGTTTTTACAGCATTCATGGCATGGCGAAAATGATGTTATGTTTATTCTATGAGTCAATATGATTACAGTGATACTGAAGTTATATAGTTTTTTAATACTGTACTACTTTTAAAAAAAAAACCTTTTAAAAATAAAAATCTTTCTGTTGACGGGCCAGTGTGAAGGCTCATTTTTTTGTAGGGGAAAGCTATGTGGTAACATTTTGGGGTTCAAAATATTGATCACATTTTTGTCTATTTTTTTTTGGGGGGGAGGGCAACAAAGAAAACACAATTCTGGCATTATAACCATTAAAACCATGGGTGTAAGTTATAAAGTGAGCTGCACCAGTTTTCTGACGTTAGTAAGTTGCAAATTTTGTCATTTTTTTAAAGTTATTCGGATTGCTCAATTTTCCCATTGTAATGTGGATTTAAACTGAAACTGATCAATGGAACACTTTTTCACTTGATTTTATGCTGTGCTCTGTGGTCATGTGTCTTATTTCCATTTTGAGAAGTTCCAACCGCTGTTGAGAGGACTGGGACTTCCTATAGACATTGAAGTGACTTCCACATAATAAGTAATAGAAGTCCTCTTGTATTTAAGATGTTGCAACAATGGTTTAGTTAATGTTAAGAAAAAGTGCTATTGCCAAGAATGGCAATAGTTAAAGTTGGAGGGGGGGGGGGGGGGAGTGCAGGAACTTAGGAAGACATAAGCGATTAGTGTTGATACGCTTAATTCAACAATGTTCGTTATATTGTTCATTTAGTGCATGCATAGGGAGTGTGATGGTACTCATTATTAAAAGGAGACACGAACACTTCTCTGTTTTGTATCCACTGTTTTTGGCTCAAAATTTTTGATCAAAAACTGGCAAGAAAACTACATGTGGGGTTCCAGCTTTACAGTTCAAATCCAACAAGACATAAAGTAACTTAAGCATAATACATGTTATATTTCCTGGGGAGATGCCAGGGAAGCAGAGGAGCAGCAGTGTGAAGACTTTCTATTTCAGCCATATGGCTATAGTCCCAAGTAAGGCTCAGCACATATTTTCCAAGCAACATTCAAGTATTTAAGCCACAAGCTACAGAGTCATAGGTGGCTTATGTGTAGTAAAAAGCAAAATAACCCTAGAAGCCTATGGCAGACCCCTTGTTCAAGTGCATCAATAAACGGATCATGGTAACTGATAAACAAGAACAAACTTTATTTAAGAGCTGGATCAGTGGTACAGTCACTTTAACGGAATCAGCAGTAAATTCAGTTCAATAGGGGTAATTATAGTTAATCCTCTAATGTAGGCCCTCTACTTGTAATGATATACAGTGTGCTATTAGAAGCGATGATTTTGCCTTGTAGATTAGAGTAGGGAAGGCTCTCTGTCAAAAGTGACAGTTAAAATTAAAGTTTAATGTAGACCAACAAGCTGTGCATTCCCATGGCAACAAAAGATCATCATGTCTTGGTCTTGTCGCCGGGCTATGAAAAGTCAGCACGACAAGCAAAATGCAGAGTATGATGGAAGAGCCATTTTGAGGAAGGTGACTGCGTAAAGCTGGAGTGATAGCGCAGTGATACCAATCAGGTAGCTGAAACACCAAGAGTGAAAGAGTGCTCGCAAAGAGAGAATGGTAAGCCACTGAGGAAGAGACAGTACCATGTGATTCAGAGTATCCAAGCAAGACAAAGACTATGAAACAGCTGATAAGATATCCATCTCCCTTATTAGGTAAAGCCTATTGACCAGTACAAATCAAGTTAAATTCCACAATCCACCAAGATAGTGATTACGCAATAATTAACGGGCCCTAGTATAACCCTGTTATACAGACTATATATTACCTCACATTACATATAGTTCCATTAGAGATGCACCATTCCTCCTTCATATTACTGTCAATGTTTAGACAGGCTTGTGGACCCTTAGAGCTTGGTGTTTGTGGAATGGAACAGAAGCGGTGTCGTATCTCCTTAAGGAGAGCACCCAAAAAGTGTGGGGAGACATCTAGGGAATGAGTGGGTTGGGGGATGGTATAGTCTCTCTCCAAGGAGAGCACCCAAAAGGGGTGTGGGAACACCTAATAGATGAGTAAAGATGAGTAAGGAGACTTATAAGGCCATACTAGCTTCTATAGGAAATTTATGCAAATAAGATTTGTGGAGTTGGAAAAACACAGCATTATCTGTTAATTCTGTTAGAGCTGGTTTCATTATAGGTAGAGTCATACAGTATTTCCTTTAAAGTGAATTGGTCTACATGTTAGAACTGATCTCTGTTGCCATAGGTTTATATTAAAACATGATACACTGAAACCAAATTGTGCTGCAAGTTGAATATTTTTGTTAACCTATTCCTTTGTAACATACACTTGCAAAAGTTACTATTTTCACTCCGAAAATAATCCCTGCTGCAAAAAATAATATAGGTGAAACTAGATCTGCTAGTTTTACCTATGTGTCATGTTCCTTGGTAAATACTCGACATAGAACACATAGTCTAGAATGTTGCAATACAGTTGCAAATACCTTAGCAGTGATGACTTTGCACTTTGGCAACACTGTTTCCATTTGCAGAAACAAGTCTCAGGCTTTAGCACAACTATGGGCCTGACACAGATTAGAAAGTGTCACATAGAAACACAGTCACTTAGTTATGTTGCAGTTGACTTTAGTTACAAAACAATCTTTTATTATCTACTATGTCAATGTTTTGTACTTTTCCTTTAACAAGATTTGTTCAAATGTATTGAAGAATAAAAAGAGACCTTGATGATTAGAATAATCCAAGGTCCTAGATTGAATGCCTAAGGTCATTGTACCATCTTCTCTTATTTCTCTCTAAATAACTTATTGTTTATAATTACTGTACTTTTATGTTCCAAGTTTTAAGTTCCAAGTTAATCACTTATGATTCTTCTGTGCTTGCGTTGTGTTTGCCTGGCAACTTAGATGTTATATTCGTTATCTTGCATATTCGTATTGTGTATGTTTCATCGACCAATTATTGTAATCGAAGGCTCTATAAAAGCTGCTTCCTGTCAATCAATAAACAGATAATTTTGATCACGCTAAGGCCTTTTCACATGGGCTACAAAATCTCACTGCAAAACGTATGTACGTGAAGCTCATAGCTTCCAATGGGTTCTTTCATGCTACAAAACATCTCTCATGTGAAATAACCCATTGGAAACCATGAGCTTCTCATACATGCGTTTTATAGCAATTATTTTGTAGTGAGATTTTGTAGCCCATGTGAAAGAGGCATAAGTGTTGTTGTGGTGAGAGTTATTCTCTTGAGCTCGTATACCCTCTAACTAAGAATTTAGATCCCAGAAGCATATCGTTTACCAAATAGTTTTGTTTGCACTAACAGTAAACATATAACGTGTAATGAGTAATTGGTTACTTTCACTTTAAGAGAAGTTATGCTAAGTATTATTATGCTTCATTTAAGGTGCCTTCATACTTACGATCGCAATATCGCTGCATTTTTTAAACACAAATATCAATAGGACTTTCTAATGCTAAAAATTGCGATCTTTGTGTGATGTGTCTTTAACATTAGAAAGTCCTATTGACATTCGCGTTAAATAACGTAGTAATATCACGATTTAAAATATGAAGGCACCCTTCAAGTACCAGTGCCTTCCTATGTAGTGATATCAAACCATCTCTCAAGTTTTAGTAAAATTTGTTTATTGTATAAAAAAAAGGAGTGCTGCTTCCGCCTCAATCTGTCATGGTTGTGCCATACCTGCTTCACATGCATGGCAGCTTATTCTGAAAAGTTAGCTAAAAACTCAGGTACGCTTTAGCCATCAGTTACAATATACTATACCCTCCGCAGCCATACAATAACTATCTCTGCGGCATATTACTCTATTCTACGGCATTTATGCGTAATGTACATTTTTAAAATTTATTTTCCTTAATAATGCTAGTGTAATAACTCCTCAGTAATATACTATATATTTGTACATTACTCTCCCTCATTAGCTAACTTTAGCATGCATATAACAGTTTCTTGGGTAAACACACAGTATCTATAACATCACTTCTAGCAATTAAATGTGTTACTGACTTTTACACTGTTAAACACTTGGATTATAACATTTTCCTACTAACGATTTGCATTCTGCACACTCCTGCTAAATAAGCTCCAGTAAACATGATATTTTTCCCAAATACTAGTGGTCAACTTTTCGATTCCCCATACCAGGGGTGTCGCTAGCACTGGAGATCCAGGTACATACTCCAGACCTCTAGCCCAGTTCGCTGAAACCCCGGATGAGTGCAGCTGTCCTTTTATATAGGTGTCTACAAAACGCCCATAGAACTGATAACTGTGTTAGAGAAGGCAGGGCAAACCGGGGACTGGAGCAGGGAGGAAGGCTGTTTTGTACTTTGCAGCTTTTCTTTACACCTGCCTTTGTTGCAGCTGCTTTCTCTGAGAACACCGTTGGGAACACCATATAACACAGCAGTAATAGGGCCAGGTGGGGCAGTAATTGGCACAGAATTGGGGGTAGCAGCAGGATGAAGTGTGTGTGTAGGTTGGTAAAAGTTTTTGGGATGCTAGGAAAATGAGGAACCAAAGATGTCTGTGTTGCAAACTTTACAGATGCAATTGGTGGCTGGAAGACATCATCATGGAGGTCTGGATAGAAATAACAGGAAAAGTGATAACCTGCAGTTAGTAAGAAGAAGATAACCGTGCACACACAGCTGTTTCAGGGTGCTTGTCCCTCATCAGTGTGCAGCAGGTTTTTGGCTTGGCCTATGATGTGGGCCAGGAAGGGTATCATTTCTCCTTAGGAAGAGCACCAAGAAGGTGGGAAGAGACTTATAAGGCCATCTCTGGGAAATATGCAAGTAAGAAAAGGGAACAAACCAGTTATTGATGATGAGCCATCACCCTGAAGCAGCTGTTTGTGCATGGTTATCTTCTTATGGAGAAGATTTTGATTTTGGCTCACAATTCCCAGTAATTGTTACAAGGCTTGTTAAAAAATCTGACAATGTCTTGCAGGAATGCTGTCTTCCAATAGGTGGCGCTGGTGAGGCATTGTTCCATCATTGCATATTTCCCATAGGATCATGGCTTTATAAGTGTCTCCCCACATTCTAGGTGCTCTCCCTAAGAAGAAACGATACTCTTCTCAATGCATGTATGTTGCCTTATGGTTACATACAGCAAATACTGCCACTTTTCCTCTAGGGAGCAAAGGAGTGCTGTCACAGCCAAGACCCTGTTATAGGACAGAGAAACTGGTTGCAGCTAAGTAGCTGGGCCATATGCATTAAGACAGCAATGCCCTATGTCAATGAATGCTGTGCACGCTGCATAGAACATAGATACTGGTGAATTATATGGCAATAGACCAGTATTGGTAAATTTGCCCCTACAGTGTGTTAAGTTTTGAATTTGTTGCTTGACAGGTCATAGCTTGTGTCCCTTGGCTTTCATACTTTGTCATCTGGAAGACAATTTGGCCTTTTTTTAAACAATACTTTACAAATGTTAATCCTTATCATTATATGATACATTTGGAAAGCTTTACTTGTAAGCAAATTCAAGTCTAATAAATGTATGTGTTTAACATCATTAGAAAACAATAGTAATTGC
The DNA here is from genome assembly GCF_035609145.1 of Eleutherodactylus coqui. Lineage (NCBI taxonomy): Eukaryota > Metazoa > Chordata > Amphibia > Anura > Eleutherodactylidae > Eleutherodactylus > Eleutherodactylus coqui. The sequence continues at coordinate 77,026,834 of NC_089838.1, read as the reverse complement.
CCCAATACAGTCATTGGATTTGTAATACGATTGTGAGCATAATGGCTGTTCCCTGCAGATTTGTGAGAAAATACATATTTTTTCTTATAAAAGCAAGGTGTGGTGGTGACAGGAAGAAGCGACGTGTAGTGGCACCGCAATGATAAGCCTTGGATGTGTCCCCTGTGTCAGCTACACTTAGAAAGTGCAGACAAAGGCAGCTGGCACACAGCAGAAGCAGACCCAGAAGAAAGGAAGTTGGCTACAAAAGAAGCTTCATTTTCGTTTGCTGTTTTGCTTGTCAAACAATAGGCAATCTGAGCACTTTATAAGCTTTTGCAAATGAAATCTATGTCTGAAGCACCTAACAGCCTTAGGGTCAAGAAGCAGCTGTATACTCTGCTGTCCTACCATTGTAGACAGGAAAGCTATTAAAATGGGACATATGAGTATTGCAAGTATTCACTAGCAATCATGTCTAAGTTTACCCCGTTGGTAACTAAATAAATATAGCATAAGATCTTTTCATTGCATCTGCCTATATGGATGTTTCATAGGCCATATAGTAGCATTTTGGAGCTATAGTGCCAACAATGGAGGGGCATGTGATGTAACCTTGTCTATCGGCACCTCCAACGTCTTATACTTTGTGCCTGCACCAGTTTCCTGCACCACATATGTCCTGGAAGGAAATGAATGCAAATGCAGAGCGTGGTACATAGGAAGCGCTGATGGATGGGGTCGCATCATATACCAATTCATCGGCATCAATTTGTAGCTGAGCCATTCCGCAACAAGATTTTGAGCCAATCAGGAGGCTGGAATCGGCACATGTGACGGGGGCGGAGCTACATGATGACACGTAGAAGGGGGCGGAGCCAGAACACCGCTGCTGCCGGACAGACCCGAAGGCAGAAGATCCTTTTGCGCAAGCGCGTCTAATCCGGCGATTAGACGCTGAAGTTAGACGGAGCCATGGAGACGGGGACGCCAGCGCAGGGAAGGTAAGTGAATAACTTCTGTATGGCTCATATTTAATGCACGATGTATATTACAAAGTGCATTAATATGGCCATACAGAAGTGCTTAACCCCACTTGCTTTCGCGAGACAACCCCTTAAAGAAAAAGTTAGAAGGCTGCAGAATTAAAGAACAGGATGTCAGTAAGTTCCCCATATACAAATCATACACTGCCTTGTGCTTTTTATATATAAGGTGCCTGGCCCCTTTCAGACTCGCATTTCCTGTTCAATAATTTGTATTGGGTTTTAGAATAAACAAAGAATAACAGAAAGTTGACATATTTGTTGTATTAGAGTACAATCTTTGTATAAAACTGTAAAGACAATAGTTGCCAGGTTAATGTAGTACGTCAGTTGAGTGCTAGATATCAACTATGAACCAGAAACTAGAAACCTATTTGTACCACTTGAAGGCTTTTATCTTATGGCAAAAGATCTACTAGGGAAAGGAGGGGGTTTAAGACATGGAGATATTTGGAAGGGTGGTATGTGGAGGTATTTATATGCTAGTTAGTTAAGGGATGATTTGTCAGCCAAATGTTCCATTTGGATATAAGGAATCGAATGTTCCATTTTGGACTGCCAGCATTTTTTCATAGGTGCAGTTGGATGAGCCTATAGAGGCTATTTCTTTTATGGAAGAAATTTCAGAGCTTTTCCAGTTGCGTGCTATTGTAAGACAAGTTGCGTGTAGTACATGACAGATAATTGTTCTGCATTCCAATGGGAAATTATCTATCCCTAGCAGTAGAAGGGCCAAACCTGGTTTGCTTTTAGTTGATTCCGCTAAATTCCATCTGTCTTTTCGGAACCCTTTCTAGCCACTTTTGAAAAGTGGCAAGAGGCTTAAAAAGTTGTAAATCTTAGCTCAACTATGGTGTGACGTGCCAAAGTTTGAGCTTTTTTATGCCATAAAGGTGCCGTGAAGCTTTTGATAATCTCCCATGAGTTTGTTTAGCTCTTGAGAAGTGCTTTTAAATCCAAGCTGCACTAACTAGAAGCATGGGGAAATCAAACTAGCAGCAAAGGTATTTTAACTTTATAAATTCATAAAAGGATATAAAATATTTCTATATAAGTGGAAAATGGAGGGTTCTATTAATGCTCAGCCACAGTTAGGAAGACAAAGAAAGATTTCACAGACTCACATAACTGGCAAGAAAATGTGTCAGGGTGCAAGAACCCCTACAAGTAACATTTACTGCAAGCACAGGCTCCTCTGAAAGAAAGTGGTGAGGTTATTTCAGCATTCACAACAATCACCGGCCTCTGATGAGATGGTGGTATTCTACAAGCCAGGGTCTCTCCTGTAGCTCTGTCTCACACTCTCTCACAGTCACAGTGGGGAGTCTCTTCAGTCTACTGGACCTTCCCATTACAGTGACTCCCAGGGGTTGAGACACAACCAGGGCTTATGTTTCTTCTTGATCTGGTGGCACTACTTCTTCTCCTAGTTGACTACACTCTCAAGGAAAGCACTCATCCTTGGGTTGCTGTCATATGCTGGCCACCCTTGCAATATCTAGCACTTCCTAGTAACTGTGGTGACCACCAATTTTCTCCAGCCAGAGTCATCATCTCTCAATGGGCAGTTTTGGCTCCCCCCTTCATCTACTTCACTCTTACTCTGCTGCATCCACAGAAGTCCCTATGCATGGCTTTCCTAAACTGTCCATAAAGTTTTGTTCTCAACAGTCAGGCACAGGCTGTCTTTCCACCGCAGCTTGTCTGTACAGTCGGTCACCATAGTCACAGGCAGACTTCTCTGAAGTTCTACTGCTCTAGAACATGCTCCCTTCGCCTTGCAGATCTGTCTGCAGTTCCGTTGGCAGCTCTAAACTTAGGCTATAGTTGCGGTGGTTCTCCTGCGACTCTTTAGAATCTCAATTTCTTTGCTGCACATTTTGATGTGCAGCCCCAATGGGGTGGTGGGTGTGCTTGTCACCTGGGCACACTTCAAAACTTCTTCCAGTGTTAGCAATAAACTTGATATAATGTACAAAGTTCCTACTAACTTTAGGACCTGCCAGTTTGGCTATGTGGCCACAGATCCTGCAGATACAGCACAATAACACTATACAAAATAGCTATGTACTTTGGCTAATAGGTGACAGCAAAGCACTACAATTCTATAAACATATAGGCACACATAAGCAGTATGCTTGATCGTAAGGGAAACCTGTCACAATGACTATGCTGCTGTCGCTGGGGGCAGCAGACATTAGCCACAGACACACTGATATAGCAAAAATACATGTTTCCGGGACCATAAGATGTATTAAAAAGCTACTGTTTATTTCTCTATAATAAAAATAGCTGGCGATGTTTCGACCTATATAGGTTTTTTTTTATCAAGCTGATATAGGCAGTCTGCTACTAATTTATAAGCTAATGTTACATAGCTTTTCAGATCCTGTAGTGCATGAATAGAGAAGATTCACAATTATTTATGAACTAGCCCCACTTACCTGACGTGATCAGCAGTACATAGTGAGGAAACTGTCAATCACTGCAGGTTGGTGCCGTAAGTTGCAGCTCGTGACTTTTATTTGGCCGCATGCTGCAGGATGAATATGTAAGTTCTGAAACGTTAAAGAACGGTAGCTTATAAGTGACAGACAGCTGAAGTCAGCATGACTGAACAGTAGTGCAACAATTGTAGTTACAGGGTGTGTGTGAGCATGATCCAGGCCGCAGCGTAGAAGGATCTGCCAAGAATTCTCGGCGAGCTACTCTTTTCAACTAGATCAGCGTCTTCCGTTCAAATGAGCACTAAGTGTTGGCAGCAGAGCCTTCAGCTCCCTGACTAGGCATTTATATTGAAGAAAAGAGATTTGCCAGCAGCACAACCTAATAGCTGTTTCCAGCGAGGCAGTTACAATGCACAGCCACAAGAGAGCCCAAATCACATGTATCACACATACATTTATACCAAATCCACAGATGACTAATCATAAAACAGCAACACCCACTAAGGCACATCCCCCACAGCAGGTGCAAGGCATCTTACTTCATGATGGGACCTATCCAGCAGCGTCCATGATCTCTCTCTAGGCATTTATATTGGTCAGGACTCTGAAGCTGTCATGTTTTCAGATCAGGAAGTGCAATGACCTCAGCTCACCATGCCACCTGTGCTGGGCTGCAAGCAGAAGAGGACCGGCTTCTCTATGTGGAAATGTCTGTTCGATAGATTTGGCTGTTTTATTTTAATTGGAACAATGTAGGGACACTATTTTAGTTACTATTACAGAATGGGGACACAATGGGAGCATTTTTTAGTGCAGTACTGTATATGGGCATAGAGGGACACTATTGTCATACAGGGGAACAAAGAGGGCACTATTATGTTTAGAGGCACAAAGGAACCGTTATTGTGTAGGGCCATAAAAGAAGTACTAGAACTGTTTGGGACTTGAAAGGGGCGCTGTTTGCAAGGCACTTTTACTTTGTGGGGCACTAAGGATAGTGCTATTACAGGCTGGGGCAATATTAATGGAGTGGCTGAGTAGAAGTGTTGATGTGCTGAAAAAATGAAGAGCAAAATAAGTCTATGTATTAAAATTGGCACAGATTAGTTGTGGCTGGAAGAAGATATCATTGCAGTCTGGGACAAATAGAGAAGAAAAGTAAAAGTGAATGACTCAAGTCACAGAGAGGATGTCATTCAATTTCTATTAAAACTTTAATTTCTGCATTATATATATATATATATATATATATATATATATATATATATATATATATCCCAGCAATACCACTGGAACCTGTGCATTTAGGCAATGAGATGGAGGGGGAAGGGCAGCATAATGATCATAGCATCATGACATAGTAAAATAATGTGCAAAGCTAAGAAGACACACATCCATCCAGTTAAGCCAATTAGAACCCAATTTCCCTCATTTTAGGGGGAAAAAATTCTTTCTGACTCCAAATCTAGTAATCAGAATAAATCCCTGGATCAACATTTTTTCTGGACAACATCCAATATTGTCCATCAGCCTTGTCCATTGTTCACATGAATTTCTCCAGATTCTTTGAATCTTTTGATGATATTATATGCTGTAGATTCAGGGATATTAAAAGTCTTCACAATTTGACATTGAGGAGCATTTCTCTGAAATTGTTACACAATTTTTAGAAACAGTTTTTGACAAATTGGTGATCGTTTGACCATCTTTGCTTCTGAGAGACTCTGCCTCTCTAACATTCTTTTTTATTCACAGTTCTGTGATTTAGTAGAAAATTGACCCTCCTTCTTTGATTAATGCTACTTACTTTTCCAGCCTTTCGGTAACCCTGTGCCAATTTTTTTGAAATGTGTTGCTGCCATCAACTTCTAAATAAGTTTTTTTTTTTAAATGAAATGGAGAAAATGTCTCACTTTTACTTTCTGATGTGTTCTATTGTGAATACACTAGGGTTCGAGGAGATTTCTGGATCGCTGTATTCTTTTCATTTTAACATTTATTTTCATTTTACCCAGAAATATACATCCTACACCCCAGAGGCCGGTTTCACACAAATGTACTATGGCCACATTTCTGCATCTGTAACTTGGACAAATATCCTGGCCTGATGCGGAATTGCAGACAGGTTTTAAGCCATTCTTCATCAAGATTCGCAGGTAGCCTGAAGATGCTAGTGCAGAATTTATGGCCTACTCTATGAAAGGTGCGGACAGAACACGGATGGGAAAAATGCCAATGGGTCCTAAAAGTTTCCAGAAATACAAGGCAAGATATGAATGCAGTCTGTTTCTTTCCTTATTTGTCTTGCTCTCTGATCTATTCAAATTGTAAGTTTCAAACCCCAGTGATTTGCCTGAGCTAGCTCATTTACTTCACTTTCACAAAGCCTCATTCTGAAAGCTTTAGTATTCCAGCTGGATTAGACTGAAAGTTCAAAAACACACATTCAGCCACTGTGTTCTCCAACAAGCTTAAATGGTAGAAATGAGCAGCAGCACTGAAAGTCTCTCTAAGAAAATCAAAGTCAAAGTTGACATTTTTTATGAATTCATCATAATTAAACAGTCACAATTAGAGATGAGCGAACGTACTCGGTAAGACCGATTTCGCAATCGAGCACCGCGATTTTCGAGTACTTCACTGCTCGGGTGAAAAGTACTCGGGTGCGCTATGGGGCGGGGGGTTGCAGAGGGGAGCAGGGGGTAGCAGCGGGGAACAGGGGGGAGCCCTCTCTCTCTCTCCCTCTCCCCCCCACTCCCCTCTGCAACCCCCCGCTCACCCACAGCGCACCCGAGTACTTTTCACCCGAGTAGTGAAGTACTCGAAAATCGCGGTGCTCGATTGCGAAATCGCCCTTACCGAGTGCGTTTGCTCATCTATAGTCACAATCCTGTTTATTTCGTAATAATGTCAGCTAAGCCCAACTTTTTCTAGTGACAATGAGGATTCCATGGGATTTCCGCATAATATTATGAGGCACTTTTTCTGTTTCCGTAAATCATTTAGAGCTTTTTCACATGGCACAGTCATCCCTTGTCATAGTTTTTTGCCTGGATTCTACTAGGATTTTGAAAAAATTGTGACATAATAATGTAAGAATAAATCCTGAGGCTACTTGCATGTGAATAGAGATGAGCGAGCCTACTCGGCCACGCCCCTTTTTCACCCGAGTACTGCGATTTTCGAGTACTTCCGTACTCTGGCAAAAAGATTCAGGGGGCGCCGTGGGTGAGTGGGGGGTTGCAGCGGGGAGTGGGGGGGAGAGGGAGAGAGAGAGGGCTCCCCCCTGTTCCCCGCTGCACCCCCCGCACCGCTACGCCTCCCCCCGCCACCCGGCACCCCCCGACTCTTGTCACCCGATTACTGAAGTACTCGAAAATCGCGGTGCTCGATCGAGTAAATACTCGAAATGAGTAGATTCGCTCATCTCTACAGGCGAACATTTTTTCCATATGATTTTGAGACTGATTTTTTGATCTGAAAATCTGACGGAAATAACACCCATTCACTTAAATGGGTGGATGTACACAGGCAGGTGGCAAGAGATTAGGTGCAAAAGTAACACTAGTACACAAACATGTCTACACTGTAAGCAATGTAAATAGAAGCTGTCACGGAGGATGGAGCGTTGCAGGGGTTCAGTGGGTGATTATGGGGTAAGTATTTATTTTCCTTACAAATACATGTGTTTAGTTGTTCAATCCTGTCGACAATAGTGGAATTGTATGAATCTCTTGAGGCCCTTTTAGATGGAACGAATGTCGGGCAAACGATGCCCGACACTCGTCCCCGCACATACATGCTCTCGTGCTGCTGCACAGGAGCTAGTATCGCTAGCTGTCAGAGGGGAGGCTGCAGGAGATTTCTCTCCTCGCTCTTCCCCTCCCTTCTCTATTGGCTTAACATAATAGCCGTTCAATTCTGAACGGCCGCTATTTACACTGAACAATGAGTGAGCGGCTCAACGTCCTTTGTCATGTAGCATAAACGATGGACTATGAGCTGATCGCTCATTGTTCAGTGCAAATAGCAGCTGTTCAGTATTGAACGCCGCTATAGTAAGTCAGTGGCGGGGGCGGGGGAGCGCAAGGAAAGAAATCTCACTGCTGGCCTCTCTGTGAGTGAGCCAGCACTACTCGCTGCCGTGCAGGAGCACAGGAGTGAGAACACACAGGGTCGAGTGTCAGGGATCATTTGCCCAACTTTCGTCCTGTCTAAATGAACCCTTATGTGCATGAAGACTGCTGAACATTTCCCAACTAATTATGTCATTGGGGTAAGAAGTTTTAGGGATGTTGAATTTTAATTCCAAATCCTTATAGACATAATCTTACACCAAAGCTGTCTGGATGAGGTGTGCTTCCTAAACACATGAACACTTGGCCAAGCCAAACGTTAATGTGTATAAGGAAGTTGGAGGAGACACCTGTCAGGTCAATAATCATTCGGCTGACAGTCATTGAAGGTGCTTTGCTGCCTTCACACAGATAGTACAAGGCAAGTTTGGTGGAGATTTCAGAAATCTTCACATGGTGCGGAAATTTTCCACAACGAATCCGCAGCATTTTTAAAAGAATCTCTATTCATGTTGCGGAATTCAACCTTTAAAATGCAAGGGTTAAAATTCAGAGCTGATCTGCAATTAAAAACGTAGCCAAATCCCCGCCTCAATGGTGCAGACTTAGCCACTATGGATTTACAAAGACATTGCTGAGGGCATTCTGTTGCAGAATACCCACAGCAATTTCACCCTATGTGAAGGTACGCTATGAGTGCCTTTAGTCTGAATCACATGGAAGATAGAAATGTGGGTTCCTTTTTCTAGTTTTACTATTTTTTTTAGAAATTCTATGTTTGTGAATTCATGATAAGTGACAACAAAGAACGAGTGCAAAAACATAACACGAACATTACAAAAGTCTCAATAACAATTTGTAACGATATGAGTCAAGCATCAAAAGTTTTAAAAAACTCATTATATGAAGCTGGATTCACATAGTGTTTTGTGGAATTTTTTTCTGGTACTTTTACTGTCGTTTTTAGTTTTTTTGTGTGTTTTTTTGGGGCGGGTTTGTGGTGTTCTTTGTTCAAAATTCAGCATGCTCTGGTACTGAATTTTTTTCTGTCTTTGTTCCATACGTTTCTTTACAGAACTTTAAAAACTTAAAAAAACATATCACAAATGCAACGAGTTAAAAACCGACATAAAAAAATACTAATAAAAGTTGCTATATACAGCTCTTGAAATTCAGGACATTTCTTTTTACAAGCGTTTAAAAAAAATCTGAAAAAATGGTGTTTTAAGGAGACGGTATAAGTGGACCCTTTTTTCAGTTGTCATCCTATTAATTTTTACAAGTTTGATACTTAACTCTGGGGAAAAAAAAAATGTTGCAAAAAAGAAAAAAGGAAAATTTTCAAAACTACAATGCAAGGAATATAATAGAAAAATGAAGAGAAAACAAAGAACAGCCAAAAATTTAAGAAAGAGGCTAGGGTGTGATGACTAACACTATTCCATGAAAGTCTAACTAGTGTCTGTATCTGGACTGAATGGACAATAGGCAGAATATCCAATCATTTGGCACCTCAGGAATCTTGATTATTGTAATTACTATAATATGTTCTTCAAATAGTAAAAATCCAACAAATCTAAAAAGGTAATCCGGGGGCACACACAGTGCAGATAGGAAAATAATTGTGAAATACGAGCGTGTTTGGAAAAAGGAGAATGCCTATGCAGTAATCCTTAAAGATACTTGAGAGCTGAATGCTAGCCATGTAAGAACATAATTAATATGTGGGAATGTCTACTTTGCTGTTTCCATGGCAACAAATATTTAAGTCACTTTCCAATAAAATGTTAGTGGATAATTGTGTTTTACATTTTAGAACTGGTAATTAAAACAGAATTTTACTATATCTTTTAGAATTCCGTACACTTGAATCTTATGCAAAATAACAGATGAGAATGTAACAACGTCGCCGACAACGTCTATTACACAAGAAGACTCCTAGCTCCTTCTTTAACAGCCATCCTTTTCGAATGTTACATTTCTTCTGATTTAGACACTTGAAAATAATTCTGTCACTTCATAGCAAGAAATAGGCAATCAAAACTACTGAAGACTTAGATTTGTATATAAGCAAATTGGGTCCCTTAGATGAATAGTCTGCAGTTTCTGTTTGGTGTGTATATATATAGCAGGACGTGATTGATTTACTTTTATCATGGAGCTATAAATGCATTGAATACATTTGCTGAAGCTAGGGGAATTGCATCATCCAAAAATGACTGAAAGTGAAGGCAGCACATACTGTACTGTTACACCAACCTGAAAGGACTGGATTATATCCATATTATACATGCTAAAAACATACAGTATTTATGACTGAATCTTGGACTGAGAAAAACAAATTTCGGTAATGAGAATTTTATGTAAAAATAGCCTTGACTAATGACAAGAAGAAGTGTTTAATGATGGAAGGAATGCAATGGCTTCAAAATCAATTAATTTACCTTGACTTCATGACCAGAACAAGATCATATAATGTTATAAGTTAACGCGTTCTCGTTTATCTTCCTTTACGCCTTAAAGTGGACAAAGTAGTCCAAAATTCTGTGCCTATAAATTTCTTAATATTTATAGTGGTCAGAGCTCCACTTTTCTGAGACATCATTCCAAGTTCTCTCCATAGACAAGGGTGGGGGAATTAAACAGGCACTTGCACCAATTTTCATTCGTAAAAACGTTAGAAATGTTGAGGCATGCTTTTTTGCTCAAAAAGTCTAACTTTTTTAGGTTTTACTCTATATTTGCCATTTTTCCTGAATGATGTATAGCGGGAGGGATTGTGGCCTCATGCAGCCCAACATATTTACTATAATTTATGGCAGAAACTAACAAATTATGCCTACTTATAGCTAAAGTAGATTTGATTTTCTGGTGCACGGACCACCATAGGATGCACCAAATTTATTAAGAGATGTGCAACCTTATATCCGAAAATCAATGAGCTAAATACTGCTAAATAACCCCACCTCTAAATTTCAAGCACAAATGAGAGTGCTTTTCAATGATACCCTTCTTGAAGGCACGATTGACATTGACTTAGTTAAATACCTTGATATACAACATCCAAGAGTACCCACATTATACATAAGGAATTGACTAACCCTCCCAGGTAGTCCTCTAGTCTCCGGGTGCGGATCATTGTTCAGTAATTCTGCCAAATTCTTGGATTAAATCTTGAGGCCTTTTGCTGAAGTTGCTAACGCCTATGTCCACGATACAGTTGATTTTTTAATGAAACTAAGTGGATGTGAAATCTCTAACATGACCATCTTGGCTACTTTGGATGTTGTTTCCTTATATACGTCGATAGAGCACACTGAAGGATTGGAGGCGATTAAGCATTTTGTATATGATTATGGTTGTCCCACTAAGAAGATCAATTTTGCCCTGTCGCTGCTTGAGTACATCCTTGTCAACAGCTATTTTGTTTTTGATAGGGTGTACTACAGGCAGCAATAGGGTACTGCAATGGGCTCAAATGTGGCACCTACTTACGCCAATTCATTTATGAGTAAATTTGAGGAGAATAGATTTTATCTGTCTCCATATTGGCCTAATGTTAAGAAATGGTGGTGCTATATTGACAACGTTTTCCTAATCTGGGAGGGTTTAGATACTGAATTGTTGGCCTTCCGTAACGCACTTAACTCTGCTACACAGGAAATGCAGTTTACCCTGCATTACTCTAAAGTCTCATTGCAGTTTCTTGATGTAATGGTCTCAGTTGCATCTGATAAACTTGTGACTGATCTCTTTAGTAAACCAACTGACCATAACAGCATTTTAATTTCAACAGCAGCCTTTAGGTTAGGAGAATCACTGATGACACATATGTTGATAAAAGACTGAATTAAATGGGTAACAGGTTTGTCTCCAGGGGCAACCTTCAATCATTGATTGATAAAACAATCACTGAGGTTAAGAAGAAAAAACAAATTGATCTCATGACCCCTTGGGGGAAGAATACATTTTCCACTAGAATTCTATTTACCTCCACTTACGGTCCCTTTAGTGGCTGTATTTCCAATATTATCAATAAGCATTGGCCTATTCTTTCTAGAGGGTGTGATAAGATCACTGAGTTTCAGAGCAAACCGCTTATGTCGTACAGGAGGTGCTATAATCCGTGAGACAAGTTGGTTTCTCTACCATACAGAGACTAAACACAGCAATACCCAAAGGATTTTTGCTGCTTTGAAAAATGATAATTTTCCTTGCTGCAGCAATTTAATTAAGGGAGACACTTTTTGTCACCCCCAGACTGGAAAGAAATATGAAATTAAAGGTAGATTCTCGAGCAGATCGTCTTTTGTGGTTTACCTCATCACGTGTCCCTGTGGTTTGGCATTCGTTGGAGAAACCACTATGGAGGTGAGGACACTAATGACTAAATACAATAGCACAATCAGAACTGGCAATACAGAACTCCCAATCTCCAAACATTTTATTGAGAAAAAACACAGTATCAGTCAATTAAGATTTCGGGTCATTGACCACGTCCCACCTCTATCACGGGGTGGCGACCGTGATGGGTTATTGAGGAAAAAAGAACTAAAGTGGATTTACAATTTGAATACATTAACTCCAGGTGGTCTCAATGTGGATTATTATTATATGCCTTATATTTAAACCAGATATTCTGTCAATTTCTTTTTTCAGTATACAATTGTTTTTAACCCTTTCCAATCCACTGTCTGGTGTCTAAAGACATTATGATTTAAGGCTATACAGCTCTGATGTTGGAAGACATCTGTCGGGGTTCTCTTACTGTATATTGCCAGCCTCTCTGCTATCAAAGCCTATCCAACGTGTCACCTCATGCAGTACTGGCTTTAGCCAGCATATAGAGCTGTTATATAACACCAGAAAAAGAGTAAGCCCCCTAGGAAAACCAGGATACAAATTGGATTGGAAAGGGTTAATCCTTGTTTTTATCTGACATTTATACTGTCTTTTCTGTACCATACAGATCTTTTCTGTTTCCTGGTGTTCACCTTCTCTGCCATGGTGCGATCTCCTGCAGCTCCTGATATATGTCGCGATATTAATGATTTTGTGATTTCTTTTTATCATTTGTTTATTTAATTTTGCTATTTATAATAAAAAAAATTTTGACCTGAAGATATTGTATGTTTGCAGATTTCACTATGATTATTCTTGTATGGATATATGGCCATCTAATTATATACATGATAATACCCTGTCATTCTTTTTCTTACGTTATATAGCTGGTTGCCATTCATGTTAAAAAACTTTTTTCTACTAGCTGTGATGGCTGGTCGGGCTTTTTCCCCCCAACCTACTTGTTAATTTCAATAGTGTTATTTATCTTGTTTTTCATTATATGTAGCTTTATTGCGTTACTCCTTTATTAAGTATTGGTATGGGTATCCATATGCTAACATTTCAGTTTGTGATCCTTTACTATAAGTTTTCTCCTGCTTCTGCACATGCACTGGTTTTCCTGCTTGTTGCTTTGATGCTTTTGTTTAACAGGTCACTAATGCAACCGGCTTAACACTGTCTTGCATTAGCTCAATATGTATTCACGCATGCGCATTAGCTGCTGCCTTGGACTTTCTGGAGTCATATCGCAGGACTTGGCGAATCCCACGAATGCACTCTACGTTAATCGGAATGCTCGGGAATGGCGACATGGCACTGAGGGTAATACTTGGCATGCACATACCCCATGATTGATCACATTGTTTTATCTTGATGTGTCTTGCACAGGTGATTGGTATTGATAGGGGCCAAGAGGGGCTGAAGGAATTAATATATGTTGTTTATCAAAATATATATGTTGCTTATCAATCCATTTTAGCAAAATGAATATATTGCAAATATTTTGTGTGTGTACAGAACTCATGACTATTGAGAAACAGGCTGTGGTTTCTCTCTTAAAGTTCTGCAGAGCTGACCTATTGGAATCAGGAAGTTCCAAGAGCAGATGTCTCGGGATTTAGCAAGACATGGCCTAACCGCAAAGAGGTTGCTAGCTCTTTCTGTCTAAAAATAATATGCTCGTCTAAAAGTCATGTGAAATCAGCTATTTCTTAAATGTCATATATCACAAGTCTAAATGTCAAAGTTTATTGTCAGATATGAAAATCATGAGTTTAAGATGTATGGAAATCACGAGGTTATTCCCTGTTTAGCCACACGTCCCGTCCTGTGAGAGGGGCTGGCTATAAAAGCCAAGAGATACAGACAATAAAATAGAGTTCATTGTTTCACCATATACCGTGTGTAATGGTCAGTACTTTGACTCTCAAGGAGTGCTCCTACGTAGGTCAATTCGGAACCGGACAACATCACTGACCAGTCTGTTTGAACAGATTAACCCTCAACAGTTTTTGGCGTCCAACTAGGGGGCAGGGCTTATCTTTACGGGACATCGCAACCAGTAGACTGAAACAAACTCCTGGCCCGTTGACGTGGATACTGGATCCTGAGACCCCAGACTGAAAACACCGGTGTAGAGGTAAGAGCTTATCTTACTATTATACAGTCTGGATTCTTTAGATCTGTGTGTCTCTAACGGACTAGAGGTTAGTTGTTGCCTGTTTCCTATATTTTCTGCCCCGTCCATATTTTAGAGTGAATAAGTTCATTTAACTGTCCTAGACGGAAGAACTCACTCATTGGGACTTAAAGAGTCATGTTGTCTGTATTGGAGATTGAAATAATTGTCATTGTTATAGTCTCATTTCTGGCAGTCATATTGTTACTCTGGATCTGTTATAATATTACTAAAAGTTTCCTAAGAGGCGAAGTCTGGTCTCCCCTGAATCCTAGTGTTTGAAGTTGACCACGTTTTAGTTCTGTAAATCTATTCCGGGACAGGGAACTGTGTGTTCCCAGGTAGTCTCAGTGATTATCTTAGTTTACTGTGTGAAATATACGTCCTGTATACTTAGTGAAGAATAGTTGGAAGTGGTCAAGATGGGTTCTGAACAATCTAAGATATATCAGACTCCTATTGAGATAATTAAAGATAGAGAAGGGGAGGACATTTGCAGACAAGCCTATAAAGTTTACAAACGTATAGGCCTTAAGAAGGCGGGAACATTCAATTATGAATTTTGGTCACAATATGAGGATAAGCATAGAAAGGAAATAAGAAAAAAGGGTTTGGAAAAAGGCATGAAGGCTATTCTGGACTGCTCTAAAACAGCAGAAGACGAACACTGGGACTCCGAGTCCCGAGGCGAGGGCATTTTAGTTTATTGTCCTATGGCCCGGCCACCAATAGACGTTCCCATGGAAACCCCTACGGTTCCATTAGTCTCTCCTGTCGTCCCGGCCGTTCCACCAATGTCTCCAAATAATCCCTTTAATTCTCTGTATCCCAATTTGCCACCCCTGCCTCCTACGTATCCACAGGCTACTGCCCAGATGGATACACCTCCCTACAGCCCTCAATCAGGATCCCCGGGCCCTGAAGTAAATAGAGGTCCGGCTTGGGACTGTCCACGTTGTGGTCAACAGAATGCCTGTTTTAGAGAACTCTGTACAGTATGTGGGACTCCACGTCCCAGGGATCAGTGTAGACAACCGATTCCCTTGTTCCCAGTTACAACCTCCACTACCCATTATAGAGAACCAAACAGACCGAGTCCACCATTGGGCACGGTCAGACAAGAGGACACCGACAGACCATCGTCTTCTAATGACAGACCCACGGACGCACATAGACCAACTCCCGGGTCTACAGTCACTACATGGCGACCCTGGAGCGCCACAGACCAGATGGCACTGTGTCAGCAACTGCCCGATCCCCAGACAGAGCCAGCAGCTTTCCATAGAAAGTTGGAAGTCATACAGAAAAACTACTCTGCCACTTGGACAGATATGGAATGTCTTATGAATGTAAAATGTCCTCTGGGCCTTTACAATAGTATTGCTCAATTTTGTGGTCTTGAAGATCGCCCAGATGACCCCCAGACATTACTTAGTGGTACTCAATATGTGGACAAGGTTAAAGCCTGGTTTAAGGATAAAGCCCAAGAGAGACGTACAGCCCTAACCCAGTGTAGACAGAACAAGGGCGAGTCTATTGAATGTTACTTTGGCCGTTTAGAGGAAGTAGGCAGAGATCTGGGTTTATATGATTGTCCAAAAGCAATACGTAATGCTGCTTTTTGTGAAGCCTTTATGCAAGGAATAGATAAGCGCCTGTCTGAACGCGTTA
Source organism: Eleutherodactylus coqui (assembly GCF_035609145.1). Taxonomy (NCBI): domain Eukaryota; kingdom Metazoa; phylum Chordata; class Amphibia; order Anura; family Eleutherodactylidae; genus Eleutherodactylus; species Eleutherodactylus coqui. Next base: position 77,011,092 of record NC_089838.1, on the reverse strand, counting down.
AAGCATGTACCCCCGATTGGCGACAAGCCAGACCGCGTGATCTATATAAGAAAGCTGTAGGATTTGTCATGGACACAGAAGACCACGCAAAGGGTGTTATGGTTAAACATTACACCATGGAGGGGGACACAGTCCGACTTAACGACCCCAGGCGGGAGACCCGTAAGTGTTATAACTGCGGGAAGACTGGACACTTGGCCCGTAATTGTAGGGCCCCTAAACGCCCTAGACAGAACACGTCAGACGAAAGGGGGCAACAGGGAAGTACGGCCAATACCACATCATCCCGCCCACAGGGAAATAACGGGTATACCAATTACCAATGAAGGTCTGGCACTCCTTCCCCCGTGTCCCTTATAGTTACTGACGCACGTGGGCCACAAATTTTTCAGCCTCTAAAAATCCAGGGGAAGGAGGTGCCCTTTTTAATTGACACAGGGGCTACTAAATCATGTGTCAGTACCTCACAAGTCAATGACCTTAGTATTCCCCTCTCAGACTCCATAGCCATAGCCGTTGGAGTGTCCGGTGAACCAACACCCATGCGTGAGACCGAGCCCATAGAAGTCTCCTTTCAAGGGTCACGAGTCCTCACTCGCTTCCTGGTGTCACCCGCTGGGGATTGCATCATGGGAACAGATGTGATGGGACCCCTGGGGTGCTGTATTCAGCTCCATCCTTCCGGTGAGGCTCATGTCAGTACCTCTGCGGCCGACCACCAAGTATTCTGTCTCATGGCAGCAGACTTGGTCACTCCGCCTCCTTCTTGTACTGTATATGTGTTGACCCCAGAAGATACACAGGTTCTCTCAGCAGTGCCAGAGACCCTATGGGCAAAAGGGAAGACAGACTTGGGCCATCTCCACGTACCCCCAGTCATGGTATATCTCAAAGATGGGGAAAAAGCCCCCATGATCCGCCAGTATCCCCTAGCCATGGCACAGGAAGATGCAATAGCCTCCACTATTACAGAGTTATGTGCCTTGAATGCTTTAAAACCTTGCTTCTCACCCGCTAACACGCCACTCTTCCCGGTTAAAAAGAAAGGGAAGAAAGGCGAACCTGATACCTACCGGATGGTTCACCATCTAAGAGAAATTAATAAGGTGACCATCCTAGAAACACCTTTGGTCCCCAACCCCTACACTCTGTTGTCCACCATACCTTCCGGAACCTGTTGGTACACTCTGGTCGATTTGGCCAATGCATTTATGTCCGTCCCGCTCCACCCCGATTGCCAGTACCTGTTTGCCTTCACGTTCCGAGGAAAACAGTACTGCTGGACTGTCCTACCACAAGGGGCGCAAAACAGCCCAAATCAATTCACCCGATGTATGAGGCTTGTACTTGATGCATGGACGGTCCCACCAGGTGTGGCCCTGCTTCAGTATGTTGATGATCTCCTACTCTGTGCATCGGACAGACCTACCTGTGTTGCGGCCTCACTCAGCCTCCTTTGTTTTCTTGCAGACAGCGGGTGTAAAGCCAGTAAAGACAAATTACAGTTTTGCAAATCTCATGTTGTGTTTCTTGGTCACTGCCTAGGTCCTGGTACAAAACACCTCACGCCAGAACGTACCAAGGTGGTGGAGGACATGCCACTCCCCGCCTCCCATGCTCAGTTGCGGACATTTCTGGGGTTAGTTTCATATTGTCGGCCGTGGATTCGCTCTCCCTCCATGACCATGCAGCCTCTGTACGACTGCCTGAGTTCTAAGCCATTTGCTTTGTCTCCGGAAGCCGAGTCAGCTTTCCATCAGCTGAAAATACAGATTACCAGTGCTCCGGCACTGGGTCTGCCAGACTATGATAAACCCTTCCAGATGTTCGTGACTGAGATGGCGGGACATGCTACTGCCGTCCTCACACAAGAGCATGGTGACAAAAAGCGCCCTGTAGCATACTACAGTGCACATCTTGACGCAGTAGCCAGGGGTTCACCCTCCTGTGTAAGAGCAGTTCTGGCTGTACAAGCACTGCTTGAGAAAGCTTCTGAGGTGGTCCTAGACTACCCTCTTGTGGTCCTCACGCCCCATGACGTACATGGAATTCTGACACAGGTGAGCCGTAGACATCTGTCTCTTGCTAGACAGGTTAAAATGGAACTTGCAGTACACTCTTCATCCAATGTCTCATTTCAACGTTGCACAACTTTGAATCCGGCCACCTTACTGCCATTAGGTGACACTGATTCAAAAGGGGGAGTAAGCACAGGGGATCAACTTTTTGTCAATTCCCTAGGCGAAGAGGAAGCTTTTGACACCGAGCACCAGCATGACTGTGCTGCTCTGATGGAGCAGGAGACAGCTGGATTTGCTCATGTCACAGATAAGCCTCTCCTGAACCCCCACCTTGAAATGTTTGTGGATGGATCACGATACCAGAATGAGATGGGCAGATTTGTGACAGGGTTTGCTGTAGTATCAATGAATGAAGTACTGATAGGCCGCGCCTTGCCCCCACATATGTCAGCACAGGAAGCGGAGCTGTGCGCTCTGACCGAGGCCTGCAAGTTAGCCCGGGGAGTCACTGCTAATATCTACACGGACTCCAGGTACGCGTTTGGCGTTGCGCATGACTATGGGCCGATTTGGCGCGCGCGGAGCTTCCTAACAGCTCAAGGCAGACCGATAAAGAATGGTGAGGCAGTAAGTAGTTTAATGTCAGCTATCATGCTCCCGAAGCAGGTAGCCATAATAAAGGTAAAGGCACACACCCAAGGGGACTCCTTGGAAAGCAGAGGCAACGAGAAGGCAGACGGAGCAGCTAAGGCTGCAGCCCTGCTGGACTGGAGGGCACCCGTGTGCAGAGTTCAGACCAGGTCCTGCCCAGCGGAGGAGGATCCTGATCCCCCTGCCAAGGACCAGACCCTCTCTGTCCCACCACAGAAGGAGGTGGACCTACTCCCCTCAGGGCAAGAGCAGGAGCGCTGGGCAAGTGCAGGGGCAGTAAAAGGAAATGGATGATGGGTTCCCGTATGTGTTTACCTGCGGCTGCCTATCCTAGTATGGCCCTTTTGGCTCATGGAAAGGTGCACGCTTCTCGTAATGCCATGGTAGCCCTGGTGGAGAAAATGTGGTACGCTCCGGGATTTGACAGGATGGCAAAGGCATACGTCAAGGCTTGTGAAATCTGTGCACTACACAACCCCGGTCAAGTAGTAAAGACCCCTCGGAAGTGCACTCTGCAACCTTTGTACCCCTTCCAGAGACTACAGATAGATTACATCCAGCTGCCCAGGTCAGGAAGGTATGAGTATGTCCTGGTATGCATTGACCTCTTTTCTGGGTGGGCTGAGGCCTACCCGGTCACGAAGGCCACTGCCCAGGCCACTGCAAAAAAACTTGTGTCAGAGTTAGTGTGCAGATTTGGGGTACCAGAGACCATTGAGAGCGACCGTGGTACTCACTTCACTGGTGAGGTAATGAAGGAAGTCATGTCCGCCTTAGGAGTAGAGCAGGCCTTTCACACCCCCTATCATCCGCAGAGCTCCGGAAAAGTAGAAAGACTCAATGGCACCCTCAAACTTAAGATACAGAAAGCCATGGTTGAAACAGGAAAACCTTGGCCCGAGTGCCTACCTCTGGCCCTCTACTCAGTACGGACCACGCCAAATAGGAAAACAGGACTGTCTCCTTATGAGATTCTCTTTGGCTCCGTGCCCAGGTTAGGACTGTATCACCCACAAGCTCTATCCCTGGGTCATGATAAAGTTACTTCCTTTGTGCAGGACTTATGCCAAAAGCTAAAAATAACGCACAACCTAGTTTTCTCTTCTATTTCAGACCCTGATAGTTTGGAAGGATCCCACTCTCTGAATCCCGGAGATTGGGTGGTGGTAAAGAGACACGTCAGAAAGACTTTGGAACCTCGCTTTGACGGACCATACCAAGTGCTGTTAACCACTCCCACCTCGGTCAAGCTAGAAGGCAAACCCACTTGGATCCATGCCTCACACTGCAAGAAAGTTCCAACGCCTCAGCACCACGAGGGGGGTGGAGAATAAGCCCAACCCAGGGTGGGGGAGGGGGATGGCAACCTGGACACCAGCATTGATAGTCTGGATAGGTGTATTATTTACCCTTTGTTTTCTTGGACTACTCTCTTTTCGGGACAATTCCTCATCAACTGTCGATGTAAGAAGAGGATGGACTGTTTGGGCGGAAGGACACCCCAACATGTGGGAATACTTTGCAAAAGACGTACTAAACATCTCCCACATGTGCATGCCCAACCTTCGGAGTGGGGAAGATATTTTACGGACTTGCTTACTGTCTATCCCCACTCCAATAAAGACACTTCGCGATATATATTCAATAGTGCATAACGATAGTGATGTGGAGGAGAGCAATGTTATCCAGGAAAATACCTTTCTTAATGTATATGAATATTGTCCCTATTGTGATGCGGTCAAACATACGCTTTATATTTCACACAAACAAATGGTAAGAGATTTGTTTAGATTCAGGAAAACAATAATACATTTTAAAAAGTCAGATGTCGGCTGTGATCTTGGGACTTGTTCCGATTGCCATATTTGGGGTCAGGAAGGAATTTTTCCCTTTTATACAAGGATAATTGGCTTTTTCCTAAAAGGGTTTTCGCCTTCCTCTGGATCAACTCAGCCTCAAAATTCCCCATAATTGTCATGCTGTTGTGTATATATATAGTAATCAAAGTCATAATCTCTTGTGTGAGCAAATGTACGGCAAAAGCCTTTACAGCCCCTGTGTAGGCCGACCCCCTGCTGGAGGTAGGCAGAACATACGGCGGTTCCTTCCAGTCTTGTCACTAGGTAGTGTAGGGTCAGGGTAACGCGACCTGGACGTGTTCACCATTAGGACTATCTCCAGGGGGGACATTGGTGTGGGTGAAGATTAGGGAATCCCCTGCCGTGCGTACCTGTGCACGCTACTAGTATTGTAACATCATACTAGAGACGCCTTATATGGGCTAGTCGACCAATAGGACCTACCTCGACTATGACTTTTCAAAATAGAACTGGACCCTGCGTGTGTCTTCCTGATGTCCAAAATGGGGGAATGATAGGGGCCAAGAGGGGCTGAAGGAATTAATATATGTTGTTTATCAAAATATATATGTTGCTTATCAATCCATTTTAGCAAAATGAATATATTGCAAATATTTTGTGTGTGTACAGAACTCATGACTATTGAGAAACAGGCTGTGGTTTCTCTCTTAAAGTTCTGCAGAGCTGACCTATTGGAATCAGGAAGTTCCAAGAGCAGATGTCTCGGGATTTAGCAAGACATGGCCTAACCGCAAAGAGGTTGCTAGCTCTTTCTGTCTAAAAATAATATGCTCGTCTAAAAGTCATGTGAAATCAGCTATTTCTTAAATGTCATATATCACAAGTCTAAATGTCAAAGTTTATTGTCAGATATGAAAATCATGAGTTTAAGATGTATGGAAATCACGAGGTTATTCCCTGTTTAGCCACACGTCCCGTCCTGTGAGAGGGGCTGGCTATAAAAGCCAAGAGATACAGACAATAAAATAGAGTTCATTGTTTCACCATATACCGTGTGTAATGGTCAGTACTTTGACTCTCAAGGAGCGCTCCTACGTAGGTCAATTCGGAACCGGACAACATCACTGACCAGTCTGTTTGAACAGATTAACCCTCGACAGTTTCTACTTCTAATTATTGTAAGGGGGGCGGTATCTCACTGTGATTGGTGTGTCAATACTTACCTGCTATTATATATGGTATTTGTTTTTTGTAACTATTTTATGCTTGAAAATGGCCATTTATGGACAAGGCGTCACCTTTTTAAGATGAAATGAATAAAGCTCTTTTATAAAATTTTACAATTGATGCTGCCACTACCTCTTTACCTATTTCACACAACAATGATGGTCATATTGATTACCGTGTCATCATGACTGACCATTTTGGTTGTTTCCTCAAAGCGGTCTAAAACTGTACACATATCTCTGATCTTCAGCCACTCCATAGGTGTGATCTCCATACAAAGCCTGCTAATGGCATACATGATCTAGCACTACATAATCTCTCTCTGCTGATGGCTTAGCCTCTGCAACATATGCAACGTGCAATCCCACCATGTAGGCACCTCACAGATGAGATGGTTGTGGGGTAGCCCAAACTGTTGGTGCACCTCCACCAGACGAGAGCTGGGTGCGAACACCGGACTTGCAAGCACTGGGTGTTGCCATTAACTTGAAGTGCAGAGTTTTCATTGCAAGCAGCTGTGCAATGCTTGCATTAAGGCTCTGTGCTCATTGATAGTTGTTGAGGTATTTTTTTCCCATTGCTGGGAAATGGAGTACTGGCTGCTGAATTGGGACACGCTGGAATATGTGGTAGTTGCTAATGTCGGTGAGGGTGGTGATGGTGGTGGCTCAACTTCTGTTCTCTCTGTTTCCCACTCCTGGCTCTTAAGCCTGCAGCTGGGTCATTAGTTACAGAGGGAAGTGGGAGTGTTATTGCCCCTACAGAAAACTGCCTCTCTGTCCTCAGAGGCTACTGCATGAAAATGGAGGGACATGGAGGAAGAGGCAGCTAGAGCAGCGGAAGAGCGAGTAGGATGAGACTGGCACTTTTCCCTTTGGACTCTCCAAGGCAGCGGTTAGTGGGAGTTTATATGACTGTTCATACATGTTATATTGAGGTTGTTTATGTTCTTGCCACATTTTAAATGCTTACCGCAGATCTTACAGATGACCACTCTGCTGTTATCACGTGCAGTTTTAAAGAATGCCCAGATTGCACAAGTCCAGTGAGCAGACCTATCTGTGGGCCTGATGTTTGTGCTGCTGCGACTAATAGTAGCTGATGGGGACAGTACAGCCCTTGTATTTGTCTGCAACACCCTACTCCCTAACTTTGCATGGTGCTGCCCTGCAACGTCCTCCTTGTCTGTCCATTGTGGATCAAGCACTTCATCATCTTCCGCCTCCTCTTTGTCATCCTTCTACTTCTGAGTGGACTCTATGTCACAACGAGCATCAGGAGCTGGCACCTCCATTTCTATATCCCCCTGAGTACACATTGCCTGTGGAAGGCTGACTGCGTACACAACCCATCCTCATCTTCTTTCGGGGAAAAAAATGGATGGGCATCAGCGCATTCAATGTCTTGGTCTTCTCCCTCTGGTTGTTTGGACTACCTGATTGACATCCATGACACTTAATGATCAAATAGCTCCTTAGACTCATCCATGTAGACTGCTTTGGAGGGTGCAGGGGATTTGGTATGGGGTGAAGTAGGGAAAGGATGCTCATCGCTGACTGGTGTAGACTGACTGCTGTGTGCCTGTGACTGGGAGGAAGAGGAGGTGGTGGTACTTGAGACATGCTGTGTCATCCTTGACCTGCTCTGACTGCTACAGATATAACATATGGGCAGAACCACTTCTAAGAAATGGCAATAGGCTTGCTTCACCTCCTGCATAATGTGGCGCTATTGCTTCAGTGGGAGCTGCTAGAAGTGCCAACTTGGCCCATCTACTACCACCTTCACCAGTACCACTACTAACACATCCCATACTCCTTGCTTTTTTCCTTTCTTCTATTTTGTTTATTTGGATTTTATTATATTTACTTTTTAGTGTAATTTTATACAACTTATCAGCCAACTTTGTAGTTTACAGAGAACCACTGCTAGCTGTGTATGGCCTGCAAAAAAAATGTAGTTGCCAGTCTGGAGACTTTGAATGACATTTGAGGTCAGTAACACGCACTGTGTGTATTTTCTGTTTCCCTGTTTGGGTTTCTTCTTGTTTTATATTAGCAAAAAAAAAGTAAATAGGCCACAATCCCTGGAAGGCACGATATATGAGAACAGCAGGCCACAGAGTATAGCTTGTATCTTTGTGAGCTGTCCCTGCTTGGTGCAGCATAATTGAAATCTCCAAACGCCACTGCTGGTTGTGTAAGACCTGCAAATAATTCCTAGTAGCCGGACTGGCGACTATGAACAATGTTTAAGGCCACAAACAGAGAACAGATCCAAAACACAGTTTGTCTATCTACTTTGCTGCTACATATGTTGACAGCAGCAGAAATATGCCCTCTCCCAGTGTACAGATCATATAGGCATATAAACATGTGCAACATTTTTCTCTGCTCTGTCCAATAGAACCCCATTTAAGTTCTGTGCTGGTATACAAGATTTCACACCAGCAGCAATATATCCTCCAGAAAATATCTGTCCCTAAAAAACAGACCACATGTTATATAGGCATATAAACGTTATTTAGCTTCTTTCACTGTTCCAATATAACCTCAGTATACAAGCCTTCACACCAGCAGCAGTATATCATCTGTGGAATATCTGTCCCTAACCACAGACTACATGTTATATAGGCATATAAACATGATGCAGCTTTTCTGTCCTGTGCTGAACTGTGAAATGGTCGCTGGTTACACTGTGATTATGTTATATATGGCTAGGTCATGTGATACAGGAATCCAATGACACTGCTGCCCATATGCAATATGGAGGAAACATTTAGTGACATCATCAAGGCACACTGAGCTGATTGGCTGTGCACTAACCTCTGTGGCAGACATTATAAAAAAATTTGAATTTTGTTGCTACTTTTACCAAAAATTGGTTTGGACTTACCTTATTCGATTTTGCTAAAATCAGGGCCACTACACAGGGGTCGAAGGGGAAGCAGCAGAAGTCTCTGCAAGTGCGGCTCTCATTAAAATCAATGGGTACAAATAGTAACTAGTATAAAAATATATTAAGAAGCAAATTAGAATGGAAGATCTTCTTAAAAGTATATAAAAGGTAGAGATTAGCTTGGATATCACTTTTTTAATTCCCTTAGATTTCACTTTGGTAATACACTGGAGTCAATATCTTTCTTTTATTTGCCTTGTACAATAAGTATTATCAATGGAGTAAATGGACAGACAAAAATACATCAGTTTCCATAGTTTCCATCATTTTCCTCTATTGTTTAGAGCAGTAACAAACAAGCTTGTCAGTGAAAAGTTCTAATAAAAGAGTATTTTAGCTCCCAGTGCAGCCCTCACGCTGAATAATTTCTACTTTTGTGTAGTTAGAGTTAAACATGGGGTTGGATTATTTTTCATAGTTACAGAATCATTTTCATTTTGTGCAATATGATGGCATTTTTATCTCTCAACGGCCTTTATCTGGGACATCCTCAAATACCCATCGGCACTATTTTTTCCATTTGACCTTCCATTACTTTTTTGCCACGTACAATCCAATTTTTTCTCCAAAATCTGGATCAGTATATGTAATTCTCACATACATTTTCTATATTTGCTTTCTGTTAGGGCACGGAACTGGGGGTTAGTTTAGGGGTGAAACTTTTTTTTAAACATTAAATAAACCAGACTCTTCAGTACCACATATACCTTTTGTACAGATAATGGGAGACTAAAATAAAGATCAGCATTCTGCAGATATTAGGCATGATTTTGCATTGATAATACCAGTAGAAGCAGTGGCTAGTATACAGGTAAGGCTATGTTCATACTAGCGCTCTTTTTTTTTACATTGCTGTCAATGTGGGAGGGACACAAATGAAAACTAGTCATTTTATAACTGTTGTGCTTCCATTTAACAGATTCATTGAGTACAACTGCACAAGTTCAATTGTAAGGTTGAGCTACATGTCAAAGAAACAAAAAAACGGATGCATTCGGGTTTCTATTCCTAATGAATCGTCTATAATCTCATAACAATGCCAATGTGAAACAAATGGAAACTAATTTTTTTGTTTTTTGATGGATCGGTTAGACATTATTTTGTATCAGTTTGGCATCTAACAGATCCATTTTTTGTGTAAATACTCTTTTCATAGTTTCCCCATGAGGATGTGCAGAAGGGAAAGGATTTGTTGATCAGAACAAATAATGGATACAAGGCATACCATTTGCATGCATTTTACATTGACAACAATGTCAAAACAAAATGAAGCTAGTTTCCTCACGCTTTCCTTATTTTTGGACAAAAGAAACCCTCTGCAATAGATTATGCTGTTAGGCAGACATACATGGATCTATATTGCCACACACTGGTTTGACTTATGCCTATCTGCTGAATCGGCACTGCTGGAACCCTGGTTTTCACACTTGACCCTTCCCAGCAAGATATAGTCTTTATTGCGGGGTCCCTAAGCCATTACTCATCCAGATGGTCCCTGTAGTGTGGCTGCTAAGACTGCAGAGGGCTGAAGTGCAGTACCTGATGGTGTCAACTATAGCATAGTGGTCTGACAGCTGATAGTCAGGGTTGGCGGCAAAGGTGCAATAACAAAGTTCAAGCAGAAAGTCTGGGCAGGCAGTGAGCAATAGCAAATCCAATAATCAGCACCAAGATCAGAGAGCTCAAAAGTCAGAATCATCGGGAGTCAGAAACTGGAGCAAACCCTAACAGGGGCATTGCCATAGAGAAAGGATGCCTAATATAGCCAGAGGTGAACTGGGATTGGTAGGGGACTGAAATAAGGAGAGTGAGCTGGCCCTTCAACAAATGGGCATGAGCGCAAGGGCGCCCTACAGGCAGCACAGAGTGAGCAAGCAAAGGCTATATAGTGCAGAATGGACAGAACCTAGTGTCCCAGAGGAACTGCGGCTCCAGTGACAGTGGAGCTGTGGCAGTACTGTGCCTTGATATATGCTGTTGCTTCCATAAAAAAAATGGAAACCTAAAGGAACAAACACGAACTCAGGCAAAGTGAGGGCCTTGAAAACCCAATTAAAATCAATGGGAAATTAAATTGAAGCTCTTGTTTCCATTTCTCTTCCTCTATGATGGAACAAAAGAGTGGAAACCCAGAACACAGATCTTAAGTGAAACTTCTGAAACCGACCACACATCATCCTCTACAGTACAAAAATATTCTAAAAAAGGAGCTTTTAACCAAAACTTATAGCAAAGTGGGCAAAAGTGATGCAATGTCTTATACTTACGTAGTTTGGAGCCTGGGGTAAAATACAAGACACAGCTATTCTATCTTCAGTGGTTTTAGAATCCATTTGCCATTCTCTCCCTCAAGCCTACACTAAGCAAAACTGTATTGTTTTCTTTTGTTTTTAATTTGACTTTTGAATATTTCTTTAAATGAATTGAGACATGCCCTGTTTTATCTAAACCAGGGTAAAATTGTGTGCCAAAAATATTGCAAGGATTAGCCATTTATATTTTCTACCCAAAATGATTGAAACATGTTCAAATATTTTTCTTCCTATTTACCACCTGATCTAAAGCTTGTATCTAAAGTTAATGAAGATTGTACCAGCTGCAGCATCCGTGCATGTACAGTAATTACTGCAACAGATGTTGTTATTGATTCAAGATGAGAATAGTGAAGAATGAGTTCTCTCTATGAAAACATGAAAAATATGAAAAGGTTATTCTGATATAATGAAAGCAATTTGGTTGATGTTCCTACAGCTTACTCCATAATTTGATAAACCCCTTAAAGGGGTTTTGTCATAAAAAAATCAATACTTACCTATTCCTCCCCAGGCAGTCTTCTTACCGTATCTTCTCCCTGCCGATCTTCTCCAGTTTCCCAGATCACCTCACCTCCAGCTGGCCAGATCTTCTTGTTCTTGTTATAATGTGTCCATTCCTTGCATTCTTCTTCCTGCCTGGCTATGTATGTCGCTAGTGACATAGTGTTCACAGCCTAGCAGGAGGTACCAAGCTATTGCAGAGACTGCGTATGCACTTCCCTCAATGTTCACTGCCTAGGAAAGAATGCCGATCTATTGCCGAGACTGTGCGCAAGCGCAGTCTCAGCAATAGCTCGGGACTCCCTGTTAGGTTGTGAATGCTATGTCACTAGTGATGTAGCGTACAATGCCAGGCAGAAAGAAGAACGCGAGGAATGGACGCTTCGTCACCAGAAGAAGAGGATCCGGCTGGCTGGATGTGAGGTGACTAGAGGGGATTGCAGGAGACAGGAGAAGATTGGCGGGGAGAAGATGTGGTAAGTAGATTGCCTGGGAAGGAATAGGTATAGAATTTTTTTTTTTTTTTACGATAAAAACCCTTTAAGGATGCAGCCAAGTTTGAGCCTGAAGGACTCAACGATTATGGTTTTTTATCTCAATATTCTAAAATGCATACATTTTTTTAATTTTTAGTTTGGTGTAGCCATTTGAGGCTTCATTTTTTGTGATAGGTTGTAATTTAATGGCTCAATCCTGGGTATATACTTGTATAATGTTTTCAATAGCTTAGCAAATTTTTTTTGGTGAAGAGAAAAAAAATTACAATTTCACTATTGTTTTGGGGTTTTGCTTTTATGGCATTCACCATGTAGTATAAATGATATATTTTATTCTGTGTGTGGTTACTATTATGACAATGAGAAATCTATACTGTGCTTTTGAGTTTTACTAGTTTTGCACAATAAGAATTTTTTATTTTAAAGGCGTTGTCCCGCCGTGACAAATGGATCTATATACTTCTGTATGGCCATTACAAAGCACTTTGTAATATAATGTGTGCTTTGTAAATGAGCCATACAGAAGATATATACTTACCTGATCGGGTGCCCCCCCTCCCCATATTTACCTATCTGTCGTCCTTGGATACAACAAATCCAGCCAGCTCTCTGCATCTTCTAGTCGCACAGGCGCAGTAGTGCTTGTTGGCTGGTCGGGTCCACGTAAACGTGCGTCTCGTGTGAGCGCATGCGCAGTCCGCTCACCCCACGGCTCCCGCTGAAAGTCCGGACCTGAAGAAGGGGAAAAATACCAGAAAGGTTTTGCATATCCAAGCGATTCTGACATTGTTTTTTCGCCACATGTTGTACTTCATTTAGGCGAAAAGGATAGACCGATAGAATTTGTGTTTATTTATTAAAAGCGCCAAATTTGGGAAAATTTTGAAAAAATCGTCATTTTTGCTAAGATATATATTTCCATCCGTTTACTTTATTTTGGGCGCACACTGGAAGAACTTTTGTTTTTTTTTAACCATTTAGGAGACATACAAATGTAACATTACTTTTCAGCATTTTGGGGAACACTTTGTTTTCCTACACCAAGCCAAGATTGGAAAGGCTCATAGGAGTCAAAATGATAGATACCCCCACAAGTGACCCCATTTTAAAAACCACACCCCTTAACGTATTCACTGAGGGGTGTCAGGAGTATTTTTACCCCACAGTTTTTTTTCAGGAGTCAATGCAATTTAGAAGAGAAAAACTAAAATTTCATATTTTTGCAAATATGTCATTTTAAAGACAGGACTTTTTTCTATAGTACACATGAAAATGAGGATTTGCACCCCAGAATGGATACGCCTGTTTGTCCCGTGCTCAGAAACATACCCATTGTGGCCCTAGTATTACGTCTGTATGCACAATGGGGCCCAAAATGAAAGGAACAACCGGTGGCTTTCGGAACAGAAATTTTGCTTGAAGGAGATTTAGGCCCCATTGCTCACTTGTAGAGCCCTTGAGTGACCAAAACAATGGAGAACCCCCACAAGTGACCCCATTTTGAAAAGTAGATCTCTTATCGAATGTACCTAGGGGTACAATGACTTTTTTGACTTCACAGTTTTTGAATGAATCTAAGCCAAGCACAAGGAAAAAAATTACGATTTTCATTTTTTTGGTAATTCTGTCATTTTAAAAGCGTTTTTTTTTGTACAGCACATATATGAATGAAGACTTGCACCCCAAAATGGATACCCCTGTTTGTCCTGTGCTCAGAAACATACCCATTGTGGCCCTAGTAGTACGTCTGTATGCACAATGGGGCCCAAAATGAAAGGAGCAACCGGTGGCTTTCGGAACAGAAATTTTGCTTGAAGAAGATTTAGTCCCCATTGCCCACTTGTAGAGCCCTTGAGTGACCAAAGCGATGGAGAACCCCCACAAGTGACCCCATTTTAAAAAGTAGACCCATTACTAAATTTATCTAGGGGTATGATGACTTTTTTGACTTCACAGTTTTTGAATGAATATAAGCCAAGCAGAAGGAAAAAATTACGATTTTCATTTTTTTGGTAATTCTGTCATTTTAAAAGCAGTTTTTTTTGTACAGCACACACATGAATGAAGACTTGCACCCCAAAATGTGTACCTCTGTTTGTCCTGTGCTCAGAAACATACCCATTGTGGCCCTAGTATTACGTCTGTATGCACAATGGGGCCGAAAATGAAAGGATCAACCGGTGGCTTTCGGAACAGAAATTTAGCTTGAAGGAGATTTAGTCCCCATTGCCCACTTGTAGAGCCCTTGAGTGACCAAAACGATGGAGAACCCCCACAAGTGACCCCATTTTGAAAAGAAGACCCCTTACTGAATTTATCTAGGGGTATGATGACTCTTTTGACTTCTCAGTTTTTGAATGAATCTAAGCCAAGCAGAAGGAAAAAAAATTGGATTTTCATTTTTTTGGCAATTGTGTCAATTTAAAAACAGGTTTTTTTGTACAGCACACACATGAATGAAGACTTTCACCCCAAAATGGATATCCCCGTTTGTCCCGTGTTCAGAAACATACCCCTTGTGGCCCTAATCTACTTACAGGACCCATGGCAAGGCCTGTAATGGAGGGAATGCCCGCTGGATTTCAGAATACAACTGAATAAATTCCAGGCCCCATTGCCCACTTATACGGAAAAAAAATTGACTTCCTAAAAATAATCCCTCCCCCCCCCCCCCTCTGCCATCCCCATTTTTTTTAGCATTCCCTAAATATTAGATAAAAGTAATAATATAAACTACGTTTTATGTCCGAAGACAGGGGTAATTATGGAGGCTGGTTGGGATTGGCACATGGGGCAAGAAAACCGGGTATCCCCCCTCCTCTCATGCTTTTTGGGGTGTATTTCGTGACCTCAGTGGCTGGAATGGGGTGTAAAAAGTGGCGCTCTGAGGCTTTGTAATCTTGCTGCGGTACGGCGGTCTCACACAGAAGGCGCTCAACAAGCTGCTCCTGGAACTGCATGAAGGCGAGCGTTCCCGGGGCTTCTTGTAAATTACGGATTACAGGTAGCGGTCTGAATAACGCCGGGCTCACACGGCCGTATGGGGAATTCGCTTGTGGAGGCCCGCAGCGGATCCCATCTGTGAGCCCGGCTGTGACCCTGCGTACAGCCACGTAATGTACTGCGCATAACTGCCTACTCACACAGGCGGTCATGCGTAGTACACCGGTTTTTGTTTATATTTCCCGCGCTGTCGCTTAGAGATGACCCGGGTACCAGCAGCCCGTTCACAATGTGTTTGCATATGGGCTGTGGGTATATCCGCGGTCATAGAGCACAATGGGCTCTAGGTCGTGGATACCCGCGGTAAAATATAGCATGCCGTGTTCTGTTTCTGCGAGTGGATTATGTAATTCCGACCCACTAATTGGGGAGAATTGTGTAATCCAATGCATGCGATTGATCCGTGGATTACCACGGATCAAGCGCATGCAGAACCCGTAATTCCTCTCTGGTCATGCGTGACTGGCCTAATGTTATATCGCTACTTTAGCACGTGACCGGGGACCGCTCAACGAGGCCACCGGTCACTGCTCCAAGCACTCAGCGACTGTTGGTTGCTGGGAGCAAGGAGATTTAAAATTTCCTGGGCTCCCCGGCTCCTGTGAATGTGTCCGGCATTTTGCCGGCGGGCGCATACCCAGTAGCCGGCAGGATCCATGGAGGATAATCGCATCTGGATTCAAATGCGGAAGCCTCCGAGAAGATGTTTCATCTCCTCTCACCGGTGAGGGGAGATGAAAATTCCACTTTTTAAAGAACTTTTACGTGATCGCCATTATGCATTGGATAACGGCGATCACGTGACCAGTAACCGCATACCGCGGCTCCCCGTGACATCTCCAGGCTTTTGGCTACCTTTGGTAGCCAGGAGCAGGGAGATTTTAAATTTCTTGGGCAATCTTTTACTTTTGCGCATGCATCCGCCATCATGCTGACGGGAGCATATGCTGAAGCTGGGGTAAGGTCCATGGATCAACATCCCATCAGGGAACAAATTCGGGGACCTTGGGTACGTAATTTCATCCCCCCTTACGGATACGATCCGTAAGGGGAGATGAAACTTTAACTTTTTAAACTTTTTTTTTTACTTTTTAACTTTATATGATCACCGTTATCCGATGGATAACGGTGATCATGTGATAGAAACCGCATACAGCGGTCCCCAGTCATATGTCCCTGCACTTGGCTATCTGTGACAGCCGGGTGCAGGGAGATTTTGAATTTACCGTGCTCTCCGGCCTTCTGCGCATGCGCGCCACATCGGCGCATGCGCAGAAGCCAGCGGAGGCTCCCGACACCGGCCGGAGGACATGGAGAAAGGGGGGTGAGTGTTTTCACCGTCCCTCATGGATCCGATCCATGAGGGGAGGTGAAACTTTTCTTTCTTTACACTTTTCTTTACTTTTCCACGATCGCCGTTATCCATTGGATAACAGCAATCGCGGTACCGGGGACCGCTCACCGCGGTGCCTGCTGACATCTCCTGCCTCCCGGCTACCTACAGGAGCCGGGAGTCAGGAGATTTTAAATTTCCCGCACCGCTCTGCGACGTCTTCCTTCTTCTTCCTTCACCAAAATGGCCGCTGGGATCTTCACCCACGATGCACCGCGGGTCTTCTCCCATGGTGCACCGTGGGCTCTGTGCGGTCCATTGCCGATTCCAGCCTCCTGATTGGCTGGAATCGGCACATGTGACGGGGCGGAGCTACGAGGACCAGCTCTCCGGCACGAGCGGCCCCATTCCCCAGGAAGAAGACCGCACAGCGCAAGCGCGTCTAAAAAAGCAAGAAGACATCAGAATTAGACGGATCCATGGCGACCGGGACGCCAGCAACGGAGCAGGTAAGTGAATAACTTCTGTATGGCTCATATTTAATGCACGATGTACATTACAAAGTGCATTAATATGGCCATACAGAAGTGTATAACCCCACTTGCTGCCGCGAGACAACCCCTTTAACTTACCTGCCTATTAGTGACTTTTTTGTTGCTGAATTTCATTGGGTAAATCTTCAATTGAAGGTTGGTATTTTGTACACTTCCACTTCCAAGCAAGCACTACTAACGCCATCTGTCAGTCTGTTTCTTTTGTTGGTTTTGATATTATTTAACGCTGAGAATAAGGTCTCACAAAAGTACATAGAGGGAAAAATTGTGAGTAAAGCCATTGCCATATTTTTCAGGGTACTAAAAGTGTCTGGTAATCGGTTCCAGGCACTGCATATCTCCTGTTCGTAGTGGCACTCCTCTTGATTCTCCAAGCAGCACCTTTCCAGATTCTCAAGCTTTGACCTCAAGTCGACAAACACCTGAGCCCAGGTGCTGTCTTGAAATTCTGCAAGTTGCATCTCGAAATCATCAATTTGCATCCATTGGAAAACATTTAATTCCAAACTACTGTAGACGACTACATCAGGATGCTTAATGATTTGCATGGTCTGTTCTAGGCTTCTAAATTGGTTAAATCTATCACTGAACTGGTCAAGAAACGAGCCTAAAACATGCTGGTACTTTGTATGCAAGGGTTCCATTTCATTGGGTACAGCTGCACTGGCCTTCTCAAAATACTTGGTTACTCGAGGAAAATACTTATAAGTTTTAGTTTCTACATCTCGCTTGAAAATTTTAAGTTTACTTTCAAAAGCGTTTATGTATCCAAACATTACGTCAATACTTTTACCAAAACCTTGTGACTTTAAGTTCAGTTCATTAATATGAACAGAGAGATCCGTAAGAAACATCAGGGTGTTGACCCACTTATCAGCATTAAGCTGAGGAAAGTTTCCCAGATCCTTACCCTCAAGAAATTCCTTAATTTCTTCAAAGCACCCCACAAAGCGCTCAAGAACTTTGCCTCGGCTCAGCCATTTTACATTATTGTACATCAGCAGTCCACTGTAGGTGGAATCAACCTCCAGTAAAAGCGCAGAAAATTCTCGCTTGTTAAAGGGGCGAGCAGCTATTAAGTTTACTATTTTTGTAACAACTGACATTAAGTCGTTTAAGTCGGTGAATCCTGCCTTGGCACATAAAGCCTTCTGAGGGATAATACAGTGAAAAGGCACAATCGGATGTCCAATAGCTTCCGTGAACAATTTGACAAATCCGACTTTTTCCCCCACCATGTTTGGTGCCCCATCTGTCGTCACTGACATAACTTTAGGGATATCAGTGCTTAGGTCACAGAATGTTTGTATAACAACCTTACATATTTCGCTTCCTGATGTACTTGTTGGCACTGATACTAACTTTATCAACTCTTCAATGACAGAAGATAGATAGAATTATACTGCTGGTAATGGTGCTGGTGCTTGCCGCTATTTAAAATGGCTGCTGCACAGGCCCTCCCCTCACTTATCTCAGTAATGGCGCTGGTGCTGCAAAGGCGCTCCCCTCACTTCTCAGTAATTGTGCCTGGTGGTAATGGCGCTGGTAATGGTGCTTTTTTAAATGGCTGCTGCACAGGCCCTCCCCTCACTTATCTTAGTAATGGCGCTGGTAATGGTGCTGGTGCTGCACAGGCGCTCCCTAGTGATGCTGGTCACAGTGGATGCTGCTGCTCACAGTGGATGCTGCTGCTAAGATGGCGTCCAGAGATCCCTTCCCCTGCGCACTCCGCAGCTAAAAGGTCCGCCGACCGCGAGTGAGGTCAGTGGCCTAACCGGAAGTCCCGGCACTACTAGACGCTCTGTGCCGGAGGTCTGTGGCTTTGGCCTACAGACCTCCGGCGCAAAGCGTCTACCCATCGCAATGTTTTATCCTCGGCTACTGCACCTGGCCGTGCCGGAGCCGAGGATGAAACATCCCAGTTCTCCCTGTACGGCCACATAATCCTTTGTATGCGGCCGCGTGTCAGCGAATATGGCCACGCGTGTCATAGGTTCGCCATCACGGCAGTAAGGTATAGACACATGTTGATGATGTTTCAAATGCATGTAGGTAATACACAATGGACACTCACAAGAGCCAATTAGCTCATAATAGTCAATGAGATTGGAGTTTAGAAAATAATATTCTAGAAATATACGTCCGTTATTTTCTGAAAAGTGATGTTTGGACTATTTCTGCAGTTATAGAGCTTCCAAACAAAAGTCTAATTAGAACACTAATGGTGTCATTTTACAATGTGCTATCTAGCAAGCCTTAAAATGTGTCACAAATTACAGTTTTGTGCTAAGCATTTACATTATGTAATCAGAAACATGAAAGCACTTGCAAAATCATTCTAACTAGTGAGCAATTTAAAATGATAATAGCCAAAGTTAAGTTTAGCTCATAGATATAGATGTAATTAAAGATACATTTGATGACATTTATGGAGCTACTTCATGTTCTCCTCTTTAAAATTGAAGAAAAAAACTGCAGGAAGCAAAGTAATATTAATATGTGTTATTGGGTGCATCATGTGAAGCCTTTGCATTTAAGATTATACATGATACTACATACACATACCTACAGGGCACACCTTGTTACTATCGCTGTTGGACTCATTTTGAATGTAACCCGCTTTGGTGCTGGGTGGTAGCTTACATTATCCCCACTGTCTCTGTGGTCATAGGGTCAGTCCAACCAAATGATTACATGCTGCTAAGAGTTTCAAGTGGGAAGTATGAGGTAGGTGCTTGGCCTTACCACACCTAGTGACTGTCCACATCAACAATAATAACCCTGGTGTTAGCGAAACGGAGCACTATATATATATATATATATATGTATATATATATATATATATATATATATATATATATATATATATATATATATATGTATATATATTCTTGCTGTTCCAAATTGATTTTAAGTGTTCGAGCTGCTCAAAAAATTACAGGTCTCACAGCATTGGTGTAATCCAATGAAATTCTTTTATTCCTCTAACAGACATGAGCATTTATAGTTTTCAAACAAAGAACAAAGTTAGGCGACACCATATTATAATTCACTTATTATCATTGGTTATTAAAGTCCCATCCTGCCTGCCTACTATTTCTTAGTTGGTTAAACTAAACTTTCCCTCTTATCATGGTAATTATCTCTAAAATCCTTGATTAACATTCATGATTATTTGCAATTAGCAGTGTTTGGCAATCAGTTGAAGATTATGTGAAGGTTATAAATTCACGTGTTTATATGTATATATATATATATATATATATATACACACACACAATAATATTCATCTACAGGCTATATAAAGATATACATATTGTCAGGACTCGGGGATATAAAGATATACATATTGTCAGGACTCGGGGATATAAAGATATACATATTGTCAGGACTCGGGGTCTGGGAAACTGGAGGTCCCTGAAGATACCCACAACCCCTGTCCCTACCTACTTGCCCCCCTGGGCTAAGCCACAGGGCGACAACTGGGTGACGGTCCCTACACTCACTAAGGACTAACAAACACACAGACACTGGAACAAACAACAGCAAGGAATGTCAGACTATCCGGATCGGCACCGAGAGGGTACGCGGTACAAGAGGGTCAGGCAAAGGCAACGTCAGGTTCAAAAACAGGGAGTCAAAAGTCAGGAGTCACAACAAGAAGTACGCTGGTGTAGCAGGAGAACCAAACTAACACTGGCACTGGTCTGCAGACACAAGCAGGTTTAAATGCTGTCAGAGCTCCCGTCCCAGCAGCTGATTGGGGCGGGGAGTCTGACAGCAGCTGAGTGCACCCAGCAGCACTGGGGAACTCGCCCCCAGCCCTGCAGGAGGCAGAGAAGGAGACATATGCCTGGTTGCCATTATACCGAGGACGCGATGCGGGACAACACCCACCGCGTCCCTAGCAACCCGGTGGTAAGGAGGAGTTCGGCGGCCAGGGGTTGTGACAAGGACCGGGGCTTCCCTGCGCCGCACAGCAGCAGCACGTGTGACAGGACCGGAGGTGAGGGCACGAGGGACCCGCGAACCGCCAGTCCTTACACATATAGATATCAATATTACTAATTATCATCTGTTTTCCATGCAGACTAATATATGTAACTATATTTGCTATGTACTAAATACATAGCATGTATAGTTATATATGTCTTTATGAGAAAAGTATATAGTTATCTGATGTCTTTATGAGAAAAGTCCAGTCTACTTGGCTCATCTTTCACCCACTTCCTTCCCTGCTATGCATTTTAAGGGCTGTTTCCCACGAGTGGATATATGGCGGCGGCGTTTTTACATTTTCACACCTGCTCCGTATAAGCACCTGAATGGGTGTGTTTACGCGATAACGGCCAGCGTTTCCTTCTCCATTCACACCCCGGAAAACCCGTGCTCTGTCAAAAACCTTGGGATGCCTTCCAATGCCTAAATAGAGGCACCTGTAAGCTTTTCGCAGCATTGGATGCTGCAAAAAATGCCTCCCCCTCCCTTTTCTTTCCCTGCTCCCAAACGAGTCTATAGGACCTGCCGGCATATATTGGCCAAAAGATAGTTCCAGAACTATCTTTTGGCTCAGCGTATATGCGCCAGCTGTGAATATGTTCTATTTTTCATGCTGACGGCGTATTTTTGCGCTGTATATTTGCCCGTGTGAGTGGCTGCATTGGAAACTAATGCTTCACATGGGTACCGTATATGTGCCCAGGGGTAAAAACGTGGTGTATATGCGCTCGTGGGAATGAAGCCTTAAAAAGGAGAGAAGGGTTCATTGTTTCCTCTTATCTGGTGGAGGTGGGTAGGAGATCTGGCATTCCTAAAGGTCCTTTTACACGCAAAGATAATCTTTCAAACGAGCAAAAGATTTAAAGATTTAAGGCCCATTTACATGAGCAGATAATCGCTCAAAGATCACTCAAACGATAGTTTGAGCGATCATTTTCAATAAAAATTAATTGGTATTTAAGTAGCTAATCAGCTACTTAAATACCAATTATTTATGCAAATGAAGCTTTCACTAAACACAGCTAAAAGCCCCAGGCTATTATCTGCACTCAGATCCTTTGTTCTCCACGGGGAAGCAATGCTATCAGCACTCCCCTGTGGAGATCTGCTGATAAAAATGAGTGACGATTTTTAGGTTGGACTGATTTTAACGATCAACCGAAAAGCTGATGATGGGTGCACATTTACACGCACCAATTATCACTAAAACGATCACTGATTAGCGATTTTTTGCGATAATCGTCCAGTGTAAATGTGCCTTTAGCGATGTATTTGCATAAACTGTTAATGACTTTAATGGACATTAACACTTTATCATGTTCATTTGCATGTAAAAGGCCCTTCTTTTTTCTCCAGGAGTTGTTTGCTGCTCTGGGCCTGTGTTTAAACATACGCCCAGCTATGTAAACCTCTGCCAGCAGATTCTATTGTTCTCCTAGTGGCAGAGTACACAGTATACTCCTTATACATGCAAAGCAAAACAGTTTTTAAGCAGTTTTTTGAAAGATGAGTGAAATGTATTCTAATGGAATCTACTTGCTCAGTCTTTCAGCTGCTGAATGATGGATTTTATGCGGAACTAAAATCCATCGCTCAAACGAAAAGTGCACGTGGCCCACATTTACATGTAACAAGTTTCGCAAATTTTTGTTCGTTTGGACGAATTTTGAGCAATGATCATTGTGTAAAAAAGGGCCTTAACTTTGTGATGCTCAGATAAACTTGTTAAAGACTTGTTAAAGGAAGAAGGAATAGCAGTAAGATGGAGACAATGAAATAATATTGCTTCTCTCACACTGGTCTGCATATGAATTTATTTTTGTGCTGATCTAACTATTTGTACTAACCCTACACAATTTGAAGGTGCTGATTCCAAATATGTAGTTAGAAATAATGCATCAGGTCTAGTGCAAAATGATCATTTTGTAAATGAAAGAAAAGATCAATAGTTCTGTAAATACCTAATTGTTTGGCTCATATGTTCTTTTTTTCTGGAATAGATATGATCAGGGCTGTCACACTGCAGCAGTCTGCCATCGTGTTGCTGTTCCACATGCCGTGATATCTGTGTTCCATGATCTTAAAGGGATTTTCCAGTGAAATACTATTGATGATCTATCATCAATAGGTTGTCAATAGTTGATCGGCCGGGGCCCGTCGCAAATACGTCTCTCATTGAAATAAACATAAGCTGTGCCTGCAGTTACAAGCACTGTCCACTACACAGAGGTCAGCAAAGAGACTTCCGCTGTTTCAGCTCCAAACTCGGTGTATTTGCACTGCCGACAGCATGCGCCCGCTTGGCTGATCAGTTGGGGTCCCAAGTGATGGAACCCAGCTGATCAACTATTGCTGACCTATCCTGATGATAGGTCATCCATAGTATTTCCCTGGACAACCCCTTAATTGTCCTGGTGGAAGCCCTCTCCTTGCTGTTCACTCAGAACTCCAAGATTTGGAGGGAAGTATTTTAGATGACTGTGGAGGCACTGGCGTAACTATAGGGGATGCAGTTGCACCTGGGCTCAGGAGCCTTGGGGGGCCCATAAGGCCTCTCTTCTCCATATACGGAACCCGGTACTATGAATAAAGCATTATAGTTGGAGGCCCTGTTACAGGTTTTGCATTGGGGCCCAGGAGCTTCAAGTTACGCCTCTGTGTGGAGGCAATGCATCTTAACATGCATGTTTGCTTCCAGTCTATGAAAAGAAGCTATCAAGAATTGAACTAGGAGTACATAATGTTTTGCCCTAGTATTACCAAGTCACTTTGTTACATCAGAAAACACAGACCAAACATCCTTTTATATGCTTTTCATGGTGTTAACAAATTCTCTGTCTTTGACTAGACTCCTAATTTGAGGGCCATCAAATATACCAGCTTTCAACTTGTTGTATGAAAGAGCAAGGCATATGTAAACCAAATGTATGACAAGATGGTATGTTAGTCAGAATGTGTAGGAATGAGCTCACAACTATAAAACATAATATATGATATCCAATGTAATCTATCAAATGTTACTTAATCATGTAAAGTGAAAAGTGTGGCATAGCATTTACCTCTGGCTTCTTCTTGGCACAATGATGATGTCTTCCTTGTCGTGCAGGCTATGGCTTAAATCTACAGGCTTCTATTAGCCCGTTTATTGTATTCTTGCCTCACACCTTCTTTCACAAGAATAATTACTTGTTGAATTCATTAGATGTTAATTGTCTATTGAAGTAATTATGGGGTGATAGGATTAATGTAAAATACCTCCTACATAGCCTGGAATCATGAAAGAGTTCAACATTGTTTATCAATTCCAGCTCTCTGTTTATTTAGTCTTGTTTGAAAGGATCAATCATGGATATCTCTTGATTCAGTCAGATTCTAGCTCATTTATGTCATATGTAGATCAAATAGATATTTCATATGTGTTCAACAGACACATAATGAATAGTCTGTTTATCAAAAATAATATCAGTGATTTCTGGGAAAACTAGATCTGGTTGGAATACACAAATGGGATCTTTAAATTCAGCAAATAGAAATTGACAAAGATCAAATATTATAATGCAGTCAGCAAATCTGACGTAGACCAGTGTAATATATTTAGTAGAGGCCTATTTAAAGGGGTTGTCCTGCGAAAGCAAGTGGGGTTAAGCACTTCTGGCCATACAGAAGTTATATACTTACCCCCCCCCGGTGTTGGCGTCCCCGTCTCCATGGCGCCGAAGCCTTCTACTGCCTCAATTAGACACGCTTGCGCAGTCTGCCTCTCTGTCCCATTGAATGGGCCCGCTCCGGCGTGCTCGCGCCGCACAGGTCGTCTGTGCATGACATCCATGTACTGCTCTCAACATTACTCATGGAGTCGATAAAACCACTATCATTTATAAATTGTCTGATGTGTGGACCATCGAAAATGCCAGCTTTTATTTTTTCTGTACATAGGCCAGACATTTTCCAACATATATATTGAAAGCATTGTCCATCATAATCAAGAGCCTTCACAAACTGCTTCATCAGGGCTAGCTTTATGTGAAGTGGGGGGCAGGATTATTTTGTCTCTTCCAACCAATGGTTCTCAAATCAAATTCTTTTCACTGACAACCATGTTCTCCCTCACAGGCAACTGTTGTTTCACCCAGTGGTCTTGTTTAGCCCTAGAGTCCTAGAGGCACATAAAACATGGATATTTTGGGTACCTATTTTGTTGGCCTAAAAGCAAATTGACCATTTTTATATCAACACATATATCCTATTGATGTTCATGATAGTGTATCTTCTCCAAGACCACAGCTATGGTTTTGTATTCTTCTTTCATTTTGGTGGTGTGGGCAATTGGTATTGACTAGAGATGAGCGAGCACCAAAATGCTCGAGTGCTTGTTACTCGAGTCGAACTTTCAGTGATGCTCGAGAGTTTGTTTCGAGTAACGAACCCCATTGAAGTCAATGGGCGACTCGAGCATTTTTGTATATGACTGGTGCTCCGCTAAGGTTTTCATTTGTGAAAATCTTAGCAAATCACCAAAGTCATGTAAAAAACACAGAAATGGGTAGGGCAGGCGAGGAGCAACATGCAGGGCTGCATTTCGAGCTCCGAGGTCTCACTATTAAGCCACAATAGTGGCAAGAGTGAGACCCCCCCCCCAGCACTGTCAGCATAAAGATCGTTCTCCTCTGCCACAGCTGTAACAGCTGTGGCAGAGAAGAACGATGTTAGCCCATTGAATTCAATAGAGCCGGCAATACAGCTGGCTCCATTGAAAGCAATGGGCTGCCGGCGAGCGCGGGATGAATTTTCGGGAAGGGCTTATAAATATAAGCCCTTACCTGAAAATCATCCTAAAATGTGTAAAAAAAAAAAAAAATAGAAACGGGCCGGAGCTGTCCAGCGCATTGAATTCAATGGAGCCGGAAATACAGCCGGCTCCATTGAAAGCAATGCGCTGCGGGCGATCTCACGATGAATTTTCGGGAAGGGCTTAAATATATAAGCCCTTCCCTGCAATTCATCCAGAATTGTGTAAAAATAAAAATATACTCACCTGGTCTCGGCAGACGGAGTTCAGCTGCAGCCGGCTTCTGTTCTCCTGTACTGCTCTCTGTAGTATTCAGCAGCCGGGGATTTAAAATCCCCACCTGCTGAATGAGCTGCCTCTGATTTGTCACAGCCTGACCAATCAGAGGCAGCTCTCACTCACACCCATTCATGAATTCATGAATGACAGCTGAGAGCTGCCCCTCATTGGCTCAGCGCTGAGCCAATCAGAGGCAGCACTCACTCATTCATGAATTCATGCTGCATTGCCGGCTCCATTGAAATCAATGCGCTGGACAGCTCCGGCCCGTTTCTATTTTTTTTTTTACACATTTTAGGATGATTTTCAGGTAAGGGCTTATATTTTTAAGCCCTTCCCAAAAATTCATCCCGCGCTCGCCGGCAGCCCATTGCTTTCAATGGAGCCGGCTGTATTGCCGGCTCTATTGAATTCAATGGTCAGTGCTCGTTTAATCGAGATGAGTACCGCGTGGTGCTCATCTCGAGTAACGAGCATCTTGAGCACCCTAATACTCGAACAAGCATCAAGCTCAGACGAGTATGCTCGCTCATTTCTAGGATTGACCCATATATGCTTCTATTGTTCAAAAGAACACATTTCAAACTGCGCTTTGAACTGTCAATAAATAGACACCAATCGTCAGGAACATATTGAGGATGTTTATCATGAGTCTTTTAGTATATTTACAAAATACAAGATTGTTTTCTTCGCAGAAAAATGGTAGCAAATCTTTTTCCCTCGTATGGTAGAATGTTATTTTTGTTCTACGCTCAAGTACATTTTTGTCGTTCAATCGAAAAGCAAGTGATTCAGCAGCCTGTTTTGAAAGGCTAAGGCCTCTGATTAAGTCACTCAACTCACTTTAATTAAAACGGTGGGTACATGCCGAAAGTGCGACATAGCCACTGCCCCTGCCATGTTCCGTATCGTGATGAACATCTGAAGTAGTCAGTTCATCCTCTGAAAGATCTGGTAACTCATGAAAAGTAGGAATTTGTACGTCATCTGTGTGTGGGAGAGGGCGTCTTACAGAGGGTAAATCAGGATATGTCCACTTGCTACAACTCCTTCGATTCAGTCCAGTAATACTCACTTTACAAAAATAACAGTCATCAATGTGGTTTGCTTGTTCCCTCCACACCATCGGCACACCGAATTTTAAGCTTCTTCTTTTACCATTACTCCACTGTCTTAAGTGTTGAACACACAGTTTGCATACAATATGTGGAGCCCAACTTTTGTCTTGATCAGCAAGCTTTTCGCCAAAGTATGCATGGTAGACCTGCTTCACGAAGTCTGATATAGGTTTTTGATTTTCTTGACGGGGATAAACAAATACATTTGGGTGATTTAAACAACTTCTCCAACTGGAGGAGGCCATCCTGTGTATAAATGTTCAAATAACACAACCACAGGCATACCGCTAAGGGGAACAGGGGTTGCGATTACTACCCGGCCCTTGCAGTCAGGGGGCCCAGCAGTGCCCACGATATAGACCCCCCACTGGCAGAGCCAACAGCAGCTTCCAGGACCGGTGATGTCACCAGTGTGGGAGGAGTCAGTGATCACATAGTACCCTCCTGTGTGTGTACTCTAGTACTCTAGTGTGTGTGTAAGAGTGGACTAAAAGGCTACAAACAAATTTTCATGTAGCGCAGGAAATGCGTCATATTTGAAAAGATTACAGTAAGGCGCTAGATCATGTGTGGAAATTTGTTTTGCAGCTGTATGCAGCACGATTTAGGAAGGGGGGAGGGAGCCCAAGCTAAACTTTTGCATCCAGGCCCCTGAGCCTTTAGGTACGCCCCTGAACACAATGAATGTATAGCTACAACACCCCACAACACCTCGGGCGACAAATGTACACAACCGTTTCTCACTACCGGTCGGGACAAACTAAATCTATGAATAAGATTGGTGATGTGACGCGGCTTGGCTGGCCATGCGCATACACCAAAACTATAGCTGATGGAGCCAAATATACACTAAATCAGTTGTAACATTCCCGGCACAAAAAAATGTTTTCAATTTTGTTGGCCAGTGTTATATATTACCTTTGAATTATCTTACTTTTCCATGTATTCTTAAAGGGGTTGTGCCAAGAATGCATAAGGATGCAGAGAGCGGGACTTGGCGCGACCAGTCGATCACCGCAAGCCATGCATATTTAAATGGGTTGTCTACTTTGGTTGCGACTCCTTTAAGGTCTTCTTTGTTGCTAGAAACATCACAGTATAATATCAGTTATCTATGTACATTCCTAAAAAAGTTCTTGGATTATTAAAAATGGAATTTGTAGATCTAAAGCAAAACTGAAAAAAATGCTGGCTGTTCTGGAAGACTTGGCTTTCATATTTAAGCACTCTGGAGATGAAGAGAGATAATTTTTTGATAAGATGGCTTAAAAATAAATACATTTTTCTCCTCTGCTCAAATGGGATTGATAAGAGGAAATTTTGGAAATGCTTTTGAAGTGAGTTCATACTTTTCCCTTCCTATTGCATACTAGTAAAACATTTGTAACAAAGAAAATACGAAAAAAGGAAGAAAGTACGGGTAAGAGGAGTTGTCATGGGAACACAGACGGGAGGTTGACAAATTAATAAAATTAAAATTAAATTATGTGTTAAACACTCTACTCTAAATATCATGTCATATACTTTTATGCAGGTTCTCCTTAAAACTATTTTTATTTCCTCGATCTATTAATGCTTTTCACATTGGATACCACTAGAGGATGCTCTTGGGTTACACTAAAAATCTGCAAAATACATGCAGCTACTAAACCGAAGATGTTTTCTTTATGATAGTGAATAAAATACTGACATTTACAATATTACCTAATTCAGAAGTAAAAACGGGAATTGAGTGAAGATTGCATTTAATTTGGTACCTTAATTCTTTGGGTCATAAATCAATAACAGCTGAGTTCCGCTTATACAATATGTTTGGTAAGAGCTTTGTGCCCCAACATAAAGAGATATAATATAGTAGATGAGAATACTGTTCTAGCGCTGTAGGTCCCAGGGATAGTTTTCATAGGACCAGATAAAATGGCAGCACACCATTCTGTATACTCATGACCTCCCATAGGCCCAGGAGGTGACGCATGGCACATCCCAACAGTACAAGTATAAGGTTATGTGAGGATAGCATTGGAGGACTGTTATCTTGCGGTTGTGGACGGGAGGACAACTGCTAAGAAGGTTGAGAAACCACAAATGAAGAAAAGGTGTCAGAATCTAATAAATCCAAAGTAGTTTAAGACTACCTCTTTGGAAATAATTTTGTGATCTAGTTTTTGGCTACATAGCTTGAAAAGTTAATGTACATTGAAGCTATGTGTAAAAGCCCTTTTATACGGAATGATAAAATCATTCAAATGAGCAAAAATGATCGCTAAATGCAGCCAACGGACAACGAATGATAAAGTGTTTACTTTTCGTTCATCATTCATTTCATGGAGGGATAATAATCATTGTTGGCTCGTTCACTAATCGTCTGCTTTAAATACCAATCACTTAGTCATTCTCATTCACTTATACAGTAAATGTTGACGACTGAATGATTTCTTGTTTGAACAGGCCAACAATGTATTTGCCCATGTAAATAGGCTGCATGAGCAAACGAATAAAGGGGGGTAAGGGGGAGGGATTTGTTATTTGTATAGCGCCAACTTACTCCGCAGCGCTTTCAGGTAATTTATTTATTACCCCCCAGCAAGCTGGGTAATTATTTTACAGACCTTGGAAGAATGGAAGGCTGAGTCAACCTTGAGACGGCTACCTGAACCATGCGAGGATTAAACTCACAACCTTCAGGTCATTAGCTAGAACTTAAAGGGGTGGTCTCGTGAAACAAAGTGGGGTTATACACTTCCGTATGGCCATATTAATGCACTTTGTAATATACATCGTGCATTAAATATGAGCCATACAGAAGTTATTCACTTACCTGCTCTGTTGCTGGCGTCCTCGTCTCCATGGTTCCGTCTAAATTCGCTGGCAGCTTGCTTTTTTAGACGCGCTTGCGCAGTCCGGTCTTCTCCATTCAGCACGAGCCGCTTCAGTGTTCTCCCCGCTACAGCTCTTCTGCGCATGCGCAGACGAGCTGTCACTGCTCGGGAGCGCGCTGGAGCGGCCATTCTGTACCTTCCTCTGTTAGAGGAAGGTGCAGAGCTGCCGAGCTGTCCGGAGAAGCCGCCCAGCTGTCCCGCCGTCCAGCTGTCCTGGTAAGTGATGGGCCGGGGGGGGCTGCCGCTGCGCCGGGCTGTGCCAGGGGAACTTGCGCTGGGCCGGGGGGGGGGAGCTGTCGCTGCGCCGGGGGGGGGGGGCTGTCGCTGCGCCGGGGGAACTAGCGCTGGGCCGGGGGGGGGCTGTCGCTGGGCCGGGGGGGCTGCCGCTGTGATGGGGGAACTAGCGCTGGGCTCCGGAACCTAGCGCTGGGCTCCGGAACCTAGCGCTGGGCTCCGGGGCCTTTACCTGGGCTCCGGGGCCTTCACCTGGGCTCCGGGGCCTTCACCTGGGCTGAGGGTCTAGCGCTGGGGAGCCGGGAGCGTAGCGCTGGGGAGCCGGGGGCTAGCGCCGGTGGGTGACTGGTCGGCGGCTGCGGGGCGTCTGGTCGGCGGCTGCGGGGCGTCTGGTCGGCGGCTGCGGGGCGTCCGGTTGCCATGGAGACACAGCTGGCAGCGTCTCGGGAGCGCGCACGTCGGGCTGCAGCGAGCGACGGGGAAAGAGCCGGCGGTCATCTTGGGGAAACTTTTATAAGTTGCTGAAACGCTGGAACGGTAAGTACAAACCAGCTAGGAAAGTAATTTACAGGGGTAATTAGTAATGTATGTTTAATTAGGGGGACTGGGCAAAAAAAAAAATCACTGCTTCCTCGAGACATCTCCTTTAAGACTGCTGCCTTAACACTATGCGAATGAACTCTGACATCATTCGCTCGTACATTCAAGAAATCAGAAAATCTAAATGGACCCTAAGAGCATACTTAGGTGCCTATTAAGTGGACAGATAACCTGCCTGTGCTAACAGGTGCTGAACAACAATAGATTATTAGACTCAAAGAGTGAAGTAATAGCATCGTAACTCCCTACCCTGGACACTATGCAATAAAATGAAAGCAGCTACTTCACATCACCCTTGGAGCTGGGCTGAAAGCAAGATTGACTCCTGTTAAAATGGCTCCTAAATTCTCCTACCTTCAAGAATATGTATATATTTATACTTATATGTAAGAATAATAGGGTTATTCACCCTGATTCTGCTACTGAAGCATATCTATGCAGCTATTCACAGGTCACAATCAATATGTATATAAATTTGAGTGCATATATAAAAAAATTACATTATTTGTTCATGGGTTATGGTTTGTGGCAAAGGCCCAAGCTGAATTCACAATTTTGTTGGTTATTGTTGGAAACAGACAAGCTTGTCATCACACCCAGTTTTTTCTCAGCTTAGTTGAGCTTGTATTTTGCGGTCGGAGGTAAGTTTCTTCTGTTACATATTGCGGAACTTCTCAGAATTTAAGACTTTAGAGAAAACTCAGTGCAGACATTGAGTCATCAAGAAAAGTTGATTTCTGCTCTGAAGCCTGCGGAAAGTAAATACAGCTCTGGATAATAAAACAGGCTGTAACTCAGAATTAGTACAAGACAAGTAAGACTGCAGAGAGAGATTTATCAAGTCTTTCAGAGGACTTAAAAAAGAATTAAAGAAACAACATTCTGTTTCAACTATTCCGATGAATCACAAGTTACTTGACTTCTGCTACAGACTAATTTGCTCTCTAGTAAGTAGAGGTATTGTTGGTGGGTAGAGATGAGCGAGTATACTCGCTAAGGCAAACTACTCGAGCGAATAGTGCCTCATGCGAGTACCTGCCTGCTCGTCTCTAAATATTCGGGTGCCGGCGGGGGGCGGGGAGCGGCGGGGGAGAGCAGGGAGGAACGGGGGGCAGATCTCTCTCTCTCACTCTCTCCCCCCCCCGCTCTCCCCTGCTCACTCCCGGAACTCACCGCTCTCCCCCGCCGGCACCCGAATCTTTTGAGATGAGCGGCAGGTACTCGCATAAGGCACTACTCGCTCAAGTAGTTTGCCTTAGTGAGTACGCTCGCTCATCTCTATTCGTGGGCCCTTCACAGATCACACATTAATAGTCAATCAGAAGGCTATGCCTCAATGTTATATCCCAGGAAACCTTTTTGATCCATACTAATATTATAAATGCGAAAGTAACTCTGTTTGTTTGTTACCTTTTCACGGCTAAACTGATATCGGCGTCTTCCCTACGCCTGTGTGCATGCGCGAGATCCATCCGGTCTCGCGAGACACTGTGATCCATAGACCCCAAATCTCAGAATGGTAATTTCCCAAAAGTAATATGGCGTGGGAGTTTTCAAAGTCCCGCAAGATCCCATCTGCTGCTATGCTGAAGTCAGCTAGGTAGTGTGCCAATTGCCCATGCGTCAAAGACAGCGTCATTAAAGGCACATCATGTGAGAGCAAAAAGATCATGTGAGGCACCATATGTATCCGTACCGTACCGATACACAATGCCTGTTCAATGATAATAATGCATATGTAGAATACACTTGCCCTGCAAGGCAATTACCACTGAAAAAGGAGCACTAATTGCACAACATTGTAGATGTCATTAGATATAATATCCCAATGTCATTATTATGTATAGATGAATGTCCTGAAAGGACCGTATCTCTATACAGTTCCATCTAGTCTATATATGGATAGATGTAAAAATCAATCTATATGCACATCAAAGCAGGGCTAAAGGAAAAACTTCTTTATAAATCCCCTCTAAATGTATTATGTTATGTTTGCACCGCTCCTACAATACCAAAATTACATTGCAAATGCCTACCACAAAAATGGAAAATGTAGATAACTATCTCCAATATGACTAAGGTTTTAATCTTGCCCAGATATCCTTCACAGCAAGAATATATTATAAATAATCAAAACCCCATACAAAGAATAATGCTCACATTTATCATTTATTTAAAGACATAGAAAAAACACAAAAAAAGGGGAAGGACAAAAAGGGGGAAAGGAGGTTTGCTTAGGACGCCTGATGCAAACAACCGACAGCATGTAATCCCAAATTTAAAAGACAGGTGTATTTAGTCATACGCAGGCGCACCTTTGCTCTGCCGCCAACGCTGTGCCATGCAGCAAGGCGGGGGAGAAGAGGGTGTACATCATAAGCTACGCCTACACAAACGGGTAGACACATGAGGGCAGACGTCATTGCCGCAGGTATGTGAATATTAAGCTTGCAGGGATACCCAGCGTTTCCCTTGATTGAAATTTGGATGAAAGACACATTAACATTGATTGAAATTTTAAAGAAAATCTGTGTTGCTAATAGCAACCAATGACAGCACAGCTTTGATTTTACCTCAGCAGTATGTCAAATGAAAATTAGGCTACAATTCACTCTAAAAATTAGCTTTTGCAATGACAATCAATGAGGTTCAAGGGCAAACACTTAACCCTTTCCAATCCAATGTCGGACCTGCCCCAACATCATAATTTCCCTCCACAGCTCCGATGTCGGGGCAGGCCCGACACTGCAGTGCAGGAGTGCATCTGCACCCGATCGTCAGAAACATCGGGTGCAGATACACTCCTGCACTGGTCCTCATCAAGGACGCCCGAGGAGAAGGCAGAAAGGGTTTTTAACCCTTTCTGCCTTCTCCTTTACACATTACATAGTGCTCAATTAGCGCTATGTAATGCACAGATTCCGGCTGGCAATCATTCGACCGCTGGTGTCACCAGACCCCCAGCGGTCACATGAACGTCGAGCCGGGAGCCTGCACCGTGGGGTGGCCTGCTTACCTGTCCGGCGTCTTCCGCATTCTCCTCTCTGTCTCCTGGCTCAGCGATCATGTGACCTCTGGGTGCCACCTGACCCCAGCGGTGACATGATCGCCGAGCTGGGAGGCAGAAGGGAGAATGCGGAAGATGCCGGACAGGTAAGCAGGTCCCTCCCTGCACCCTCCTGAACTCTGTCAGTTCAGGAGGGTGCAGGGGAATGTATTTTTTCTCATCCATTCTCACCAGCTCCAATTTATTTGGAGCTGGGGAGAATGAATGAGAAAAAATAATTGGATTGGAAAGCGTTAATGTAGCAGGTGTACAATCTAAGAAAAACATGTCTTTCTTATGCGCAACTGTATGTGGTGCGCTCACGTGTGTTTAGCTCACAAAACCTTTATATCCTAGCAAAAGATGACAAGACCAAAAACATGCAGAACTGCTCTGACAGCAGATTGCAGTTACATTCCTTTCACTATTTCAACTTTTTATGTTTCAATATACAGCAAAACACAGATTAGATGCAAATTACAAAATACAAATTCCACGTGAATGAAGTTGTGGGTAAAAAGCTAGTATTATAAATCAGCAACTGCATTAGGCTGTCATGGGGTGGCTGGTGGATGGTCATAGGTCTGGGGTGGTGTTATGGTGTCAGCCCTGTCCCACAATATGTGCTATATTGGTGTGTGCTTATTTTCTGTCAGCACTGGTTGGCAAGGAGTTAATTACTCCTTGCTGTTAAGTAGTTAATTGACTGGTTGAGGTAGTTGGCTGCTTAGCCAGTCAGTCAGCAACTGTTTGGTTGTTAAAACCAGCTCTTCTGAACAGAAGGTGCTGGTTATACTTTCTAGCAAAAATGTGTTTCTGGTCTTGCAGATCCTGGGTTGGAACTGCGTTTCAGTTAAGACAAGTCTGCATTTGTTGACTTATTTATCTGGGGTGTTTATACATCTTTTTACTGCACTCTGTTGGTTTTATTATACATTGAATTTCATCTAATCTTTGCCATTATTCCCTGTCACCATCTAGGTTCCTGACATGGGGTCGCCCTCATCAGGGCGAGCACTCTATTTATAGGTAGGGGATCATGGTTAGATTCCCTGTCTTCCCTGTTTTGTGTTTTTAATTTCTATTTTTATGCTATCCACATTTATACTGAGTATGTATATATTTGTAACAGCCAATACTGTACATCCATTTTGGCGAGAAACACAAACAGTTTGGGCATATTTTTTACTTGCTCATCCTCCCTAGTTTCCCTTTATTCTAGAAATTATTTAAAGAGCACCTTTCCACACTTCTGATTATGCTTGATAAAAGAGGTTTATTTGCCTCAGAAATAAACCTCACATGAGAGAAGTTAGGTGCACTAAATGGAGCGCACCCAACAAAGATAGAACAGCATGGCTACAATGCTAAAATTCAGGTCCGTGCTGCATGCTGTGCAGGAGTTTTCATTGACTCCTATGGGAGCAGTAGTAAATGGAAATTCCTGTACAGGGAATAGATTCCCCACTGCTGACAGCAGGGTATTTAAAGCGTGCTGCCCAGAAAGCACATTTTAAATGTCCCGCTGTAAACTCCTGCTAGTCCCCGCTGGGATAAGAGGACTCCCCGAGGGTTCCGTTAATCACCGCGGGGACTAACAGGAATTTACAATGGGACATTTAAAAAGTGCTTCTGGGCAGCACCTTTTAAATGCCCTGCTGTACTCAGTGGGGTATTCCTACTGACCTGCTGCTGGGCAATTCCCCTACAGCGGGGCTGTAGGGAATTCCCTCCACTTCTCTCCCAAAGGGAATTCCCTATAATGGGGAGAGAGAGAGGAGGCAGCATTACAGGGCTTCCCCCAAGGGCTTTCCCCGAGAGCGTGGGAGTAGGGGGCAGGGTTAGAGGGATCCGCCCCTAGCCTCACCCCTCTAGTATCACCCCCTCTATGGTTTGCTATAGGGAATCTCTATGAGAATCCATATAGCCCCTCCCACTCTTTCAAGTCCCACCCACTCTATTTGCCCTATGGGGATATCCCTCGGGACTTCCCAATAGCAGGGAGATATAGGGGAGCTATGGGGGATTTTCTCTTAGCAGGAAGATAGTGTGGACCTATGGGGGTTTAACTCATAGCCCCACTCCATCTCTCCCTGCTATGGGGAAATCCCCCATAAGTCCGCTCTCCCTGCTCTAGGGAAATCCCAAAGCCATGCACGGCCTCTTCTCTCTTCCTGGAGCAGCTGCACTTCTCCAAGCACAGCTGCTCCAGGGAATGGGCGAATTTCAGGCGCATGAAGATCGGCTCTTCTACGCTTAGAAATTTTGCCCATGCATGTGACATGCGACAAGCGTTTTTTTTAAGTGCTCCTATTCATGCGCTAAATAAATCACTCGTGTAACCGAGGCCTTGAAATGAAAGTGGACAGAAGAATCTGGGACTTTAACCCTATTGTATGCTTTACTTTACCTGCCTGACTGCCCATAACTCAGAAACCTCAGCTTTCCACTCTATTACCTGTAGCGACCTGGATACATACAGTAATTGCTGGCAAAGGGTAACACAGTAATACAATCTGCAGTAGAAGATATGTAGCCAAGAAAGGAAGAAAAACAACTCCACTGTAATAGTGCAAGAATTCCCTACTCACTAGACTGCGACTGAAGTTCAACTTGCAGGGAACAATTTGTATATATTTCACAGACTCCCAGAGCTAAAGAAGTTAATGCATCTTCCAGTGTTTTACGTTTATCTTCTATTGATTCCCTCAAGCTTTTTCCTGCTGTGCTAAGAAGGTTACATTCTGTCTACATGAGGAAAGTTCGCTTTCCTTTACTTGGATTGACTGTTGCTTTGTTCCGATATGTAAGGAAAGTACTTCACTAAAGCAGTGGGAAGTTAGAATGACATTTACAGGTGACCAAAGAAATACACAGTACAGCAGGGACCCATGTGACAGCACTGCAGTACAATCCTAAGAAGATGATCATGGTCCAGGAACTGTTAGCTCCATATAGTAAAACACGTGACTTGTTTATCATGTTAATCATTTTAACTAATCTATATTGATTATATAGAAATGATCACCAAGTTTTTTGCATCTCTTCGGACGAACTGTGTAACTACTTCAGGTTCGATGTCCTTTCTAATATTGCTGGTTGTCAATTCAAAAGAGTGGAAACTGCACATATTGTCCACTTTCCAGAAGTTATTGATTGCACTGACTGCCTTTTCCCTGTACTTTATACTGCAGTCTGTCTCTTTACTGCTGTGTATAAACAAGCAACAACCATTCACTCACCAAGAAATTGGCATATTTAATGTTAATTTAATTATACAAAAAAATGATTAAAGCTACATGCAATTAAACACCTATGTGAAAAAAAAAACACATCTGAATGTTACATATAGTATATAATATAGCAAATGAACTTCAATGAATTAGCATCCAGGAGATCTGCTTTAATTTTAATGTACATTGCCTAGAGGGCAGTGGGTCTTAGTTGTGATTAATCTTTTGACCCCTCCGTAACTTCATCGGCACCCACCAGGGTTGCTATGGCTGTTAGGGGCCCTCAACAGCCCATTTTCCACAGCATTTGTCCGCAACATATCAGCTCCCTGACAACAATAGTATGTTTTGGTAATGACTTTGGCTGTATTTGCATTTAGGACTATATCCTTGTCTTAGGGCAGAGTATTTTTTAACCTCTTTAAGAACAAAGCACCGTAAATTTACGGTGCTTGGTTCTGGGCTTTTATCCCAGCCGATAGTAAAAATACAGTATGGGATTAAAGCTCCGGCTCCTATGATGGAGCAGGTCGGGTTCTCAGCTGTTAATCACAGCCATAGACCTGGAGAAGAAGGCGGAAGCAGTTCCACTATTCATCCCAGTGATCACATGACCACCAGGTGCCCCTGTCACAGCAGAGCTGCAGGATTCTAGTAGATCCAGATCAGCTCTATTAGTAATTAAGGCATATTTTTCGGTTAAGCAAATCTATTGCTGCAAGGCAAATTCTAAAAAAATTATTTTTTGGTTCAGGCTACCTCTGCAGCATGAACCAAT
The DNA here is from genome assembly GCF_035609145.1 of Eleutherodactylus coqui. Taxonomy (NCBI): domain Eukaryota; kingdom Metazoa; phylum Chordata; class Amphibia; order Anura; family Eleutherodactylidae; genus Eleutherodactylus; species Eleutherodactylus coqui. Next base: position 76,973,257 of record NC_089838.1, on the reverse strand, counting down.
GATTAGACATGGCTACTGTCCCAGACTACTTTAGATTCAAGGGTTGCCAGTTATAAACTATTGATAGGATATCTGCAGAATAGGGGATCATTAGAAAATCAGCAGGAATCTGCTGCCTGGGAACCCCTGCAGATCAGCTGTTCACCAGGCCAAAGCGCTCATGCACAAAGTCAATTTTTGCAGTAAGTAGATAGAGCTCTGTTCTCACTGCAGTGGGCAGGCTTGGTATTGCAGGTAAAGTTTCCATTGAAGTCAATGGCCTGCAATACCAAGCCTGGCCACTCCAGTGGGAACAGAACTGTCTACTCCCTGCATAAATTAGCTCAGTGCACAAAGTACACCACCCTGCAAAGAGCGGATCAGTGAAGGTCCCAGGTGGCAGACCTCCATTGATCTATTATTGATGACCTAACCTGAGGATAGGCCATTCCCAAGAGAACAACGCCTTTTAAGCACTGTAGCTAAACTATAGTAACAGATAACAGCTCTGTGCTTATATAGCTAAAAAGCAGCCAGGAAGCAAACACTGAGTTAAAATAAATAGCAGACAATCATTCCTCATATGTACCGACTTATGCTATGTTTAGACGGAATGATATTATTCCAAAAATAGTACAAATGAGTGAAAGTGGGCGATAATCCTTCAGTCTAAACATGGGCCAACGACAGGACGATAAATGAGAATCGTTCATTGTTCACTGTCTGCAGGCATAAAAATCATTGTTGGCTCATTCACTTACACTGGTCAATAAATCAAAAAAAAATTCTGTATCTGGATTGAAAACAGGTTGGTTTAATTAATTTTGGGGTGCTGAATTCAGTGGAAGAATCAGATTCTATCTATCACATCACATTTGGCCAAAGATTGTCTGGTTTTAAATACAAAAAAAAATAACACAGAACTCAATAATGTTTTTCTCGTAATATATTTGTAAAGGAAACTCAAAAAATACCGATATGCTGAGGTAAGAATGATGAGAAGTGCTTCATGCAGATGACAACAAACAGTAAACATCAGTACCGATAGGCTCATGTCGGTAACCTTCCCGCTCAACTACATTGTTCTGCCATCTAGTGACCATTTTTAGAACTTCATCCACTGTGTATTACATTCAAATAAAGAGTTTAGCTATAAGTCACTGATCTTATTTTATATAAATAATTCACCAGAAAATGAGCACAAACACAACTTTTTTTCCAAAATTTAAAAAATCTAAATTACATAAAACCCTTACGTGATATATCATTTCTAAAGGTAAACTCAGATTCTACACCCAAAAATCCATAAGAATTGATATATCGCACACCAGATGCAAAAATGCTGTTAAGCAGTGTTGTCGTTCGGCTTAAACAGCGTTCATTCAGTCCCTGTATTTGCTTATATAGCGACTTTCCCATTACAATGAAAAAATATAATAATCTTTCTGTAAATCCTTTGGTTCTTCTGTTTTGTCAAGCTGTTAAAAATCTTTATTGATATATCACTCTCGGAGGCAACCAACACAGCCGACATTACACCACCCACAAGGGCTTTCACATAGGTTTCCGAGCACCCTAGACGACAAATCTGCCTTGTTATGCCTGGTAATAGAAGGATACTTGGCAGCTACCTCATTATTGTGTCTAGTAAAGTTAGGCGACAACCTCCTTGTGAGCTCTTACTTTGTCATTATTGGAATTGTCACCCAGCTTTCCTAGAATCATATTACTGAGAAACAGCTGAATAGAACAGCGGAGGACAACTGAGGACAACTTAAAGACTAGAGATGAGCGAACGCGTTCGTCCGAGCTTGATATTCGTGCGAATATTAGGGTGTTCGGGATGTTCGTTATTCGTGACGAACACCATGCGGTGTTCTGGTTACTTTCACTTCCTTCCCTGAGACGTTAGCGCGCTTTTCTGGCCAATTGAAAGACAGGGAAGGCATTACAACTTCCCCCTGCAACGTTTAAGCCCTATACCACCCCCCTGCTGTGAGTGGCTGGCGAGATCAGGTGTTCGCCTAATATAAAAGTCGGCCCCTCCCGCGGCTCGCCTCAGATGCGGTGTGAGTTAGATGAGGGACAGTGCTGTTTATACCGGAGCTGCTGTAGGGAAAGAATTGGTAGTTAGTGTAGGCTTCAAGACCCCCCAAAGGTCCTTATTAGGGCCACTGATAGCTGTGTGTTGGCTGCTGTTAGCAGTGGGATTTTTTTTTTTTTCTCAAAATCGCCTCTGCAGACCGTTGCACCTGGCATTAGGGACAGAAGTGCTGCATAGGCAGGGAGAGTGTTAGGAGTGAGTGTAGCCTTCAAGAACCTCAACGGTCCTTTCTAGGGCCATATTTATCCGTGTGCAGTACTGTCCAGGCTGCTGTTGGCTGTGCTGCATTTTTTTTGGGCTTCTCAAAATCGCCTCTGCAGAGCATTGCACCCTCCATTGATACTGCAGGGAAAGAATTGTATAGGCAGGGCCACAACACAGTTATTATTCATTGAATATACGCAGTGCTGCCTGTTGGTGGGAAAAAACTGAAAACAAATCTATTTGTCCAGCCTGTGTCCGTCCTTACGCCTGTGTAGACGTGTGAGCTGCGTGAAAAACATTGCTAAATCATACGCAGCCAGCTACGCTTTACTGCTGGGTTCGCCATTTGCTTTCCTTAATTGGGAAAAAAAAATACCTGCTCTCCAAGAGTTATAATAACTCTGCTACCCTCACGTTCTGTGACACATAAGCAGGGACACAGCGCAGTTATTAAACTTCGCAGGTTCATTGAATATACGCAGTGCTGCCTGTTGGTGGGAAAAAACTGAAAACAAATCTATTTGTCCAGCCTGTGTCCGTCCTTACGCCTGTGTAGACGTGTGAGCTGCGTGAAAAACATTGCTAAATCATACGCAGCCAGCTACGCTTTACTGCTGGGTTCGCCATTTGCTTTCCTTAATTGGGAAAAAAAAATACCTGCTCTCCAAGAGTTATAATAACTCTGCTACCCTCACGTTCTGTGACACATAAGCAGGGACACAGCGCAGTTATTAAACTTCGCAGGTTCATTGAATATACGCAGTGCTGCCTGTTGGTGGGAAAAAACTGAAAACAAATCTATTTGTCCAGCCTGTGTCCGTCCTTACGCCTGTGTAGACGTGTGAGCTGCGTGAAAAACATTGCTAAATCATACGCAGCCAGCTACGCTTTACTGCTGGGTTCGCCATTTGCTTTCCTTAATTGGGAAAAAAAAATACCTGCTCTCCAAGAGTTATAATAACTCTGCTACCCTCACGTTCTGTGACACATAAGCAGGGACACAGCGCAGTTATTAAACTTCGCAGGTTCATTGAATATACGCAGTGCTGCCTGTTGGTGGGAAAAAACTGAAAACAAATCTATTTGTCCAGCCTGTGTCCGTCCTTACGCCTGTGTAGACGTGTGAGCTGCGTGAAAAACATTGCTAAATCATACGCAGCCAGCTACGCTTTACTGCTGGGTTCGCCATTTGCTTTCCTTAATTGGGAAAAAAAAATACCTGCTCTCCAAGAGTTATAATAACTCTGCTACCCTCACGTTCTGTGACACATAAGCAGGGACACAGCGCAGTTATTAAACTTCGCAGGTTCATTGAATATACGCAGTGCTGCCTGTTGGTGGGAAAAAACTGAAAACAAATCTATTTGTCCAGCCTGTGTCCGTCCTTACGCCTGTGTAGACGTGTGAGCTGCGTGAAAAACATTGCTAAATCATACGCAGCCAGCTACGCTTTACTGCTGGGTTCGCCATTTGCTTTCCTTAATTGGGAAAAAAAAATACCTGCTCTCCAAGAGTTATAATAACTCTGCTACCCTCACGTTCTGTGACACATAAGCAGGGACACAGCGCAGTTATTAAACTTCGCAGGTTCATTGAATATACGCAGTGCTGCCTGTTGGTGGGAAAAAACTGAAAACAAATCTATTTGTCCAGCCTGTGTCCGTCCTTACGCCTGTGTAGACGTGTGAGCTGCGTGAAAAACATTGCTAAATCATACGCAGCCAGCTACGCTTTACTGCTGGGTTCGCCATTTGCTTTCCTTAATTGGGAAAAAAAAATACCTGCTCTCCAAGAGTTATAATAACTCTGCTACCCTCACGTTCTGTGACACATAAGCAGGGACACAGCGCAGTTATTAAACTTCGCAGGTTCATTGAATATACGCAGTGCTGCCTGTTGGTGGGAAAAAACTGAAAACAAATCTATTTGTCCAGCCTGTGTCCGTCCTTACGCCTGTGTAGACGTGTGAGCTGCGTGAAAAACATTGCTAAATCATACGCAGCCAGCTACGCTTTACTGCTGGGTTCGCCATTTGCTTTCCTTAATTGGGAAAAAAAAATACCTGCTCTCCAAGAGTTATAATAACTCTGCTACCCTCACGTTCTGTGACACATAAGCAGGGACACAGCGCAGTTATTAAACTTCGCAGGTTCATTGAATATACGCAGTGCTGCCTGTTGGTGGGAAAAAACTGAAAACAAATCTATTTGTCCAGCCTGTGTCCGTCCTTACGCCTGTGTAGACGTGTGAGCTGCGTGAAAAACATTGCTAAATCATACGCAGCCAGCTACGCTTTACTGCTGGGTTCGCCATTTGCTTTCCTTAATTGGGAAAAAAAAATACCTGCTCTCCAAGAGTTATAATAACTCTGCTACCCTCACGTTCTGTGACACATAAGCAGGGACACAGCGCAGTTATTAAACTTCGCAGGTTCATTGAATATACGCAGTGCTGCCTGTTGGTGGGAAAAAACTGAAAACAAATCTATTTGTCCAGCCTGTGTCCGTCCTTACGCCTGTGTAGACGTGTGAGCTGCGTGAAAAACATTGCTAAATCATACGCACCCAGCTACGCTTTACTGCTGGGTTCGCCATTTGCTTTCCTTAATTGGGAAAAAAAATACCTGCTCTCCAAGAGTTATAATAACTCTGCTACCCTCACGTTCTGTGACACATAAGCAGGGACACAGCACAGTTATTAAACTTAGATAATTCATTCACTAGAGGCAGTGGGGCCTTTCGTTTTCCAAAAAGGGCAAAAATTATATTTGGCCTGCAGTCTTGCGCCAATTTATTTCCTGCCTGGGAAATCTAATCACTGGTAATACAGCATGCTGAGGGGTAGGGGTAAGCCTAGAGGACGTGGACGTGGACGTGGCCGAGGACGCGGAGGGCCAAGTGAGGGTGTGGGCACAGGCCAAGCTCCTGATCCAGGTGTGTCGCAGCTGTCTGCTGCGCGATTAGGAGAGAGGCACGTTTCTGGCGTCCCCACATTCATCGCCCAATTAATGGGTCCACGCGGGAGACGGTTATTAGAAAATGAGCAGTGTGAGCAGGTCCTGTCCTGGATGGCAGAAAGTGCTTCGAGCAACCTATCGTCTACCCGCAGTTCTGCGCCGTCCACTGCTGCCAATCCGAATCCTCTGTCTGCTGCTCCTCCTTCCTCCCAGCCTCCTCAGTCCACTACAATGACACCTGCTCAGGAGCGGGAACACTCCCAGGAACTGTTCTCGGGCCCCTGCTTAGATTGGGCAGCAGCGGTTCCTCTCCCACCAGAGGAGTTTATCGTCACTGATGCCCAACCATTCGAAAGTTCCCGGGGTCCGGGGGAAGAGGCTGGGGACTTCCGCCAACTGTCTCAACAACTTTCTGTGGGTGAGGAGGACGATGACGATCAGACACAGTTGTCTTGCAGTGAGGTAGTAGTAAGGGCAGTAAGTCCCAGGGAGCAGCGCACAGAGGATTCGGAGGAAGAGCAGCAGGACGATGAGGTGACTGACCCCACCTGGTGTGCAACGCTTACTCAGGAGGACAGGTCTTCAGAGGGGGAGTCAAGGGCATCAGCAGGGCAGGTTGCAAGAGGCAGTGCGGTGGCCAGGGGTAGAGGCAGGGCCAGACCGAATAATCCACCAAGTGTTTCCCAAAGCGCCCCCTCGCGCCATGCCACCCTGCGTAGGCCGAGGTGCTCTAAGGTCTGGCAGTTTTTCACAGAGACGCCTGACGACCGACGAACAGTGGTGTGCAACCTTTGTCGCGCAAAGCTCAGCCGGGGAGCCAACACCAACAGCCTCACCACCACCACCATGCGCAGACATATGATGGCCAAGCACCCCGCAAGGTGGGACAAAGGCCGTTCACCGTCTCCGGTTTGCACCCCTGCCTCTCCCCCTGTGCCCCAACCTGCCACTGAGATGCAACCCCCCTCTCAGGACACAGGCACTACCGCCTCATGGCCTGCACCCACACCCTCATCTCCGCTGTCCTCGGCCCCATCCAGCAGTGTAGTTCAGCGCACCGTTCAGCCGTCGCTTGCGCAAGTGTTCGAGCGCAAGCGCAAGTACGCCGCCACGCACCCGCACGCTCAAACGTTAACCGTCCGCATCGCAAAATTCATCAGCCTTGAGATGCTGCCGTATAGGGTTGTGGAAACGGAGTCCTTCAAAAGTATCATGGAGGCGGCGGCCCCGCGCTACTCAGTTCCCAGTCGCCACTACTTTTCCCGATGTGCCGTCCCAGCCCTGCACGACCACGTCTCCCGCAACATTGTGCGCGCCCTCACCAACGCGGTTACTGCCACGGTCCACTTAACTACGGACACGTGGACAAGCACAGGCGGGCAGGGCCACTACATCTCCCTGACGGCACATTGGGTGAATTTAGTGGAGGCTGGGACAGAGTCAGAGCCTGGGACCGCTCACGTCCTACCCACCCCCAGAATTGCGGGCCCCAGCTCGGTGCTGGTATCTGCGGAGGTGTATGCTTCCTCCACTAAAGCACCCTCCTCCTCCTCCTCCTCCTCTGTCTCACAATCAAGATGTGTTAGCAGCAGCATGTCGCCAGCAGTCGGTGTCGCGCGGTGTGGCAGCACAGCGGTGGGCAAGCGTCAGCAGGCCGTGCTGAAACTACTCAGCTTAGGCGATAAGAGGCACACGGCCCACGAACTGCTGCAGGGTCTGACACAGCAGACCGACCGCTGGCTTGCGCCGCTGAGCCTCCAACCGGGCATGGTCGTGTGTGACAACGGCCGTAACCTGGTGGCGGCTCTGCAGCTTGGCAGCCTCACGCACGTGCCATGCCTGGCCCACGTCTTTAATTTGGTGGTTCAGCGGTTTCTGAAAAGCTACCCACGCTTGTCAGACCTGCTCGTAAAGGCGCGCCGGCTCTGCGCACATTTCCGCAAGTCCCACACGGACGCTGCCACCCTGCGCACCCTGCAACATCACTTTAAGCTGCCAGTGCACCGACTGCTGTGCGACGTGCCCACACGGTGGAACTCTACGCTCCACATGTTGGCCAGGCTCTATGAACAACGGAGAGCTATAGTCGAATACCAACTCCAACATGGGCGGCGCAGTGGGAGTCAGCCTCCTCAATTCCTTTCAGAAGAGTGGGCCTGGTTGGCAGACATCTGCCATGTCCTTGGTAATTTTGAGGAGTCTACCCAGGTGGTGAGCGGCGATGCTACAATCATTAGCGTCACCATTCCTCTGCTATGCATCTTGAGAAATTCCCTGCAAACCATAAAGGCAGCTGCTTTGCGCTCGGAAACGGGGGCGGGGGAAGACAGTATGCCGCTGGATAGTCAGGGCACCCTCCTGTCTATTTCTCAGCGCGTACAGGAGGAGGAGGAGGAGCATGAGGAGGATGAGGAGGAGGGGGAAGAGACAGCTTGGCCCGCTGCTGACGGTACACCGGCTGATTGCCTGTCATCCTTTCAGCGTGTATGGCCTGAGGAGGAGGAGGAGGAGGAGGAGGATCCTGAAAGTGATCTTCCTAGTGAAGACAGCCATGTGTTGCGTACAGGTACCCTGGCACACATGGCTGACTTCATGTTAGGATGCCTTTCTCGTGACCCTCGCGTTGCACGCATTCTGGCCACGACGGATTACTGGGTGTACACACTGCTCGATCCACGGTATAAGGAGAACCTGCCCACTCTGATTCCCGAAGAGGAAAGGGGTTCGAGAGTGTTGCTATACCACAGGACCCTTGCGGACAAGCTGATGGTAAAATTCCCAGCCGACAGCGCTAGTGGCAGAAGGCGCAGTTCCGAGGGCCATGTTGCAGGGGATGTGCGTAGATCGAGCAGCATGTACATCCCAGGCAGTGCAACAGTCTTTAAGGGCCTGGCCAGCTTTATGGCTCCCCACCAAGACTGTGTCACCGCTCCCCAGTCACGGCTGAGTCGGCGGGAGCACTGCAAAAGGATGGTGAGGGAGTACGTAGCGGATCGCACGACCATCCTTGGTGACGCCTCTGCCCCCTACAACTACTGGGTGTCGAAGCTGGACACGTGGCCTGAACTAGCCCTGTATGCCCTTGAGGTGCTTGCTTGTCCTGCGGCTAGCGTGTTGTCGGAGAGGGTGTTTAGTGCGGCTGGGGGAATCATCACAGATAAGCGTAGCCGCTTGTCAACCGACAGTGCCGACAGGCTAACACTCATCAAGATGAACAAAGGCTGGATTTCCCCAGACTTCTGTTCTCCACCAGCGGACAGCAGCGATACGTAAGCAATACGTAGGCTGCACCCGCGGATGGAAGCTACGTTCTCTCTCACCATCCAAAACGGGGACATTTCTGCTTCATCAATCTGTGTCTAATATTCCTCCTCCTCCTCCTCCTGCTCCACCTCCTGAAACCTCACGTAATCACGCTGAACGGGCAATTTTTCTTAGGGCCACAAGGCTCACTCAAATAATTTTTCAGAACAATTTTTATAAGTTTCAATGCGCTTAAAAGCATTGGAACTTTAACTTGAACCAATTTTTCGTTACACTGGGCTGCCTCCAGGCCTAGTTACCACTTAAGCCACATTAACCAAAGCGATTAATGGGTTTCACCTGCCCTCTTGGCTGGCCATGGCCAATTTTTGGGATGTACATTAGTACTGTTGATACAGCAATTTGTGTGGGCCCTCGCCTACAGTGTAATCAAATTAATTTTTAGCCCACCTGCATTACAGCTGACGTTACCTCAGCTGTGTTGGGCAATGCAATGGGATATTTTTGTGTACCGCCGGTGGGTTCCAGGGAGCCACCCATGCTGTAGGTGCACACTGAGTTTTTAATACATCTGTACACTTCTAAAGAACCCGTCTGACCGGGGCATGCAGTGTGGGCCGAAGCCCACCTGTATTACGCACGACATTACTACCTCAGCTGTGTTGGGCAATGCAATGGGATATTTCTATGTACCGCCGGTGGCTTCCTGGCACCCACCCAGGCAGTGGGTCCACAGGGAGTTAAACCTACATGTGTCCACTTGTAAAGAATCCCAGTCTGACTGGGGCATGCAGTGTGGGCCGAAGCACACCTGTATTACGCACGACATTACTACCTCAGCTGTGTTGGGCAATGCAATGGGATATTTCTATGTACCGCCGGTGGCTTCCTGGCACCCACCCAGGCAGTGGGTCCACAGGGAGTTAAACCTACATGTGTCCACTTGTAAAGAATCCCAGTCTGACTGGGGCATGCAGTGTGGGCCGAAGCCCACCTGTATTACGCACGACATTACTACCTCAGCTGTGTTGGGCAATGCAATGGGATATTTTTGTGTACCGCCGGTGGGTTCCAGGGAGCCACCCATGCTGTGGGTCGACAGGGACTTCACAATAGGGAGTTGTACCTGCCTGTGTCTATGAATTAAAAAGCCCGGTCTGACTGGGGCATGCAGACACCTTGACAGAATGAATAGTGTGTGGCACATAGGTTCCCCATTGCTATGCCCACGTGTGCAGCTCCAGATGGCGGTGGCACAGGATTCTATTTCTCATTGCTTCTGTACAGCATTGTGGGCTATCGCTCCGCCACTTTTAAAGAGGGTCGCTGCCTAGCCGTGCCAACCTCTGCAGTGTATGCCTGCGGTCCCTCGTCATGGCAGACGCAATTCTAAATAGACATGAGCGTGGTGTGGCATGAGGGCAGCTGAAGGCTGCGCAGGGACACTTTGGTGTGCGCTGTGGGGGGGAGGGGGTGCGGTTGGGCAGCATGTAACTCAGGAGAAGTGGCAGTGGAGTGTCATGCAGGCAGTGATTGTGCTTTGTTGGAGGTAGTGTGGTGCTTAGCAAAGGTATGCCATGCTAATGAGCGCTTTTCAGAAGTAAAAGTTGTTGGGAGGGGGGGGGGGGCCCACTCTTGCCGCTATTGTGGCTTAATAGTGGGACCTGTGAACTTAGGATGCAGCCCAACATGTAGCCCCTCGCCTGCCCTATCCGTCACTGTGTCATTCCCATCACTTTCCTGAATTGCCCAGATTTTCACACATGAAAACCTTAGCGAGCATCGGCAAAATACAAAAATGTTCTGGTCGCCCATTGACTTCAATGGGGTTCGTTGTTCGAAACGAACCCTCGAGCATCACGGGAAGTTCGTTACGAATAACGAACACCCGAACATTTTGGTGTTCGCTCATCTCTATTAAAGACCAAAGTGATGGTGATGTCATCTACTGATGATGAAATGTGAGATGGTGAGTTTTTTCCACTGACTTGCATAGGATCCATCATTTTCAGAGAAATGTGTTACGTGGCGTTTCCCTTCACTCCTTCTGGCTAATAGGAAATGCTTTTATTTTATGGATGGAGAATGTTCAGTGTTCACCTCTGCTTCATATAATTGAGCAAGTTGCTATCATTTCTAAAGCATTGTCACTATAGAAGTTCTTCTGTACTCTGCCGTTCCGATCTTTGGTTTTCTCTATTTATTACTTTATTTCACCAATATTTAGATGGAAATTGAACTGAAAATATGTTCTGTTTCTCAATAAGTTGCCATAAAGGAAATCAAATAGATCCCCTCTAGAGCTCCAGGCAGCTGC